>NC_092072.1:3923501-5123501 GCF_039877785.1 Chaetodon trifascialis
TATCAGGATGTCTAAAGCAGCAGAGGAGGAGAAGCCTGGGGCTGACTATCCAGGGGACAGTTCAGGTGCTCACACACGTCCATGTTTACTGAAATGAATAATAATCACGTTATTGACACATTTTCAATCAACAAAGTTTGATGAACAGACATGAAATCATGTGTCTCACACACACACACACACACACACACACACACACACACACACTCACTCACACACACACGGTGTACTAAGTTGTCCCTCTGTGTTTCAGACTCTGACAGAAACAGCCCTGATGAGCAGGTTGGTTTCTTGCTTTTATTCTTCTTTGTTCACTGACTCGAATAACACGAAACATTTCATTCTGTTTATTTTAGCCGCAGTCATTAAGAATAAAACGTGTGGGCTTTCATTTAAAAACTTTGCTTTTTGGCTTCTTATTTTATGGATCATTAAATCCTAAAAATGCTGTTGATATTTATGAGAATCAATTGATCAAAGCAACAGCGTCTGTATCGAATGATCACAGTAACATAATGATACTTATCTTCACAGAGTGGCTGCTGTTCACTGAGCTCCCTCAAATCATGCTGCATGTTTATGAGCATCAGCTCTTTAATAAGGTAGCTGCTGTTTGATGGAGTCCAGCAGCAGTGTTCTGGTTTATTTCATATTTAGCAATCGAACTCATTTTTAAACAGCATTAGCTCACCGAGTCTTTGCGTCCACGTGTCTCAACAGTTCGCTCATTGTTCTCTGTCTGTTATTGATGTTTGAGTGACTCAACCCATTTACACGACACACCCCCAGTTCCAGAGAAGCTGTGAGGCTGTGTGAATCATAGAGAAAAGAGGAATGCAGTCATTGACAAATTAACTGTTTACCGACAACTACGTGTTCCTGCGTCCATGCGTTCATCTCCTTCATCCAGTCATGTGTTCCCAAAGTGGTGAACCTCCTCCATCCTCGCTATGAGCGACTGAGCCTGTCCAGAACGCCCCTTTCATACCCAATCATGTCACTCTCACCTGTTACCAATCAGCCTGTTAACCTGTGGAATGATCCAAACAGGTGTTTTTGAAACGTGCTGCTGCATCAGATTCACAATGAGCAGATATTTACATATATTGTCTTTGTGCTGTTTTCAGTTGAGTTTGTGTCAAAGGGGATTTGTTGAATTGTCACTTGTGTTTTAGTTATGTTTGACTCAGCGGTCCAGCTGTTTTTGGATCAGCGATGAACATTCACCTGTGTGAGAGTACCTGTAGTGACTCACTGGGAGCGTGTTGACACAGATTTCAGGGCGTACGTTTCCACTGAATCTTATTGTCTCATGATGTTGTGATTCTATTTCCGTACACTTTGTCTGGCTGCAGGTCCAGCCAATGAAAACCAGCCCCTTCAGCCTCTCTCCCACGCCGGCTGGTACCAAGGTGAGCCAGTCCAGACATGACAGAGAGCGTGTGTGTGTGTGTGTGTGTGTGTGTGTGTGTGTGTGTGTGTGTGTGTGTGTGTGTGTGTGTGTGTGTGTGTGTGTGTGTGTGTGTGTGTGTGAGTGTGTGTGAATTCCAGCTCATACCCTCCCATGAATATTAGCAGTCAGCAACTTCAATACCAAAAACCAGCATCAGTCAAACCTTTATGTATGAGACTGTGAAGAGTATCTATTTGTTTCCATTCACCGTTTTAAAAAACTCTTTCTTGTGCTGACCTCCGTGTCGAGTCCACTGCAGATATGTGCTTATATTTCTATAATAGCTATTATTTTTTGGTGTGAGGACATGATTTTCATACTGAAACCTTATAGAAAACAGCTCGGCTTTCATAGGTGTGGGTTCGTGTACATCCCTGCATGCACAGATATGATTATGTGCTTGTGTGAGAACAAGGCTTCACCTAATCACAAATATTTGAGCTGACGGCGATCGTTTGCATAATCATTAGAATCGTTTCCTCATTTATATGTTCCTGAGCATCATTAAACTATTACAAGTTTTGTACTGTAATACTGGCATAAAATGAGAAAAAGTAATTGTTTGCATGCTAAAACTTCGTGTTGGCCCTGGTGTGAACATGTACAGTGTGTGGGCGTGTGTGTGGGCGTGAGTGCACCTCTGTTGTGTTTCTTGGTTTCGGTGCCCAGGGTGAGACTCTGGCAGGCAGCACTGAATATGCAAATCGTGCGACTTTGTCCAAAGAGCCCCGAAAGAAAAGGCAGAGGGGAAGCAGGATGTGCAGGAGGTGACAGTGAGTGATAGATGTAAAGATGCAGCACAGTGCAGCGGTGACGGATGGGTAATGACAGCACTGCGAGCAGGTAACGACAGCTGGAGGTCAGAGGTCAGCAGCTCTGGAATGTTTCTGACACCATGAAAACGAGGACGACTCACTCGTCCGTCTGGAAAGATGGCCGCTGAACACTTCAGCCTGTGAGTCTGGGGTAAGCAGCAGCAGCAGAGGGGGACTCGAGTCAAACGAAGGACTCTTGATGAATATCTTTTCTCGCTTATACTCGAAGATATTTGTGAGTCACCTTAGCGTTGCAGCGCGTGATTCTGCAGCTGTTGAAAGTTCTGTTGAATATTTGTTGAAGGTGCATCAGTCTCTCTGTGTTTTTTGTGTGTGTGTGCGAAAGTGGCTACAAAAATGATGCGTTACGCCTGCTTCGATCACAGAAGTGTGTGCGCTCGTTGATTAAATGCAGCCATTTACAGCCGCTGCAACGCTGTCACTCGATTAGTTGTGTTTTTTAGGTTTTGTGGGAATCATTTTTGGGACACACATGCACAAATCCAGCAGACTGTAAAAAGAAAGACATGTATTTCATGGTACATCGTATCATTTCTCATACACTGCGTGCTTGGAGAACCTTTGGCTGCGTTGGAGTGTGTGTGTGTGCGTGCGTGCGTGTGTGTTACTGTATGCGATGAAGAGTGTTGCTTAAAAAACCTTCCTCGATAAATGCAGTTAAAGAAAAAGAGTTTGCCTCCTCCTGTGATCTCCTTCAGGGGAAGAGTGAGGAGAGCTCTGAGATGGCCCACAGCACCATTGCCCCTCCTGCACCTCCCTCCCAACAGCAGCAGACCCAACACCACCACACACAGCTGATGCTGGCTGGCAGTCAGCTAGCAGGGGTGAGACGAGACACACACACACACACACATGCACGCGCACACACACACACACACACACACACACACACACACACACACACGCCTTTTTTGTGTGCATATTCACTGATGCTTTTCTACAACACCTGAGCGCAGCGTGTAACAGAACTTCATAATGTAATAATCTAACGCTGATGGCTCTCCTCCACCTCACATGACTCATTGATGTTATTGGTTGAGGTTAGCCTGTGACAGACGGTGATTGACAGATGGTTTATCCAATCACCTGCCAAGTATCTTCAAACAGCTTTCCTGGACGGCTTCAGGTTAGTCCGGTTTGTCGTGCATTAGCGACGGGGAAATGTTGAGTGTACACACACAGCTGTCCTGAAGGACAAGGCAGTACTCTCACAACATGCAGTAAAGTCGTCTGGGTCGCAGTATTTGCAGAAGAGTGAAATATCGAAGCTAAATGTTGTGTCAGTTACGTGGATGGCTTTTCTCGCTTGTCTTGCTCTGGCATGCTTTTTCTGAACGCTAACAGATTCACCACACCTCCGTCGCTGGAAGGCTTTGCTGATTCTGCTCTTTGTTCTCTCTCCTCTTTGTCTTCCTTTTATTCTTCCTGTCATACTTCTACTTATTCTTCAACTCTCTTTCATCCTTCCTGCACGTTTACATCTTCATCTCTTTCGCCATCGACATCCTCATTTCTGTCTCTCCTCCTTGCCATCGCCGCCTTCCTCCTCCTCCTCCTCCTCCTCCTCCTCCTCCTCCTCCTGCTCCCCCCAGCTCGCCGCTCTCCTCCCGGCTCAGCAGCAGTTGCTCCTCCAACAGGCTCAGGCTCAGCTCCTGGCGGCTGCCGTTCAGCAGTCGAACGCCGCCCACGCCGCCCACGCTGCCCACGCCGCCGCACAACAGCAAGCCAACCAGCAACAGCAGCAGCAGCAGAACCAATCACAATCCCAGCAGCAGCAGCAGCAACAGCCAACCAAACAGGAGCAAACTGTCCAAGCCCCGCCTCCTCCACAGCTGGCCCTGTCGCAGCCAATCCAGCTCACAGCCCAGGTACGATCAGCCTGTCTGTACTGAGCAGTACTTCCTGATAGTTGAAGATACCATAGTTACGTAGGTTATTTCACTTTTGACACTTTTTCAAATCTTTGCCAATCACTTCATGAATTGATTAACTGACTTGTCTGTGAGGTCGTCGCTGCGCAGCAGAGATCACCTGTACTCTACTTAACGTGAGCCGTATATTGAAACACGTTGGCATTTCTTGTTGCAGGACATCCAGCAGCTGTTGCAGCTCCAGCAGCTGGTTTTGATGCCGGGCCATCCTCTCCAGTCTCCTGCCCAGTTCCTCCTTTCTCAGCCTGCACAGGCACAGCAGCCACAGCAGGGTGAGAGCAGCTCTGGAAGCTCTGGGTCTTTAGTTCTGACGATAACAGTGAAACACACAGAAGAAAATACCCCACAGAACAGTTAGCATTCATCATTTAAGAGCCACAAACCAGTCTTTCTTAAACTTTCCCTCTTTCTTTAATGGTTAATTAATTTGATAATGGGATTGACTGGCTGGTTTATTAATTGGTCGCTTTCCCCTTCTCAGGTTTGCTCTCGACACCAAATCTGATCCAGCTACCTCAGCAAAGCCCAGGGGGACTACTGACAACCCCACCTCGCCTGGGACTCCAAGCACAGGTAGAAAATCCCTTTGTGTGAATGTGGGTGAGAGAATGAGAGAGAGACCTTGGGAAACTCCAAGCTTAACTGTGCAACAAGCGGGAGGTTTTTTGGGGTTTTTTTATTAGTTTCATGCAAATCAAACAGATGTTGAGTCTCTGCGCCGCAGGGCGTCCGTCAGACTGACATTCAGCACTATCAGCCGTCATCTGTTGCAAACCGCCTGCAGAATGCAGAACACACTTGATTGTCCTTTGAGTTGAGCTCTGCTTTTGGAAAGTCGCTTTATATCTTAAACAAATATCTGATCTCTGCTGCAACAATCTGTTTGCCAGAGGAAAAGGTCAAGGTAGCTGTTTAGTCCCAAATATATTCCACAGCAGGCTCTTCTCATCAGAGACGCTGTTTCTGAGTCCAATGAGGACCTTGAATCTTGATGATGTATTCACACATCAAGTCAACGGCTCACCTCGTGTCCTCGGCCTTTATCTCCCGTAACATAATGCATGAATGCGTCCCCACGCACCGAAGGGCCTTTATAGATTTTACATTAAGCTGTGATGAAGTCGTGTCAGACACGGCGGCAGGTGTTTCCTGCTTGTTCGTGTATTTTATGCACAGAGCTGATGAATGTAAATGAGGCGTGTAGCAGCAGATACCACGCATGACGTCTGCTCAATTAGCTGATAGTCCCGAAGCTCGCGGGGTCAAATTCCTGCTTTGACGTCCTGCGTGCGTCCTCTTGTCTTCAGCAGACCTCGATGCAGGCTGAGGTTGAACTCTCTTTCCAAATGTAGAACTCATTGTGTTTTTCTCCTGTTTAGAATAAAAGATGGGCATGTTGCGTGATGCCTGGGGTCACCCAGGGTCAGATTATTATTTTTTATGCTGATTACCTCATATGTATTCACTAACCAGTTTATTTCAATTCCTGGAAATCAGTTTTTTCAGAGAATGTTTTTCAAAACTGTGACAGCTCTGCGTAATTTAGCTGGCGGCCGACTTCAGGGTTCATTACACATAAGATTAAGTGTGTGTGTATTTATTTAACACACCTCTGTGTTCCCGACATCGCAGAGGGAGAAGAGCGGTGATGTTGTGGTCAGTGGAAGCGGGGGCGGTGGCGGCGGCGGCTCTGTAGTCGCCACCGGTAGCAGCGGCGTCTGCGTTGTGTCGTCTGTCGGAGCTACCTCAGCGTCCAGCAGTGCCATGGCTTCCTCGCTGGCGTCCGGCTTGACTCCCGGAGGTCACGGGGGTCACATGGGGGACGAGCCCAGCGACCTGGAAGAGCTGGAGCAGTTTGCCCGCACCTTCAAGCAGCGACGCATCAAGCTGGGATTCACACAGGTAAGACAAGATGAGAGGGTGTGTGTGTGTCTGTGTGTCTGTGTGTGTCTGTGTGTCTGTGTGTCTGTGTGTGTTTTCCCCCCATTGGCCTGGAATTTGAACCAGCAACCCTTTGCTTTTCTAACCGTGCAGCATAATCTTATGCACCCTCTGAGTCTCAGTTTCATTTCTGACGCTGTTCATCTGTCAGGGAGACGTCGGCGTAGCGATGGGCAAACTGTACGGCAACGACTTCAGCCAGACCACCATCTCCCGATTCGAAGCACTCAACCTGAGCTTTAAGAACATGTGCAAGCTGAAGCCGCTGCTGGAGAAGTGGCTGAGTGACGCAGGTAAACATCCGGAGCTCTGAAATGAGCCTCGTCCCCTGTAATCGCTCATTTTGCATCACTTTTTGGCTTCAGGACTGACCGAACCGTTCCTGTCCTTTTCTGTCTTCGCGTCTCTTTTCTTAATCGTCCTCTCTCTCACAGAAACCATGGCAGTGGACAGCATGCTGCCCAGCCCGTCCTCTATCTCCTCCCCCATGTTGAGCCTCGAGGGTCTGCCTGGCCGACGCAGGAAGAAGCGCACCAGCATCGAAACCAACGTGCGAGTGGTTTTGGAGCGCAACTTCAACACGGTAGGAGACTGACTTCTTTACTGCCAGTCTGACATCAGGCTGCGCTGGTTTCACCATCGACTCACCGCTCTGACCTCTGACCTTCTCCTCCTCAGAACCAGAAGCCTACCTCGGAGGAGATCCTGCTCATGGCGGAGCAGCTAAACATGGAGAAGGAGGTGATTCGTGTTTGGTTCTGCAACCGCAGGCAGAAAGAGAAACGCATCAACCCCTCCAGCAGCACCACCCCTCCTCTGCCCAGCCAGACCTCACCTGTTGTGACGCACAAAGCCCCCTGCTACAGCCCGCACCTGGTACGGCCCACCGCGAGCCCACTGAGCCTTTTCCACATTTTTCTTTCCAGAAGTTGGCCTGGTGTTTGTTTCGCAGATGGATGGAAGCATTTCCTGATTTCTCTTTCCCTCTCGCCCCCCCGCAGATATCGAGTCATGGTTTGTCCCAGGTCACCACCAGCCTCAGCACAACAGGTGAGCCGTAATTACTGTTTGTGCCGGCGTCGAGTCTCGTCAATAAATAATTAAAGGTTAGCGCGGTGCTTCTCAATTGTGTTTTTGGAACCCCAAGGTCAGCGGCAGGAAGATTAAACTGGTCCTGACGTTATTTGGAAGAAGCTGATATTTCTGTATCGCCGGTTTGATGAAACACTGAAGTATCATCGCTTCAAAAAATGATTTCAGTGAGAGAATGATTGAAATAGAAAACAATGATGTTTTGTTGACAACAACATGGAAGAAATGGTCCCATCTTGAGTTGTTTACCTCCAGGAGTCATGCCTGCTCCTCATGATTTATAGGCCTTGGCTGCAGTGTGAGTGATCCCAGGCTTCACAGACGTGACAGATGGCCTGACAGGTAACAAACACAGCTGGAAATTTATTGGCCTGTTGAGCCGAGGCTGATGCTTTCCAGTCGCAAACTTCTCTCTCTAGTCTGTCGTTGAATGGAGGCGAAAAAGAAAAAATCTCAGGATCCGGACTGTTGATGAAGAACTGTGTCACCGAAGTGTTTATTTAGTAATAACGCATTCAATAACGCATCAACGCCCCTCTTCTTCTCCTCCCCTCAGCCGCCAGCTCTTCACCGTCAGCGTCCTGCCCCATGACTCCCATCAGCTCGGCCGCGGTAGGCTCCACCTCCTCTGCTGTGACCCCGCCCCCTCATAGCACAGCCAGCCCCGCCCCGTCCGGCCTGGGCGCCCACGGGCTCAGCACTGGGTGAGTGTTGGTGGAAAAGGTGCTGATCAGTCAAGACGTTTGGGATCCGTCCTCTTTTCGCCGTGATGCAACCTGAGATTCAACATTTCAGCCATTTAACAGTCCACTAGTTCTTTAAAGTAACACAATGAGGGGAAGTACAGCAGGAAGAGACCAGTGGATCAGCAGAAAATGAGCCCACAGCGGCTTCTTTGATGATCCGTTAATCTTAAAGTCATGAAAGAAAAAGCAAGTTCTTTCATTCTGGCATCACAAGTGTGAGAGTTTTCAGCTTTTCTTAGTTTCATATCACTTTTATATGATTAGCATCTTTGTTTTTTGAGCTGTTTGTGAGATGAAGCCAGAAATTTGAAATACGTCAGCAATACGAAATACGTCATCTTATGTTTGAACTGAGGTCTGTGCACACACACACACACACACACACACACACACACGTATGAAATGTCAGGTATGCCACAGTTATACTATGACACACAAGACGAGACTGAAGGCTTCAGATGTGTTGTGTGTTGGCTTCTTAGCTCTTAACCTGCCCGCTGTTTCTCTACATGTGTGACCGTGTGTGTGTGTGTGTGTGCGTGCGTGAATTCGTGGTCCATCCACATTTCAGGAACACAATGATGGGAGTAAGCACAGGGATGAACCAGGCGCTCATTGGCAGCAATCCCCTGGCTACCATGCAAGGTGTGTGTGTGTGTGTGTGTGTGTGTGTGTGTGTGTGTGTGTGTGTGTGTGTGTGTGTCGGCGCATGCAGGCCGTCCCCTCCAGTCCAGCCAGTCTTTCTAAAGACCACTTCCCATTTCACTCTTCATCCATTCTGTCCAAAATGAATTCCTTGCAGCCACACTCCTCCTCCTCCTCCTCCTCCTCCTCCTCCTCCTCCTCCTCCTCCTCCTCCTCTTCATCCTCCTCGGCGCAAACTTCTTGAATCGCCCAGTATGGTGAAAGATTCAATTTGATTCTCGTACAATAGGCCGCTATTATCACAAAGTCACAACAGCCCCTTATGGCAAAGCTTAGGAGGCCGAGTCAGCTTACAGTAAACAGTTGAACAGGCTCAATCCCCTCCCTCTCAGTATCAGGCCTGTTGGCTAAATAACCTGTTTCCACTCAAAATTCCCTTTTTTCAAAGAGATGATCTGCCGCCAAATCAATTAAGCATCACAAATAAGGTCCGTGGAGCTCGGCTTTGAATCCGTCATGTGGTCCATCTCCCTATAGCGCCAATTCAGACCTTCTTCTTTTCTCCGGCTCCGTCCGCCATGGTTCAGGGTCGGCCTCCTTCGGGCCATGTGTTGATGAGGAGGATACAGTCTGTTATGGAAACTGCAGCTCTGGCACTGCCGGCTCTGATGGAGTTACAGGCCGAAGGAGAGAAGAAAGAGGGGCCTCGGCTAAAAGAGGGGGCTGAAACGAAGCGTTGATGTGAAAGGATTTCCGCTCTGAACCCCTCACGGGCCACACGCACTGTCGGTGTTTACACTCGTGGCGCTGTGACGGATGAAAGCAGCGGCTGGAATTCAGACGTCGGCAGGTTATTCTGCCATGTTTGCTGCAGTTTTAGGGTATTATTCCTCATTACAGTGTAATCTAACGACGCCACAGCCCTGAAATACGACTTATAATATCTACAGTCAAGCTTTAAGGTCACCACTTGTTTTTCTATGAGCACTACGCCCCCTACTGGTCACTTCCACCCATTTTCACAAGCGTCCGACTCGTGCGTGGTCATGTAGAGTTTGCTGGTTGTGTGCATGTGTTGTAAACAATCATCTCCATCTTCCTCCTCGCTGAGTGTTCATCACCTCATGATGTAAATGTCTGAACTTGAAGATGCCGTGTGTGCAGCAGTGCTTCTCCCCGGCTGCCAGCTGGTGCACCGTAAACCTCAGTAAACCCAGAAATCAATGTTCCAGTGCGTGTGCTGGAATATTGATTTTTTTTTTTTTTTTTTGGTTTACTGTAAATAGACACACTCAATCCTGAAGGGTCAGTTCACCCAAATTACAAAAAAAAAACATATTTTCTTACTCGTAGTGATTTGTGTTCATGCAGATTTCTGCCTCCAGCCCAGAACAACGAAACTGAGCTTAGTCTGAGTTAGTCTGAGTGTGAACTGATCCTTTAATCTTTCATGAGTTTCTCTCAGTACAGCAGGTAAGACAGTGTCCATGAAGTGTCTTCACCCTGCAGTCTGTCCTCATCATCTTCATCACCGCCGTCCAGGTTTTAAATGTTTGCAGTTGCCGATGTGATGCGTTCACTGACGTCTTTTTCTTTCTGTCTTTTCTACATTTATCCTCACCCTCTGTTTTCTCTGTCCCTCCACCTTCTCCTTTCACGCTCCCACCCTCCTCTTCCTCTCTTCCGTCCTCACCAGCCCTGGCGGCCAGCGGCGGTCAGCTGCCCATCTCCAGCCTCGAGGGGGCAGCAGGTCACATGCTTCTGGGTGGACCCGGGGGTCCCCCGTCCCTCCGCCCGTCCCTCTTCCTCAACCGCCCCACCCTCCTTCCCATGGTGACCGGCTCCATGGCGACAGCTTCCACGCCTGCCATAGGATTGGTCAGCGGCGGGGGCGGCCCAAGGCCCGCCTTCTCCCAGTCTCCGCCCCCAGGCACCAGCGACCTCATGAGCCCGACCTCGTGCCCTGAGGAGTCCGTGTCTCCTTGTTCAAGCCCCGCCTCTTTCTGCTCCTTCAGCGAAGCCTCGCCACCACCCCTGGGAGGGGCCATGGCCGAGTGACCCCCCACCGACAGCCAAAGTATCCTATCAGAGGAGGACGAGGAGGAGGAAGAGGAGGAAGCAGAGCGTTCAAGGAGCTTTAAAAATCTAAATTTACAACCTCGCCTTTCAACCAAAGCCATCTCTCTGTCTGATCCAACTCTGATCCGTCTCTCTTTCTCCGCCTCCCCACTGAAGTCTTCTGAAGCCAAAAATATACACGGACGGATGAGGGGAGGAGGCGAGGAGAGAGGGAGGGTGGAGAGGATAGAGAGAACTGCCGAACGGAGGGGGGAAATTTGAAACCAAATAATGATCTACAGCTGGAGAGGTGGCATTGAGGAGTGTTTCTGCTCGGCGTCGGGAAACGAGCGCCGCGCTTTTATCGGCTGGAGAAAAAATAAACTCGCTGAGGGCAGGGATGAGAAGAGAAACTGTGTGTGAGAGACGGGAGGCAGAAACAAAAAGACTTGTTTAACGAGCTCGGAAGGTCGTGTAGTCGCAACCAAATGTAAAAAAGAAAAGATGCTAGAAGAGAAACACACACTGACAAAGATGAAAACCAAAATCTCCAAATACCAAAAACTGAAAACCAAAAAAGACAAAAAAACAACAAACGGAGAGAAAAGCTTTAGTTCAAAAAGACTTTTGCATCCTGATCTGTCCAGGATCCGTTCAGTACTCATCCCATTCGGTCCATTTCAGTCAGGATTCCCATCGCTCTCATCTCCACTTTACAAAACATCTATTTTTCTATTATTTTGTATTCATCGCTTTTTCTGCTATTTCTTGCCAAATATGTGAGTTTAATGTTTTACAGCTGACCCCACATGCAGGATATCTACCTCTTTACAGCTTTACAGTGAGCCGACCATACGTTACAACAGACGGTGTTTGTTTTAAGCAGCCTGGAGTGGCAGACGGGTGGGGTTTACTACTACAGCATCAGGTGAGATGCCAATCCATACACACTGTAGTGTAAAAATATCTTTGCGGTGAATGCCTGAGCTCTCTGGTGTTCATTAAATCCCACCAGGAGGCAAAGCCCACTCCTCTGCAGGTAAAGAGGACCACACGTGTTGGAAAATCCCTTTTGGCCCAAGTCAATTGGTTGTTTAGCTGTTAATGTAAGTTTACAAGATCCACAGTGATTTTTTTTTTTTTTTTTTTGCATCGTTTTCGGTTCAAAAAGAACGTTTTATCAGGATTTTCATTCCCGTCGTCATCTTCATCATCAGTATTCTCATCATTATCTGTAATGTTCAAACCGAGTTATACCCACTAAACAGTGCCCACACTGCCTTCAGAGAGGATGTACACACACGCTACGGGCAGATGTGGACAGTCTTGGGATTTTTTCAGCTTTATTTGCCATCTTTTATTTATTGCCACCCCGTACACACTCATCCCATCATCATGTCATCTTCCAGACTGCTCATCTACCACCAGACAGTCACTCTTGGATACCAAAGCATCGCCTCTGGCAGCGTTGTCTCTGGATTCGCCCGGGAGACGAGTGTCCAGACAAAACCTCAGCAGTGTCAAAGGAAAACACACACACACGCGCGCACACACACACACACACGCACACACACACACACACACACACTACAACCATAAGAAATAGTCCAAACCAAAAAAAAAAGAACAAAAGATGGAGGTGAAGCACCGGCGTTCCCCTTACTGCCCCCAAACCCCTGCCCTCCATCCCTCCCCCCATCTGCCCCTCTCCTTTGTCTCCAAAGATCAGATCAAAGGGCCAAAAGAAAAAGAGGAGAAGAAGAAGAGGAGAAGAAGAAGAGGGAGAAGCGGTCAGGAGCGGAGGAGCCAAAGGTGTGAAAGCTGCAGGGGGAAAGCAAGAAGAAGAAAGAGGAAGAGGAGCAGGAGGAGGTGCGCTCGAAGCGGCGGACCGAAAAACCAAAAAGTAACCCAAAACCAAAAGCTACTACTACTGCTACTAGTTATGTACTGTATGAGTGACTGAACCGTAACTAAACCAAATACAAACAAAGAGGGGGAGGACGAGGGGAGAAACGGGGGAGGGGGGTGAGGCCCTGTCTGTCCGTCCGTCTTTAGCTGTGATTGCTGTTCTTGTATCGACAGACAGAACGGTTCCCTCCCGCCCTCTGCCAGCGACCTCGGCTTTGTTCTCACTTTCTTTTTCCTGGATGGATAAAATATGGAATAACCTCAACAAACTGACTTTGAGAATATATATATTTTTGTTTTTGCTTTCCATAGTGTGTCTGTTAATGATGTATGGATTTGTCTCATTGCTTTCTACTTATTATGCTGTGGGAAGGAGGGGGGGTGGGGCGGGGGCGGCCAGGCGAGGCGAGGCGAGGCGGTGGGTCCCGGCGACGTGTCACCTACCTTCATATCTTCTTGTCTCTTCGGTTGTGCTCTGGGTTTTTAATCTTCGTTTCTGGTTGGAAATAGCTGTGAAAATGTAGCTTCCAAGACAAAAAAAGAAAAAAGGGTTTTTTTAGTTGATTCATGATGTTGTGAAAAAGCCAAAACTGAAAACCAAAAGCTAAACTTTTTAGACGTACGACCATACCAAATAGAACAACCAAACCAATGCACAAAGTGTGCGCGTGGCTCAGCCGGTGTGTGTGTGTGAGTGTGTGTGAGTGTGTGTGTGTGTGTGTGTGCGTGTGTATGAAGGTAATTCTCTTGCGTACAAACCAAACACCACTCGAAGCTTTAAAGCAGAACTGGTCGTTTTCAGCCCGGACTCGTCTTCACAGGCTTAAAAACATGCTTGAGGTTGGTGATCAGTCACCTGATCATCACATCAGGAGCCTGTCCATCAGCCGCCGCCTGACGGCTGATCCGGACAGCGGAGCGGCGTCGACCGATCCCTCTGATGGAGGACGGAGACGAGGCCCGGGTTGAAAACAGAGTTCAGCTTTAACAGAACAGGCGCTGAAGGCAACCGGTGATAAAGACGATATGGGGAGGGGAGCGGGGGGCGCTGACTGCGACGATTGAAGGCTGTTAACGTCCACTTTTAGAGGGAATGTATCCATTAGCTCTTCTAGGTTTTTGTAGGGGAAATAATCTATGTTGAACCGCTCTTACTTGTTGCTGATGTATAAAAAGGCTGGGACTATTATCCTTTGATGATGACGACCGAAGACGATGTCTTGATTTAAGAACCAAAAGCTTTAAAACTCTTTATCTCTCACGGGCTCTTTGTTGAAAAAAGTATTTGTATTTATTGTATGAGGGAGGTGTGTGCTTTTTCGGGGATGGGGAAAACGGTCCGTTTGTATTTTATGAACTTCTTTGTCTCACCTTGTTTATTTATTGATTCTTTATTTATGTATTTATTGGATTCTATTTATGTCTTTCTGGATCTTTGTACTAGTTTTTCAGGGGTTGTTGTGAGGCTTGTATCTGCAGAGAGGGGTGTTCTTGAGATCAAGACAAGAAGAGAAGATGCCAAACGAATGTTCCAAAGCAAAACCAAACCTAAAGACTGTTGTAACCTGAGACGGAGAGAGAAGGTGGCGGGAAACCGTGACGGAGGAAACGGCTGTTTGTAAGCCAGCTGACGTAGAACCGCGAGTGTGTCACTCTTTCAGAGTCTGTGACGTTTACTTCCCATAACGCTGATTTCAACAGAAGCTCTTAGGTTCGTCATTATGATCAGACGTAGCATGGAGAGCAGCTTTCATCCATGTTGGCGGGTTGCTCCAGCTCTGCTAAAGGTTAAAAAGGTTCAAACATCACTGAATTAAAACAGGTCACTCCACACAAACTAGCTCTTCAGTAGAGATATTTCCACCCACAGACTGCCAAGTAGCTTTTACGTAGCTAACAGAGCTAATGTTGGCTTGCTGGTATAAGACTTGTTTAAAAGACAAAGCTGACCTGAAAATTGATCAAAATGCTATAAGAAGTTATAGAAACTGGAAGATTTTCAGTTACATTTGACAAGAATAACACCTCGCCATGTTAATCCCGTCAGGCTAAATGACTAGCTAAGCAGCGTTGGTGACATTAGCATAACATAATCAATGAAGTATTTCTGATTCTGCACTGAATATGAATACAAACTATTTCTTTATGTGTGCAGAAATAAAACCCAGAAATGTACAAAGATTAGTAGTTAAGTTCAGTATACAGCTCGCCTACAGACGCTTAACTGTTATTTTTGGCCTTCATAGCTAATGATGCTAACAGTGACGTCCTGATTAGACAGATGTGTCCTCACAGCACGTCTCTAAAGTCTTTATCAGCCTGCGAAAGTCTTCACAACTGAAATGTTTCTCTTTTTGTGGTACAACTTGACTTGATGGATCGCTGAACTACAACTAGCTTGTAGTTTCGAAGAACTTTGGACTTAATGCGTGAAGTTAGTGCTAAAGTAGCGCACGCAACCAAGTCCAGGTGGACTGTGTGCCCTCAGTTATGGGACAGTAAACTAATCTGACCATGAAATACTGTTCATACACACTCCAAACTGGTCAAACTGGTCAGCGGCAGACGCCTTTCCCAGCTGCGTCCAGTGGATTTCCTCCGTTCACGTCTCAGCCTCTTTTCTCTGGAGAAGCTTTCTGATTCCCTCCGTCCCGCGTCAGGACGAGGGCTTTGACTCATACCTCTGATACTACTGAAAAACCAAATATACATTCAAGCTTTAATGACGAAAAAAAGAAAAAAAAACACGTGACTTGTCTGAACTCAGGAGCGAGGGATGTGAAACTGGCCCTAGTGAGTTAGTTTGACGACGAAGAAACAAAGATGTTCATTAGCGGTGGCGCTAACCTACAGATCGCAGCGCCACGTTGGCTCACGTCACTGTGTGGAGGTCGGTGCAGCGCCGAGGGCGTGGCTGTGTTTCGTAGAGAGGAAGGTGTGTGTGTATTCATCGCTGCTGTCGGAGGAGAACATCTGAACTCCAGCTTCTGTTTAACACACGTGCTCATTTATGTTTCCTCGACCCGCGGGCTGTTCAGAAATCCACCGCGGAGCCTCAAAACTGCCCGGACGTCAGAAAAAAACTCCAGAAAATCCAAATGAATTTTTCTGTTTCGTGCCCTCCGACAGCAGTGCGGCTCTGCCTGGATGTGTGCCTGTGTAGTCCGACTCGGCTGTGGCGGACAGAGAATAAAACCAAAGTTAAAACCGCCACAGCGAGACGCTACACTACAAACACAACACACACACACTCACAGTCGTTCCATGTGTATATAAGCATTCAGGATTCTTGTTCGGGACTGTAACTGCTCAAATTAAAGGTGTCAGCGCCTGTGGTTAATAGAAAAACACTGTCGAATAAGAGCACTTCAGGCCTTGACGGTTTTCTACTGTAGTTCTTCTGTGGCTGTGAATGTTAATTTTACTACTATGCTCAACTTTCCAAGTCACCGTGACGTAAGAGACTCTTTTTTTGGCCTTGAGAACACAAAAAGTAATACCTAATAACGGAGGGAACAAAAAGGAGAGAACAACGTCAGCCGATATCGTTTGCCCCGTGACACCTTTCATTTATTTAGGAGAAATTTAAAAGAAGCGTTTTCCTTTCTATTTTTTCTACAATGCAGCTTAAATCCAAAGGTTAAGAGGACAGCAAAGATAGATTTTACTGCTAAAGGAAAAACCTCAATAGTGAAAACCAAAGAGCTCCACTGTATCTTCTCACCTTGATTTCTTTTCTCCGCATTGTACGACGCCCGCGTTTTTACGAAGGCTGTAGACTCTAAAAGGATTCTTTAATATAGCCGAATGATGGTGACGGTGGAGATGAACTTAAAAGATGAGACAAACACTGCTCTGTAAGCTTTAGTATCTGTTTTTTGGGTCCTTTTTTCTGTTTTGAAGTACGCTTACAATACGCCGTTCTTTGACCTCGAGGCTCTCTCTGTCTGAGTTGATTCTATAACCTGATTCTGTTGGAAACGTTTGGGTTTGAAACTGTTCTCTACTGTCCCTTAACTCATCGCTATCTGTGTGCCTGTTGTTTTGGGGGCCAGGGAAACGGGGACAAAACAAACCTGTAAGTGTTAGGAATAAAGTGCGAATTTAGACCAAAGTCATCTCCCGTGTCTTTGTCCTGTTTTCGTTTATGTTTGTGCTGCATTCAAGAACGACAATGTGTAAACGTAAAGTACGTTAGTGGATTAGAAAATATAATTTAAGCTCAGAAAAGTACACTTTAACTGTTTCTGCTTAAAGTATGTTTGTCATAAACTTTTAAAAAGTCTGTAATCAACGTCGTTGGAGTCACCTGAGACCAGGTGTGAATGACGGCTGTGGAGTTGTCATGAGGGCATTTAAGGACGGTGTTGGAGATGGAGCGTCGGTGTTGCTGTAAACCTCCTCATCTGATGAGAGATGGTTTCTCTACTTGTACATCCCAGCCTCCCTCTCTTTGAAGCCGTCTGTCCTCCCTGTCCAAAACACATTTGCCATTTTGACTTTATGAGGCGATAATGTGTCAACTTTGTGTTTCTGCTGCCCCCAAGTGGCTAAAAATACTTAAATAACCACTATGAATTTCTGAAATTGGCGCTCTCAGAGAAACAGTGAATACTTGTAATTTTGCAGCATTTTGGCAAGAAAATAGTCAAACTTCAGAGAATTCAGAGGCACGTACTCAGAGAAGAACAAGCTGCTGTGTCTAAAACACTGAGGTGGACACAGAAGCTAAACCTTCAAAATATTTCCTATTAAATGGAAACTTTTAATAGTTTCTCTCCATGAGTGCTACAATAGTTTCTTTTCAGTGCCCAGACTCTATTTCAAAACATTCAATTAGACCAAATATTTTGTATTTTACCTGCAGAGTCGATATTTTCACACGATTTGAGTCGAGTGGAAGCTGAAACGTGTCGGCGTCTGTTGATGATGGACGTGCTCAGTGTACACGATTAATGAAGTTAGATCTTATCTTCCATTAAAACGATGAGACAGTCGAGCTCAGCCAGCAGAACGAGGTCAAACATCTAAACATTCATTCAATCCTGAATCTCCTCGTGCGTCTTCTTCTTTTCCTCCTTCCTTCCCTTCTGCAGCTTCTCACTTCGTTCCTCACAGTTCGGCTTTGTCGAGAGTTGCTGACTTTGCACACATGTACTTTTTCACATTCTTGCAGTTCCACGTGTTGAGGGGGGGCCATCAGGGAGGGAAACCCCTGAATCATTCAGGGGGCCCGGAGCTGGACAGGAGCCCTGAAACCTGTCGGGGATTATGGATATTTAATGTGTCAGTGTGTTGTTGAGCTCGGAGGTCTTCTGCCCAGAACCACCGCCGTCCCCCACGCTGCAGCAGCTGGGGCTTTCACTGTTTTTGTTGTTGTTTAGGGAGAGAAGATCGAACTTGTTTTCTTTCCAGAAACTACATCTCCTCAGCCAGTTTCTCCATGCCCCCTCCTCCTCCTCCTCCTCCTCTCCTTCGCCTCCTCATGAGTTGGATCCAGTGTGGTTAGCAGCTTTGTAATGTCACAGATCAGCCAAACCAAAATCCCCACGGCTCCTGCCATCGACGGTAAATCACACCAGTGCATCCACACACAGTCCAGATAGCTTCGAGGTAAAGATGGGAACTATTTCTCAGTTCCCTCTCCAGCAGAATGACTGGGCGCTGAGGCCCGAGGTCAGGTCTGTTGGTTCGTGGTCGCCCATTTGCAGCAGTAACATAGTAACCTGGAAAACGCCTGATGTCTGGTCTCGTGTTTATATTTCAGCTCACGCTGTCATTTCATTCCTAATATGACGGCTTTTCTTTTTATCTGCTCCCTCTCTCAGCGGCCGTAAACCTCAGACGTTTCACACAGTTTTTAGTCTGACTGTGTCGCAGTCGTGTGTGAAACGCTGTCTGCCATCGGCTGCCAGCTGTGGTGAAAGAAAGGGCCGATATGAGGCTTCTGTGAGAACTGATGATGTGAGGTTTTGACATCCAGCCGCCTCCCTCGCGAACTCATCTCATGAAATAATGATGCTGCTAGTGGTCCTGGGTGGTTCAGATCTGGGTGGCCTGGTCTGTGTGTGTGTGTGTGTGTGTGTGTGTGTGTGTGTGTGTGTGTGTGTGTGTGTGTGTGTGTGTGTGTGTGTGTGTGTGTGTGTGTGTGTGTGTGTGTGTGTGTGTGTGTGTGTGTGTGTGTGTGTGTGTGTGTGTGTTTCCAGGCAGTCCCGGCCTCTCTTCTGGGAACTAACATGTTGTAACCCACAGGTCCCTCAGGAGCAGCTTCGCCTGCTGCAAGCGAGAAACTCGGTGGGTCTGTAAAGCTCACAGAGCTAACTGCGTCTTCACCCTCTCATGCTCTGTAACCATGAATGAACCTCTGTGTTTGCACCTTCACACACTCTGCATGCCAGATGCGAATGAGGCAAATGTTTGGGAACCAAAGCGAGATGCCAGGTGTGAAGCAGCCGTGAAATCGGCAGCTTCAGTCAGACCACAGCGTCGACGCTGCAGGCCGGCGAGTGACGCAGAGACGACGGTAACTTGTTTCCTGATGTTGAGGATTCAGTTTAAGTCATGTGTCATCACATGTCAGCCAGAAACTTCAACAACTTTATGTTTTTGTGTTTTTTTTACTCCTAAAAGAGTACACAAAACTAAAATGATGAAATGAAAAACAACAACAACAACAAAATAGTGCTTTTATTTTTTTCAGCAAATAGATTTTGTTTTGTTTTCATAAAATCTTCCAAATTTTCTTCATTTTATTGGGGTTTATGTAATTTTTTCATATAGAGTTAAAGTTAACATTGATACAGATGGTTATTACCATCTTTCCAAAAACAACAAAATGAAATATTTTATTCTACATTGACCCTTACAGTTAGTTACAAGTCATAATAGAATTTGTCTTAATTTCCATTTCATCATTAATTTTTTGAGACTTCATGGCGTCTGTTTTAGACCAGCTGTGATGTTTTCTTTAAGTGTCATGAAGGATATTCAGTCCTGAATGAACTCCTCTCTGAAACGTGTCCTCTGTGGGAGGACGCTGCCGTATCTCAGTGTCCACTAGATGGCGCCCAGTCACTTCAAAAAGATCCTGAGGACTCCTGCGTCTCATGGACTTCAACGGGAACATGAAGAGGTTCCTTGTTGGTCTTTTTCAGCAAACTTACTCATCATTTTACTTAAGTGACCACGTAGAGCAGCAGAAACTAAGTTCTGAGCATATTTTTGTCTCAGTTTCTAATCATTTATGTGAATTCCCTCCAAACTCCACAGAGATGCATGTGAGACACAGTATCTGCCTGAAGAAGAGCCTGACACACATTTTTAAGTGCAGTATTTCCTTTGCTGTGCCGTCTGGGCCTGTTTTCCCTCCGTCTCATTCGAGTTTTGGAGTATAAATGAAGACGTAAATGAAATTAAGGAATACATGGAAAACTCGGTGAGAAGCCCGACGTACCGCAGAGACAATGGGAGGGTTGTTCCTTTCGCAGCAGGATTTCGGGACATTGCCAAGGCTCAGACAAACAAGCTATCTAATGTCAGGATTTGAAAACCATACATGTTTTAGCATGTTATCGTGTTACAGTCAGAAAAACAAAATCGCTCTCCATCTTCACCTGAAAGCTGAAAAAGCTAAAAAATAAAAAACAAACAAAAAAACACCCCTGAATGAAGTCCTTCTACCACGTTTCTGAAATGCTCTCCTCCAATCCAAGCAGCTCGTCAGCCTCTCAGAACTGCTGTTGAGTGTTTTACTGCCTCACTCTTTGTCAGTTTTTGATTAAAAGCATTCGTTCTTTTCCTTATTTGTTCATTTTAGTCAGTTTTTATATTTCACTTCAGCTGAAGGTCTTAACCCATCAGCAGCGGTGGAGGGAAGTACTCAGATTCTTCTTTACTGAAGCAAAGTACAAACACCACGCTGTGAAAGTACAAGTAAAAGCATTCAAATCATCATGTGAGTGTAAACAGTAGAGAATATCCAATGATGTACTAAATATACTCTCATGTATTTCAGTACTCGTGGTTCAGGTGGTGCTGATTTTGATTTTGTACGTATGATTAAATTAAATGATGGATTAGCAGAACTCAGAACCCCTTCAGACGTCTTGTTTTGTGCGTCTAAACATCAAAATTAATACATTTACGGTCATTTGAGACAAAGAACATCAGCACATTGTCGCACTGGTCGCTGAGCTGACTAATCAGCTCATTGATTACATGTATAAAATCTTAATTTATAAAGTAACTCGTCAGATAAAAGTGAACGTATACTTCTGTCTGACATGTAGTGAGGTAGAAGTATAACGTTTCAGGAAATTGAAATACCTCACTTGGTACTTCAGCACAGCACTGGAGTAAATGTACTCAGAGCGCGGTGGCCAATCAGAGCAGAGACTCGTTAAGCCGTCATCTACGCTGACTGTCAGCAGACTCTCGTCTGCTCGAACAAACAGAAATGAGTTTTTCCTTGTTTTGAGCTGGAGACTCACGTCGGAGCAGTTTGCTTGTTCTGTTGCGTTTTGCATGTAAATTGTGTCTCCACAGTTAAACTGTCTCTGCTGTCAAACCGGCACAAACGTGTCACACTGGTTTGAGTCATTTTCAGTAGATTTGAAAATTACTGTACAGCTTCCACAGAAAAGCCTCCGTGAGTCTGAGCTCTTGATTTGTTCTTATTTGTTTAGTTAGTGATGATATTTGCGGTGCTTCGTTTGGTGCTCTGACGGTTAGTGACTCCTCGGGACGTGTCTGGATGTTGACTCACATGCATAAAAAAGTAAAAATGTACTCCAGCTATTTAAAGTAGTGGTTCTGCACCACTGTCACTCATTCTGTCATTATGTCTGGTGTTATTCATCGTTAACACTGACGCCGCAATGTGTCCGCAGCATTTCACAGTTGCAGCTGGTCGAGGTGCCTACGGATAGGGCCCCTCCAGAGGGTCACGTCATAAATCTGAGGGGCCAAAGATGAAACCGTCTGAGAAGTTCAGAGGACAAATGTCTCACTGAACTGCTTATAGACCCTGTTGTTATAGCGCCAGAGGTCACAAAGGTCGGGTTAAAAGGTGAACTTTTAATGATGCATTATGATTTAACGTGTGTGTTTTTTAACGTAAAATCAGAAAAACATCTACAGCTGTCAACTTGGAAATTGAAATACTCCATTAAAGTACCTCAAAGTTGTACTTCAGTGCAGTATTTAAATGTTCTGAGCTACTTTCCGGCCCTGTCGGGGTGTACAGCTCAGTGTGGGAGCAGACTGGTTTGGTTAAAGTGTCAGGAGCTGCAGGATGATGCAGAATGATGCAGAAAGCGGTAAATTCCTGCTTCCTCTGCCTCCGTCTGAGCGCCTGTGGGCCTCCCGCTCGGGGTTTCCCCTCCTGACTGTCAGGATGGATGGATTTGCTGTGGACGGGCCTCCTTCCTGCCTCAGCTTGAGAGCACATGGCCGCACGCCTAAAATGTAAATGCACGAGCCAACGCGACACCACATCTGCTTCTGACGTTCGACTGTCTCTCTGAGGTTCTGTGATCCAGACACCTCCAGACACAACGTCCCCTGGAAACCGCCGTGATGCACACAGTCGCGCCGTAGCTATAGAAACACAACCGTGCGCCCGGGCCGTGTGGTAGGTGGCCGGCTGCTTGCGGTGGGCTGGATGGCTGGCTGATCGCCGCGGCCCTGGTGTGATGTCTGTTGCCATCGCGCTCTCGTCCCCAGCCAAAAAAGAGCGGGACTCTGGCGCACCGCTGAGCCTATAGGCCGCTCCCCGCCCAGCCAGCCCCACCGACCCAGCCAAACCTACACAAACACGGTGCCAGCCAATCTCAACCCAGCTCAGACAAACTCAGCCTCAATCCAAACCCGTCCAAGCGTAACTGTGTGCAGCCAAGCCCACCGCACTCCACCCTGCCCTAACCCAGCATTTGATATTTAATACTGGAGACATCATTCAGCCAGCGCGCTCCTCCAGAGCGACTGGTGACTGCAAACAGTGGAAGAAATCAGCCTAATGGTGGGTGGCAGGCTCGCCCTGTGGGCAGGGGAACGTCTTGCCACTAAAAGGTCAAAGACTTGATCTCATATCGACAGCTGATTTGTCTGTCACTCTGCTGTCAAAGTGTTTTCGCAAGACAATAAACCACCACCCGCTCGGTCTCGGTCGCTTTGGATAAGAGCTGCAGCCGGGAGCCAAAACCACAAGTTTAACAGAAGCGTAAAAGGCAAATAATTCAAATAGAAATAAGTAGAAAATGATGGAGAGGTTTTGTCTTTGAGGGGAAAACTAAGCAGCCAAACCTTCTCTGTGATGCAATTTTTCAGTTTTTATTTGAGGTCGTGGGACAGAACGTGTCCTGACTGCGGGACAGGCCGACAAAACAGGGTTCAAAAACATCTTCAACTGTTTTTATGCAAACAGAGACGGAAAAAAAAAAGAATCTGAGTCAGAGCCGCTTTAATCCCTCAGCGCAGTGACTATAATTTGTCTCTGAGACACGCAGGTAGAGACAAGTGTTGACATGCAGCAGGGCCTCACATGCAAGTATAGAACAAGACAGCAGACTATACATGTCAGTCCAAATATATACATTACATTCAAACAGTTAAGACACGGAGGACAGGAGGAAAGACGGCTGCTGAATGTCGGATCTGGACAGAGCGACGATGAAGAAGAGGAAGCATAGAGTGTGTGAGGAGAGGTCAGTGCAGGAAACCTGGCTCTGAACAGAGAGCTTGAATCGAGCTGAGAGCGGCGACCAGTAACACACTCCTGCGTCTGCAGCTTTGCATCCAAGCCACAGACTTTTAGATCAACACTCAACCAAATCTGAGCGGCTGCTGAGTATTTTCATTGGCCCGTCACTGAGTTAGTGCTACGTACGCCTCCGTATCTGCCATCAACAGACAGTCAAATCACATGAATGAAGTTCTGTGAGATGCTGGAGGGCAGAGAGCCTGTTAGCATCACTGCTAATGTGGGCTAGCAGCATTCCTGGGCATTAGCTTAAAACTGTGGAGACGTGTTGGACTGTTAGATGATCTAAGGTCGGATGGACTAACGTTAGCATGCAGCCACTTCCTGGCTGGTTACAGGATATGATGGAAAGGTGTAAATGAATTCTGGAAAATCAAGACACAGTAAAACACACTGGATGGAATCAAGCTTGTAATGTCTCTTGAACGGTGAACTGCAACAATTAGCATGATGGACGGGAACATGGCCGCCGTGTGGATGTGGTTTCGACTGAGGAAGCCTTTTGGTGCCTGATGAAGATTTCAGCGTCTGCCCGCTACTCTTCCTCTGACGACCCAGCTGTCTCTCCAGGACTGACAGAGAGAGAAAGCTGAAGTTTCTGTGCTTTCACTCTGAGTCAAAGCTCGTCCGCAGAAAGTCAGTTTGCTGCCAAATCAGCAGACAAAAGTACAATTCATCCTCGATGTCCCTCACAAAATAAACGTCCACAGAGCTTAGAAATCATAGGAAAAAACCTGGAGAATCATCTGTTTTGTGCAGTTATTTTTCTCTGTGTTTAGCACCTTTAAAACTGTCCTGACCCCGAGTCTGATCGAGCTCTGTGTTAATTTAACACAGTATGAAATATAACGCTGCCAGGAACTCAAACAGAAGACGAATGACAACATTTAGTGATGATCGCTCCAAATATTATTATAGAACAGTTCAAGGTTGTAAAAAATAGTGTTTTTCATTATTTATACACACAAATACAGCAGAGAAATGTAAGAAATTACAGTCTAGTTACATCTTTTTGTGCCTTTTTCACTGGATATCTGATTTGAATTTTACTCACAAGTTTGCGTTTGATTGTTGGGAAATTTTCCTGTGCTCACACATTTATTGGCTGCACCTTTATACGTGTAATAACTGATTTTTGGCCACCTGGTGCATTATCACCTTTTGAGCTGATACGGTGAACTTGTTCACAAACAGCTGCATATTGACATCAAGCAGATGCTGATATACGTTAGCATTCCTGTGATGTCGTGTTTGTGGCCTCCCAGTGACTGTGAATCCAACATTCACTCTGCTTTTAGCTCCCTTTTTGGTCTCCACCAACTCCTGAGATAAAAGCTTGGTGTTTAGCCGCTACATGCTGCGCTATGTTTACCGGTTAGTCGCTAATTCTGCCATTTGGCACCGGACAGGTAGCACAGACTGGTTGAATGAGGTGTTGAGAAGTTTCTGGAGACCAAAATGAGCTAAAGAGCTATATCCATCAGGCGGCCAAGAGCTAGCCTGCTAACACAGCTGAATGTTAAAGTGGGCTATTGTTTGCTAACACATTAGCCTCAGCAACTTTTCAGAACTGTGTGTCTTAATTTTTCTGCTTCGTAGCTAAGCAGCTTTATTTGCTGTACGTGCCCACCTGATCGACCTCAGAGAGTTCAAGCACGTTCCACAGGACCCTGCAGAAAGTAACTCTGGGAAATGCTGGCGATCACTTAGTAAAGTTGACCTACAGGCAGCAGATTGGGGGAACGTGACTGAATGCAGCCTTAATACACAAGCTTGCGGCCTTCCCTTGACTTACAGGCAGTGTTTCTATATCGGCGGCGTTGACGGAGCAGTCTGGGTATTTGGGGACTGTGTGATGGGAGGAAGCGGCGCATGGTGCCAAGAGGAATAGGAAGAGGGAGTTCCTCCAGAGATAGACAGAGGAGACTGTTAACACATAGACACTGAGCTCGATATAGACCCACACCGTTCCACACATACCTCGCGCTCACTCTGACTGTCTGACTCTCTAATCCCCCCTCCGCTCTCTCTGCCTCACTTTTTCTGCGTTTCCTCCTCTTTCTCCGTCGGCCCCCTCTCCTCCTCTCTCCGCCTGGCTTCTCTCCTCCACTGATTCCTCTCGTCTGTGTCGGGTTTCCCTTACTCATGTTCTTCTTCTTCTCTCTCTCCGTTACAGACTTGGCACGAGGCCGCAAATAGGTCAAATATAACTCTGGCATTCCTCTCTGCAGTCCCTCTTCCTCCTCGAGGACTGAATGTGCCCCCATCTCTCTCCACATTAAAGCTTTATTGAATGTGACTCTGCCATCTCGCTACTTGCACCTAATTAAATGCTCACTTTTTTCAAGTTCCCACCACTTGGCCACACGGCGAGCGTTTGAGGATCTCCAGCGCGATGCATTATGCAGAGCAGTAATTGGCGGCGGATCATTAGTGATAAAACTATGGAGTGAGTACAAAACATTCAAGAGCTTATCTGTCTGCCAATCAGGAGGAGAGTGCTTATAGGAAAGATTCCTGAGCACAAAGTAAGTTTAAAGCATTCATCCCTGATTTCAAGTGCACTCTTGTTTTAAAGTACTTCCACATGTACATGAAATTAAGACAAAATGCATCCACACTTGCATTTTCAAGCCGTTTTGTAGACACTGACAACGGGAAGAAGACTAATGGGTAAATATCCTCCTTTTCTGTCAGCAAACAGCACCGAGCATCACAGCAAACATCTGCCGAGGAGCGAGACAGACGGCTCTGTCCCCTCCTGCTCTCTGTGGTCGCAGATATGACCTAATGTCAGCATCTGCGCCGTGTGATGAGTGATTCACCTCGGGGTGGCGCCATGAATTTTGACATTGATGTTTGCAGGTCGATTCTTGATTTTAACAAACCGCCACAGATGATCAACTCAGGATGACTGATCATCTTATCACATGAGATGCTTGTCTATTGATCACTGCGCTTCAGTAGTCACACACTTCTTGGCCTGACTGTATGCAGATGGAGTTTCGAGGGGGCCGTCCTCCCCGAAATTCAAATGAGCCTGAAATGTCCCCTGTGACCTCCTGTAGCCTAATAACAAGCTGATGGAAAGAGCTCAGCCACCCCTCTTTCTTTCCTCTATACATTTGTTTTCCTTTTCAGAACCCCGCTCTCTCCTCCCCCTCAACCTCCCCCTCTTCAGACCTCTCTTGTCTTTCTCGCTTCTCTCTTCTCCTCCTCCTCCTCCTCCTCCTCCCCCGTTTCTTCCATGGCCTCATCCTCCTCTCTTTCCTCCATTTTTGTCCTCTCTCTCCTCCTCGACGCAAGAGCGTGTTAATCCCATTACACATGTGTGAATACCAGCTGGAGGAGAGCGGGAGCGAGAGACAGACAGAAAACAGAGGGAGAGAGGAGAGGGGGAGGAGAGGGGGAGGCAGAGGGGGAGAAGGGAACAGAGAGTGTTTGTGTCCGAGTGTGACTGACTGCATGCTCGACTCTGTCTGCTGGATGCAAAATCCCCTAATATAATGCACCGAGGTTTACAGTAACATCATGTAATGCATTATGACGAGGTGTAATGAAGGAGTGTTTCAGTTTTCAGACTTCACACCGACCCGAGAAAGAGTAGTATTTGTTTTGTCGAGGGCAGAGAGTCCTATTAGACACTTACAAGCTATTAAAAACTACAAATATTTATTTTTTGGACAAATGTTTAAGTGGCACAGTTGAGTAATGTTTAAAAAGTGAAACCCACAGAGCTTTATTTCAGGTTCAGCGGTGACTCCTGCACGACTAAAAATACCCCAAATGTCAGGATGAATTCGGAGAAAACGTGTTTAAAGAATAATATTTTGGCCCGCTTAAAAGCCTTTTCTGGGGCTTTGAACTGCATCTCACAGCCTCCATCAGCAGGCTGGACTTGGCTCAGTTGTACAAACACTAAGTAAATCCCTAGAAAAAGCTCATAAGTGCACCTCGAGTGAAAATGATCTCGTCCCAAGGTGAAGAATTATTTTCACAAAGTTGAGTTTTAATGTTTCACTCAGTGTAAACGCCACATAGCTGCACCCGCAGGCTGGAACAGCTTAATACAGATAAACGCAGGACATTTTATCTGCATGCACCGTCTCTGTTCACCTGATTTAAGTGCCTCCTTTTTACCTTTTGTGTGCTCCCTCCTCATGTTTTCAAGCTAAAACACATAAAGCACAGGCAGCTCAGCAAGGCCACGAGGAAAAACTCTTGTTGGATATGAGAAGCAGTTCTTTCCGCTCACATCCTGACTCAAAGGGTTTCCGACGTTGGATCACTGAAGTGTGATTAACATGTATTTGTGTCCCTTTTTGAGATGTTTGGGAAGATCCTTCAGATCCATTAGTTCAGTAAAAGTAGAATCAGAAACTGCTTTATTGGCCAAGTATGTGCATATAGAAGGAATCTGACACTGGTTTAAACACGGCAATTAATCAATGAACAAAAAGGACGAGAACAGACTGAACAGGAAGTTCAGTAGTGCAAAAAATATGAAAGAAATGTACAATCTGCATGTTGACAACAGTGTAAAAATACTCAGTAAAAGCCCTGCATTCAAAAAATAGAATATTAATTAGTTTATATATATATATATGATTATTACTGTATTGTTGATGCATCCATGCAGGGTGGAGATGATTTGAGCTGCTTTATATGTCATTTAACACTTTTTGTGAGTCCATCATGTTTTCCATGTAAATTATTTTACAGTAAAGTGACAGTAAAAAGACGACATTATATGCCTCTGAAGTGTAAAGAGTGTAAACTGGCTTAAAAGACTCAAGTACAAGTACCTTAAAGTTGTGCTTGAGTACAGTACTTGAGTCACGTTTTCCACCTCTGAAAACAGTCAAATAAAACAGTCAAATTGTTTAACCTCAGCCTGGATTTGGACTGGATTTGGATTTTCACTGTTCAAGCGCCCGGGATGTTTAACAGAGGGCGTCTCGAGCTGTTTAAAATGACATGTTCCATGTTTTAGCGGCTTGTTTTGGTTCCGACACGGCCCGGCTCCTCTTTGTGATTCAGAGCCAGTTGCTGGGATGTCGGGGAGGCGATGAGGCCGCGAGCTAGACGGTGCAGACAGGCCCAATGTGGCTCCTGAGGAGTTCAAGCGCCAAGAAAATAAACAAGCCTTTTGATCACAAAGGGCCCATTCACTCTCTCTCTGCCTCACTCTTTCTTTCTCTCTCTCCCCCTCCCCCTCCACTTATCCCTGATAGTTTCTCCTCAGCTCTCCTCTCCTGACCTCCGTTTTTTATCCCCCTTCCTTCTTTTAAAACCCCTCCACGTGTGTCTCTTCCCTCCGTTTTCAACTTTCTATTCCATCTAACCTCCACGTCCAAGTCTGTCCCCCTGCTTTGAAAGACAAGAGCAGCAGGGAGACAGACGTCCACAGACAGACAGACAGACAGACAGACAGACAGACAGACAGACAGACAGACAGACATCATCTGACCGGCCAGGGGGCAGACAGACAGACACAGAGACAGACAGAAACACAGACAAGGGCCTCCTTATTCCACAAACATACGGTCATGGTGCAGAGCGAAGGAACACAACATGGAAAATGTCTTCATCGCTCCGTCTCCGGCACGAAACACGAACAGAGACTCAGGAGAAAACTTTCCCCTCCGGCCACTCAGACATTTTCTGCTGTCACAAACACACCAGCTGCCTACATTTGACTCGACTACTGAGCGTGTGTGTGTGTTTTCTTATGCGTAGAGATGGAGCTGGTGTGAAAAGGCCTCTCCCGTTGCAGCTTTGACTGAGTGCCGCTCACTCTGGGTGTGGCTCGGTCACCATTTGCCCCCTCGGGCCTATTTTCCATTTTAAAAACATGCCACATTTCCTCGGATAGAAAACACCTCAAAACAAAGATGGAGCTTTTTGGTTGGGGCTTTGCTGATGGGGGAAAAACCGAAGATGAGCCTTAACTTGAGCCACATCGCAAAGCATGCATTTTGAATTCTGTCTGAATTTCATGCTTTATTTGCAATATAAAGGTACATTTCAGTGTTTTCTGGCCACACAAAATGAACCAAATGTGGGTCAATAAAGCACCAGGGCAATAATGGGTTAACTTCACTCAGTATTAGTGAGAAGAAGCCACTTAAAGAAATAGATTATTCTGGATTTTTATGGTACTGTTGGGTTGTTTAACCAACATATGGTCTGGTCGTGACATGCTATAATCTGCTCTAGCTCTTTAAAAGCTTATGTCACCATTTGTTACTGATTATAACTCCAGTATATACACATACACACAACCAAGCTAAGCTAAAACTTAAGTGTAAAATAAAACTAAAACCGCCCTCTGAATTGGGTAAACTCAGCCTGGTATTACTGACAGTCATTTCCACTGTGCAGTGACATTATCACCAAATTCCCCCCCGATCAGATGTGTTCAAACACCCTCATTCACCTTGTATTTCTTCATCATTTACCAATCAGTGGTGATTGATTGCTCCTGTTTACTGATTGCGGTCATTAGCACCTCAGTAATGAACTGATAGTGACTCTGGTGATCAATTAGTCCCAATCACTCCACCGGTTCACACATATGCAGCCGTCAGATCTCCCGCTGAGCTTTTGTTGCCTTTGCTTTCACATGCAGTCGCTGCTGGCATCCCCCCTCCTGGCCCGTCGTTACAGCAGACCCTCGCTCTGCGGCCCTCCTGCTCCACCAACAAACCATTACCCACTGCGGCGTTTCAGAGCTGGCTTCTCGACACGGAGCCGAGCCGGCGCAGACGCAGCTCTGGCTAAAGCTGTCGAGTCGTGAGTGAAGAAATTGGCTTAAAAAGCAGGAATTCACTGAAAGTTATTCAGCACAATGTTTCACCCTCATCACACGTTGCAGGACGAAGTCTTCCTGTGAAGCATAAGGCTTTCTGCTTAGGGTGACATTTTTCCCAAATCTGTGTTTTGTTGTTTTGGAATTGTCTTGTTTTGCAAACAAACACCTTGCAGTGCAGAGAGAACAGTGACCTGAAACTGATACAGAAGCCAAATCAAAAAGTACAGATTATTTTCAGTCTGAGTCAGACACAGTACAGTAGTTGCATAAGACATTCATTAGACACATTTTCCCTTTTGTTCGTGAACAGTGACATAGAGCCTGGTGATTATAGAGCCAATATTAATGAATATTAATGCTTAAACAGTGCTTTAGACTGAATTTAAGGCACCATTGAAGAAAATCCACTTTTTGGCAACAACGGAAACAATAAGCAGCCACTTCTAGATTAGGCAGACCTTTTATATAAAGTACAGAATCAGGTTTAATCCAGATTTGTGTCACAATGCTAATTCTCTAGATTATTTTGACCTAAACCTTTGAACAGTGACACTTTCAAACATCCGGCATCAACCAGCAGGCCTTACAGAGCGCTTCGAGCTGTTTTAGCTTTACTGAAGAGTTCTGATGATTGGCCACTTAGTCCCATCTTAATCCCACTTAATCCCATCTCTTAAATACATTTGAGAAGACTCAGAGGTTTTCAGATGAGTGTGTGCCAGAGGACGTACATCTGACTCTCAGGGCTTCAGACGGCTGACCAGCACATTCAAGAACTGACCTGTTTAAAAACGACTCTTTTTTTAAATGAGGTTTGATGAGAAAGTGTATTTTGACTCAGGTCTCGAGCCTAACAAAATCAGCAACTTGCATTATACTGTTAATCCCTCATCTTTTCCCTGTAAACTGGCTGGTTTCTCACAGATGCAGAGCAGAGTGATCAGGCATGATGCAAACTGGAAACATCCTTCTTTTTATCTCACAAACACGTCGTAGTCTCTGATGGCGTCATGCTGAGCAGATGAAGCCCAACAGGACCCTTCATGCTTCGTGTCCTCCAGGTGTTTGTCTTGACATGTCCTCAGGTGGAGCAAAAGGTCAGCAGCAGAGCAGAGAGGCTGGAAAAGTGACAACCCCACAAATGCATGAGCACTGGAGCTGAGACAAACAGTCTGCAGGCCTTTTGGACAGCACACCAGTTACTAATAACATTAACGATGAGTCCAGTGAGCCAGCATGCACGACCACATGATCAAATGATGAATTGAACAGTTTAGGAAGTACACTTGTTGGATGCTGGAGCCAGCAGCCAGCTAGCGTAGCTTAGCACAGAAACTGGAAACAAGGGGAAACAGCTAGCTTCCCTCTGCCGACCAGCACAAGCACATCATCAGGACGTCATATGAAATGAGATGCTACATTTTAGTTGGTGAGCTTCAGGCGATTTTAAAGAGCCAGGCTAGCAGTTTCCACCTGCTTCCAGTCTTTAAGCTAAGCTAAGCTAAGCAGCTGATGGCTGTGGCCTTGAATTAAACAGGCAGACAAATAATCAACAGATTAATAAATCATGAATACACACACACACACACACACACACACACACACACACACACACACACACTGGTGGACATGCTTGTAGGAAGAGAGGGACATCTGACGCTTTGTGGTGAAGGTGTAACGAAGCATCATATGGAGGCGAGCCGGAGGTGGAGGAGACCTTGGGTAAAGAGAGGAGGAAGTTAGGTAGGCGAGGAGTAAAGAAGAACTTGAGGAGCACTGGGAGGAGAGGAAAGAGGTGTAGGTGATGAAGAGAGTAGATGATGAAGTTAGAACAGTGAGGAGGATGAAGGGCCCATGCAGAGCAGAGGAGGAGGAGGAGGAGGAGGAGTGTAATGTATGGGGTAATGTAAGGAGGAGGAGGTTGGAGGTTTTTCGGTGGTGTTTTCTGTTGTATTGTTGACAGTATTGTGTGTGTGTGTGTGTGTGTGTGTGTGTGTGTGACAGTCGCATGAAATACTTCACCCACCTGCTGGCCTTCACCTCCCACATACTGCCACTCCACGTAAATGAGCAGAGCAGAGGAGGGATGGAGGGAGAAAACAGAGGGATGACTGATTGGGTGGAAAAAAAGGAGGAGGAAAGGAGCTACCTTCAGTCCACACACTTGTTCTCTCCACTTCATTTCCTTCCCTCCGCTCTTCAGCTCCCTGCTCTCCAGTTCAGGCTCTTGAGTAATTACTGCTCCTTTCTTTCAACTCCCTCTCTCCCCGCTGCCTCCTCGGAGCTGATGCAAAGGCTGGAGGGCCCTTCATTAGAAAGGAGCTGTGTGCGTGTGTGCGTGCGTGTGAGCCCATAATGCTAATAAGCGCCTGATAGGCTCCAGGCGATGTCTTCCTATAATTACAGTCTATGTAAATTTCAGTGTCTCACCGGCCACCGTCCATCCCCGCGGGACAACCTGTTGACTGGCCTTTCCCGCCGTCCCCGTGTCTGAGTGACGGATGGCGGCTCGCTGGCGCAGTTTGCAGGTAAACACGGTGCCTCTCATCACCCGCGGCGGTGACGGGTCTCCACAGCAACGCCGTGACGCGCTAACCGGGAGCGAGCGGGGCGACAAACTGGAGGCAGCGGCGGCGGCAGCGGCGGCCAGCAGCCAGCGACTGGTCCTCATCGAAGATCGTCTATTAAAAGGATGAGTCACTCAAACCAAAACAAAACAATTCATTGTTTCATTATCATTTATTGAACTGATTGGTCGTTACTGCCAGCATCAATGTTTGCACTAGTTCACAAACATCAAACTATCTGAAATGATGGTGGATTATTAAAATTAAGTTAATCAGTGGTCATTTTTAAAGCAGTAGCTGGTTCCAGTGACTGAATAGTCTTTGGTTTTCTTCATCTTGTCTAACTGCCTAAAAGCTGTTTCAAAGCTCTCTCTACACTGCGGGAATAAAAGTCTGTTGGCTGGACATATTCATATGTGAATGGTTCAAGTCTGTAAGTACTGGAAGCAAATAAAATACACATCATATGTTTGTTTTTAAGTGCAGGATGTAAACTTGCCCTTTGATTGCTAAAACCCCCAAATTATCTGGGAAATAAAAAACATGATCAAAAACCCTCACTCATCACAAATGGAAATATACACACAAAAAAAATTTGTTTCATGTGCAATTCAATCCAAAAGCCTATATTTGTTTTTTTTTTTGTTTTTTTTTAAGTCTTATTGTTTATTTCGTACCGAATTTGAATAAAATGGCTCTACACAGTAAAGTTACAATAAACGTGAACAGAAATATTGTATCTCAGTTGTGCTTGTTTTGTAAATATGCATAATTAAGTGTACATGGGTTACTATAAGTTTATGATTCTAATAGAATTATTAAATAGTAGCAATAATCTTTTCATCTTTGTACACTGTCTGATTTTGTTTTACTCCTTAAAGTTCTTGCCAGCTCACAGTTGGACTGAAAGGAAAACTAATCTTCTGGACACATAGACGATCTTTGGCAACAAGTGGGCGTTCAGTTCCTCTCCCCCTCCCTCCCTCCGTGGGTCAGCGTGGGCGGCCCCGTGTGGCAGGAGGAGAGCGAAACACGACACCCCGACAGAGAAAGGGGGGGTTGAGAGAACACGAAGTGAGTGAGTGGAAAAAGAAAAAGTCCGTGTCGGAGAAAGAGACGCAGAGAAAGGACAGAGTTGGCTTTGGCTTTTGTGTTCCTTTCAGAGGCGCCGCTGTTTTGACTGTCGGCGAGGATGATGATGTGGAGGAGGAATCGACCATGCGACATGGTTGCAACAAACGGGAAGAAAATTTAGACCCGTCGCATTCCGTTGCTCCAGCACCGACCAACGGCAGCACGACTCCTTCAAACTTCGACCTGCGCCATTCAGACCCGGGCGACTGGATTTCCCCCCAGAGGCTCGGGGCAACTTTTCGCATCAGAAGCCCCGTACTTAAAAACAAATATACCGGCACAAAAGTTTTCGAGCAAACGCCGATGTGTCGAGATACAGCACAGAAGACTAGGTGAAGTTAGCGGAGGGTTTTTTTTTACTTAAAAAGTCGAGCTCCCAATCGGGGCAGGTTCTTTCTAACGAGCCACTTGTGAGAACAACACCGGAGGAAGGAGTGGGGTGTCACTGCTAACTTCGCTAGCTAACTTGGCTAAAGGCTAGCTAACCACAGTGCAAAGTTACCAGTCGACGGGGAAAGTGACTGAAGCGGCACGCCGACGACGACAACGAAGATGAAAACCCCGGGAGAGTCGGGTAAGTCGACGGCCACACTTATTAAAGAAACTTTTCGGGCGCCGCTGTTGTTCTCTAGATGAAAACAACAGCGCGTAGCGGCGGTGGCTAGCTGGTTAGCACGCTAACAAACTCTCCGCTCCAGGGAAAGTGTGACAAAATTATGGCGCTAGGGTGGATCCATCCGAGTCGCTTGTTATTGTTTCAGCTAACCAAAAAAGTGAATCCCACTCACGACCACGTTGTTTTTCCACCTACAGTGGATCGATGGAACCAATAAGGGGTGTTTTTAACTTATTTCCACGGTATTTTTCTTAACATGAATGTGTGAAGCTAGCTGCTATGCTGGGCGATTTACAGTGGGAGCAGTAACTTAGCTTAATTTACCGGGTCAGTGGTAAAGAGTCAGGGTCAGGGCCAAAGTGCGCTGACCCCGACTGCGATAGCTTCGCATTTGAGATCGCCTCGATGCCTCAGCACAGGACGAGCTAAATTTAGTGGAACAAAAGCTTAATTTGCCTTTAATCAACACCACATGTAACAGCTAATGGGTGACTCCTCAGAGCCTTGAGAGTGCACCCACCGCCCACCACACTCCTTAAACCTGAAGAACAAAGGCAGGGAAAGGTCTTTTTAATTCATACTGCAGGGACATAACTTACAGAGAAGTGCAAGAAAAACGGCTAATTTGAGAAGAGAGACCAGGCATCTAGAGATGTATGGCTTGCATAGATTACTTTTCTGAATCAAGTGTGTTGAGTAGGGTTTAAGCCCAGTGAAACGTAAAGCTCACCCACATATATTTATTTAAAGGAAATGACTCCACAGTATCTTTTCATATTGTTGCTGTGTACATTTCATTTGTATGATTTGGGGATTACTTTTCCATTCGTCACCACGTCACAGCCTGCAGTGAAAGGTAGAAAATGGACTGAGGATCCAGGTGATTGGATTGGATCAGGAACGTAATGAACTGCTGTTGCAGTTGATAAGTTCGGTTGTCGCAGAGGTTATCAGACAAAGATAAAATGAAATCAGGAAACATAGTTCCCCTTCCCCTAAGTCCCCTTAGTTTACACAGTTAGCCTCCTGTGAGTGAAGCCATTTGACCTTTGACACACACGTTCATTGGATTTGGGTTTTATCAAGGGAGTTCACGGCTTTATAGATTTCAACCCAGATTTCTTTGATGATACAATTTCATTGTTATTGAATTGATAATGAGTTTCCACCCATAACTCATGATTTCTCCTCCTTTATGCATTTCGGCTCTCCTCGGCTCAGTTTCGTCCTGTATGGTAATCTTGGGCCGGCGAAAATCCAGAGCCCATAATGGATGTTTAAGTGGGGAATGCCACACCGCAACACAACCTCGTAATTAGAGATACTGTGTGTCTTTCAGATCTCTGTGCTGCCTCAGATAACTTTTTATATCTCAAAACAATTATGAGAAAACTCAACTTTTTTTCCCAGAGTTGGGCCTTTGGCCGTGTGTTCTGAGGCCATGTGGGTGTGTAAACATCTTATTCTGGTGGGAAATACAGCGCTGAAATGCTCGTAACCAAAGTTAGCTGTCAGATCTTTTGCTGATGCATTTCTTTTTGTTTTCAGGGTGCTCATTGGTGGCATAGCCCCAAAGTGCTTGAGTCATGAAACAAAACTTTGTGATCTTGAACACAGAGCTCATCACGCAGAAGATGCTTTGCAGGTATCGGGCAGCCAAGTCAAAGTTCTTGACTGTGGTGAATAGTTGGATTATTTTTGTTTCATGTGGTCAGATCATAACCTTTGCAAATAAAATTTCAGGATATTCTCAATATGCAAAAGTGGTAATTTAAGCACCACTCAGACTAACGTGTCATTGTGGCCTATTTCAGGCGTCTGAGCATTGTTTTCTCATGGCTTCCATTATCCAGAGGACCAGATTAGCAAGGGTATGCTGCACTTCCTTTTAGTTTTAAAAGTAGACAGCCTTGTTTTAGCCCTGTCCCATGCAGCAAGACAGCTCCTTTTGTCTATTTATAATGTACCTTCTGGTTTTGTGACGCTGTTCATCTTACAAACAGCTTAAATGAGCTTTTTAATGAAAGTCAGCTTGAATTGTTAGTTTTCAGTAGTTCCTGTTTTTTAGCCTTTATGATATGATTCATGCCAACTTCCCTTGTTACTTTCTTACAATGGTCACAACTCTAAAAGAAGTTGTGTAGCATTTGCAGTCACATCAGTAGGATGTGGGTCATTCTTACATTTTTGTATTTAGACTCATGCTAATGAAAAGGATCAAAGGGCCCCATTGAGTAACACTGATCTGTATCCACATTAGTTTATGCGTGGAGCTACACAGACCCTTTGTCTGTCCCTTTTGCATTTCCCTTGGTGCTGGAGCGTGTTGACCACTTTATGTATATATGGGTCACCCTCCGCTCTCTTCCTATCAGGAAGTCAGCAGTCTGGCCCCACCAGCTCCAATTTTCCACTTGTGTTACTCCTTATATCAACACAGGGCCACATGCGAGACGTCACAGCTGTAGACGGCCCAGACCGACGAGCCGGCACGCTTTGTTGCACTCTGTATGTGTGTGTGAGTGTGTGTGGAGTGAAAGGAGCCATACATGAGCAATTAGCTGGTGTTAAGTCTGGTAAGGGCTGGGCTGCTGTTTATGACTCTAAGCGTATTTATGTGTTTGTGGGTGTAAATGTGTGTGCACGCGCCATGCACACGCGCCTGCACGTGTGCACCCATATGTCTGTCACTGTGTGGCTCTACCTGACATTGATGTGGTCACAACAAAGTGAGTGTTTGACTTTTACCAGCGAGACCAAATTGCCCTTGAGGAAGACCATTTGGTCGCGGGCAGTTGCCTCAGCCTATTGTAATTACAGGAAGAACAACTAGACGTCTTTATACAGATTCAAATAGCTCTAATAACACTGGTTAGACCAAAGCTAATGAACCGAGGGCTCATTTTGTTAAGTAAAAAGACGCTGTTAGTTTCCTTTGGGAAGGACTCTGTTGTGTCACTGTCTCACCATTATACTGAATTATGCTGTTGGCACCAGCAGCACAATTACACTACAAGTTGAGACCAAGTTGTTTGTCTTAGGGAAACTTTCAGGGTAGGTGCTGGCGACTTAAGTGTACAGCGATGTGATTGTGCAGTCTCTGTGTTTTAGGGGTGATGCTGAGGCGTCATGTGCTGCTAGCCGGCTGCAGTTTGTGTAGTGTTTATGTCACTTGACATTAAAGAGGAATGGACGATTAGTTATAGTTACTTGTATTTTGTACTGATGTGCCTTACAGTGTGCAGGTCAAATATTTTTTATTTGTGGAAAAGCAAGTATATATCATTTGTGACAGTAACAGTCAGTCCATAAACATGAGAGCACAGGCCAGGGTCACGTCTCTCCAACAGGTAATGCATCATGACAGAATGCATTTAGGAGGAAAATGCCACAACCAAAAAGCTCTGAATGCCAATGTTGCTCACAGGATGTACCCTTTCCCTGGTTTTCCTCCCATTATGTGGTTACTGTGAGTGATCAGTCAGTGCAAAGGTTGACCCGATCACATTCCTGATTACAACTGAGCCGAGCCCGGGCAAGCAGACCCTGGAAAAAGTACTGCCGTGTGACGTCAGCATTTCTCTGGTGTGTTGTCAAGTGGCGACCCAGGTCAGTGTTGCTATGATCATCTCTCGATGTTACGGCAGCTCTCTTTTCCTGGAAGTGTGTGTGTACAGTGGCTTTAGTGACCCACACAAAGCTGAGAGAATAGACAACAGGTTGCACGAGCTGGGACATGCAGGCCAAACAAACACTGGGGCCTCACGCACAGGAAAGCCTGACAATCAGCCCGAGAGTTGAGTGTTGAGAGACACCAGCGCTTGCAAGTTTTATTTAGGGTTTAAGATGCTCAAGATCCCATTTGTGAATTGCTGTAATTGCGTCAGAGTTGCATTGTTAGCTGTTCTTCAAAAAGTGGTTTCAGTTTGGTGCTTTTGTTTTTTAGGATTTTGGATTTTTCCTGTCTCAACTGAGCTGATATGTGGTACACAGAAGTATTATGAAATCTGTATGCTCCAGTGTTTTAAAACAGACGTTGCTTTATGTCAGAGAGAAAATTTAGAAGAACCTGTTTGTTATTGTTGTGCAGCAGCTCAGATATAGACCATAAGGAATCATTAATTTGTAATGTTGCAATACACTAGTTATTTTGGATCATGTGGTAATTTTCATTTTTATACACACTGTACATCTACCTGACTCATACTGCAATTAGTCATCTCCTGCATTTCCCAGGATGACTTTTAACAATGCCCAAAGACAGCTGTGGGCTGTACATGCAGGTGGAAAAGCAATAACAATAGAGAAACCTTTTTCTGCTGGAGAATAAATGGGTGTTACACCCCTTACTCTAATTGGAATACATCTTGGGGCTGTACTGTATTATGGTCTATTGAGACTACTGTTGGAGCAGAAATTGTTCTCTCTGGCTCTTCGATGATGAATTTCTCTCTCTGTGGTTGTTGAACATCTGTATAAAGTGTTGGGTTTAGAGAGAAGCCCTTGCTCCTTGATAGAGAGGCTGACACCAAAGCCTGACAGCTATGTTGATATTTTAGGTGGAGGAATTGTATTTTATTGTGGGTTCACATTGTCAACATGTATACAAAAGGAGGACACACCACCAATAGCTGTTTTATGACTAATTAGACTATTTGAAGCTACATATTTCATGTGAAATGGTGTGGACATTGTGAAGCCAAGGTGTTCCTAAGCACTATCTTTCTGTGTAATTTCATGAGGAGGATTTCAGTTTTGGAGCTCTCAAAAAGCAGAAATGCAGGCCTGGCTTAGACAGAGTGCTGGTTACCTCCTTATCTGCGCACTGTCATTTGTAAAGGACAGACAGCGCCGCATTTTAGTCCAAAGAATGTCCTCACCAGCTCAGACGTGTTCGCAAACCTCTGCCTGCTCGGTATCTGAGAGTATTTATGATTGAGTGAATCTGTGTTGGCTCTGTGACCGTCGACCCCCAGTAGGGCAGATGAAAGGACAGAGCAGGCCAAGTGGAACCAGCGGCTCGCTTCACCGAGCAGATAAAGAAGGTTCTGCAGCAGGACAGATATCTCTCAAACACCTGACAGGATACCAGGTTTCCGGCTTCAGTGTTGTTCTTGAATCTTTTTAGTGACGCAGTGATGAACAAAGCTCAGCCCTGAACCATCTGCCCATCAGACTAATGGATTTATCGAGCTGGCCTTCTACGTGAAGCTTGCAAAGCCTTTGTTCATCAAAAATGCAGACTGTTTTTTTTTTTACACTGTTTGCCCTTGGAGCTCTTTTGGAGGTTTTTGAACCAAACCAAGGCTGAGAGAGACAGAAGGTGGAGAGGTAGGTTTGTGCTTTGTCTGGCTGTTTTGGCTGGAGTCATCCTCACTGACAGAGGTGTGGAGAGTTGTACTGGGTGTTATGGCTGCCATCCGTGGTACGATGCCCTGGTTGGTTTGGCGTCATTTATGGCCAGGTGGATGGGGCTCGGCCTTCACCGACACGTGAGTCGGCCTCCTGCTCCCTGAGGAAAGGATAAGGGGGCAGACTAGGTGTGGTCCTGTGTGGTTCTGTATAATACTGCCCACATTACCGCTGCCACTTCTAAAGTAGTTATGACCAAGATGCTGTCAGAGCAAAAATATCCACCAAATTCCATATGTTTCGAGGTAGTCTGTTTTAGCAAAGAGGAGTGCTTCGAGGTAGCCTGCCAGGGTATGTTCTGGCAATAAGAGAGACCTACAGGAGGTGGCAACATCTAGGTTATAATGTTTTTACAATGAAATGGGAGCATTGACACACTAAAATGCGACTCTGGCGTTCGTTGGCAATGAGTTGCTGCACTGGTGGAAAGTCTTCCGTAAGAAAAAAAAGTCAGTTGATTTAGAAACCAGTAAAATGCTGCAAAATAAGTTGGATTCACTTTTTTCAAAGGAGGCCACCGTAAGAGCCACTGAGCAGGAACCCATGCCAACAGGTTGCAGAGAGAAAAAGAGCACAGTTTGGGTTTTGTGGTTGTTTGGACTGGGTTGATCCAGCCCAGACTTTCCCTGCCTTTACACTTGTTGGCTTTGCACCTGCATTTTTATCCCACAGTGCTTGATTGAAAATTTGAAATGTCTCGCTTTAAGAAATGCCAAGCAGATTTTTATCCATACTCTCACAAATAGGAATCTTGGTACTCATCTAAATATTCGTTTCTTCAAACCACACTCTGCTGGATAGGTTGCTACCTAAAGCTTCATGAAAAGGCAGGAGAAATTCAAGCTAAGGGCATAATTGAAACCAAACTGTTGGAATATACTGCTTTTAAACCTCCAGAGACATTTTGTACAAGTGTGTCAGTGTCTTGAAGTTCAGTGTGGTTCAAAAGTAAGGACTGCCCACGCACCCTGGGACAGTAAAATTTCTAATTTTATTTAACGGGGCCAACACTGAGTCATGCTACATATGTTTTACATATGTTTGCCTGGTCTCCTCTGAATGTACCTTTGGTGTGTTTAATTCACTGACTCTGTAATCAGGCTAAACGATTGAAGAAGAGCGGTAAATACAGCTAGCCTCCTGCTGAAGGAACCCGATTTGTCGGTCATGCGCAAAAAAGGTCTTGAAGGGAGTTTTTAGAAGAATGCATGTGCATGACAAGTGGCTGCAGACTTCAGATTGAAAGGAAAGATCATTATGCGTAAAAGCGTCCTTGTATCCAAAGTCATTAAATCCAGAGCCAGCACACATTTCAGCTGGCGCTGAGCAGGGGCTGAAAGGAATATGTCTGATATTAAAGGGGACTGTTTCCTCCAGCTGATTTTAAGTGATTTTGACGTACGACAGAACGAGTCAGATCATTTTTACGACACTGGGAGTTTACTTCAACACTCACTTCTTATTATCAGAGGAGGCGCCTATTTCTCACCTGCAGGTTGGCGTACCAGGTATTAGCGGTCGACCGATTCATCTACACAGATAGGACGTTTCAGAAACAGCAGGACAACTGAAAACTGACACAATCAGCTTTTTCCAGCTCCAAACTATCAATAATATATCGGCCTTCCAGCATCCTCTATCAGCTGTGTATTAAACCTCCCATCAGATCTGTGCCACCTGAAGATGCTGTGTGCTCATTGCAGATTTCTTGCAGCAGTGTTTCGATGCACAGCCTGAAAATAGAGATGAATGATGTAATGCTTTGAGTAAATGAAGTCAGAGAGAGCCGGGGAAGGTTTTGCTGACTTTACTGGAAGTTGACATCTTGTTTTGGACACTCAGATTTAAGAAAACCTGCCTGGGTCTGTGAGGGAAAACGGCGAGTGGAGAAAGCGGTGTATGTTCCAGCCGTTGGTCTGTTGGGAACACTGGTTTTTCCTTTCTGTCTTTTATGGCCCTCACAGCTTGTCCTGTTACTCTGTGGCTCTGTGTGTGTGGTGTGTGTTTATGTTTGATGTTATTCTGTGTGTGTTTCATACCTAAAATACATGAAGCCTGTGTTAGCTAAAGGCTAACTGCCTAAGAAAAAATTTCACTAAATTGCACGCAGGCTGAACACACACTCACACCATCTGTCTTTCTCACACACATCTTTGGAGAACCCTTTTCTCCCCATAACAAAAATATACACTGCATTTTCTCCGCGTTGAGCTCAAACGCACACACGCAGAGTATAGCCAACAGGCTGCAGCACATGTCTCACCTCCAGGCAGATCAAAGAAGAAATGGGGGGGGGGGGGGAGGATGTGAGGACCTGGAGACGCTGTGGGGTTTGCAGGTTACAGTGTGATGGCAAAGTCTGTTTCAACCATCCTGCCATGTAACATTGTTGACCAGTTGTAGGTGAATGTGAGTTTGGTGGAACCTGATCCAGCCGCCGCAGTCCAAAACCAGTTGGTCCAAAACCACCATTTTCCCAACCAAAGATTTCAAATTTCATTTAATTTATTCACACCACCAGTAGACAGAGATGCAGACAATCATGAAAACAAGACGGAGCTCTGATGATGTGCATTGAATTTATGCGCGTACAAGATTAAGGTGAATTGTCACGAGATACAGAACGAAGTCCACAACAGGTAAATGCTCTTCTACTGCTCATAATAACTTATAGCAGAATGGTTACAGGAATGTAGGGTTTGAGTTTGTCTTGTTAGTCTCTTCAAAGGTAGGCCATAAATTACATCAGCGATAAGAATGGCACCATTTGATCAGGTCAGCACCATCAGTCAGCCATAAAGATAAGATTCCTTGTCTTCTTTATCAGCTCTGGCATACGTTCTTCATCATTACAGCAACTTAAAGCTGAATAAAAATCATCTTAAAGGTTTTAAAATGTTGGCTTAAGTGGGTCCTGTACGGAGCAGTTGATGCGGAGGTGGACTCGGACCTGGAGAGGTGCGAGTTCACTTCCAGGGCACTGCTGTTCAGGCTGCTGAGCTATGGCAACCCGTCACTCCACATCGCTGCACATCAATCGCATGTATGGGTTTCTGTTTGTGCGTGTGTGTGATGAAGTACTGATCACAGTGTGAAGATGAATTTCCCCTGAGGGGGATTAATAAAGGAATTCTTCTTCTTCTTCTTCTTATAGATATTTGCTTGAATGATTAGATGAACGAGCCAATTAAAACAAGTGATCTGAATGAGAAGGAATGCTGAATCATTAACACTGAAAGAGAATATTTCTTAACATGTTGAATTTATTAAGTAGAAGGCGCTGCCCTCCTTCGTTTGTTAGCCCACGAGAAGTAGATTTGCGACCCGTTCGCTGTCCCTGATGGCTGTTTGAGTCAGTGGCAGTGACGAATGACTCTGTCTTTATTGAAATGTGAAAGTCGCTGCAGTCCCTCAGACACTCACTCACTCACTCATCTCGCCCGCTCACAACATGCACACTTTATTAGGGGGCCTGGACCCCCCACATGCCATGAAAATGGGTGATGTCTGTCTTGCATTACCACACACACACACACACACACACACACAGACACACTCTTTTAATTTTCTCACTACAGCTAGCGAGTGTGGCATGCTCATTTGGGCTGCCATCTCCCTGCGGTGACGCCGTCGTGCCTCTGTCTTTAATGTTTTTACACAGGGAGCGAGCCACTCAGTCTAGAGACTGGAGGATCCAGCTTTAATGCAATAGACTGAGGAATTAAGACTGCGGCGGCTCTGCCAATGAGGAAAGGCTGACTAACGCACCCAGACATCACACATGTAGAAAAAGTCCCTTGCTGGCTGTTTTGCATTTTAATAATTTCACTCATCCAGATCGAATTACTGTCACTGTTGTGCTATAAGCTACAAGTGGTAAACTAACAACACCATGAGCCAATATTGAAGAGCGGCCGCTCAGAACCGCAGCGCTCTGGCAGTAATGACAAATATTCATGTTCGAGTTGAGAGAAAAATGTAGTTTCTTTGTACTCAGTGACAGCCTTCAACACTACAGAGCTAAGAGTTTGGAATTTATACAAGGTGTAACTGACGGCTGATGTTCAACAACAGTCTGCTCGGGTTTCTTTCAGTTCGACTCTCCAACAGTTCCCACAGAGAGCGAGGAAAAGGAAGTTACTGGGACATTTATTTTAATATCAGACATAATTAACAGTATTAGTTGACCAATAATGAAAGTATTGACCAATCTGCATTAAATACAATTTCTTCATCGATATCTTTATAGACTCTCCTAACGTGGGGCCACACGTTAGCCTACACGTCAGTGACAGATACAGATTTTAAATCAGCATATAAGGAAAAAGTTTGGATCGGTGTGTTGTGACTCTCCATACTGTAGTTCAGTTACTGCTGATTCTGTCGGCTTTCAGTACTTGACACCCGCTGTCTGTCCATCAGCCCTGAAAAAGGTTGTTGTCCTCTGTAGCTCTTGAAATTTCTCCTTTTATCCCCGTTCAAGGGCATTGAGGGTTTAAGGATAGAGCGCGTCATGTTTTACAAATGTATGACTTTGGACAATACAGTATAAATGAAATTGACTTCTAGCCAAGAGTGTTAATCACTTCACAAATATGCACATTCCTGTCTGATATTTGCTCTTGACAAACTCCGATTCTAATATGCTGCTGGTTTCACGACTTCAGCGTGTTAAGATGCGATTAAAACTTAAAAGAAAGGATTGGTTTGTTAATTCTTCACTCCCTCCTTGTTTGTTCACATCACAGTCACATCCCTGAACTGAACCTCTAGCATTGTCGCGCTCGTCGTCCCACTAGTTGTAATCAGCAGTGGAGCCTCTTTGTCTGTGTGGAAAGATGCTGAAAGGAAAGCGGCATTATGGGAAAGAGGGAGAGGGAGGCAAGAGGAGGAGATGAAATTTGATTGGCAGGGAGTACGAGAATGAGTCACTCACCCAGCTCCCTGGATGTGGAGCTACAGGCCTATTCTGGGCTGCGGTGACACGTGTATGTGTGTATGTATGTGGTTGCGTGCACGTACGCATGCACACGAGTGTGTACTTGGCTCAATCCAACATCTGAAGTCACCAAACTTTATGTGTGTGTGTGCATGTACGTGCATGCGTGCGTGCGTGTGTGTGTGTGTGTTGGAGGAAAATGAAAGTAGTCTGGTGACCAAACCACAACACAGAAGCCAGATTTAAACGCAGATATTTATCTTCTCTCCCTCCCGCTCTGAAGTCCCCTCCGCTACACCACCACCCTGTAAATCACTCTCTTCTCCATAGTGGCGTCTATCAGCTTCTGACAACTTCACTTATAAGTTGTGTTTGTGTGGCTTATTGCCGGTTGACAGTCAGGATAACAGCCTGGTATCAAGTTTGTCTATGGATCACTGGATTCAGAACATGTCCGTCAGACAGTGTTTTCTCATTATTTACAGTGATGCCGGACAGTACCGGACAGTTTATCCGATTAGGCCATTTAGTCCCCATTGAAAAGAGCCATTGAGATTAATTTAATCTGTTTGCTGTGGTGAAAAGTGAAAACTGGGACGGAGAGCGGCCATCCATCGGTCCCCGGCCTCGGCAGTCTGCATGTCGAAGTATGCTCAAGGAAGATACTGAACCCCAAAATGCTGTGCCATCAGCGTGTGTGAATGCTCGTAAGCAGGTGGTTTAGCTGCAGTGCGAATGTGTGTGAAAACGGGTGAATGCAGATTTTGAGTGGTCATCAGATGAGAAAAGCACTATATAATACAGTCCATGTACTTTGGTTCATGGTTACGTTTCCTCTTCCTCTTCCTCCAGAAACAAGGGCTTCAATATCTTCCTCAATGACGCTATGATGACGTCATTAATCGACAAAGCCGCTTCCAGACTGCGGAGCTGGCTGGTTTGTTGGGCTTAACGTTGGTTGACTTCACATGGCGTCAGCACGCCTTATTTCCTGTGGACAGACAGTGTGTCATAGAAATGTACAAATCAGGCGTGTGTTTGTGTGTGCACATGCATCAGTGCGCGTCTGCATAGAGACAATAGAGCCAAATCTCACTCTCTCCTGGCTTTATTTGTGTTAGGGTTACACACTCTCACACATTTGTGCGCGCGCACACACACACACACACACACACACACACACACACACACACACACACACACACACACACATTCTGTCCTGACAATAGGAAGCAAGCTTGAAATCTGCAGCGAGGCAGTCAGGTAGCCAGGAGCTCGTTACAGCTGAATGTTTTATAAGGTTGTCATTTTCTGGAGGGAGAGCATGCTCAGGCGGGTTTGAGAGCACGTGTACATGCCTGTATGTGTTCTTCTTCCTCACTGGTGCTGCAGATTAAGGAGATAAAAGTTTGAGCTCGGAGATCATCGCTGACGTGATTGTTTGTTTTGTTTCCCATCAACACAGCGGTGAAGATCCTTTCTTGCCTGCTTTCCTGCATTTAATCTGCCTTTTTGTCTTCCCTTTGTGGCCATCAGTGCTTTAATTAGATGCCTTAATGAGATCGAAAGGTGCACCCATTAAATGATACGGGCAAGTGACCGCAGTAACATTATTCTGACATCCTTGATGCTGCTGTATAACCATGGGAGCCCTGCTGAATGCAGCAGGAGCTTCCCCTCATGTTGCAGCATAATAAGTGAGTCTCTGCACACACACATAGAGACACACACACACCAAGCCAGGGTGGGCTGAATCACAGCCTTGGCCGCCTCCTAGGTGCTGCAGAGTTCTCCAGGACGTGACAGGTTTCTGTCTGGCGAGTTTCGGGCGGCCGCTGTGTCACAGATTAGAGTGACTTAGCTGTCTCAGTTGTAGCAGAGTTGGTTTATACACTTAAAGGCTTCGCTTTACAATCCCAGGCTTACTGCTGTGGCAAACGGTCAAACCCCCCGACTTTCTACTGTGTCTTAGCTCTTCTCTGCAGACTTGGAAACGCAACAGCGCAGTTGTCTGTGCTCTGAAACCGCTCATCCCAAATGGCGAGGCTTTGTTTCGTTTGGATTGCTCACAGTCTACGGGAAGCTTCGTTCACGTCGCGAGCTGTTTGGAAGATAGTCGGATAAAAGCTGCGTCGTCCCCAGGAGGCCAGTGATTTAAGCCATTATGTGACTTCACCGATGGCCACTTAAGGCTTCAGTGGCAAAAAGTAGCGTTCCCAGCACAAATTTAAGTCATTAAGTACAAACTCTCTCCTGGAAGATCATCTCGTAGAAGACATTTGAAGACTTTGGCCATTAAAACTCAACACACTTGACCCCCGCAGAGCGAATCCTGCGTCCACTCTTAAAATGATCATATTTAATCTTGATCATGCTTTCATGTACTGTTGGTATTTGAGCAGCTTGTCCTCTGGTCTCTGTCCTTATTCACTTCTGAGACCCTACATTGAAAACACTCATTGAACTCCTCTTGTTTCCATTATTTTTCTGCCGTTCTCTCTTTCTGTGAAGCTTTCTCTTTTCTCAGAGCGCTCGCTCAGTGTCTTTAGTCCTTGTTTGGGAAATGAGCATGTGGCACAAATTTGACCCTACATCTCTTCATCTCTATCTTTTTTTTTTTTTAGCAGACTCTTATTTCTGTCTGTATTTCTGCCTTTATCTCTCACCCCGACTCCCCTCCGTCCTCTCCCAGCCTGTCTCTGTCGGTCTGATCATCCGTCTGTCTGTAAGCCTTATGTAATGGAGGGATCATGTGAGGAGCGAGGTGAGGGTTCACGGCATGCACCTGCGGATGGCCATCCTCCTTTCCCTTTGATCTCTGCTGGATTCTGTTTCTTTCTTTCCTTCTTCACCTCCCTTCCACTTTTCTTCCTCCTCCCCTTCTGTACCTTTCCACCTGATTTCCTCCTCGTCCCGTCTGTTCCTCTGACTCCTCCCTGGCTTTAAGCCACTGGCTCCTGGAATCTAAACTCCATCCTTTAAGGGTAATTATGAGATCAGCTCAATGAGGAGCAGAAGGTTTTTAAACAGTAGTTTGAGGCTCAGGACTCCTCAATAAAGCAGCATTAGATTGTCTGTTGTGATCTCACTGTTGTAGACGGGTAGTTTACACAGCGAGACAAAAATGGAAACCCAGACAACCAAGTCTACACGTTCATCATCTTGATTTAAAATTGACCTTCATGAAAAAAATCACGGGTTAAGATTTTAATTTTGAGTTCTTACACAAGTTTTACATTTAAGTGTTCAAGCGAAGTTGGAAGCATTTCAGTTTTTTCCATCTGCTGTTTTATTTGTGTATTTTCCTCCAGAATTTGACTTTCTCACATGCCAGTGCTATTTATGCCCAACAGAGATTCCCCTTTTCCTGCTCTGTACCAATTTATTTCCTGCCTTTATGTGTTGTCCTGATCCCATCCGTGATAAACCCCGTCCAGATTTCAGTAGTCAGCCAGCCCCCGGCCGTTTAGCCTGGCCTGTTGCCTCTATGCGTTGCTCTCCATGCCCCTGAATCATTACCCTGCAGACAGACACACACCGACCTTTCCAATGGCTAAATATGGAGCCACCAAAGAATGGGAGGAAGGGAGGGAAAAATAAACGGGGGGATAGATGGATAGATGGAACAGTGTGTTAAAGAAACTTGCTGTGAGGAGAGCAAGAGACGTAGAAAAGGAGGCCATTCGTGTTTAGTCTCAGCGGCTGCAGGCGTTCTGGACAATACCCCAATGATGGCTATCGGTTATTATGAGCACTATTCCAACTGTGGTGACGTCAGAGTCCCTAAGAAAAGCAGACCTGCGTGTTAAACCCCCTCTCCCACTGGCTGCGGCTGCCCAGATCCTATGTTTCTCTTGGAAAGGACAACACAGGTGGCTTGGGACTGCAGGCTAATAGTAAATGAGTTTTTCTACCCTGTACTTTGCTATATATAGAATCCAATGAGGCCTGAAATGGTGTGTTTCACCTCTGCCTGACAATCAAAAATTCTTCCTGTCTGGAGTAGAGCTTGCCAGATAACACAAAGGGCTTTGTGTTCATTTATCTACTTTTGTCAGTTTTCCCTGACTAGTAGCTGTGAATCCACACCTCTTGTGCTATAGACCGATTTGATGTAACTGCAGTCTGCTGAAGCGCTGCCACTTTTACATGTTTGCATCATGTTGACTCTGAATCATTTTTTCTTGAAAACAGCTGGTGGACTGCCAAAACATTCACAGGTAAATCTTACATGTGCAAGTACATGGTCATAGACAGATTTGACAGTAATCCTTTGGCTTGCAGGGCATCGTGTACGTGAATACACATAACGCTACACCTCTATAATGTGTAGAAGCAAGTAGCTACAGAAACCCATAAGATCTACAGATTTCATGTAAAAAAACATCTTTGCTGCAGGAGAGCTTCTGCCTTATGTGTCAGAAATTGTCCATAGGCAGTGAGCTGCTTGCAGTGTAAACATATATGAAATTTAGGCTTAGCTAGACTGGTTTCCCTTCCTCTTCGCCTCAGGCCTGCGATTGCCAAACACTGTAGGTTTCTTCAAGTTATGATAGTTTGTATGCAGCAGCAAAGTTTGTTCAGTCTGACTGCTCTTTTGCCGTCCTTGTCCCGCTCCCGCCCTCTCTTGCTTTCCGTCTCAGCCTCCTCCTCTCTGTTAATCCCTGTTTTTACTCACATTACATTAACCGCCAGCTGTAGCAGATGCACCTCCAACTGGACCGTCGGCTGTGCATCTGTCACAGTGCCACGCCGTCAGCTGTGCCGTCTGATTGTCCCTATCTGTTTCTCTTGCTATCAACGTGTGAATAATTTCAGAAGACCATGACTGTGAGTGAGCTTTCAGGCTCAGGCTGATGCGAGTGGTGGTGAAAACCTGCTCCTCCAGCGCTTACACGACGGGGCAACGTTTCCGCTGCAAACACTGTGGCAGCACATCTGACGCTGCAGCGAGAGGTCTCTGCTGGTCAGGCAGCCCCAGACGGATCACACCCTTACGCTGTAGCTCTTGACCTGTGCCCAAAACCAAAAGTCTTTTGGCAACTTTCTGTAATTGAATCACATTTTGTCGTCTGTCGTGACTCCTCCATGTATTTTTAGAGCTAAAAGCTTTTGTTGCTAAGAGACAGTGTGTCTTAGGAGAGGCTGAGCAAGGGAGGGACAGAATGAAAGAGAAAGGAAAGGAAGACAGAAAGAGACGGCAGCGGTGTTGAGGGGGAGAAAGGCGGAATCTGTGAAAGCCGAACAGTGAACGAACAAGCTATGAGTCAGCAGGGACATCTGCAGCGCACACACACACACACACACACACACACACACACACACACACACACACACACACACACACACACACACACACACACACATGCAGTGGGCATGGTTGCTATTCCTGTGTTCTTTGTCTGTGTGCTCTGCGCACCCACGCATGAACCCACTTAACTCTCCCCGCTAACCTGTGTTGTGCGTCTGTGTGCTTCGTGTGTGAGATATTAGCTCGCCCACTTTGATTTAATCCGCTCCCGCTGTGAGTGTACATGTGCACACGAGTGTTTCTCTGCACCCCATCATACAGCAGCGTGGTGTGTCTGTGTCACAACGCCTAACCTGTCCCCGCTGACAAGAGCCTTCCTGTCTGCTCTATGAATCATATGCTTGTACCCCATTAGTAATCTGCCTTCAGATGGCTATTATCAACTACCACAGGCAGCTTGTCTGTCTTCTGGCTCACTCCCGGAGCGCCATAGGAGATCAGATAGCAGCATGTGGTTTATTAGTCATCAGGAACTGGTCTGTTTTTCAGGATATCTTCTTTTTTTGTTCCTTAATATGACTTTTGTAAGATTTTATGAGTGTGTTGAGAAGCGCTTGGTTGTGAAAGAGACGCCATATTTGCAGATCTGGAGAGTGAGCATTGCACACCGCTTTCTTTTTTCTGTTTTCTGATTGTCAGTGTAAAGTCTGTTTCTGATAAATTCCTGCGGTCGCAGAAGATCTTAAAATACGCAGCAGATATATTTAACACAAAGAGGCACGCCACTCCTTAATGGTCGCCTTTGTCACTTCGATTTCAGATGCACAGATATCTCAGTGTGCAGACGAGCATAATTTCTCCATTGTAGCTCATCGAAAGACACACACACTTTTTGTTTAGAAAATGCATTGGCAATCACAATTTTAGTTACTTAATTCCCTCATATGAAGAGTTGGGTCAATCAGACCTAACATCAGAAAGTGCCTCCTGCTCCAGGCTTTTTGGATATTTGTATGTATCTCTAAAATATTACCATGAATTGCAAGTGATCAGTGAATGAAAGCATCAGTGTTTTTCATCGGAGAATTGTGAAAAATGGAATGAAAGTTGAGGAAAGAAAGGATGCAACTCGGCTCAGCTGGAATTCTTGCAAAAGTTGGTGTCTGTTGGACAGTAAAACGTCACAGCTTGAATCTCTTAATTCTATCCTAAAGGGAGAAGCAGATTGCAGTTGCTCAACTCGCGTGTTTCTCCATTGTTCAGCCAGATGTTGATCGCAGGGGAGCTCGCAGCGATGTCAGAGGCGATGTGTCTGTGCAATACTTGGAGTTAGGCTGCTTGCTAACTTTAAACTCCTCTGACAACACGGACAGATTGTCATGCTCTGCAAACATGACTGCTGTACATTCGAAACTTGTGTTGAGGTCTTCGAGCGAATCAGAAAACCTCACTTTGAATTAAAAAATGTCACTATCCGCTTGTGCACAGACAGGCAAAGATGAACGCCTCTGCAGAGCGGAGATGTTTTGAAGGTATGGCAGCGGATGGAGCTGAGGTTGAAAAACACCACAATCTTATGATCGACTTTATGAATGAAGGTTAGAAACTTTGAACTATTTGGTGCAGCTCTGACAAAAACCACTCAGATATCCGCCTGCAGTCACTTGAGTTGTACTTGGCATGTTTTTCTAGTGTGGCAGCGCTGCAGTGCAAACACTGTGTTACATAGGAAAGTACATTTTTGTGGCTGTTTCCGTATGAGTGGCACTCTTATAGGTCTTAATGTACAAATTGTCATTTGTTGTGATAAGATTTTCCAACTTACTGTCAGTATTTCTATTACATCTGCCACTGCTTCCTCTTCCTCTATAGATTAATGATGTTTGCAGACACGTAGCTGCACTTTGCACACCTGATATCGGACTTTGGTTTCACCGTCTTTTTCCATGACTCTCTTTGACTCGGCTTACACCTGCTATTAAAGCGCGATCTGCATCTAGATAAAGGAAAGCACGTGTTATCCAGGCAGGCTGTGAGTAGGATTTGATTGAACATACCAACACATCGTGATTGAAACCAGCAGCTTGGCTGTTTGTAAATGCAGCTCATAACAGTTCAGTGACTTTTCTTTTCTTTTCGGAGAAGGCACCATCCATGTAGTTAGGTATGCCGTGACTCACTGTGGAGTTTGTCATCTACTCACCTTCACAAAAAGACAGCTAGGATCCGTTTCCACCAGCTGTTGCTCCCACTGTGAAGGAGTCACCGAGCATTCAAAGCAGCTATGAACACCGTTGACCTGGTGGCAGTTGTGTTGCTTCTGGCTAAAAAAAAAAAAAAAGTTGTAAAAACACCCTGCGTTGGAAAGTAAATATCAGGTACAGCGTATGATTTTTTATAAACTGACACCTGCCATTTTGGTTTAGTTTACTTTAGCTTTCCCTACCTATTCTTAAATGAGTTTAATCCCAATAAGCACACAGTGCAGACAGTGAGAGTATGTATTGTGTAAATGGAAAAGTCATAATTGAGTTAATTACCATCTGGGCACCATATCTACTTTTTACTTTACCTTTGGGATTTAGTTGCCAGGTGTGTCTTCTTTTTTCAGCCCTTTTACAACTTTTACAACCCTCTTTTTTCAGTTTTTATGTTGTGCTATCGGTTTTTCATCTGTTCTTTTGTTCTTTGTACGGTTGTTTTCGTGTGTTGTCTGCTTTTATGGAGCTGCCCCAAGGCGGTTTTCTATCAAATGTTGACAAGGCAATAAAGTGCTGAAAAAATGAAATAATTCCCCCGTTTCATATGTCAGATCAGTGAGCCTGTACGCAGATGCATTAGATGGCGTTTTGGGATCTGATCGCTGACAGCATGGTGCAGCTTTCCTTGCATTGTGTGCCGTCATTGCAGCTGGGGTCAATAGGCCACGGCAGTGTTACAGTCTGTCAGACTCACGCGTATCATTGTTAACAGTTCACTGTCACTGCTGTGCAGATATGACAGAGTTTGCAGAGTGTGGGAAACTGATTGTAACCTTGGTATTTAGGATAGTGTGTTTCTTTACAGTTACATAAAACACATACACAAAATTCAGCGTTGTTATATTGTGGCCATATGTTTCCCACCCTCAGCTTTCTGAGCCTGATTGCCAAGGCACATCTGGTCTTAATGAGGTGTGTGTGTGTGTGTGTGTGTGTGTGCACGCGAGAGTGTGTGTTTTGTGTGTCACTATGCCTTTGCTATTCAGCCTTTCAGCCTGGCCTTGTGTTGAAGTGCTGTTGAGTCTTTTACTGCCACCCACTGCTTTACAACTCGAAGCCTATACTTTTAACTGTTGGATAATAGTGTGTGTGTGTGCTTGTGTTGGTGTATGTTCTGATAGTAGTTATAAAACCATAGCTTATATTTTGTCTGCACGTATCTCAAGGCCTGTTAATCTGTTAAAACAGTGCTGATTTTCCAGCTTTGATGGTGATAACAGTGGAGCTTTGATTTGACTGCTGTCTGTGGGAACAGATTTAGCCGAAATGCTCGTGACCCGCTTTCCTGGAGGCTCTGGATCCACTTTGCACTAAAACTATAGACCAAAAGGTCTTCCGGATGTGGACGTACACGCTTCAGAGTTTCATCCTTGATTCTGTGATTCCCAATAGTCTCACGTCCATCCTCTCACATATGCCTCTCCCTGCTAAGTCAGGCTGTTTCTCTGTTTTCCTTTTGTGTTGTCTGTTCTTTTTAACTAAATTCTCCTTTGTCTTTGAAAAATTGGACCCTGTTTCCACACATTTTTTTTTGCCTTATGTTTATCTCCAGGGAGACAAAAACCAACCTTCCAACACAAAAAATGGATGCCAGTTGACTGCTTTTTTTTTTTTGCAAGATGCAATATGTCTTTGAGTACAAAGAAATTGTTCACATAGTATAAAGTGCTGATTATTATTAGCTGGAAGCACAAGCATTTTTCACCTTTTGTGTTGTTGACCCTGGTACCAAAACAGCGACAGTCAAATTACAATGAACAACTTCAGAAGAGGAAAATGGTTTATAACATGTAGTGCACCAAATTCTTGAGACAAACACGACACTAGTGTGGGCTGAAGAGCTGGAGTAAATCCAGATTTTTCTTGTTGTGTCTTCAAATTTGCCTCCGTGCGTGTTCACCCAGCTGATCACCCCTCTTCTCTCTTCTCTCCAGGGTTCGCCTTCCCGGATTGGGCCTATAAGCCCGAGTCGAGCCCGGGCTCCAGACAGATACAGCTGTGGCACTTCATCCTGGAGCTGCTGAGGAAAGAGGAGTACCACGATGTCATCGCCTGGCAGGGAGACTATGGAGAGTTTGTCATCAAGGACCCAGACGAAGTGGCCCGCTTGTGGGGAGCCAGGAAGTGTAAACCGCAGATGAACTACGACAAGCTCAGCCGAGCGCTAAGGTGAGACTGGAGTGGGTGAAAGATGGGAAAAATGACACCTTCTTCAAGTCAAGTCCAGATTATACACACATTATATATACATATATTGTACAAAGACATTTACATCTGAAAGCTGAAGTTCACTGAAACCCTGCATGTGTCACAGGAAAACTGCCAAACAGCCAAAACCGTCCATTCACCCAGCATTGTCCGTCAGTGACGGTCAGTCTGTATGGCCTTCTGAAGGCCACAGAGAGAAAAAACATATCAAGGCCACGTTTTCTACATCGAGTGCTTGTAATTCTATTTCATGCACACGAGGAACAATTCATTCCGCGTTATGATTTTTGCACATGAGACCGTCGTATGCTGAGAGCCAGCACAACAGACCGGCCTTGTTTATCGGAGCGTCGAGTAATGGGAGACGCTAATTCTGACGCACGATGAGTAAACAGTTTGAGTGAAGCATAGAGGATGTATTATGTGTGGCTCTGGTTGTGTCTGTGTTTTTCTTGCGTTTGGTTTATAAAACAAACAGCCGGCGGCGCTGCTGATGCGGCAGATTTTGAGCTTTAGTTTCCCCAGTAAACACAGCGACTTCTTCGGCCATCGCCGTTGCTCCTGCCCGCTGCTCCTCTTGGGGTCACTCCTCCTCCAGAGCCGCTCTTCGCTGCTGGACTTTCTCTGGGTTATACACAGTGGACGGGCTGGGTGTCCGCAGGGTGGCCTGCCCCCCCCCCCCCACACACACACACCAAGCTTGGAAACACAATAGATGCAGCCAGGACCGTTTGGTTTCTGCGGTGGCAGGGCTGCAGAGAGGAGACTCAACAGGGAAGATGGAGACTGCAGGTCCTCTGAGTGGCCTGGCAGGCTGGCCAATGTCGCCGCCTGCAGGTACCGGTCCAGGTCTGTGCCCGGAGCTGTGTCTGGATCCAGCCCGCCTAGAATGAGGCGAAGAGGCTCTCTAAGTTATTTTATTCCTCCACCCTCTGAAAAGTAAATCCAATACAAATTTCACCCTGCAGTAACGTTTCAGGTTTGTGATTGAAGCGAGTTGAGTGTAACTCAAAGTTGAAGTTGCTAACATTGATGAATATGCAAAGTGGACAGAAAGTAGCTGGTCCCAGTCTGAAAGATGTTACCCATCCTTAGTAAAGCTCCTCTGGACTGATGCTAATATTCAGCTTCACATTTAGGTCATGTGTTCGTGGGAGGTGTCACCACCACAGGAGTCAGATAATGGCAATAAAAACCCCCAGACGAGTCCGTCTCAAGTTTCAGGAACTGGAGTCGTGGTTTTGAACTCTGGGTGAACTGCGAAAAACTCAGTGAAGCATACAAGATTGATCTTAAAATAAATCCAATTTGTTAGCGGTAAGATAACATTACAGCCGTACACACAGTGTTTCCGTCCACACATCGTTCACACTCACCAGAAGTGGATCAGCATTTCTTTTTCAGATTATTGGAGCCTGAACTTCACAAGGTGTAAAAACAAGCTACGATGGCTTTTCAAAATTAGAAGAAGAATATAAGAAGGAGAAAAGTGGTGATGAGCTTTCAATCTTATTTCTTTGCCATGACCCGTTTTCCTTATTGAAGTTCTGCTGAGCTAAGAGACCAACAGATTATAGATGCGGTTTATTATGTTTATCTTCTTTTCAAGCTTCTGCTCTTCATTCAGTTATTATTCACAGGGACCTTTTTGAGCCACTTCAGCCTCACTTCCCTCGTTAGTGTGAAACGTTGATGACATTCAAGTTAGAGCTCACGTCTCTTATTTTTATCCCTCGTTTCTCAGACACGTTATCTAACTAGCTCCGGGGTACGTTTGAGCTTAATTACAACCGCGTCAGATGTGTGAGACGACAACAACAAAAAAAAAAATTGGCGTTTTGGGTGAATGTGCATCGCGCCGCGTGCTGAAACTTGAGGGTGACGGCAGATTTAGAAACGCACACCTTCACCCTCCACGGAGCACATGTGGGATGCTGCAGAGTTTTATTTAGCTGCCAGTCTGTTCTCCCATAATCACACACGCTGCTACTCATCAGTGTCGCCTCCTGTGTTGTAGGTTGGTGTGGGTTATAGTTTGCCATGGTGATGACTAGTTACACTGCATCATCACCACACACACACAAGCGCACACACACATACACTTTACACCTTGTTATATGTCAGCCCTCCTCCAGCCCATCTGTGCCTTGTTTGTTGCTTAAACCTTTTTTTATCTTCGCCTCATGTAACTGCATATTTAAAGACACCCAACCTTTTCTGAACTCGCACAGGAATTTATTTTAACACCTATTCCTTGATCAGAGTGTGATCGTGAGTTTAAAGGGTTAATGCATGATGCTGATGTAACACATTGATTTTGCGGTATTATTTATTTGTTTTTTTAGGTCATTTAACAGGGAAAATACAGATAAACATTGTTACATAAGGAGACAGATGAAGTGTGCAGAGGGCATCTTGCTGAGGCTGCTTAGGGATGATGAGAGGGTGATTTATTTCATTTTCATTCCATCAACCTTTCATTCAGCCATGCAGTTCCACCCGTTAACACACCCTTTCCAGAGTCCTAACACTGAACGCACATTTTATACCAATCAATAGAAGCGTTTCTTAAGTAAAACACAGACTGGTGAGAGTCTTTCTGCGATAACTGGGACGAATTTACTTTTAACTGAAGTAACATTTAATCAAAAGTGTCTTTTAAATCTCCATATTTCAGGTTTTCTTTGCTGCCGCTGGTGGAAGATCCTGGAGTCCTTGGCGTGACTCAGTTATTTGAAACATGTCAAACTTGTGACTAACACGCTGCAGAAACAGAGCGAAAGCTTAGATCTCCAAATTAAACATGGACGCTCAACGTCTCGTATCCTCGAGAGCGAGTCAAGGCCGCCGAGGTTTGACGGTAAATAAACAGTCAATTTGATGCAGGAGCAGTCACTTTCTCTCTGGTCTCACTTAGCATGTTGCATGAAGGAGCAGCTGGAGCCAGACTTTGTTGTGATGTCTTTTCTGTGGTTTGTAAACCTTTTATATGAATGGGGGCGCTCTTAATTAATCCTGAAGTCTCTGGAACAAAGTTCTCTGTCACATGTGAGGCCGCTGATTGATGATTCTCTGCGTCTTTGAAGCGAGCGTGCGTTAGTACACGCGTGTGTCTTCGCTCATGCATGTACAGCTCATGTGTTTAGAGACGTGTGTGTGTCTACGTGTGTGTCCAATACATAGAGGTTGAGTCTATACAGTCAAAGTCCTTTCTAGTTTATTTGAAGGAGGTTCAAAGAGCAGGAGGCCTGCAGCTTGCCTGGGCCCACTGTGTGAGACCGGCTGTCCCATATTGACTCCATGCTCGTTCGGTGTGTGTGTTCGTTCCTTTCACGTTCATGCGCCTGGTCTCTTCCCCAACTCGTTTAAAGTGCCGTCCATCTATCCACACGTCTGTGAACATTATGTCCCTGCAGCTTTGATGGCACACAAATGCTGCTGTGTACCTCCAGCAGTGTAGATAGTTTTGAACTCACTCCTCATGTTTTGCCTGTGTGCCTGCTTGAATGTACTTGGTAATTTCCACCTTTACAAAGTTCTCAAGTACCGAAGCACAAATTTAAAGACCTGCCATGTGCTCGAGTTTTTACCTTCAGCCGTCACGTCAGCCATATTTCAGAGGGAAGTAGCGCTCTGTCAAAGCCATTGTCCTCAGGTGACAAGTTAATCTTACTTTGCAAAATGAGACTTTAAATGTAAAAGCCGATAAGCCCAGAGATCGAGCATTGGCAGAGATTTAACGTCGATAATTAGTGTGTGTAGCACTTAAAGCATCTCAAACATTTAAATACTCCGACCTTATTAGATGACGAAGTTCACACGCTCTAAATGCAGGACGTTTCCCTTTTAATGGGGTATTGATATATGATATTGTACGTTTACTTAACTTTCTTACTGATTAGAGGACCCTCTCCACCGCTGTCACCCCCTGTACATTTGAGTTTATTTAAATTACTGAAAGCCACTCTGTGTGAACACTGGCCGTTTCGTCTAAGCTCTGTAGATTTATCATTACTTGCGCATGTTTTCTGCATGCATTGTATGTTTGTGTAGGTGTGTGTGCGCACGTGCACGTTTGATATGCGATAGCGTGGGTGCGCGTTGTAGCCGGCTCTATCAGAAGAGGCCCTTGACTTATTGAGTCATTGAGGGGCTGGACGAGTTCCTGGTTCACACAATCCTCTCCTGCTTTGTTCTGTTGTACCAAAACTCCTGTGACTCATACTCTGATCACACTGAAGCAGGCATGCAGCTGGGCACGGCCTCGTCATTACGACCAATATTATATCCACGGTTTTTTGACTGTCGCTACGAGTGTGACTGATTTTAGGAAAGCAATATTTTACTCTACTGTGGGACTCTTATTTACATCTCGTTTTGCAGATTCTTCCTAGAATTAGTTTCATCCCACTCGGAGAAAAAGTGTGATTTCATTGTTGGGTTGTTGTGTTTGTATGGACATTAATCACCTCACAGATACGTAATTCTCTGTTTGTAATTGCGTTTTATTACTGTACATTAGTAATGATTAACCACGTTTATGTGTGTTATGTCATGTTGTCTGTGTGGTCGTGTTGCATGGATGGAAGTTACAGTTATATGATTTTACATTTATTACTCTCTGCTGCTGGCGAGCAGCTTTATTATAACTCACTGACTGCAAGAGCCATGTTTACAACTTCATATTCAAGCAAATCTGTATTTTTATGTACAATTTTTGGCCGCTGAGCTCCCGTCTGCTCGATCCTACTGGAAAATGATCAATAACATATTACATTTCCCAGAATGAAGTGGCCACTCTGAACTGAATGAGACACCGTTTAGAAATTTTTATGTAAAGAAATATGAATGTGGTTTTGTCCTGAGGCTATCGGTGAGTCACAAGGAGCCATTTTATCTTTTAGATGAGCTGTCAGCAGCTCGCTATTCACTCCTCTACATCGCACTGTGTACTGACGATGACTAATGCACTCTTATTAATGGAGCCGCCTGGGTAAGACTAAATCAGAGCGGCTGTCTCACTTCCTCAGTGAGTTTGCATCGAGCCGTGTGCTCACATTGTGAGCAGCTTGTTTAATTATGTGCAAATGTAGAATTAGCATGCAGGTAGCGCTTTGTACAGTGACTTTGTGGTTTCTGATGTTTGGCTTCAGTCTCCTGTAATATTAAAATGTCTTGTATCTTTTGATGTACTGTAGCCAACTAGCAAACACCAGTTCAGGAACATTGAATATGAAAATCTCAGTGAGTTCAGTTGGAGTGGGAACATTTGGCAGTCTCACAATTCATTTCCACTCAGATCCTCTGCGTTAGATTCAATTCAGAACTGATTCCCAGTTCAAAACAATGATTGGTTCAATAAAATAAAGATGAATGACAAGATTATTCTGGTATGTGCGTGATGTACACTGTCCAGGTGTCCCGCTAGTTAATAACATTATTATGAAAAGCTGTTTTTGTGGGTCATTTCAGAGTTGTGGAGGATAATATTCACACATCTTATGTGAATCTTTTTTTCTTGTTTCAACCCAGCCTCAGAGTTCAGAGCTAACTGATGACCCGTCCACATGTTCTTTTTGTTCATTCTTATAATGACTCTTCATATCTTTTCATCCATTTTCACTGCTGTGCAAAACTGTTCGTGTTCTGTAATTACTTCTCACTGATGGGGAAACAAAGTGCAGATTTAATTGGCTGGTGATGACGAGTGACCCTGAACGCTGTGGTTCAACTCAGCTAGATTCCTAAGTGTCCGACTTAACACAGAGTTAATTCAGTTTGTTAGCACGGTGAATAACCGCTGGCTACGTGGCTAAAACAAAATGTAGCCAAAAAGTTTTCATTCGTGTTTCTGATGGTGTGATCTTCATCCTTCTCTCTTCAGATACTACTACAACAAGAGGATCCTCCACAAGACCAAAGGGAAGAGGTTCACCTACAAGTTCAACTTCAACAAACTAGTCCTGGTCAACTACCCTTTCATCGACATGGGCTCTGGTACGCACACGCTCACATTCATGTCCTAAATCTTTAAAAGTTGTGGTCAGCGCACCCTCAGGTGGTGTGAAGCGTCAGCAGAGCAGTGCTGCTGCAGCATCATGAGCACCGCTGCTAAAACTTCACACGATCGTTCATGTCCTCCACCGTGAGCTTCACCAGGGGCAGCTTTAGCCCCACCACACATGCAGAGCAGAGGAGGGAAAGGCGAAGTGAAGATAATGTTGTGTGTACTGGTTAAAACAGTCCCAGCAGTGAACGACACGTTAACGTGCTGATGGATTCTGTGTTTTTAGCTAGACTAGACCAGAGAATATTCATTTAAAACAGATCAGTGACGATGCTTCTCCCTCATCGTTCTCTGTGAAATTTGCTGGAAGTGATGTCATACAGCCCCGGTGTGTTTCATATGGTGTGAGCACTTTGCTTAAAATACCTTGCTGCCTTTTTAAATGCTACGTTGCTTGTCAGCAGCCAATCAGATGATAACAGGAGACAGTTTGGCCTTGTGCACCATGCTGTGATTAGTTTGGCAGTTTACGCACCAGTCCTAATTTTGTTTAATAAAAACTCAGCTGTTGCTCCTGGTGTTCTTCATCTTTGCTTTAGAAGAAAGAAATAATGGAAGCAGCAGGTGAACTCACTTTAAAACCAAAGAAACTGCTGTGTGGGGGATCGGATTTATGCTGAAGCGAAGACTGGTTCATGTGGATTTAGAAAAGTTACTGATAGATATTCCTCTGAGAGTCTGCATTGGTATGTAAAAGAAACTTTAAAGTGTTAAATTTGACAATGGGATTTGGTGTGGTGGTAGACTAAGTATCCAGCTGGGTAAGCAAACACCACCTGAGAGCAGTCAACCTCGGGAAACGCTGATCAGACAATGACGATGAAGAGTAGACGTCTCATTTAAGATCTCTCTTTTATAACTTCCAGGGTTTGAGTCGCTGTGTTAAACAAACACTTAACCACCAGGGCTTTTTCTTTTTGAAATTACGGAATGACAATAATTGAAAGACAACCTTTGGCGACTGAGATTTGTGGTTATTCTCAGTGAGAAGAATGAAATCACACTTGATTGCAAGGACCCTTTTCAAGGAGTCTAAGCTCTAGGACAGACAAAAAGTTCTTGGCCTTCAAATGTCTGAATTTGAGGTCCTTGAGTGTGCAGCTGTAAGAAAAAGGTACCTGTGAAGTTATATCAGCAAGAATAAGCGCTTAACACAACTGGTTTAGGTGCTCCTCTTTTAGATGCACTGCACTTACTTTATGTAGCATTAGAGCGAGCCGGTCATGATCTGATATTCTGCTCTGATTGAGAGTCAGAGAGCACAATCCACTGCATTTGAGAAAAGATCCACACACTGTATATAACTGAGACATTCTGATGTTATTGTCTGAGAGATTTTCCAGTCCGTGCGGTGGGAGACTTAGCAATTTACTCTCCGAAGATAAATCTTATCGGTGAAGACTTGGGGCAGTTTTGCGGGGCAGCCCTGGTCGCAATCTAAACACCGCATTTAATGTAATCGAATCATCATCACGTCAAGTATTTCCACCCTTGTTTTTGCAAAGAAAATCTCAATGCAATGCCGTTCTGGTACAAGTACAAATCATTTGGGTGTAGTGTGTGTGTGTGTGTCTGCCTGGTTACTGTGTGTGTGCGTGTGTGTGTTCTAAGACATCAGTGTGCCACGTCCCAGTTTATCCCTCTCCTCCCTCCTCTGAAGTCGTCTCTCGTTCTGGTCTCGGCCACCCAGTGTAAACACAGCCCATATGGAGCGTTGGATACTGGGTGACATAAGTGCAGCACGAAACTTTAATTATAGCCTCCGTGTGATGTGGCCCACACACTGATATGTTGTGATATGATGGTTTCATACGATGGTTTTACACACACACACACACACACACACACACACACACACACACACACGCACACACACATGCCCACGTCAATCTGGATTGATCTGCAAGCACAGACGCTCACAAACATACACACTGGATAAACACACACACGGTTTTTCTCCTCGTCGTCTCTGACACACATGGCTGTGAGATCTGGGCTTTTTAAACAGAGAGCGACCCACACACACACTCGGCGGCACTGGAAAAAACAGAGGAACCCAACCCATGTTTGTGATGGCAGTAAGAGCGACTTTTCCAATATTTAATTCTGGCACGTGCACGGATGCCAAGAATTTATTGCAGTGCCACAGTCTCCCTGGCAGGAGAGAGAGAGGGAGGAGGGGTTGAAAGAAGGGAATTTGTGGCTTTGTGTAACCCAGTGTTTTCTTTCTGTGTGCCTGTGACCCTCTGGGTAAAATAGTTGGAGTTATGGGAGACATGTGACCTACTCTCATTAGTTACTTTCCCCTTTCTCTTCTGTTTAAAGGGCTGGTTCGTCCAAAAATTGTTGACAAAATGAAAGTTATCACTGTGTGTGGCCATGCACTTTTGTTGGATGTTAATGGGATTTTCCTTTCTTTAAATGATCTACAAACACACAGTCAGCTGTTTTCATTAGACCCACATTCACCTGTAAAAACGGCTCTGACACTGTTCTATGGATAACGTCGTATGTAATGTACGTTTCCATGACTTTGAATGACGTCCAGTGCACCTCCTTTGTATTGTGGTGGATGCAGAGATCTCAGAGACTGAAACTCCTAACGCCGCCTTCTTTTCCTCGCAGGTCGGGGAGTCCCTCAGAGTGCCCCTCCAGTGCCGACCGGAGGCACCCACTTCCGTTTCCCCCCCTCCACGCCGTCAGAAGTCCTCTCATCCAGCGAGGAGCTGCGCAGCCCGGGCATGTTCAGCAGCGTGGCTCGCCGCATGGCCCGCGGCTCCGTGAGCGACTGCAGCGACGGCACCTCCACCAACTCGGAGCTGGAGGAGGCCGTGGGGGCCGATGAGAGAGGCGTGGGGCCTGACAGGGCTTTCAGGGGCCTGCTTCCTCCCCGCCTGGCTCATGAGTCTCTCTTCAGGGTCTACGGCGGGGCCCCGAACCCAGCAGGGCTCGCCAGACCTGCTCCCAGGGTCCACCCAGAGCCTCTGTCTCCATTCCCTGTCTCCCCTCTGCCTGGCCCCGGAGGTCTACTGGCCCCAACTCTGTCACCAGCCCTGTCCATGACCCCTACCCCGCACCTGTCCTACACTCCCTCCCCCTCCCTGTCCTCTCCCATGATGGGCTCCCACTTCTCCTTCAACCCGGAGGACATGAAGCACTACCTGCAGGCCCACACCCAGTCCGTCTACAACTACCACCTCAGCCCCCGAGCCTTCCTCCACTACCCCAACATCGTCATCCCTCAGCCCCACCGCCCCACCCTGGAGAAGCCAGCCGCCCACCACCTCCACGCCCCTCCCCTGCCGCTCTCTCATTCACTCAGCCAGCAGCCAGGAGGCGGGGAGGAGCAGCCGCAGCACCCGTCACCGTTCAAGTTCAAGCTGCAGCCGCCTCCACTCGGGCGCAAGCAGAGGGAGGCAGGGAGCTCATTGGCTGCTTCCTCTTCCTCCAGCCAGTCCTCCTCCTTCACTGGGTCTGTTCAGATAACCAGTGCAGGGCCTCCTAAGATCAAGGTGACTGCCAACACACACACACGCACACACGCACACTTCATCTTCTTCTTCTTCTTCTTGTGATAATATTTGACCAGATAGTCTTAAATTGAAATGTCATGTTGTTGTTCTTCCTCTCCAGGTGGAGCCCATATCAGACATCGAGTCAGAAGAAGAAGTGGAGGTGACTGATATCAGCGAGGAAGATGAGCTCAATCACAACGAAGAGGATGAGGAAAATGGCATCTTCACCCCGACAGCTCGCCACCACCACCATCAGCTCAACAACCATCATCAAGCTAACGGAAATGGGAGCAGCCTCTCCGCCCGTCCTCACAGTAACCCCGATGATGATCCTGACGAGGATGAGGAGGTCTTCAAGACTCCCGCCACTCCTCCGATTGGTAGCGGCAGCCTGGCCTTCCCCCTGATCGGCCTGAAGACTGAGCCGGGTCAGGCAGCTCCCATCAGCCCCGGAGGCACACGCTGTATCCCGCTCAAACTCCGCTTCAAACGCCGCTGGAGCGAAGACCAGAAGATGGAGGCAGATGGAGAGAGGGACGAGGCAGAGGACAAGAAAGTGAGGGCCGAGGGAGAGGAGGAGGTGGAGGGGAAGAGGGAGGACGTAGGTAGGAGAGTGGGGGAGGTGGAGAACGGGGGAGGAAGAGCAGGAGGAGGTGTTATTCTGGGGTTGATGCTGCCACCGCCTCCCACCCAGCGCAGAGCGAGCTCAGAGCTGCAGAGAGCTACAGCACAGCTGTCTCTGGAGAACAGTGGCTGCTGAGCGTCAGGTGCACACACACAGACAGACAGACAACACACACCTCTCAGAGTCTCGTCATCAAATTTTATAGTATCACGTAGACCATAAGGCCTTGCGGTTTGCTGCTAGCAGTGGTGAGCACAGCGGGTTTTGGTTTGACACAGCCGTGCGCTAACTGAAAGGTGGCCACAAACACACTGAAATGTTCTTTTATTCTGCATCTGAATGTGTTCGTGGATCATATGTAGGAAATTCTGTTCTGTGCAACGATTAAAGTAGCTGTTGGGCACTTTTTACTGACCTCACAGCCCCACATCTCCTTCAGTTCCCAAACAGAACAGATTTGCCCACAGATGATACATGTACAGGCTCATGAGGTGGTGAAGATGAGGATTAATGTGTGGTCATAGCCACCTCTCTGGTCTTGTCATGTTTTTGTGGAACAGCCTCCTATGCTCAGGACTGTCAGCAAGCAGCCGCTGGACCTTACGGCCTACTTTAAAGCATGAACACGTAGATGTACCTGTGTAGCCTCTAATGTACTGCAGGGCAGGACACCTTTGTGCCCCTGGTACCCTCTCGAACATGAACACAGCAGAGCACTTTTGCTGTGACTTAAACATTAAGAGATAACCAAACTCAGTCTGTGTGTTGGCGTCTGCCCGACAGAGAGGAAGTCTACTTTAATATCAGTTGCACATTCAATGCCTCCTCGCCCTCATGATGCCAGTTCGGCCATCAGTCTGCCAGGGATCACCTCACATCACACCTGTGCCCAGACGATGCCTCTGATGGTCTGTTTGTTTATCTGGTGCGGTGAAACGGATCACCTGAACGGGCACCGCGGCGGCCTGAGTCGCCCACATCTGGCTCCATACTTCCCCTCTCTCCTTAATCCTCATTCGTACTCACCGTAACAGACAGATCCTAATGTTACTAAAAAGACTTCTAACAGCGCTGACAGAGATTACAGAAGTGCCTCTCTGTCTGCGCCCGTCACCGTTCAGCCGTTTACGCCTTGGAGGCCAGCGAGAAGAAGAAACAACCTTAGACCTAGTTCGGATGGATCTTACAGGCTGAAGAGGGATATTTTTTCTTTTCGAGATGTGATTAGAAAGAACCCTCCAATCAGTCCTTTCTCCAGGAAATAACTCAGACACTATGAGACTGCATCAGGGTCAGACTGAGGGGTCTCTCCAGCCTCAGCTCGTTCACTACAGTGTATAAAGACGTGGAATGATTGTGGACTTGTACATCTTTGCGGACAGTCAAACTAAGCCTGAGCAGGAGAGGAGGATGTTGATGAACTGACTTTGGCCTCTCGACCTCTGAGCAGCATCATTAGACCTTTGTTGGTCGGCGTTTGGATTCGGTTTCCACTGTACAGAAAAACCCGCCTGAGTCCCCGAAGGAAGCGCCGGCTCTTTCTCCCCTCCCCTGTGGAGGAAATGAGGAAGCAGCTACCAGCGAGGCTGTAATTATAGACACGCTTGTTTCTGAACGTGTGTGTGGACCCAAAGCTGGTGTAAAAAAAAAAACAAAAAAAAAAAACAGGACACAGCGGGTGTCTCAGCTTTTCGTGTCCCTGCCCGACTTCGCACAATCTTTGAGGGGTTTGGAGGTTTGAGGGCATTCGTAGTGTTTTCTCTCTCAAACACACAGATCAACAGCTCTCTTCTGCATTCCCCCACTTCTTCGTTTTTCTCTTTAAAGACTGTGCCACATGCTTGTGCCTCATGAGGACATGGACAGTATTTTAGGGCATTTGCAGTGTTCTGAGGACTTTCTGTATTTCGGAGATAAGAGCCGAATCTGTTCATGTGATGTTTTGAGAAGCGACGATCGAAGCTGATTAGTCTAGAGGAGAACGGGAGCCGTGTAATGAATGTCGAGCACCAAGGTTAACTCAGGCAAACCTCCACTGAGATATTGAGAAACAGCTTATTTTTATGACGCTTTGTTCATTTAAAGAGAAAGGAGACATTTTGCCCATTTTAACGAACAAAACACAAATCAGATTGTGCCTTTTTTAAGCCAACATGAGTTTTATCAAGTACCCCCAGCAAAGTGTTTTATCACACCGTACCACCATGCCTTCTGCTTTTGTAAAAGAGAGATACAGAATAAGTAAATCTACACGTATATATTTTATTCAAATATATATTGAATTCAAATATTATATTTCAATATGGTCATTTGATACAAATCAGGAAAATCCTACTATTTTTAATGGTAAAGATATGTATATATTCTAATGGGCATATTACTACCAGTATAATTCAGCCTTGCCTTCTCACCCTTGCCTTCTCTTGACCGTTGAGCTGCAGTGACAAAGGCCACCGGTGTCAGAGTTTTATATTTATATTGTAAAAATAAAAGATTCAGTTATTGTGTTTTCAGGGGACGGAGGGTGTGGCGGGACAAGGCGAGAAGAGCGAGCAGCAACGTTTAATCAGACCTGGGTCCAATCGTGTTTACCTTGTTAGCGGGCGTGTTTGTTTTAAAATCCGTTGAGTGGCGGCCGGACGGGGTTGAGCTCGGTCACAGAAATCTAAATTAAATTCGCGAACCCTGCCCACCCGCCTGCAAGTGTTTGACCCCGGTCTGCTTAAAGAGCGTGGAGGCGCAGGTCGTGACGGGGAGCTGGTGACGGACTCGCGTGTTCGGAGCAGGCTGATTCTGATTGGACGACACGTGCGCAGCAGGCTTTCAGCTCGGTGTCACATCACAGCTGCTGATAGGACTGGACTTTGGTTTGAGCGTGGACTGTGGACTCAAGCAGCTTTGTGTGAACCAAGTGTGTATGGGCTGGTCTGAACCCTGCCCATACACACACACACACACACACACACACACACACACCATCCTGGTTAGAGTGAGGCTTTACTGTGGCTACAATAAAGGGAAACATGACATCACACGTGACATCAGACGCCCCCGCAGTCTCTGGAGTAGACGGCAAACCAAAGAAACTACACACTGCGACACACTTAAACACGCACGCGTGCACGCACACACACACAGGAAATGGCATCACAAACCTCAGAGCAGAGTGGAGAGAGAGGGACTTCCCATAATCTGACTCGCTCATTCTGCTGTGTGTACGTGCACTGCTGTGTGTGTGTGTGTGTGTGTGTGTGGGGAATGTGTGGTTTCTATGGTTGTGCCATACACACACACATAAAAAAAAAACAAAAAAAACTCAGAAAAGACAGTCTCTCGTCCAGATTGTCCAACCAGCTCCGGTCTCGTGTCTATCTGAAACACACTCATAAAAACTCGTCCGTCCGTCCGAGCTGGCGCATTGACATCGTCATCATTCCTCTTTCTAAAAGGGTCAAACGTCCCCGTCAGCCAGCAAAAAGCGTTTTCGTGAACTTTCAGGACGGACGCGGTTTGCGGGTGTCCCGTTGAGACAAACACAAACACGGCTGTGCCTGTCCCGTCGCACCTGTGCCGCCTTACCTGTCGTGGCTTCAAAAACAACACAACAGAATAACTGTTCCCCGCCGGCTGATAGCTTCACCCCTCGATGTCACCGACGTTGTTCTTACCATTTTCTTCGTATCTTTTCAGACGTATTACTGTTACTCTTGTAACTATTATATTATTAACATGACTGTTTTGATTATTTTGTACCCTCTTGCCATGGTCGGTCTCCTCCATGAATTCCTGGTTTTCTGTGAGTTTTTGTTCCAGTTTGCACTCTTTCCCATGAACTTCAACTAGTTGGCTTCAGTGCAGTCCTGTTTTTTTTGTTTTTTTTTTAAACTCACGCTGATTTTCTAACCATGTCACCATGGACAAGAGGAGGGTCACATAATCCCCACATGATATACAGCAGGGGAAGAAACAGTTCTTTTCATTTTTTGATGTTCTGTATATATATTTTTTCCATTTTGGAGGATCCTGTAAGAAAAAAGAGCTTTGTACTGTTTAACCATTGTATTATTTGAAATGCCTCCCCTGTCCTCGCTCTGGTCGCCTCCGTCTCTCCTCTCACGTCCACCTTGACGGTGAGCTGTCACTCCAGAGGAGGGACGGAGACTTTTTGTTTTTATCACGGATGAACCACCTGTACTTCTGTTCCTCTTCTATCTGTTCATCTTCATTTGTAATTAAACAATAATCAGGGGTCATTAAAAAAGGTAAAAATGGACGTCGGATCCTGTGTCTTTCTTTTGTTTGCTTCATTCAAGCTTCATTTGAGAGAAAATGATTAAACCAAGAACAAGAATGTGAATCCTTTCATCATGTCTCCTCTTAGTTTTGGTTACTTTTTTATTTTAAGGTGCACATTACAAGAAAAGATGATTCCAAAAATGTTGTAAAACATGAATAACAACAGATTTCAGTCATTCACAACTACGTGTTCCTGAGTCCATGTATGAATCTCCTTCATCCAATCATGTGTTCACAAAGTGGTGAACCTCGCTCCATCCTTGCTGTGAGTGAGTCTTTCCAGGATGCCCCTTTCATACCCAATCATGATCCTCTCACCTGTTACCAACGAGCCTGTTTACCTGTGGAACGATCCAAACAGGTGTTTCTGGAGCGTTCCACATCTTTCCCGGTCTTTGAAACGTGTTGCTGCATCAGGTTCAGAATAAGCAGATATTTACAGAAATCAGTGAAGCTAAGAAGACATTTAATCGTCCGCTGTAACAAATAAGGACTAATTAGCCCTCGAGCTGAAACTGTCTGTTAATCGAGTTCTCAGCTGCTTTGATAATCATTCAGTCATTGAAGTTTTCCTGAGAGAAGACGCTGTGAGGTTTTTCATATGATAAACTGAATCTTGACAGGGTTTTGGTCTGTTGATCAGACTAACAAGCAGTTTCAAGATGTCACCTTTGGCTTTGGGAAATAGGTTTTTGTTTTGCCTTTTTTTGACATTTTACAGACTAAACAACTGAAAAAGTAACAGATGAATTGCTAACAGAAATAATCGTTAGCTGCAGCCCTGATCGCTCACCCGGAGGAGAATTTGGGTTCAGATATCAGTTGTTCTGGAAAAAAAAAAAGACTTACACACAAACGCACATTAGCCAGCCTCCATTACTGAGTCAGATCCTCTGTTCTTTCATGCTGGTGCTTTTGTAGTCAACAACCTGCAGCCTCGTCGTGCCAGCCCGCCTCTCTCTCTCTGAATGCTTCATGACTCAAGTCATGTCGACGGCAAGTCGAGTACTTTGTACTTGTCGAAGTCCTGGCACATTTAATGAAAGAAAGCCATCCAGGGATAAGCATTCTCACTTTTGCTCACAATAGGCCTGTGATGGCTTTCTTTTCTTTTTTTTGTCCCCGTCTTGGCGACAGCTGCTACAAAAAGACCTTGATGGAGGAGATTTGGTTATGACAATGGAAATAGTTCAGGAGGAAGGAGAGATGTTTGTGTCAGCCTTCTGGTGTGAGGCAGACCTTGTGACTCTCTTCAGGTGCAGAAAACTATTTGAAAGGGATTGCTGGTCTTTGTTAAACATCCCGATTTTTTGCTGTTATTGCAGCCTTTTCTTGAGTAAACATTCAGACGACATAAATGTGTCTGACAGTTGGCTGAAAGGCTTCAGGTTAGTATTTCAGACGTAGTGTCGGATGTAAGAGTGAGTGAGCGCAGCAGCAGAATACGTATGCATCAGCTCTCACATCGTCAGCATTACTCACAATTGCCCCGACAAAATCCCTGAGAACTTTAATAATTGTGATGCTAATTGTGTCCCAGATGACACCTCGGTGATCCTCCCACCTCATGTTTTTACTTCAGCCGACATGGAAGTTTTAATTACTCACCAGACTGGCAAATCTCCTCCGTGCAGCATGATGTGGGTTTATCTTCTGCTTCATCTCATGAGTTGAATCACACTTGTGTTTGTGCCCCCTCACAAATTTTGGGTGCTGGTTGCTCTGTGGTCCTGAAGTGCTGATGATGACGATGATGATGATGATAACGGTGATGTTTTTATTTTCATGAGGCCAAACTAGGGCTGCAATTTAAGATTATTTAATTATCAGTAAAACTGGCAAATTTTTTGCTTGATTGATCAGCTAATCGTTTGGTCTATAAAATGTCAGAAAGCGGTGAATAATTCCCGTCACAGCTTCCCAGAAGGCATGATGATGTCTTTAATTAGCTTGTTTTGGCCAGCTGACAGTAAGACCCCCGCAGACATTCACTTTATAATCACAGGCGGTTAAGGAAACCAGCTAATCTTCCCATTAGACAGCTGGGACCCCTGATTCTTGCTTAAAAATGACTTCAGTGATTAAACTGTTTTGAAAATAGCTGCCAGCTTTTGCCAAAACCAAAATAAGTCCTCATAAAACCCCTGAAACGGCCTTCAGACACTACATTTCACAAAAAAAATGTTCAACTACATTTTTATATATTACATTTCAATCATTTTCTCACAGAATTTTCTCAGTCTTCTTCACTGAATCCTACTGTAAATTTAACAACACAATAAGGTTTCAGAAAAGAACAGCTTTGAACCTAAATCTCACTCAAACTCATTTTTGACTTTTTCAGACCAAACAACTTAAATAAGACTCCTTTATGTTTGAGTAGGAAGCTCGTTAAAGCAAACACAGCCTGATGAGCTGTTTTTCCAGTTCATGTACAATAATCACCCAGCAACGTTTAAAACGGGCTGCAGTGAAGGCCTCCACTTGATTTCTCTCCTGGCTTCTCTGAGACTCTGGCTCCCCCTGCTGCCACTTCTCAGTAATGCACTTTAAGAATGGGACCCTTTTCCCCCTGAATCCGCTCTGCAAACTCTCGCGAGACTTGTCGTGGAATCGCCTGGTTGTGTGTGAAACCACAATGGCTTGATGATTGAGTGTTTTTCTGAAGTTTGTTGACACAAAAACGTAAACATAAATTTACGTCTAGACTGATGAGTCGCCGTCTGGAGACCTGTACTGAGGGAAAAGTCTCCACTGTGGAAGGTAATGGAACTAAAACATATTCTTTTATGCATTTCAATGTGCACTTTTGCTGTGTAATTACCATAAATAACATTACTTTTGGTGGGTCAGCTCCGCACGGTGTATTAGAGAAGAAAATACACTGCTGTTTGATTTCTATTTACATAAATATTTACAAACAGTATTATAAACTGTGCATAAGTGACTTCTTCAATACTGAGCTGCTGAGTGTGCTGAACTGTCTGCATGCTAAATATGATGCTATGGGCAGCAGGCGGTTAGCTTAGCCTGAAAACAAGGGGAAAAAGCTAGCCTAGCTCTAGCTAATGGCAACAAAATCAGCCTACTAGCACATAAAACTAACCAATTGACATGTTATGTATGTTTTTGTTTAATCCACGAAAAAACCAAAGTGTAAAGAAACGACAGTTGAGTGGTTGCCAGGCAACCAACAGAGACTCCAGGAAGTGACTTCCCCCGCCCACAAAATTTAACCGCCATCAAACTGAACGATCGTTTTAACTGTTCAGCAGTTGCACTTATTCAACAAATGAGACATAACTGAATTGATAACCTTTACAAACGCTGATTGGAAGTTTTTGTTACTGTTGAGCAAAGCTGGTGTTGCTGTTTCACCCATGTCCAGTCCACATGCTAAGCTAGGCTAACTGGCTGCTAGCTTTAAAGCTAACCATCTACCATACAGATGCAGCTAATCTGAAAATGTTGAGCTATTCCTTTTACTTTTTACTAAAGTGGTAAAAATCCATTATACTTGTTATTGTCCCACTTTAATGGGCATTTTTTTTTTCTTTTTGACAAATTTTATTTTCTACATGTCAGACATGGAGTTCTTATCTTTACTGTTAGTATCTACTTTTCTAGTATTATTTTGAGTGCCTGATTTGATTTATCTCAGTTAAAGCACTTGGTAACTTGAAACCTTGAAAAGTGCTGTAATGATTGTCCTTTCTGTGGTAGGTCATTGTGCTGAATGGTAATCAGGCATTACCTATTTCACCAATGACTGACTGCAACACCTAATTTTCTTTACTTTCCTCACATTCACAGTGTCTTTGTGTTCTCATGTTGAAAACCCTGTTAATCATTTCAGTATTTGTCTCGTCTCTCTACCACCAGCTCTCGTCCTCCCATCCATCCCCCCGTCTCCTCTCCCCTGCAGTCGGTTATGAGGCATTCATCGGCCGCTGATCTTAACGGGGGACGGTGCCGAATCAAAAGGAAGCTGATTGACGGGCTGTTTGGCCTCCAGCGGAGAGGGATTGTTGTCTGGCTGTGGGACGAGGTCAGAGGTCATGGTCCAGAGGGCCCGAGACAGAAACCAGATCACAACAGAAGGCTAATTATCATGCATTGTCGCTGGGCTCCTGCTGGCACTCCGCCTTCACTTTCAGCAGCAGGTCACAGCGAAAGCTCTGGACCTCCAGCGTTCAGAACCAGGTTAGACGCGTCATTAATGTCACATTTCTTATCATGTGAGTATACAGAGTGTGAAGGGGGGGCACAACATTAGATTATCTTACTACAAACAAACTGTTCTAGTAAATTACTTAAAAAACGTGTAATCAGACTGCAAATAGTGAAATATTTCAACGTAATGTAGATAAATAAAATAAGCTATATTAAATATAATTTTTATATGATGATAATATGTTGTTTCAAATAAATGAATGCAGATAATTTGAGACAGAATTAGGAAAAACTGTCTATTGAAAAAAACCTATTTGATTTTGGTGTGAAAAGAAAAAAACATTGGTTCTGTATCACTTTTTGGCCAAATATTTGCCTCTTATTTAATATTTAGGTTCCCCGGGTGATCTTAAACGTGTTCACTCAGTCACGTTCTGTATGTCTCTGCTGTCTTTCTTGATGTATGAATCGTGGATGGGATGAACTTTATTGATGTCTCACCTTTTATCACATTTTTCTCTTCTTTTTCTTTCCAATTACAACGACTTTCTTTTAATGATTATGATAATGAGTTCACAGTATTACGCCTTCAGCTGTTAAAGCATGGCGAACTGGAGGTCATGAACCCAGTAAGGACACTATTAATGAAGTCAATTATTGACATTAAAGTACAGAGAAAAATCTGTTTAATTTGAACCACAGGCACGCAAAGGAAAAGCCTAGTCAAACAGAAGTCAGTGCAGACCGGTTGACTTAGCGCTGGAGCAGGTAGTCAGTCAATACGTGTGGAGGATTACACGCTGACAGTTGAGTACCTGTGCAGCAGCAAGCGTGTGAGTATATTTCTGGAGGCAGATTGTCCTCACAGCTCAGTGAACCGGCAGAGAGGCCTCCTCAGTAATAAGGATTCATTATCTGTGGAGTCACAAGAAGAGAACACCCGCTAGTGCTGCTCAGGTCTGTTGACTCTCCAATATGTTCTAATGTGACAGTTCTCAGCCAGAGGGTCTGGACCCCCCAGAGCTCTGCAGAATACCTAGAACCATCAAAGTCAGGTTTATTTCAAAGACTCCTTATCACAAGCAATGAGCCTTCCTGCAGAAGACAGGGCTGGTCAAACTCAAGGCCTCAGACTTTCATACGATTCACATTAATATTGAAGGGATTCTAGTGATGTTCTTCATTGAAAATATGTCTTTATCCTCATTATGAAACCCCCCCTGAAGTTACTTGTGCGTTTGTTTGTGAGGCTGACAAATATGCTTGAATCAAATATATCAGTTCTGCAATTCCTACTATTTATAAGCATGATGACAACATCACACAACCAACAGAAAAGAGGAACATTCAAGATCATTTGCTCATCCTGCAGATTAGAGCATTTTGGTCACAGTGGACACAGCGCCATCTGCTGAGCAGTAGAGGTAACTGAAGATATTTGAGAAGTGAACAGAACTGGACCATTGTCTGGATTAATTGATTTATTTGATCTCCCATCTTGTCTAACTAATCTGTCAGCTTTGTCACATGTAGTTGTTGCTGATTCACATTTCATTAAGAAGTACTTAGGTTCACCTCTCATCACAAACACTGAGAGCTGGTGACGCTCCAGGATTACAGGTTTGTTATTTTAATCAATCGATAAAACTTTATTTGTCCACACAGGTTGATGCAGCTTTTCAGGATCTGACAAGATGTTAAAAAACTGCACAAAGTGAAATAATACAACCAATATAATATAACGTAGAAATATTCTAAAAGGTGATGACACGTGAGGGCAAGAGCAGCCAAGTAAACACGGCGCCGTCTCCCTGCAGCTGTTTAAGGATGTGCAGCTGCACAAGTTCAACATTCATCCAAAATTAGTACAAACATGAAATTTCCATGTTAGATTATCGCTTCGGGGCCTCTCACAGAAACTGACGTGCACAAACAGCGGCTGCATTGTGCTCATACTAGACAAATATACAAAGTGAAGTGAAGAAATTGGTCTTTTATGACGGCTTTTACTGAGGTGGAGAATCTCAGAATGTCCTCCGCCACCGCTCAGCGGCTCTGGAGCTCTCGACCGAATCAGCCGGTCCTCATCAGTAGACCGAGTTTACTCATCTGCACATTGATTTGCTCGTTTGATGATCAGCACAGTGTCACTTCTAGGTGCACTTACCTGCTTATTCTGTAGCTTTCGACCGTGTCGGCTGCTACTAGTTCCCAAACTGCGGGCCGACATATAACTCAGCGCATATCCAAAATCCGTTTGCTGTGAATGTTTCCACACAAGACCCAGTTTATAGTATTTGAATAGAAACGGATGTGGAAGCAACCTATTCACCGGACAACAGAAAGATGTTTAGACTGTGTATTAATTATAGAGGCAGCTGAGTGACTGCGCCTTCCTCTCAGATTTCATTATTCACAGCAGGTGCAAGCTGTTAAATCTGCTGTGCATCTACTCAACCTCAAAGTGTGGGAAGAGTAGAGTCGGACTCATCTGGTCCAGCTCTCACCCTCGATTTGTTCTTTTTTTGAATCGCGCGCACACACACACACACACACACACACACACACACTCTTGAATTAGAGAGTGTTAGAGTGTTGGGTCAGGTACAGTGCAGGGTCCCTGGAGCTGTTTAGCAGTTAAGTAGCCGTAATGCATTTAGTGTAAAGTGACTGGGATTGGGGGGGCTTAACCACAGCTCTCCGCCTCATTCTTAGAAAGTGCTCAGAGGTGCTAATACCAGCCGGATTTATGGCACTCATTCACAAACAGCTCGACTTCTGCAGCGAAGAGTCACTCTCAGTCTACCTCTGTGGCCCTCTCGTCTGTCTCCGTCCCTCCTCTTCGCTCTTTTTGTCGTTCGCGTGATTCACATCCGTTTCTTTGTCCCTCATGCGCTTTCCGCAACAGCCCGTCTTTCAGAATTTTCCTCACCGTCTGTCTCACTTCTACCTTTCACCGCTTTCATTTCCACTCTCGTTCTATAGCTTCTCCGAGCCTTGAATCTCAATACTCTTCCTCTCTCTAATGTCTCTCGACGGCGCCTTACGAAACCAGCCACCCCTCAAAGTTGCATGCGCGCGGTACTCGCCCTACATTTCTGAATACACACTCGTCTACGGTGAATGAGCAGTCAGTTAGAGAGAGACAGAGACTGCAGTGCTTCACTATCAGGGGTGTGGGAGATGTCTGGAGATCCCACTCACTCTGCACTTACATGTGTCTGCGTGCGTGTTTGTGGGGCATTTTCACAGATTTATGAGTCACAAGTTGTACATTGCACAGCCGTGACATGTGTACAGTAAATACATAAATGCTGAGCTTGTGTGTGTGTTTGTGTGTGTGTTTCCTGTGCAAACTAAACACTGATAATAAACCTGTACTTTACTTTGTTGGTTGTGCAACAGCGCACGTCTGTATGTTTGCATTCTCAGAGAGGCTGTATAGTCTGCCCGTCTACACCGAAGTGTGTTTCTATGTGTTTGCTTGCACAGGGCTAGGCGTAGTGTGTGTGTGTGTGTGTGTGTGTGTGTGTGTGTGTGTGTGTGTGTGTGTGTGTGTGTGTGTGTGTGTGTGTGTGTGTGTGTGTGTGTGTGTGTGTGTGTGTGCGCGCGCGCGCCTGCCTGCCTGCCTCAGTACACGTACAGCTTATGTAACGCCCAGGCATGTTCTAACTCCGCTGTGCCTGGTATGTGTGTGTAGGTGCTTGCTTGTATGCGTGTGCCCAGTTGTGTGTGATTGTGGTAAGTGTACCCGCTCGCCTGTGTGCTTGTGCGTTTGTGTGTGTGCGCGCCAGCCAGACTGCAATGCCGCAACCAGCCATCTCTGTATCATCATTGACCAAACTCGCCATCTGTGCCTGTAAGCTATAGAAACAGCACTTCGCACTGCTACACAGCAATTCACACATCATTAGTGTCTTATGAAATCGCAGCGGGATGCCACTGTGTTGCTTGTGTGCGGGCGTGTTTGTGTGCTGCACAAGCACATATATGTGTGTGCGTGTTTGTGTGCTGCACAAGCACATATATGTGTGTGAAGCGTGTTTGCGTGTGTGCACTCATGCATGTTTAACTGTGTATTTTTCAGCCTGTTTGCATGTTGTATTCTTCAGTGTATTACAGCCTGTACCTGCCGTACACATGCTCGCCTCCCAGCGTACACACACACAGTGTGTGTGTGTGTGTGTGTGTGTGTGTGTGTGTGTGTGTGTGTGTGTGTGTGTGTGTGTGTGTGTGTGTGTGTGTGTGTGTGCGTGCAGGGAGGCCCACAGTGTATATGGGTCACTCTCTTAGGAGCCATAATCCCACGTTTGGACCAACTTACTCACTGGGGTTTCACTCTTCCTGTTTGGCCAAGCTGATGGCAACAAGCATAATGACCTCACCACAGCACTCGGTCATTGGCCTGCAGACCCCGGGCCTCTCAGCCAATCACACGCTGCTCTGGTGACGTACAGCCTCCAGCGGCTGCCCTGATTGGCCGGGGAGGCGGGACGAAGGGATGCCGTGCTGTTTAGAGCACCTCTGATTAGCTGGGCGGGAGAGAGAGAGAGAGAGAGAGAGAGGGGGAGAAGGAGTGAGTTTGTGAGAGGGATGGAGATGGAGAGAGCTGAAGAATTTGGGAGTTGGTGTTCTTTGTGGTCCCTCTGAAACTACACTTAACCTGTGGCTCACATGGACCACAGTGCACTGCACAGGGCAGGCGTGAGACAAATAAACAGCATTAAATAAATAGAGTTAACCAGGCTTATGGAAGCTGTTTGTGTTTTCTTTTGTGTGAGTTTAACTTATAATATATGACATAGCTTGAGATGTGACATATTGGTCTGTATTAAACTGATGTCATGTCAGTGTTTTCTGGTCTACCGCAAGAAGTCAGGACAGGACAGGCGTCCTCGCATCGGTGCACGTCCGTGATCATGTTTGTAGACAAATGAAGAGGGGATGAAAGAAAGAAAGAAAGAAAGAAAGAAAGAAAGAAAGAAAGAAAGAAAGAAAGAAAGATTTCATTCCTGTCCTGCGTGCCTGTGTAAGTCGCAGACATGCCCACAGAGGAGCCCCATTGGCCGCCGCAGCCTCGCTCTCCCAACAGCTGTTCTGTGTTTTCCCACACTGTGATTGGCCGTGGCGCGCCGTCGATCAAATTTACTTTGACGTGCGGCTCCGCCCTCGCTCCCCTTTCGCGGGATCCTACTGGCTACTGTACGCGTTCGTGCTCCGCGATTGGCCGCACGGGCTGGTTGTCAAGGCTTTGGGGCTTCATTCACCATTTTGCGACTGTAGTGTAGAATGTACAGGGCAGTAGTTTTTCCTCCTTTTAAGTTGCTTTGCCGGAGAAACATGAACGGCCGCTAATTGGCAGCTGCGGACGACTGGCCACCCTGCCCTATTTTACCCGGCGGACTCAACAGAGGATCACACTGGGGTACTATATTAGCTCTGGTGAGTATAAGCTGCCCACAAATCTTTCTCCTGCAGCACTGCAGTGGGGCTTGTTGTGCTTTTGCCGAGCTGCTAACGTTGTTCATGTTTACTGTGGCCATAAACAGTATTAGCAGTTGAGCTGATCAGCATATTTTCCGATATCTGGGTGGCCCACGGAGACGAGTGGAGGGCGGATTGGGTGTCTTGTGTGAAAAAAAAGGGAGCGGTGCGGTTAGACACAGTGAGCTCGAAACTTTTCCACTAGAAATAAATTCAACGCCATAACTGCCGTTGGACTTCCGAGATCAACTGTTATTTTTCGTGCGTTGTGTCAGACCTCGAAAAGTCCTCGCTTGTCATTCCCCCTCCTCTCTCGTACACTGACATATTTTCTTCCTCTTTTTCATGAATCAACGTGGCTGTTTGAATTCATGTGTTTTTAGGGGCTCGAGGGCCTTCTCCTTGGACTAGTTTGTGGCCACATACTGACACTTTCTCCGTCTTCTATCACGGCTGCACTCGTGCAAATGACGACGAGGGTCAGTACAAAGTTATCCGGGCAGCTTTAGCTGTATTTTCGTCCGGCTGTCACTCTCGGATGGGCCGAACAGCCGACTTTGTGGGCTGTTTTGTCGCTGTGTTGTGTTTGACTGAGGAGTGGATTCACAAAGTTAACGCGTTCATCTGTTTGGGACATTTCACAGTGTCATGCAGCGCGGGGAATATGGGCCGTATTACGTGGTATTAGTGGTCAATATGCCCGTTAAACCGGTTATTTCCCGGTGACAGTGAGTGGAGGATTTCCAAGCGGCCTTGTGTGTAGTTGAGGCCTGGTCGCTGCACGCCACGGCCTGCTGTGTTGTGGAGTAAAACTGGTAGTAATCGCGGTACTACGAGGGCTTGACACATACACGGTACTATCCAGCTAAACCAGAGGTGACGACATCACCTCCCGTAGTTTGCATTTTGTGCTCTGGGCCTCGTCTCGATAAAGTTAACAGCTGTTATCTACTCTGGATTATGATTATGTCAATATATTTATACACCCTGGCCTGTCGATTATAAACCACTGTAGTAATCCTGTTATAGACTTTTGAAGAGGTGCTCAGCTAATGACAAAACTTTTTAATATCATGCAGTTTGGTTTGTGCCTCAAATATACAGTTAAACAGGATTTAGCAGCACCTAGACACTGTATAACCAAGTGACAGTGGATTATTATGAGGGCATATAGAGTTTATATGCATTAGGCCCATATATTTAATGCATAAACATGAAATTAAATCACTTATACTTGATATAATAATACATTTGCATTAGCTGTTTTTAGTTAGTCGTGTTTAAGAAAAGTGTTGAACCCATGACCGAAACCTGGACAAACTAAATAATGTGTTTAGAAAAGCAGCGTTTTATGTATTTGTCGCTTCACGTGGCTTTTGTCAGCTCAGGCCTGTGTTCATGCTTAATGTTGTCACTGTGCCAGAATTTTAAACTTTATTATAATACTCGTGTGGAAAACAAGGCTTGATACCTCCTTTGATACCACGACAAAAGGTTAAAGAGAAAGGTACACAAAATAGCATTTTTTTTAATTTAACAGCTTTTTTAAATTAACAACCTGCACATAGTTCTGGTACAGAAAAAGTCATTGAACGTATAATAACACATTTGTAATAATGTTAATAGTAATGGTTGAGGACCAGCTGATTTTCATCCCCGTTGTTTCATCTGTGCAGCCTTGGGGTGAAAATCAGATTCTAGATCTGTTTTGTCTTTTAGCTTTAGTACTTTCGATACGATCAAATATGTAATTAACAGTAATTGTATCATTTTAAACATGTGATATCAAAAAAGTACAAATTAGTACAGCCGTAGTCGTGTTTACTATGTAGTTACGTTGAAAAAATAAACAGGATAAAGAGTGTAATGCACATAAAACATGGTTGAACTTGTTACCTTGCGCTCGATGTGTACCTGTGACACAGACCTACTATAGTCCCCATATGGGCTTCTTTGCCCCATATTTCACAGCGGGGAGTGTGAGTTGCATCAGTTTGTCTTTAAGCTGTTATCATTAGGCCCATGACTCTGACACCAGCTGTTGTACACAGTGCACTACTGAGTAAACACACGTAGCATACCTCTATCGTGACCAAGTAAGGCTGGCTGCCAAATAATTTTATGGTGGCTGCTCTATGGTTGTCTGTCCTAAATAGGGATTTACATAGAGCACACTGATGGCTGGGAGCTCTCTAGCTCTCTGTGTGCACTATCAACTATCATCACATAGATGTTTGCTGTGTGTGTGGCCTTGAGACAGGCGGCACTCATCTCTGAAAATGGATTTCTCTCTAGCCGATATGATGTGGCAGATATTAAAAGGACCTGAATGAATGCGAGCCTTCACAGACAAACAGGAAGGCAGCAAAAGGGAAAAGAGACAGGCAGACAGAGAGAAAGAGACTGGTGGGAGGATGGATGTAGAAACATGGACAGACAGGCAGACATGTAAGTTAGCAGACAGTCCAACAGTCACTGACAAGTAGGCATGGCTAGTGGTTGATGATAGACATCAATCTGGAAGGTTTTGACGGTGGATATCACAGATGACAGAGCATATAGGGGCTGTTTTGATTCTGCCTCTTATGCACTTGTTAACATCTCGCTGCCACTCGTAGCTGTGTGGCGACTCGTATTGGAAGAAATGAGGCAGGGCAGACAGCAGCTAGGACCTGAGGCATGTCCCGTGTGGATCAGCCACACAGAAAACAAACCAGTTAAATGACAAACAGCCTCCCGTTCAACAAGTCAGCGAAATCAATCTGTTTTACTTTCTAAACGGAGGCAGAACTGTGAATGAGTCCAGTCCGGGATAGGAGGTATTCTGAATGACTGTGGCAAGGCTAAGAGAGATACTGAATGACTCTGGTGTGGAATAACAATTATGTGGAACAACTCTGCTTTTCTGGATGACTGCAGCACAAAATGAGGATAGAGACTAAGTGGAAGGAGAGGGAAGAAAGAGAGCGATGAGCGGTAGAAATCAATATTAGAGAGAGAGGAGAGAATGCATTCAGGGGATAAGAAAGAAAGTGTAATAGTGGCAAAGAGAGAGAGAGAGGGAGGAATAAAGTAACGGGAAGTTAGGTAATGGTCTTCCACAGGAAATGGAGTTTGTAGGGGCGGATTGACTCTGCTTTGAAATACATAGATAAAGGTCGCCACAGAGAGAGAGAGGGAGCGAGAGAGAGAGAAAGGGAGGGTTTCAGTATGCGAGCGAAGAAGGAATTCCCCCGCCTCTACTGGCCCGGCCAAGAAGTAGTGTGTGTGTGAGAGTGTGTGTGAGAGGAGTGCATGCAGAAGGGCTTGTCTGGGCAAATTGCAAAGTGCTTCTCATTATTTCCATACTGTGTTGTAAGTCGAAATTGTGTTTACCGTACAATATGGCCTCCTGTTTTCAGTATGTACCAGGTATGGATGCAGGCCTTGTGTAATGTGAGTAGAACCTGTTATGTAATGAATTAATGTGTAATGAATTTGTAGATGAGTCATGTTCATTACTACTCTCCTACGACGGTGCATCATTTAACAGCGAATACATTTCTTAAAATTAATGTTTAACTGTTTATTACTGTTTTTTATGATGACCTGTGATCACAAGTCCCACTTTGCTGTGCTTTTATTTTGAATTACTTTGATGTCACGTCAGTGTTTTCATATATCTTTGATTTTGATTCGTTTTGTCACTTTTGCTCTCAAAGCCACGCAGTTAGAAGCTATCTGGTGTAGTGAATGGGATTTGTGCATGTCTGAATGTGTTTGCTACATGAGTAACCCACAGTCCCTGTTCCCTTTCTTTCAGAGTCTCTGGAATAAGGTGGGCAAGTGCTGAAGTCGCGCAACCAAGACAAGACAGGATGAGAGAGAGAGGCCCTGGCAGAGGAGGAAAATAGAGAGAATAAAAAAGAGGGGGAAGAAGAAAAAAACAAGGCAGAGCAAGAGAGGAACGCCAAAGAGAATCTCTGGGATAAATAAATAAAAAGATTTGTTTGGAGAAAAGGCAAGCTTGATGAAAAGATGAAGCCGATAAAAAAGCAGGGCCGGCGCTCTCCCCCCTCCACCCGGGCCAAAGGGGGGAAGCGCCGCGGAGCGGGGGATGCCCCAGAAGGAGGGGAGAAGAGAGACTCAGATGAGAACAGAGACAGAAGCAGATCCCCACAAAACCGAACACCCTCCTCCTCTTTTTCTTCTAATTCACACTCAGATTCCTCCCAGGCGGACCCAGTCAGAGCACGGGACGCTTCGGAGGGGGAGGGGCTTCACAGAGATGGGCTGTCAGAGACGACAGTGTCGCTGGTGACAGATTCTGGGAAATTGTTGACGTCCTCGGATGACAGATCAGGGAGGCCGGCTGTGAGTGGCAGCAGCCACAGCGACAGTGGTGGTAGCAGTTGTAGTAACAGTAGTACGCCAAGCGCCAACAACAGCCCAAACCCCGCCTCCAGCCGAAAAACAGCCACCTTCAAGGCCCGCGTTCCCAAGAAGAAGTACACCTCTGAACACTGCTCGTCTACTACTGGTAACCACAGCAACCCTTCCTCCAGCACACCCTCTCCTCTTCCTCTCAGCGGTGGGGTTATCAATCACGGGTCAACGGGTTCTGGAAGTGACATTGGTGTCTCGCACCCTGATGGCAACAGTCAGAGTAGGAGCCTGATGGACGACTTCCACAGCAGGGCCACCAGCAGGGAGGGAACTCAGGATAGCTCCCCAGGACCCCCTATCCTATCTCTGGGAGGGGAGAGGGAAAGGCCTGGAAGAGGTGAAGTGGTTAGAGATGCGGAGGGAGTGTCGCCCAGCCCGCTGCCGCGCTGCTCCTCAACAGACACCGCCAGCGAACACTCAGCTGACCTGGAGGTAGTCAGCGACACGCACACCCTCGCACAGATGTCTACACATGCACCACCCAGTCTCCCTGATGCGCTGTCGGATGCCCTGGCCAAAGGGCTGAAGAATCAGCGTGTTCTCGCCCGCCAGCTCAGGAGGAGAAGTGATGAGGAGGGAGGAGGCGAAAGGAGGGATGAAGGGGGCAATTCAGACTTGGTGTTCCGGGCTGGGGTGGTCCGTAAGGTCAGTGGCGAATTTGGAAGCCTAGAGGTGCAACTGAATGGGGAGAAGATGCTGTGGCGTTACCCGTATCGACATGACAGCCCCCCGGGGGTGGTGGACATTATACTAGATGCCCCACCGCCTGGTGTCCATCCAATACCTATTGGCACCCGTGTCTGCGTCCCATTTGGCAATGAGGAGGGCAACGAGGGCCAGTGGCAGTGGTACCGAGAAGGTGTAGTGACCCAGGTGGACACACACCCGGCAGTGGCCAATCGCTACCGTGTCCTGCTGTCTGAGGAAAAATCTCACTCTGTGGATGAGGAAGAGGACGGCAGAGGGACAGGGGGTGCTACCCAGGCAGTGTGGGTCTCCCGACAAACACTCCGGCTTCTGGTGCCACCTTGGGACCTGGATCTTCCATCTGGAGGAGGACGAGATGCAGAAGAGGGGATCAGAGATAAAGAAAGGGAGCGGGAGGACAGGGAGGAGATCGACGTGGAGCAGGAGGTCTGTCGTTTGAGCCGGGGGATGACACCTGGCGTGGGGTCAGTGTTGGGGAGAGGAATTCCCTACCCAGGCATGGTCCCTGTCTCCTCCACGTCGGGCCACAACATCACCTCCCCAGTAACCCCAGCATCGGTCCTCACCCTCGCTCCTGGCCGAGAGTGGGAAATTGAGAAAGACTTGGAGAGGGAGAGGGACCTCCAGAGAAAACAGGATAGAGAGAGGGAAAGAGAGCGAGAAAGGGAGAACAGTACAAAGCAGCAGCATCAACAGCAGCAGCTTCACGCGTACATGCCACTCACCCCTGAAGAAGACATGGAGGTGTCCCACTTTAACATGGTTCCGATGGGGGCAATCATACCTGGGGCCAAACCAATGGCAGTTCCCCAACACCGCCACATCGTCTCAAAGCCCCCGCCTGGCTACCTCAACCCCCACCTGTCTGTGGTGCGGGGCATCGGGATCCCCCCTGCACACCTGGCATTGAACCCCCACCCGCCTCCTTCACCTGTCCTTTTAGGCCTTGACCCAGCAGCAGCAGCTGCCGGTGCTGTCATTACCACCCCCCAGCTCCCCCCACTCCCTCCCATCTCCTCTTCCACCGCATCCTCTTCCAGAATAGACAAGGCCTCAGGAGGAGGTACTTCCAGTGCAGGAGGAGGTGGTGGCGGTGGATCCGGATCAGGTTCTACTTCCTCCTCATCCTCACGTTCCCGCACCCCGCTGACAGCTGCCCAGCAAAAGTACAAGAAGGGAGATGTGGTGTGCACGCCGACAGGCATCCGGAAGAAGTTCAACGGGAAGCAGTGGAGGAGGCTGTGCTCCAGAGAGGGCTGCTCTAAAGAGTCCCAGCGCCGAGGATACTGCTCCAGACACCTCTCAATGAGGACCAAGGAGATGGAAGCTAGTGGAGGCAGCCGGGAACGAGGTGGAGCCAGCAGCACAGGGACCCTGACGCCGTCTGACCTCCGACTGAGCGGTGGGAGAGCCAGCTCAGACTTTGACTGGGACGAGACATCACGGGAAAGCAGCGAGGCCAGCAGCCGTGGCGGAGACTCCCGCCCCCGCTTGGTCCTGCCCTCTCTGCTCCCCCAGGACCTCTCGCGTTTCGACTTTGACGAGTGTGAGGCAGCGACAATGCTGGTCTCCCTGGGGGGCTCCCGCTCAGGCACGCCCTCATTCTCACCCATCTCCAACCAGTCGCCCTTCTCCCCTACCCCATCACCCTCACCCTCTCCGCTCTTCGGCTTTCGGCCTGCCAATTTCAGCCCCATTACTGCTCCCGCCTCACTTACTCCACGCCGCCATCGCCAGCTTAGCGGCACTAAGATGGGCACGCCGGGTGCTGAGCGAGAGCGCCACCTGTCAGGGATCGTGCCCACTTTTCAGACCAACCTCACTTTCACAGTCCCCATGAGCCCCAGCAAGAGGAAGCTCGACACCCACCCACCTCCTCCACTGCCAGCAGTCCACGACTGCCAGACCAAACCTGAGCAACAGCAGCTGGTGGGCATGGGGGGAGGGTTGATGGGAGACCCAATCCTGGGCCACAACCCTGCTGCCTTTAGAGTCCTCTCGCCACAGAGTCAGCCCACAACCCCTTCCTCACTTTCCTTCCCCCGACCCCGTAGTGCCACCAGCAGGCCACCGTCCTCCGCTGCCTCCACGCCTCCACCCATGCTGGTCTCTCCCACTCCTCCCTCCCCACTGCCCCAGGAACCCTCCCCGCGCCGCATCGTCCCCCTCCGCGATTCTCCAGTCATCGTACGCAACCCGGATGTTCCCTTGGCCAAGTTCTCTGATGGCCCATTAGGAAGGAGAGAGAGAAGCAGGTCCAGAGAGCACAGCCAGCCCCAACACACAGCTCCCCCAGGCCTGCAGGTCCCCGTCCCCATCAACGGGGCCACCACCAATGGTGCGGTTCTCCTGCGCAACCCCACATCAACACTTGTCCTCGTCACCTCCAGCTCGGTAAGAAAGTGTTGTTCTTGTGCTATATGATTCTGTACAATATAAGAATGGAGATGAAACCTCACAATATATGGAGTTTTATCTTTTGATAGCAATATTATATCAGTTGCCCCTGCATAGCAGTGGTACAGCGAAGTAATATCTTTATTAGCTCATTTTATTTAATATCACCCAACCCGAGTGCAGTATGTGTTAAGTGGGTGGCTTTCATGAGCCCTGGGCCCTGAAAAGTGTCCCTTGAATCTGCTGAATAGTATTACATATTTTCAGTTTAAAGACTACTTTTTTGTTGATACAGGCTGATCTTGTGGAAGTGTCTGTCTACACTGATTCACAGTGTTGGTTTGATATTGTAACATGGGCGAACTGTAAGCTCTTTTGTCAGTACCTTAAAATCATTTTGATGTCTCCTCCCAGTCGCTGACTCCATCCACAGTGGGCCACACTGCCCTGTCCAGCCCCTCCATCCCGGGGTTGATGCCCACTTCATCGGGCTCAGTCCTGTCCTCCTCCGGTTCTGGAGGCAGGGAGAGGGAGAGGAAACCTGAGGGACACCAGGATGCCTCTGGAGGGGCGCTGCCACAGCCGGTCGCCTGTCACCCCACGCCAACTGCCCTGCTGCCGCTCATACTGCCAGCTGAGTCGCCCCACCCTGCTCCACGCAAGCAAATCATCATGGGCCGCCCAGGGACTGGTAAGGAAGGATGTGAGAAATCATCATGGCACTGTGGCTTTGTTCGCGTCGGATACAAATTCTGCTGAGCCACACTGCCATAATGTAAAGTAGGAAGCAAGAGATGTGCAGGCAGAAGCTTATGTACCCTAGCCTAGTACGTCTCGCTTTCATTATCTCTCTAGGGTTACAGGAGTGTCATCAGAGTGCGATGGCTATGACTCACATACACGTTACTATTGTTTGCTTGCAGTGTGAGAAAGCAACCATGCTCACAGCATGTGTTTGCCCCCTTGATTTGCCTTTTGTGGGCATTTTGACCTTTTATAGGAGTGTTTTCATTGAGGTTTTAATTGATATTTAGTAGGCGAGCATATGGAAGATACTCAGTTTTCACTTTTTTTGATATATATTATGATGCACCATAATAAGAACATGAGAAGGGATTCTGCTGCTTTGGGCTGCATACTCTGCAAACAGTTGCTTCAGTGGCTCCCATGAAATCAGCCACAGTGGACGCTATTTTCTGACAATCATTTTTGACCCCTCTTCCGTCCATTTCAGCTGCTGCATATAGATTTTGTTTTAGGGAGTAAGATATTTTCTGTTTATTTTCCATATGGTCATCATTACCTTCATGAATCAAACCACCAGCTAACTCCCTGAAGTTTAAGGTGGACTGTAAATGTCAGAAAGAGCTCAGTGTTGTTTGAGGGAAAGGAGGTGACGTTTTCCTCATCCGAACCTTCTTTTCCTCTTTCTTATTGTCTCTTTCAAAGTACGTATTTTGCCAGAAGTCACTTGTGAAAATGTTTTGTCAGCTTTGTGTGCACACTGTTGCATATAAGAAAACTGGCCAGTGAGAAATACAGTAGAAGTGTTTGGGTTAATCATATACTGTGTGCTTGTTTCCATGCCAACGCTGCGATATTACAGCCAAAACTCACAAATGGTACTTTGAATATAGAAGGATAGTTTCTATCTGAAGTGCACGATTTCTCATTTTGTGTCATTTTAACACAACGCTTTCTAAATCTGAAAACTGAAAGTCTAATAAGTGTACAGGAATTTGCCTTAGTGCAGAGAGATATTGGCAATTTATATGTTGTTCTGTTTCAGTTCAGAAGAAATATCGTTTATACAAGTGATGCACATTCAGGAAACACGGCGTGGCTGCAGCTACAGGCGGTTAGTTTGGAGCCGCTGATAGTAGCTTTGATATCATGAGGATTTTTGAGTTCTTGGTTCATAAACATTTCCTTATTAAATTATAATTTTTGGTTGAAGTGGTGCAGATGACTTGAGAGTGAAAGCTTAGGCGTGAAGATAAGGGGAAAAGATTTGACGTATCAGTCGTTCATGCAGCCTCCCAGACCTGCTGCTCGTTGTGTGACTCAGTGTGTGTAGTGTCACAGTTATTGAGTGTGCGTGTGCGTGTGCGGGGGGGTGTCGCCCTGTTCGTATTTACACGTGTGTGAGAGAGAGATAAGGGGTGTTTCACAGAAACTTGAAAGGATATTGACATGTCTAGACATGTAAGACTGAGAGCAAGAGTGCAGAGAGCAACGAGGACGTTCACACCTCCTCCTCCACCCTACACACACATGCATACACACGCGCGCACACACACACACACACACACACACACACACACACACACACACACACACACACACACACACACACACACCACACACACACACTCCTCTCAGTGTTCCAGACAATCAACAGCCTCAGACAGGGCATCAAGGGCAGGTCCGGCGTGATGTGAATGTGTTTCATCACTCTCAGCAGAAAAAGGAGTAATTGTATTGGTGGCGTGTTGTCATGGATACACCGTTTCCACCGGTAGAATTAGCGCAGTAAAGCGTTGAGGCCTGAGCTGATTACCGGAGCGCGCTTTTACTTCTCTCTCCCTCTCACATCCCTCGTACTGCTGCTAACAGCCACCTGCCTCTGTAGCCTAACGTTTCCTCCGCCATACATTTTTAAAAGCACCTGGAGCCACAGCGGGCCCAGAAACAAACACAGGCAGAAGGTGGTGGGGGCCCCACGGCTGAGATCGCTCCTATATATAGCCCAGCTCAAGTGCAGCTGCATTAGCATCGCAAGTTTCATTACTGTTCACTTGGAGTGCATCTGCAGCCTTCGGTGGAGGGGAAGAAGAGAGGTCCCATCTTGTTACACAAGCGGAGGAACTTTATTATTGCTTTGCACCTGCAGTGGAAGTAATGTGTCACCGCAGGACAGGTGGAAGTCTGCGGTTGAGCTGCCTAATTTTCCCACCTTGAAGACAGCTGCTCAACCCGTCAGGTGTATTTCTTTATCACTGCTGCCTCCCGCTCGTCATCACTCAAGTAGACCATGTTTTTCACAACTCGCCGCCGTCAGTGCTCCCCTGTAATATTCACGCCTCATGACTTCAGGGTGTCAGCAGGTCCATTAAAAGTTTACTGACAGCCGATCTCATGAAAAGTCCAAAATCAGATGGCCACTGTCGTTTTTAGCAAATGTCACTCAAACAGGAGTAAATAGTGTATTGACTGAGAACTATTTTCAGTGGTGGATTAATACGCGTTTGGTGTTCTTGTGGGTAGTTACAGGAGGAGGATGTATGTCGGATTAAAAGTTCCCCTGTTCACTGCAAGTCCAACAGTGTGGCTCGCTGATGCGTTTGTAGGAGTTTTTGGGTAACAATGGAGCTCTATGGTACAGAGGAATAAGGCACATCAGGCTTTGGCTCAAACAGACACTTCTCGTCTGTGATCTGTTCATTGTCACTTTTGATTTATTGATGATATGATATTGAAACTCTTGTCACCAGCTCCAGGTTTATTTTCACTGATTTTGTCTTAATTTGAACTGTTTCACAGTGATATTTGGTTGAAGCAGAGCTGTAAAATGCAGTGGAAACAGATCCAAATGTTGATTTTGCACTTTCTGCGGGTCATTCTGACATTCTGACTGACGTGTGTGTTCACTGTTCGGATTCATACAGTATTGATCCTATTAAACTTCACCTCATGAGGAATGAATGATGAACATGAACCACGATTTAAATCAGAAGTTTCAGAATAATTTTTAGAAATAATTTGATTTATTTTTTTTCTCCTCCACTGGAAACATCTGGCAGGCCCAATTGATCCTTATGGCAGGTCAGCTTTGGCCCACGTGTCGTCAATACTTTTTCTGGTCTTGCCCACTTTAAGAAAACAGCATCTGGGGCGTCAAACATTTGAATAAGCCTCATTTCCTCAGCCGAAGTTGTTTATGCAAAGAGAAGCATAAACTGCCAGTAAGAAGTGAAAAGTGCAAAGGTCAGAGCGCAGTCGTAACAGTCATGTGACAACACAATCAGTATTCAAAAGAGAACCTCTTGAACCAGCAGTACATCCAGGACATATTTACATTTTCTTCATCATCTTGCTCAGCAGTATCTGGATCTCCATTTTAGATGAGCGCTGGCCAGAGAATGGTTCAGATATAAATAGACCATTTGAATACTTTATTATAAAATTATTAATGGAAACGGAAACTGGACATTGCAGTGCTGCAGTAGAGTTCATAGCCGGTTTATTTCCACTAAGCTATACCCATATGTGGAATACCGCAGTCTGAAGATGAAACTCTTTCAACCTCAGTCTGCTGAGGCTGAAATATTTCTTTTATAAATGTACAGACACAGAGCTGCTGCTGATAACACCATTAGCTATTCCTCTGATTCCCAAAATAGAAATATCTAAAACGCAGCAGTGATGGCATCAGTAGTTATAGTTGTGGTTGTATTTGTTGCACTACTTGTAGCAGTAGTGATGGTAGTAATACAGTGATAGTGGTGGTAGTATTAGCAGTAGTAGATCTTGCAGTGGTATCGTGATGAACATGCATTAAAGGGATAGTTTGGGTTTTTTGGAGTGGGGTTATATGAGGTGCTTATCAGTAATCAGAGCAGCATATTTTAGCCACCAAAAAAGGCCCATCTAAAATAATCAATGTCAGTTTAAGTGTCAGTTTTGAATATTTTAACCACTTTACTTTGCCATCAGACGGCTCTTTCCTTTGGCTCTATGTTTTCTCCGTTTTGTCCAACCATAAACAACACACCGGTGACAGACACTGGCTGAAGAGCACTACTGCACTCAACCATCAGGTACTTCAGTGCTAAATATGTACAAATACACGAAACGACTCGAGAAATGCAGTTTCCAGAGGAGACTCCCCTCTGTCTGCTCCAGCCCGTCCATCCTCTGCGCTCTGCCTCACAAAGGTCTCCGCAGTGGACAGCATTTCGTCATTGCTGTCATAATCGCACATTTTTATTTTCCTCTGTTTGCTGCCTCTTCCATAAACTGCTGAAAGTCTGACCCTGTGGCGTAACACAGCGCGAGGCACAGTTACACTTAGGCGCAGGAATGCGGACGTTCTATGGTTGAGAAAAAGTAGCGCCGGAGGAAAGAGCTGTCCGACGGCGCTGAAAGCGTTGTAAATACAATTATAGTGTACATTTAACTGATACGGATTTTAAGTGGTGCTGCTGTCACTATGGGCCCCTCCCCGAGCCCACTGCTGTTTGTTTTAGCATCTTTATGGGCCCTCCTCACATGAAGGCCCTGTATACTTTGTGATAAGATAATAACTCATAAATAGATACATGTTTTTCATTGGACAACAACTCTTTGAAGAGTCCTGAAAGTGTTTTTTAATTTATCATCATTTTAATTACTTTACATGAGGTTTTGCATGCATGTTGTGATATATACATATCTGTATTAGGAAAATACTTATATTTATATTTAGACCCATGTCTTAAAAGTAGAAATAGCGCCGTGTACAAGTAAAACCTGTAGTCCTTCTTGGCTTGAAATGGTTCCCGCTGCAGAGACCACTGAGTTCAGAATCTGGAGCTCGGCAGCAGTGTGGCGGCCGTCTAGACAGAGTAGTCTGTAGTCTGGAATCTCTGTGGATAAAATAACAGGTTCCCTCATCACATCACACACCGCATGACCCCTCAACTCTCATTATCCTGAGGGATGGTCACTGTGCATGGGGGGGCAGAGTAGGTGACTGAATACACAACTCCATTCATGGTCTTCAGTCTCTGGCAGTTTCTATGAAAGTGTAGTTTTTAGTAGCGCTTTAGCTCATCGCTGGCTGACTATCACGTAGGATTTCACATGCTGCCAGAGGGCAGAGCACTACCTTCTGTCCACGGTCCATGATACTGAGATGGATAAACATGATGACATTTCACTTTTTCTCTCTCCCTCTCCCTCCGTGTTCCCACAGTTTGGACGAACGTGGAGCCTCGGTCGGTGCCAGTGTTCCCTTGGCATTCGCTCGTCCCTTTCCTGGAGCCCAGCCAATCAGGAGCGGCTGCCCAGCCTGCTGATGGCCAACAGCTTGTCAATCAGAGCAAAGGTAGCAAATGACCCCACTCCTTCTCTCTGGACGTGATATCATGACTTGTTCACCTAGAAAAGGGACACAGATGGCTAATTTCACTGCTTGTACCCAAATATATATACAACTATATACTCAAAGTATTTCCCATAATGTAATAATCATAACAGGAAATACTATGTAGAGCTGTGTTTCTCAAGTACTGACTGCCAAAACACTCCAGTACACAGCCAGTACAAATGTTGGTAAGGCATACCAGCAGCCAAGTCAGTGTTTCCTAAAACAGTTGCAAGTGAATTGCAAATCAGCACAGTTGGTGTTCACACCAATATAGTTCCAGTAACATTGTTGATAACACTATTTATTGACTGCAGGGCTAAAATTTATTCAGAGACTAATTCTGACTGGTGGGGACGGTCAGTAATCCAAAGGCATTCCCTTTTCCACAGAGCTTGATGAGGCCTCTGTTTGAGAGCTGCATTAGTTGTTCAGTCTATGAAATGTCAGCAAATAGTGGTCGAAATTTCTCAAGGTCGCATCTTAAAATTTTGTCCAACCACACAAAAGATATTCGTTTTGCTGATATATGTGACAAAGAGAAGCAGCAATCATCACATCTCAGAGACCAGAGCCAGTAAACTGACCATTCATTTTCTGACTGAAAACTGGCAAATCATTTCAGGTGTAGACTGTTGAATAAAACAACTTATGTTTTGGGAAACTGTAACACTTCAGTTTTAAAAAAAACACTTTGATATCTTGGGATGTATGAGCATAAAAGACAAAACCAACTTTACGGGCTCTAAGAAGAGAAATCCTCGAGCAAATGTGAGAAAGGGATTTAAACCTTGTCTTTATCTGTGCTAATGTAAATGGCAAATGTTAGCATGTCTGGCTAACTAGCTTACTACAGTAGTAAGGCAGTGGGCATGTTGTGAGATTTCTACATCGTTTTGTGGTGATACAGGTTATATTAGGGAAATACCCGTTCAGGTTGTGGTCTGTGAGTAAAAACGCGTCTGCATCACAATCATAGCAGCTCCATCCTGTTCTTTGTTTTGGGGAACTTCACACTCCATCAACTCCTGTCAGACCTGCATTAGATACTGTAGCATTGGTCAAACTCAGGGCTTATTCCTCATATCCTTAAATCCTTCTCTCTTGTAAAAGTGAAATTACGAACAATAAACCACAGCCTCAGCTAACCACTGTACGCCTTGTCCAAGCACGCTTTTCTTCTGTAGTGAACTTCCAAATAACTGGAGGAATGTTAGAGCGAGTAGCATTTTGATTAGCCTACATTTTATTATTTTTACATTTTATTTTTAATAGCATGCTGTGGGTGAAAGTAGCTCTGCACTGAAATAGACAAACTATGCTGCTCCCTTGAGTGCATTACATGGACCAACAGCTGGTGAGGATGCTGATGATAGGCCTGGAACACGTAGCTTTAGCCTCAGTCTGTTAGCATTATATGTGCAGCCATCAAGTGCATGTTTCAAGCCCTTTTACAGGTTCTTGTTTTAAAATGTGTCACATGGAAATATCAGCCGGAGACGGGCTTCTCGGCTGACTCACAGAGTTTAAGCATTAGCATTAGCTTATCTTAGCTCGTGTTTCAAAACTTACTGTGAATTTCGATGCTAAATCTGCCACCGCTACAACTATTCTTCAGCTCTTTAACTCTGTGTGAAGTTTTCTTCTTACTACTGCTGTGGATAATGACAGCACTCCTCACACCTCCACAGTCAGTTGGCCGGCACAGAGCTGTCCATCAACCGGCTGCATGCAGGACAGCTCTGCATCTACACATATGGCACTGTTCCTTACTGTGAGAAAGCTTTACACATAATTGGGCTTTGTTGGTCAGAGCCTCGATGCGGTGTGGCCCTGGTCAGCGACGGGCGGACCGGCCCTCCGGATCCAGAGAGAGGATCGCCGTCGTGCCCTCCCCCGACCAATGACAATCCTCCTACAGACAGGGGCGGGGCTGACAGCGAGACAGAGAGCGACACAGATGACCCGTAAGTAGTTTAAACATTTATTTGTTATTTATTTACTTTTTATTTCCTGGCTGATTTTTCCCTCGTCCCTGGTCTTACCGAGATCAGAGAGCTTCTCATGGTGCTGAATGTTTTGAGTTTTCTGTATATTTCATTTTTTGGCACTGATAACTTAGCAGAATAGAACAGCGCAGAGCTCAGCGGTGCATTTTGTGTCGCTTGTCAAAGTCTGGCAGCAGCTACAGATGGCAAACGGAATAGAGAGAAGAAGAAGAAGAAGAAGAAGCACAAGAAAGAAAAGACTTGATTTAAATTCAGCTGTACACATTTCTGCAAAATTAGCATTAGCAAGCAACATCTTCCTGATACGATCTCTGCTTTAATTACTCAGAATTTTCGGGGAGTTTTTCTAAATTATATGTCTCCATTTTGGAGAAAGTAGCCTGTAGCTATATTTCATTTCCCCATATACTTTAAATATGGAAAACTAAAACAAAGTGTTGTAAAGCCCACCTTCTGTCATTTAAAAAGTATCCTAACTCTTTTTAGTGCTACATGAAAATGTTGTGAACTTATTTTGAGCGCACATCGTGTTTGCTTCCTCTCTGCGACTCTGGCTATGACTCAGCCGAGAGCAGATAGTAACTGTAGATTATATTAGATGCAGTTTGTCGTCGTAGTTTGAATCGTCGGCTTTAAAACTCTCAAGGACGCTACGCTCTGAACAGGTGCGCTGAAATCCACCTCTGACAGCAAAATTCAAAAGAAACAAACAACAACAAACATCTTCTCCAGCAGATGCATCAGTGTGTGTGTGTCTGGCAGGAGTTGTGCAGTCTGTGCTTGCTCATTGCGCTCAGTCTCGGGCTGCGTCTCTGCGTCTGGCTGGGTTATTGCTCTTTCAGAGTGACTCAGACGGGCTGCGTGGCTGTCTGGCTGGTAGTGTGGTTTTCAATGTTTCAGGGTCACCGTGCTCACAGTGATGGCGGGTCTGTTTGGAGCCGCCATCACTGTGAGCACAAAAAGAAATGCTTCAGTAATCCTTCAGCGTTGCAGTGATTACACCTGTTATCTGGCTGCATCTCAATGGAGAGGACTAATGGCATTAATGAAAATAGAGTCGACACATTTAACAAGATTTGCGCTCGTTATTAGCCCTTTTACTCTGCTTTTACAAATATACCCCCACTGCGGCCGTGCTTACAGATGCTCGTAAATCTAAGTATAATGTATATATCAGAAATCAGAAAAAGCTTTATTGCCAAGTAGGATTTTACACATTCGAGGAATTTGTTTTGGTGAAGTTGGTGCTTGACACATCTACTAAAAATAAGCTATTAAAAAAGGAAAAATATAACAATATAAATATATATACACAAGTCTGTTAAGGAGTCTGTTTTTCCGAACCACAGTCTGTTTTTTCAGAAAGAAATCCAAGCTGACAAGATATTGATGATATATACATGATATATATTCTTATCTGTAGATTATCAGCCTTTATGCCTTCTTGCTCTCTTTTTTATATTTCTTTACTCTTATCGAACACAAACGGACGAGCTGAAACATCCCTCACAAAGTGAAGGGACGTCGTTGGACAGTAGTAACTGATACACTAATGCATGACGTCACCTAGCAGAAGTATGCTGTAGCTAGAAATAGTGTGCTGAAGACGTTCAGTCAGCCTCCTGTCACCATAATGCGTCTCCCATGATGGTTCCTGATGTTTCCCACTAGAAAGAAAGCTTTGCATCGCCCACACACACGCATTCATACAGTCGCCTATAGACTTGCACACAAATAGCGCGTCTGACTTGACCCCAGCCGAACTCTCACGTAGCCTCATTTTCCCTGACGCCTTATGATTGTGGCGCTGTATTTTTTAATTATTTTTTTCTGTCTTCCATGGCTGAATTTCTGCCTTCATGGCCGCTGTGTGTGTTCTGCTTTTGCCTTTGTTCTTTATATAATCTTTTCTGTATTATGTGTTTTCAGTATATGATAAAAAAACTAGACGACGAGAAAAAAAAGCGCCGTATTCATGTAGTCGCGGTCGGGTTCAGCCTCGAACAGAGAGTCAGATGTTCTGTCTGCCGGCTCGCAGTTTCAAAAGATGTTTGCAGTGATCGTAATTGTTATGCTCACAATGAAACCGTTTTCTTGCCAGTTGTACCAAGAAAATATGAATCCAGGTTTATTCGCCACTTTTGTTCTGCAGTTTTGCTCCATCGCTAATAGTTGGGAAATCTGTGGCATATGTTTCATACAAAACTGCACAGGAATAACCTATGAAAACCAGAATTTGTAACTACTGGTTGTCTGGGAGCTTGTGGCTCATTTTGTTGACTCTCTTCCTTTTTCAGCATCTAACTTGATTTGTCTTTTATTATTCATGTTCTGTCTTTTGCTCCCTGCAAGTGTCATCACCAACAAAAACTGTACTGTTATTGAAATAATGATAAGAATTTGTATACAAAGGAATATCTATTTTACTATTCTGTTTCTCGGATGGCTAGAACATAATAGTAAGTCAAGCTTAACCCAGTTTGTGACAGCATTTTATTTGCTTTTTGTATTTACTCTCTGTCTGGTTTCTTTTTCCAAGAAACTTGGCTCGCTACAAGAGTGTGTTAGAAGTAGAAGCAGCAGTTTCTGTGCAAGTGACTGAGTAAATACTCAGTAATTAACATGCACAGTGATAACAACCACAGCTGAACCGATAAAGAAACATGCATTGATTACACTGGAAGGAAATGAAAGGAGACACTGTTCTGGTTGGCTAACACGTGATATCTGTGTGTTACAGAATCAATAAAAACAGGCCTGTGCAGGTCAATCAGAAGGCACTTTTTTGTGGGTCATGCACATTATATTTGTTGAATGCTTCATGGGACGTTGTCGTAGTCGACATTGTGAAATAAAACAATAGTGTCTTCATAAAAGGCTGAAATGAATTCCTCCCCGAATCCTTCACCGCTCTTCAGCCTTGTTACTGTCCTGAAAGTCCCTCAGGAATCCCCCTTAATTTCCCGTCTCACTGTTTCACTTTTTCTTTGTGTGAATGCAGCTTCTCACCGGGTGTGGCCAATGATCCGGCGCCCTCCACTGGCTCCACGAAGAGACGCACGCAGTCCCTCAGCGCCCTGCCTAAGGACGGAGACAGGAAGGTCAGTCCACCATGCAGACGGTCAATCAGCAGAATGGGTAAAAAGATGCAGAAGAACAGAGACAGATCAGCGTTTTACCATGAATGTCTAAACCCTCTGTCCTCTTCCAAACCACAACTAGAGGGAGAAGGACCACATCCGCCGTCCCATGAATGCATTCATGATCTTCAGTAAACGCCACCGCGCCCTGGTGCACCAGCGACACCCCAACCAGGACAACCGGACAGTCAGCAAGATCCTGGGGGAGTGGTGGTACGCTCTGGGGCCCAACGAGAAGCAGCAGTACCACGATCTGGCCTTCCAGGTAGCTGGCCCAGAATGATGAAAAACTGTCAATGAAGGGTACCACGGCTGAGCAACAGAAAGCTAAAGACCCCCTCCTCTTCCTCCTCCAGGTGAAAGAGGCCCACTTCAGAGCCCACCCAGACTGGAAGTGGTGCAACAAGGACCGCAGGAAGTCGCTGTCAGAGGGCCGCGGGACGCCAAAGGAGCCACGGGAGAGAAGCATGTCGGAGAGCATAGGTATGTGTGTGTGTGTGTTTGTGTTTGTGTGTGCGTGTGTGTGTGTGTAGATGAGCATGACTACACATCTGTACAAGTAAAACTTCTTAGATCAATGAATGACTTCGAACCTCATGTACTGCTTTTCATCTTTCCTTGTCTGGTGTGGATCCTGCAGTGACTTAAAATGCATTCAGTCATACTGAGCCATTTTCTGAAAGAAAAAAAAGTGATTAGAAAAGACCTTGTGCTGATTTTCATTGTGTATTGCAGACGTTCTGCTGATGCTCTTAGACAGAGCGTTGGTGTGCATTTTATAGAACTGATTCTAAGTTTTATTGATCTGTTTCATGATGATATGCTGTGGTTTTTTATCTTTGTTCAGAGTCTTTCTCCTCTTTTCTCTAGATCCCCATTTGGAGTCCCAGGTGCTCGAGGGGAAGGGAGGAGGCTCAGGCTGGCCGGGGGGATTGGAGCGGCAAGGGGGGCTGTTTGTGGGGCAGCACCCCCGTCCCCGAGCCTTTTCCCAGAGTGCCGTGCACACCCTGGAGCAGAGGGAGAGAGAGCGAGACCTGGAGAAGGTAGGAGGTTGTTAATCAGTAGCTCAAAGGCAGCAAACAAACTCTGGAGATTTAACAATGTGAAGCAATCTGTTTCAAATCTCTAGCTGGTTTAATCTGAAAACTAGAAAAGTTAAAAAGAGGTGTTCTCAGTCAAGTCAGTCGTCTGTCCAAGCTCTGTTAACACACATGATGCATCTGAGGGAACAAAGAAAAAAGTAAAGCTGATAAAAATGTAGAAAATAAAGGCATCAGCTGAAGTAATTCTTTGCTGTGTGAGCGCCTACGCACCAACATGAGTACGTGTATTCACAGACGGCAGACGTGTGTCCTTCACACTGCAGAGCGTTTTGGTTGAACTGTACGACTGAAAGCACGCTGTTCAGACACAGTTCAAATGGACTGTCTTTGTTCTTTGCGTGAGGGCTCGAGTTGTTGCTGCTGCTGCTGAAAACCCACTGAAAGCTCAGGGGGAGCTCAGCCTCCAACTTCAAAGCTTTCACTCTCTACTTTTTTAGTGCCTTTGAAGGTATGAGACTGTGGCGTTTGCTGCTTCGCTCCTAATCACAGGGGGATAGGCATGCATGTTAGCTCTTTTGTTTTGAAGGCATCCATTTAAGGCTGGTGGCTAAGCCTTATATGTATGCATGCTTTGATAATAGCAACATTACGTCTGTCTGAAGTGTAGATGTTAGGTACTTAAGGATCTTAGTTTTCAGTTCATAGAAATGTATCTGCAACAGCTGCCTGGACGTTTCTTAACAGTTTTTCAATTGTAAAACGTCCGTCTTTTCTCCACTGCGCCAGGAGGACGGGGCGAGTTTGTTTCGCCACCGGCCCCTGCCTCAGTCCCTGTACCAGGGCGGCGCCAGCGAGGACGTGACCAGTGACGAAGAGCGCATGGTCATCTGTGAGGAGGAGGGGGACGATGATGTCATGGGTGAGTTAGATGATTGGCAGGAGCGATCTAGTGGTTGTTAGCGAGACTGTTGCATAACCACAGAGTCATAGTTTCAGTTCCCACAACGATCAGTGTGCCTTTAAAAAAGACAGGCAGAATGACTGCGTGTCAGAAAACACCTAAAAGCTACAAAATGTAGCTGAGTCATCTGGCCCCAGCTCCAGCCACGGACCGGTAATTGCTTGTGTTAAAATATAGCAATAAAAATCGCTCACAGTTGTCAATTTGATGTGATACTGGTAGCTTGAACGCAGCTTTTTCAAATTTTTGTCCAGACACCATCAGTGTTGTTTCATTTCTTCCACTTTATTTGCAAATGAAATCGCTTCCAGGGAGCAGTTGAAAGTACATTGTGTGTTCAGTCACCTTATTAAAACACTAACTTCTGATATCCACGTTCCACCCTCAGAGGATTCCTGTCCTGAAGGCTCCATCGACCTCAAGTGTAAAGAGAGGGTGACAGACAGTGATGAGGATGAACCAGATGGACAGGTAGCTGCAGCGAAGCACTGGATCACTTTGAGCTAGAGTTTACTGAGCCGCCACGTCTCTGCCTTCCGCACTGGATATACATGTACAATAGAAAGGAAATGTTGATCATGACTTGATTATTTTTTTATTCAGTGCTTGTTTCTGAATTGCATGTAGCCATATTAAGAATAAGGTACCAGAATTAGCAAAAAGCTGCACTGCAAAAACATTTTCTGTTCATTAAAAACTTTATTTTTCTATAAAAATTGATTGCATTGATCAAGTTCAATATTGATGTAGCTCCATTTTACAGTGTCAGCTCTTTTATATATTATTTCAAGAGTGTAATTCTGCTTTGTAATTAAGCTTTGTAGTGTCTGAAGTCCTTTATTGCCATCAAGCATTAAAAACCCACAGATTTTCAGAGTTACTCTAAGTAGAAAAAGTTTGTTGATGAAGAAGAGAAGAACTTTACACAATAACTTTCCCGTCTTTGATCTCTCCTCCCTCCACCTCTCCATCTCCCTCTCTTCCCTCCAGCATGGCTTCCAGCCAGTGGCTCGCTCTTCTCTCCCCTCTTCCTCTCCTTCCATCCCTCACTCTGACTCCACCTCAGCTAAAGGGAACGGAGGAGGAGGAGGTGGTGGTGAAGAGGGCTCTGAGAGGAAGAGAAAGAGAGGCACAGACGGAGGAGAGGAGGGAAGCGAGGGAGGATCCAAGAGAGAAGAAACAGCAGCATATGGAGGAGAAGGAGGTGGGCAGGGCGTCTCCTCTCTGTCCATCTCAGGCTCAGCATCCAGCACCCAGGCTCCCCTCACTTTGGCCCAGCAGGGTTTGACCCAGGTCCTCGGCGCCGTCCGCATGGCTCCCACTATGGTGACCAATGTGGTACGACCCATTGCCAGCACGCCCATCCCCATCGCCAGCAAGCCAGTGGAAGGAGCCGTCACCCTCAACTCCCTGCCCCAGGACAAGAAAGCCGCTCTCCTGATTGGAGGAGGTGGACCTCAGCAGCTGCCAGTCTCTGCAGGGGGTGGGTACCTGTCCTCGTCCTCCTCTCCCGGTCCAGCCACTGTAACCCCTTTGGGGGGAAGCGGCCTGGTCACTAACCTGGTCCTGGGAGGGTCCTTCCCTGCTGCCCAACCAGTGCAGCTCCTCACCCCACAGCCTCACGCACAAACCCCCCTACCTGTCCTCCAGCCCCAGCTCCACCCTACCTCCGCCACCTCTTCTCTCACACCTCCCGCCGGCCCCAAGCCACTAGCTCAGGTCCAGTACATCCTGCCCACCGAGAGCCCCTCCTCCCCTCAGCTCACCCACCAGCAAATTCTCTCCCTGCCCACCAATGCCGCCCTGGCCAATGGCGTGCACTCGGGGGCGGGAATCAGAGTTGCATCAGTCAGCCCCGGGACCAGAGGTGAGACAGAGAGCAATGATTGGCTGACCAAAAAGAGTTAGTTAGTAGTTCTCACTGGTCCACTGAAAACTGAAAAAAGTGTCTTTCCTTCACTTTTCTTTTTGCTATAGTTCTCTTCCCTTATTTCTTATTAATCATCTCCACAGGAAGCACTAAAAATAAATTTGATTGGCTTACGTAAACAGGAGATAAATGATTGACAGGAGAAACACTGTTGACATGAGTATGAGTGCCCGCCGCCCACCCGTGCCTTAATCACTCTCTATTCATAAGAGTCAGAAGCAACAGAACATTGTTATCAACGAGGAATTTCACTATTATCAGTGATTAAATGTCCTCTGTCTCAGTGTGTCTCCACCCACCCGTCCCCCCTGTTCTGTCTTCACCTTCCCTCTTTTGACTCGATTCATCAGTTTCTCACGCTGAGTGTTTTAATTCTCTTTCTCTCTCTCTCTGTCTCTCTCTCTCTCTCTCTCTCTCTCTCTCTCTCTCACTCATTAGTCCAAACCCAGTCGCCTGTCTTGCAGAGCAAGATGTTGGTTCCCATGGCAACAGTGAGAACAGGGTCTACTCCTCCTCATCCCTCCATCTCTCTGGTCGCTCCGCCTCTTCCTGTGCAGAACGGCCCCGCGACGGCAAACAAGGTAAGAATGCAAACACGGTCGCTAACAGCAGATAAACAGACGCCACCCTGTCTGCTGACAGGTGACACAGGTGGTAGTTAAATCCACAACAGCAGCGCTGAGAGCAGACGGAGACGAGACATGTTCCTGATAGGAGGACAGTAGATCGCATGCGTCACGTGTAAAGCGATCTTTGTCCAGTTTTGATTGGTCTGATTTGGGCAGAAATGTTTCCACATTCATATCTACAAACAGCTGGACCTGTGTTACCTGTGTGAGTTGTGTGCTTACGTTATCCCAAATGTTTCTAGCGATGTTCAAGTTTCATTTAGTGGCCTGCAATGATTGGTCAGAGAGAGAGGAAGGATGATGGCGACCGTGACTAAACACAATGTGAATTAAACTTAAACACATTAGAAGATCCCAGCACGACATCACGGTGTCATCAAACTACGTCTTTTGTTTCCGTCCTGCGCTTAAGTCATTTTCAAGGAAAAATACCGAACATCTGGTTCCAGTTCTTCAAATGTGCCGATTTTCTGCTCCTTTTTCTATCGTTGTTCTATCATTGCTTTCTGAACTTCTATTTGTCACTGTTGCTTGTTAACTTGTTGCTTAGTCTATTCATCAGAACAGTGAAATCAAACGACAGGCATTGCTAGCTGCAGCCCTGCTGCCGTGCTGCGTTTCATTCAGCATGCACCGCTGGCTTTAACACAGTCACTCCTGGACTTTAAATCCACGTCTCATGTTTCTAAGTTCTACGTCTTTTTTTAGATTGTTGGCGAATCCTTCTGTTTGTGTTTCCCCCCCAAAGATCATCCAGATCGCTCCCATGCCTGTGGTCCAGACCAACGTTCACCCTAGCGGCGCTGCAGCAGTGCACCCTGGGAGCCCCTTTCCTGTTTCCATGGCAACGGTGATGGCTCCCGGTGCCGCGCCCCCGCAGACCGTTCTTCTGACCTCTCCACCCACCAGGTCACCACCGCAGGCCGAACACCTGAAAGACAGCAAAATATCCACACTTTCATTTTCCTCAGTCACTCCTCGGCTGGTCAGAGATCCTTCTGGGATATAAAGACGCTGTCAGACTTCGATTTCAGCCGGGCCATGATGTTAATTGTACTCACTGTGCAGTACATGTAGATAAAAAAAGTTTAAACACATTTTGACACTCCATCATCTCATGGAGTGATGTGAACCACGATGCTACCGATAAAAACTTTAAACGTCCTTTTCTCAAGTTTTCCAGGTTTAGACAGAAAAGAAGATGTAGTTCCATTTGGCCTCATTGTGGAGAGGGAAAACTGAGTGGTTTTCTGTAGATAATAAGAAAAATTAACTGGTTTTTAAGCAAAAATATCCCAAATTTTCTGTTTCTTGTGCTGTTTTCTCTTTTAGCTCTCTGCAGTAATTTGAACATATGTAGATTTTGGGCTGTTGGTCAGACAAAACAAGCAATTTGAAGTCATTACTTGAAACCCACTTTTTAGAATCCCGAAAAAAAAAAAAAGTTTTAATTTGAACATATTTTTAATCATACATCTGCTCTCTCTCGTACCTGTCGTCTCCATAATTCGTCTTTTTTAAATATCTCGTGATGAGTCTTTTTGTATTTCCGCTGCAGCATCATGAGCCAGAGATGAGCAGGCTGCTCAGGTGATTTGTAATATTCACCTTCGTCACTCACGACTCTTCTCTCCTTCAGGATCACCTATGTCCAGTCAGGCCCAGGAGTGACCACAGCAGCGCCCCAACAGGCCACACCCACTCCAGGCCCCGCCTATCTCCCGTCATCTCTGGCGACCCTGGGCTTCACCGCCATCGCACCAGCCGGGCAAACGCTGGTTCAGCCGATCGTTGGTCAACCGCCACTGTTAGCCCCAGCCCCGCCCCTGAGCTGTCAATCACAGACCCCTCCGGGTCAGGCCTCGGGAGCCGCTGGTCGTCAGGTAAAAGGGAGCAGAGACGTGTACGATGTTAAAAAAAAAAAAAAAGACTCTTGAACCACAGTGGAGGGTGTGCGGTGATAAAGAAAACTCGAAAACTGAAATGTCAAAAGACTTTAATCATGATTCACAGTGAAAAATGAAAAGTCGTCTACCTTTTCATGAGTTATTATTTTCCCAGTTTACTTCATTTTTAAGGTCAGTCAAAGTCAGTGCTGAGCGTTAGCACTTTTTTAATACACAAGTCTTTTCTTAACACTTAGTTTTCAGTTTTGTATGAGTTTGTCTTTTCAATAGAAAAAGCGCAGATTTAATTTCCTGATTTCACAAAGAGTCCATGTTTTGTCAGTGAGGTATAAATGAATGATCCTCATCAAGTGTGTTGCAGTAAGGAGAGCACATCTTTAAAAATGCGTTTGTATTTGGTGGGAGTACAGAGGCAGATGTGGCTTTCAGGTATCAGTAAGTCATCACTGCATTGGTTTTGGGACTTTAGGGAAATAACCACCAACAAGAGAGGAAGTATCGGCAGTTTTTACTTCTGCACGAGATGTTGCAATGCGTGGCACCAATTTTCAACACTGCTGGGTTGATTCACAGCACAATAAATTATTTTTACTTTAGGAGTGATAAAAGTATTTAATCCCACTTCCCCTTTTCTCACAGCATAAATCTGCTTTAGCTACCTTCTCATGACACGCTCACTGCTGTCAGCGGATGTTATCGCCTGTGGTTCAAACGTAGCTGAAGTCAGGAAAGTAACATGAAATCTCTGTTTACTGACACTCTCGCTCTGATGTCCTCTTCATCAGGTACTAACTGCCATCTATCCCACACCAACCGTTGCACTAGCTACTGGCGTGGTCTCAGTGACAACCGTGCCGCCCGCTGTGGCCAGCCCGGCCCAGGACGTTATAGACCCCTCCTCTCCGCTGGCGACGGGGGTGCAGGGTTCAGCGGTGGCGACACCTCAGCCTAACATGGAGGTGGAGCCAAAGGTGGAGGTGAAGCGGGAGAGCCAGCCAGACGGTCAGGCTGAGGATGGAGGATACATGTTTTCGAGCTGTGCTGCCGGCTCCTCATTGGCCACCTGTATGAATAATGCCACAGCAGGTAATGCTCCGCTGGCTGTGAGTGGTTGGGTTCTTTAATGCTGCTTTCTCGCTGTTAGGTGCTGTGTTCTGCAAAAAAGTTTAGCTTCGTCTTGTGCAGAGCCTTAAAACATCTTTTTGAATCTCATCCCTTTAGCTGGACAAAATATTGACACCAGCATGAACACATCCCACATCTGATTGGATGAAAGTGTCACTTTCTTTGCTGTCGCTCATCTTCACTTTTAGCTTTTAAGATAGAAAAACATGTTGTAGCAGAATCATGAGATATTTTCTAAATAGTCCACTGTGGGAATCAGTTTCTGTTTACATTTAAGGCCTAAAAAGGATCTATATTGTTGCAGAATCAGTCTGTTTCCCAGATTAAACTCTTATAAGGAAACTTAAGACTGACACTGTACAACTTTTAAACAAGTGAGGTAAATAGGATATGTTTGTATTTATCTGTTCCAGTAAAAATAGAGGACATCGGTCTGCACATCAAAGAAGAAAATCTGAGAGATGGACACAGCAGAGAGCCACGAAGCGAGATGGACAGAGAGCGAGAGAGAGGGACGAAGGAGAACAGCGACAAGAAGGGAGGCAGAGAGACAGACAGAGAGGAGCACAGCATGAGCGACAGCAGCAAAGAGGTGAGAGAGGCTGGATCTCTGCCGCGTTCGCTCATCTTCTCTCATCAAACCACACACGAGACAGGCTAACAACCAGTTCTCCGTATGCTGATAAATAAAGATAGCTTGCAGAAAAAATAACCGAGACAAAAAAATAACCTCCTTTGTGTTTATTTCAGCACGGGTCACATGATAGACTTTGATCTGACTTTGACTGCAGAAAGTCGGGCAAAGGAACCATATGGTGGGTCTGCAATGGGTTTGACCAGCCGCTCTCTCACTCTCTTCCCAGGCTGGACCTCGTTCCCCTCCTCCACCACCCTCAGGTTTGGACCCCCCTCCCCCTCCCCCTGCAGACAGAGACCCCCCCACTTCCTCAAAGAAGACCAAGTTCCGACCGCCGCCGCTCAAAAAGACACCCGATTCTCTCGACAAGTAAGTGGGGCAGTATCGGCACTGGGAGGATACGAATCATTAGCTGAGGGAGCATAACTGAGTGGGTTTGGCCCCTAAAGTCCCCTCAGAGTTTCAGAATCTGCTAGATGACAGTCTTGTCTTTGACTGCAAAACCAGTTTTTATTAACGTCCAGAGTCTTTCTCAATGATAAAACTTCAGTTATGGATTTTGTAGAATCAATGCCAAACCACAATAAAACAAGTCTGCCGCATCCTTCTGGCTTTCTGGTTGTTGTAAGACAATGTTCTGTCTATTTTAACAGTTTACATTTCCTCAAGCTGAGAGCCGATCTTCTGTAATTATGGCGCGAAGCAGCTTGAAGATGAGCTACAGCACCCTGGAGAGGACTCCATTTGTTGACTTTGTTTAACACTGATTTTTACACATAGTGGCATCTAGCTCCATTTTTAGTTTATGACCAATCTTCCAACTTCATAAAATTCTGGTGGAAACTCTTTGTTTACTGAATGTGAGGGGGCGGAGTGCTCACCCTTTAGCTTCTTTATTTAGACAGTAGGAGAGTGGAGAGAGGAGAAAGCCCTGGCAGAACTCAGCCTGAAGGCCTGAGAAACGCGCATACATTCAGAGACCATCTCTCGATATTTTAATCATCGCATTACGCCATGTTCTCTGCATGCAGGAAACACAGCGGTGTGAGTTCGGAGACGTACTTTGAGGAGCGATTTGCTGAGCTTCCAGAGTTTAACCCAGAGGAGGTCCTGCCTTCGCCCACTCTGCAGAGCCTGGCCACCTCACCGAGAGCCATCCTGGGAAGCTACCGCAGAAAGAGGCGCAACTCCACCGGTGAGATGCAGACAGGGAACACAACCAAAACAAATTCAGTGAAATAAATAACCTTTTTGCTATTTGGAGACTTTTTGTCTTGTCTTCTAACTGGTTTTCTTGTGTGCAGAGCTGGAGCTGGCAGCAGAAGACCCCAGCTCCCCGAGGAGGAAGACTCGTCGCCTCTCCAGCTGCAGCTCAGAGCCCAACACCCCCAAGAGCGCCGCTAAGTGTGAGGGAGACATCTTCACCTTCGACAGAGCTGGTACGACAGGTAACATCGGCTGCAGCAGCTGCTCCAGAAGGCGCATTGAAAGTGATACGATGTTCTCCTTGTTCAACCAGGTGCAGAAGGAGAGGATCTCCTCGGAGATCTGGACCGAGTCCCCTGCTCGTCTCTGCGTAGAACCCTGGATCAGCGCCGGGCCCTGGTCATGCAGCTGTTTCAGGAACATGGCTTCTTTCCCTCAGGTAAACCACCAGTAGTGATCGTGCATAATGTCACAGAACTGGAGATTAAATCAGGGACTGTATTAAACTTTTCTGAATCATTGTTATGATGCTCAATAAATACAAAAAGTACATGCAGTTGCAGTCTGATTGTCCCCTCACAGGATACATGGTGGCTTGCTGTCATACAGTTCTTGTAACGGCTGCTCTCCCCGTTCTCTGTTTTCACTCCTCCCTCCTGTTTCTCTCACCCCCTCCAGCTCAGGCCACTGCTGCCTTCCAGGCGCGCTACTCGGACACCTTCCCCACCAAGGTGTGTCTGCAGCTGAAGATCCGCGAAGTCCGTCAGAAGATCATGCAGACGGCCACGCCCGGAACCGTCGAGCTTGGAGGGCTAGTTGAAGTAAACCCCGCCCCGTCCCACGGCTCCTCTTTCAATCAATCAGCCCGGGAGGACGGAGGGGCGGAGCAGCAAGGAGACAAAGGCCGGAGCCCCGAGGAGCCGAAAAGTGAAGGATCGTAAGCTGGAGAGGATGACAGAGTGGGAAAATCAAGGAAGAGAAGAGGAGAGAGGAGTGTGTCATCCCCGCCGATTGTTCTTGTATGTGTTGAACCAGAACTACGAATGACTCCAGCGGGATCCGTTCTTCTGGCACTAAACTCCACCAGACCTGGGCAAGAATACATTTGAGTATGGTCACAAATGTTCAAACCACTCAAGGTGCACTTGATTCCTCTAATTGGACGTTAAAAAGCCTCAAAAGTGGACAAAAGACATGCAAGTCCTGATGAGTCAAGTGCTTCTTGTAGTACTTTCCCTTTTTTCCTCCCAAGTATCCAGAATATCTTCAGTTAACACTTTGCCCAGGTCTGCTCTCAGCACATTTGTACAGTAGTTTGTAGTTTGACACACAAACTCTGTGGTACACACTCTCTGTCTCTCTGGCACACATATGCACACACAAACCATGGTGCATATGTTATCTCCAGCATGCACATGATCCCACATAAACACACATGCACACACACCCTTACCAAATCAGACTGTTACTCTTGGTTGGCAGTCCCAAGGAGCCGCCACCAAGGACCATGACACACAAAGGCACTTTGTCACTTATTGTGCAGATGCAGTTTGCTGTTGCCAGCCAGCCAGCCAGCCCTCAGATGCCATTGACTTGACCTCCTTCTCGCCCTTCCACTCCTCAGCACAGTGGTCGGGACACAAACACAACCCCAACGACCTCCACTAATATTCCACAGCCCCTCGATGCTGCAAGACAGACAGCACACGCACACATATACAGGACACACACACACAAACAAGCAGTGCATGGACACCTCTGTGCAGCGTGAGCACTCATACACAAACATAGTCAACCCTGGTCTGACCAAGCCATTGGCCTGCACAGTTTTTAGTGATTGTAGTGAGAAGAGAAACTGAAAGCATGAAATCTACTCGCTCCTGTAAAACAAACAAGGCAGGAGCTGAGATGTAGTGTGACCAATCTTTGCACCTTCAGTTATTGCCATTATGAAAGACTGAGTCCTCATTGGCGGGAGCTGATTATGTACGTCTGTATGTCTGTCGGGGTGCCCTCCCCAAAACCTGTGTGAACAGGCACCGTAAAGAGATTATGTTAAGAGACTTTTGGTCGCGAGGCTTTGAAGATTCAACGTTAAGTTCGACACTGACCGGCTCCCTCTAGAGCTCAGAGAAAAGGCAGAAGAAGAAACGGGATGATGTTCGTTGGACGGAAAAGTCATTTTCCAACTACTGGACGACAGATAATAGCGAATAAGGACATCAACAACAACAACAACATGACAAGCTTACCAACGGAGAGAAAAAGTAGAATTTTAACCAAACTTCTCTGAATCTCCCCGTGGATGTAATGTTGCTTTCTCTCGTTATCGTTGACGTGGAAATAACCAGTTTTACCGTGGCCTGTTTTTCTCTTGTGGCTCTATTGTGTTTCTTCTCCAGCATAAAAAAAAATCACAACAAAAAAAAAAAACTTTGGACAAAGAAGGGGACAAAATCAGTCTGTGCCCCCCCCTCCCCACTTTTAATTATACCGGGGGCGGTTCTCCCCTCCCCCCTTCCCTTCTCTACGATTTCTCACCAGACACAGAAGTGGGGGAGCAGGAGTGTTTGTCGTTTTGTAAAACGCAGAAATCAGGTGTTTGCACAATTTGTGCGGCCCCTCTCGTCTGGGACCGCCGCAAGTAAAATCAGGAAAGTATTGTTTTTAGAGATTGTTTTAGTAGAAAAAGTAATAACCTTATTCCGTGTGTTATCAACCACATTTTTCCTCCCCTTGTCCTCCCTGCTTTCTCCCTCTTTCTCCCCGGTCCTCTGCTCCCATCTTTACCTCACCCGTCTCCCTCAAACCCCTCAAGTGTTGTTAGAAAGTGCCCTTAAGCACTGGTCCCGGGTCAAGCGCTATGTAGCTCAGGATGGCTCTGGTTAGGGTTAGTTCAGGGAAAGCAGATCCTAGACCAGCCCTGGAGGGCAGTCTCTGGAGCCCTCCCCTCTTCCCTCCCTTCTCGACACTTTATCCTTTCCCGTCAAATGGTGCAATAGGACTTTTTTTTTTTTTCTTTTTTGGAAATGGGTGGGTTATTTTGTTTCCAGGGGAAGGCTCTGTGCCATAGATATTAAATCAGTGCAGTCAGTCAGTGAGAGGAATGAGCTGTTGTGATACTATCTTTAACTATGGTATAAAACAAAACAAAAAAGAATCACACAATTATTGTTATTGTTGAAGAGATAGAGGGTATAACTTACTAAAAGTCAAAGACAATTTTTGAATAGCACTTTTTGGCTCTTTGCTTCCTTGGTGAAGAGTGGGGGTAGTTATTATTATGGGTATCTCTTTTGTTTCTCTGTATACAGTTGGATGTGTGAAAAATATATATACCGGTATTTCCATATATGTGCATTTAGGTCTGTGTTTGGGTGTGTGTGTATGTTTTAGCACATGCAGGTAGTGTCTTAACACAACCAACCTCTTGTTCTTTCTCCACACAGCGACATTATCAATAGTGTATTTTTCATCGTATTCTGCATTCTACTCTAGAGACAGTATTTTTATAGTCACCATGACTATTTTGTCCGCCATCTTGACTGTTATCAAACCCAGTTGATTCAGGATATATATGACATATATATTCAGGATATATTATATATAAATATATATATATATAAATACACACAGGAAATAGAAGACTATCTATTCACATCTCTCTGGGGTTAGGGCTGTAAAGTGTCCATCTGCATGCATGTGCAATCACATGCACGCGTGTACACACCCACACAGACATATGTGCATACACACACATGTATGCGTGTGCACTGTATGATTGTGCTTAAAAATAAACTGTCCTTACTTTGGAGAAGGAATTTTAGGATGAGCAAGGTGAGTGTTATCTCATAAGCAGGCATGTTGACCATGTGCAATATTTCTAAACAACAACAAAAAAAAAACTAAATATTGAAAATATTAAAGTTCTAACACAATGTCTCATGTGCTTGAGTTTATTTCACATCCCTGAATTTCTCCAGTGTTTATCAGGTTTGAATCTTTGACCAAGTTTTGTCTTATTTTTCGGCCCACATACAGAAGACGTGAACGACTTAAATACTACCTCCTGACTCATTGAAAACTCTGCTCTGACTTTCCAAAATGGCGATGGAAGAGACAAGAATAGTTCATGCAAATTCATCCTCATTTGAACAAATTTGGCTGTGGACTAATGAACAGCATCTACAGATGCAGCCACCTCAGCCCACCAGGGCGAGTACCCCAAATCTGTGGAACATACAGTCTGTGCTTCTCCCGCTGGTCCTTATCAGGCATTTCAGTGTTGACAGAGTTTATTGGATTAGAGAAGCCTTTCAGATTCAGGTCAGATTTGGTGAAAGGTGGGTTAAGGTAAGGGTAGCTGGACCATGTCAGCAAAAAGACAGTGGGAAGCTTTACCTTTACCATCTTACTTATGTGGTCTTCCCAAAATAAGACATGCCATCATATCACTGATTATATTGAATAAGATTGTGGAAAATACCTTAATTAAACATATAGTTAAAGATTAAAAACAGAGCTGAGCTTCCTGATATTTTCGAAAAAGTATTTCATTCTTTAAATTTGCATAATTTGTCACTTTTAATATAATTTCAAAATAAAGTTACAGTATGCCTCATGGGGTAGCTACACTAATCTGTAATGTAAAAAGAACCTCTGAGCAGTTAGAATAAGGTGGTGGTCAACTTGACACTAACAGAGTAAATTTAGTGAATCTTCTGATCTTTTGAACTGAATACAAACATACTTGGCCTTTAATTTTATGGTTATATACACTGTGACTGTTGCTCCTTCTTTGGCCTACATCCACCGTTAAGTAATTTTAAATCTGTAGTTGTTTTCGTTTGTGAAAGCCTGGGCAGCAAACCTGAGCAACAGCTTCTTCGAACTTCATCTCCCAGGTGGCATTGCGAGCGGTCTGTTTCTAGGTGTCTAGCAACAGCTATCAGCCCAGACAGCCGGCGGCAACGGGAGCGGTATTTCTTGGTGTGTCTTTCCACGATTATTCGCTGCCGGGTATTCATAATTAATAGTCGCTTGGCTGAAAATAGTGAAAAAACAACCCTGACCCCTGCACAGAGATATGAGCGGCAGCGGGCGGCCCAGGACCAGCTCGTTTGCTGAGCCGCCAGGTGTGCCAGGAACCGCCGCTGCGTCCACCGGATCAGCCGCTGCCGTGGGGAGCAGCACAGGAAAGTCCGGGGTCCCGCAGGCCTCCGGCAGCAGCTCGTCGGGATGCTCGAACCTCAAGCTTGCCAGTAAGCTCTAATTACCAATTTATCCTACTAATTTTAGTAGGTTTTTTAGTAGGTAGTGCTTTACCTCAAAACTACACGCCAGTGTTATGTGCCACAATCAAGAAGAAAGTCGTTATTGGTGCCCTGTAGTGGTGACTAACTTGCTAGCGCGCTAACTAGCTTGACTGCTAACGTTAGCCACTTGTTTTGTATGTCACTTGTTCCCCGTCCGGCCGATGGATGTGTTTTACTATAGCCTCACTGGTGCTAAACTAAACAGCTGGCTGGTCATCACTTGAACCCAGTGTAACGTCAGGTAAATTCACGAGCGATCTGATTTACTAACGTTAACTTGAAAGATGAGGATGTGTTTGAGTACACTGTGGTCACTGTGAGTGAGCAGCCAAACGGGCTCTCCTGTTCTTTGTGGCCAAGCTAGACTCAAATACCTAAGCTGGAGTGCTGCATTCACGGTTCTTTTCTTGGATGTCATTGAGGGTGTCTCATTGGCTATCAGTCTGGCTCTCCTGGAGAAGGGTCAGGACGGAAAGTTGCCTTTTCACCAAGGTCACCTGTGGGGCAAAGGCTTAGCAGCAGGTGGCCGACGCCTGGAGGTTGCAAGCGATGCACATCCAGCTCATGAGAGGGGCTGTGTGCTGGGATGCCAAGGAGTAGGTTACCTGTGTCTGACATGGAGTTATCGTATGCCCCTTCATCACCGTCGTGACAGGTGTAAGCAGAGATGTGTGTGAGAGTGTCTGTGTGTGTGCGCACGCGCGTGCACGTGCGAATCCAAACCTAGTCATCCATTAGCAGGCAGTGGCGTGTGTCTTTGATATTAGAGCAGGAATGGGAGGTCATCTCCAGTTCATACAGTGTGACCCCTGTTTTCTCGCTCCCCCTCAGCAGCAGCAGCAGCAGCAGAGCAGAGCAGCCGTAGGCCCCGAAAGCCCAAAATGTTGCCTGCAGCTGGTAAAGATACTTTTCTGGATGATTGATGGACATGTTGTCAGGTTTGGGAGTCCCAGAGGCTATTTCAAGAGGCAGGATTAACCCAGTTAGCCAGATATTTGGGAGAGAGACTGATGTGATTTGACATTTTGAATTACTGTTGAAATTATACTTGGACCAACCGGTGATATGTCATTATGGACAACAGTGGAAGGTATTTGATGGCAGAATGTTCAAAGTTTCCATTTAATACCCCTCAAACTGTGAGTCCAGTCTTTTACTTCAGAATGTGGTGTTTTCATACTTCTAGTCTGAAGGTGAACTGTGCATTTCTTTTTGTTTCTAGCTACACATCGAGAACCTAAACATGAAGGCCAGAATAATGATCGGCCACCTTATGTGGCCAGAGTGGCTGATAGGTTTGTTTCCCACATGCTTACTTGTGGAAGTAGTTGGCAGCAGTGGGCAGATTTAGTATATCCACAGTATTAGCTGCAAATGTCCAAGGAGAAACTGACATGCCCTGACATGTCTTGTCAGTTAAGGAAAATAAGAGATGGTGGTGTACAAAAATGACAGTCAGCAGTTTCAGTGTGATGATTGACCATTTTCCTCTGATTTTATGACATTTTATGCCATTTTTCTACCGCAGCATCACCTCCTTGATGATGCCTTCAGGTGACACCTCTGGAGTCGCTGCACAAACAGTGACTTGGTGTGTTCATATAGAGTTTTTCTATATTGTTGATATATTACAACCAAGATATTGTTACCGAGGGGATCTGAAAGCAGGGCTCACTGCCACAAATCAGAAAGCTTCCCCACATCCCAGTGTAATTACCATTGCTGCTGTGACAGTGTCCAAGCACTTGTTCCATTATTCACTGTCTGTGGAGCAGCTCCAGGATTCGTCTGTGGATGACATCATCCCCATCGTCTGTCTCCTCACAGCTCAGAGAGAAATGCTCATATTCACAAATTCAGTCGAGCTCGAAAACAATATAGAGAAAACATTATTTCAGGGCGGATTTTCCCTTTAACAGAGCAGCAACCGTGTGATCAATCATGATTATCCGTTTGGGAAACACTACAGAGATAGTTCAAAATCATGTGACCAACACGAGGAGGACGATATCACAGGACTGCTTTTGTTTCTTTAATGGCTTTGTGTGAATTTTCTGTAAACCAGCTCACTGTTTACCGAACGACATAACCATTATCCAGTGGAAGTGGACATGGTGTTAATCGTGTTGTTGTGGTAGACTCTCACATGAGCACACTAACACTCAACAATAGATATTTGATAGAAAGCTCACACTTACACCAGCGGTTCTCCCGATAAAGTAGATGGCCTGGTTAGATTTAGGAAGATCTTGCTGCATTAAACTGCATATTAATAAGGTAAACTTAATTCTCTTGAAGCTACTTTGCTTTAAGAAGTGGAGTTTATGTAAGTACAGTGTCTCGTGTGTGTGTGCGTGTGCGCGCGTGTGTGTGTGTGAAGACAGGACATCAAATCTGCCGGCTAATGCATTAATGAGAAGGGTTTGTATAAATTCTCATATTTCATATTCCTGTTTGAGTTTAAAGACAGCAAATGCATCGAAATGGTTGTGACAAGGTTTGAAAAATTGTTGTTTTCAGGGATTGTTTCCTCCCGGAGACTTGAGTTTCCTTCAGCGAATGTCAGGTGAATGACAGGAAGTGGAGTGTAACACAGCGCGCCGCTGATATGAAAACACTCAACTCAGACACAATGATAAAACGGACACACTGACGGAGCGAGGCAGTGTCTTTATTATGATAGATTATTGACCTCGGGGAAGTTTCAAGCCCGTGGACGTTGTTTTTCATGCAGTGAAAAATGAATGGCAGCAGGAAAAGAGCCCTGATGTCTTCAGCTGCACTCACTTGACACATCAGCAAGAAACATGTAAGAGGAGGAGCAACACACACAGTTGGCATGGAAGTATCCTTTAACCAGCTGGCCTACTTTTAACCTGGAGGTGTGTGTGTCTGTGTGTGTGTGTTCATTTACTAACTAGAGGGTGAACCCAGTCATTGGGTTAAAGAACCCAGTGACCCGGTCACTCTGCAGGCCTCACTGTTTCAGCTGTAACAGATATCAGCAGCACGTCTATTGGATGACCACCACACTTTTGTGGCTGAACACAATTTGCTGTGTGTGCGTGAACGTGGACATGGACATGGACGTGGTTCAAGAACACCAGGACATGTAGTTCTGGCTGTGCGAGGGTCATATCAATAAGTGCATTGTCTTGTGTGGTAAACAAAGCTTTAAGTATGTGGACATGGTCAATGTGACAGTGATACAGCACAATGACAGCTACATGGCAAACAAAGAGGAAAGTGAAATTTCCATCAGCTGGCTGTAAATAAAGGGATGCAGAGCTTCTTTTCAGACTGCGTAATGAAATTACACAAATACGTCTGTAGTAATTGATTTGTGAGGTGGCTGGTTGAGCAGAAAAACTTCGCTTAACGCAAATTTTCATGCTTTCATCTCTTACAGGTCAACTGACATTTCAACTCCTCTCTCTCTTCAGCTGACACTTCTTTCAATTCTTGCACTTTGATGCTTTGAACCCTTTCAGATTTCATCTTTGAACAGCAAAAAAAAAAGCTTTTATGCTCTTCTAATTCCCACCGTTTCTTCTGTTCATGACTCCATCTGCTCTCTGTGCTTACACATAAACTGAAACTTTAGCTTCTTTCAGCACGTCCGTTTTAATCGCTGGTCAGTAATTAGCCTTAGCTATGCTGCAGCCTGTTCTCGTCTGTGTACAGATATTTTTCATGTGTTTAACGAGCAGAAATAGCCATTTAAAATTACTGAAGAAAGAGAGCGTTTCACATCTTTCTTGTGGTGTAAAGATGCTCAGACTAGTTGAACAGATTACCATGCACATGAGTAATAGTGGCTCTAACAGCATTAAACTGGAGCTGACCCCAAGGCTAGGAAGAACAGTGCACAGCTGGGCGAACAGAGGCTGCTGCATGATCCTCAGAAAGCTCCCTTCCTCTGATGAGTAATGTTTAACAAATCCTCCAGCCAGAGAGTGAACAAAAGCGTTTTGAATGTTTTTCACATTTATCACAGCATTAGAGTTTAACTTTTTTTTTAAAACGCCTTCTTAAGTTGGAGAGCAGACAGCGGAGGCGACATGAACCAGCGATGTTTCTCTTTCACAGTCTGCACCTTAAACCTTTTGCCCCCCCGGGCGTCCAAGTTGGCCCAGAAGGCTCCGGAAAACAAACGTCAGCTGATTAAAAATCACCCAAGTGTTGCTTTCAGGCTGGAAAGGTTATGACATTTTACAAGGGTGAAGCATAATGTTGCTGTGGGGATTTGGAGCAGAGGTACACAAAGATGTTCATCAGTGTGATTGTGCTAACAGGTCGTCAGCAGCCTGTGTGTGCTGTTGAAGCGCCTCTGATTACTGCCTTTGCTCTGGGTGTTGTGAGACGACAGCATGAGCTGGACAGTGTACACAGCAGGCCGTCTCCTAAAGGACCCAGAGTCCACTTGCAGTTAGTCAAATTCATTTGTTTTGTAAATGTCAAAGTAATCCTCCCACAGAAATAGTAGAGAGTGGTTCTGGAAATGCTCAGCTTGTTCCTGTTTGCTGTCCTGACGCTCTGCTGCTGTTTTAACTACCTTTGAATCAGACCCTGGTGCAGCCTCCTCTGCTGCCACCACCCAGCGTGAGTGACCGTTCACCTGTCGGCCGGCCGGCAGGTGAGGCGCTCTGCGGTGCTTTGAGCAGGACACACGCTGTAGCTTTCTCTGACTGCTTGGAAATGTGATGGTTTCACACCACAGATGAGGAACAGAAGCATTACAGCTTGATAACGTGAGCTGAACTGGGCTTGGATTACAGTACTGCTCATATCTGTATTTGTATTGAAGAAAAGACATCAGTGATAACGCTGAGTGTTTTATAGAAATGAAAGATATCTTTAGATAAGACGGATATGACAAATTAGTAATACCAAGCTCGTCCCTCCCCGCTGAGTCAATGCATCAGTTTGAAGTCTTGATTCAGGGACACCTCTGCAGCACAGAAGTCTAACCACTAGCAATGTCAGTGTCCTGTTTGCGAGAGACAATGACTGCACACTGAGCTCCTTTGGTTTTATCGCACCACAGACGTTTTGACCGCACTTGAGACGATCACGTATGAACCACAAAGTCCGTTTTGAAGGTTTATCAAAGCACCACAAGAAGTTTTCTACAACTTATGAAAGCTCTCATGGCATTTCCTGCTTCTGTCTGTGAGGTAAAAGTAAACGATTCAAAGCTTCACACGGCAGGATGTTACCTGATGTGTGCTTGCTTGTATGTGACAACACGTCGTAGAAGAATCCTCGTATGGAAGCCTGTTATCACTTAAAACAGTTCATCAGGACAGACAAAGTGGCTGGCCTATTTTTGGGTTCATTCCCAGTTTAATTAGTCCGAGTGTCTTCAATATGAACTCTGCCATTTCTTTCTTTGTCTTTGGAGGCCTCTTAAAGTTGACATCCATTCACTAGGCTGTCATTAACCTCGATACTCAAACGGCCAGCGGAGAGACGGCCCAGATGTTCAGGCTGGCTGCAGCGAGTGTCCCAGCTTGACCGTCAGTGGTGCGTTTTAGGGACGCTGTGAAGTGGCTTCGTATCATTTCCTCCAGTAGAAAGGAGCCACAGGGATCACAGTCCATTTTAATCCTTTTATAACAATCACAATAAAGCAATTAACAGATTCCATGCTATGACTCATAACTACTGGGTTCTGCTGAAAGCGAGGCTTTGATACCCCTGTTCTTACCCTGTTACAGAGGCTGAATCACCACGCCGTACTCTTATATCCCCTCACCTCACATTGACCCCACTCCTGCTTGTTTCCTAGGAGACAGCGGGAAGGTGACGACGGTTGTGGCCACACCGGGTCAGGGACCCGACCGCCCACAGGAAGTCTCTTACACTGACATCAAGGTAAGCGAGGAAGTGAACCGAGACCGAGCGGTGTCCTCACGTGGAGCTCTGTCCTTGTATGTAGAAGTAAAACTCAGTGACCTCGTGTGCTGCCGCAGCTGAGACTTGACTCACCACGTTGAACGTAATGACTGCCACGTATCTGGCTGAAGCTGATATGGCTGTTGATCAATGCCTGTGGCTCTGTAATGACTTTGCCAGGTGCTGAGATGTGCGGCTTCCAGGGCTCTCTTTATAGCCTACTTTCCTGCCTTTGTCTCTTTGAAAATGTGACATAATTGTGTCAGTCCCAGGCTAACGAAATCACATGGATGGAGCTGAGGTTGTGTCGAGCCAGAGACGTGTTGTTACCTTTGCAGCTCCTTCTGGTGGCTTCCTCTTATCATTTCTAAGATTACTTAATGCCTCTGTAACAGTGTGCAAACGTACAGTTATCACAGTTTTTATCTCAAAGTCTTATCGGAAATATTGTCACTTCTCCAACTTCTACTGCAGCTGCAGCTTATAAAAGTGTCAGGTGAGACTTAATTGAAATGTATTTGCTGTAATATAACAGTTTCTAAATAATTAAACTGATCTATCAGAAGTCATCTATCAGTGTACATAATAGAGATTTTGGTCATAATTTGGGACGACAGAACAAAGTTTCGACACAATTTAATCATTTTTAACGGCTTGTGTAGTTTAATGCCTGCATACACTCAGTCTGCAGCTAATTCATATCTTAGTTATCAATCTGCAAATTAATTTTTGATGAGTACTTTCTCTACAGGGCTGATACGAAGCCTTGAAAGTTTGGAAATGCTTAACCGTCCACATTAGAATTTGCTTGAATATGAACGTGCTCCTTGAAAAATGATGATTTTTTTCAACATAATCTGGTGTGACATCTACACAGTCACTCAGGTAAACCAAAAGGTGGATTTAACATGAACCTTTCTCAACATAAAATGTAAAGTTGTGGGAGAAGTTATTTAAAGTTGTGTGACTCCATGTTAGCCCTCTGTTGTTGTAAATGGGCTGACAGACAGGCTCATATTGTTATATCAGCAGCCTGAAACTACAGTAACCCTCATAACTCCCCTGATGGACCATCATCGATGTCTTCCGTCCAGCTCACTCTTTCCTCTTCCGTGAAATCCTTGCAGGTGATTGGCAATGGGTCGTTTGGTGTGGTGTACCAAGCTCGCCTCATCGACAGCCAAGAGATGGTGGCCATTAAGAAGGTTCTGCAGGACAAGAGGTTCAAGGTAGGGCTGTAGCTGTTTTAGGGGTCAGGCTTTGCCTCCCATGTGTTTTGTTCGTGCTCACGCTTGGTTTGTTTTGTCGTGTTTTTCGTCTTTGCAGAATCGGGAACTACAGATCATGAGGAAGCTGGATCACTGCAACATTGTCAGGCTACGCTACTTCTTCTACTCCAGTGGCGAGAAGGTACAACTCTTCTTCTTTTCTTCCCTCATGTCTTCTTGCAGAAAAGTCGATTCTGGTCAGTTAAACTTTTGCTAAGTCACCGTATTCACACACACTCTTCTCACAGTGCTGTAGTTTCAGGTGATTACAGTAAAACAGGGGAAATGGTGCGTGCACGTAAAGGATAAGATCACTCTGCTGCAGCGTAAACAGAATTACACCAACTCTGAGAAAAGGGAAGCAGTCCCTTTCTTGGACTGACGAATATAGAAACACTTCTGAGTTTGATGTTGCAGAAGTAAATTATTGGAAGCAGGATTCTGTTTGTTTTGAACAGAAAAAAACAGACGTGTAAATCATCAGCCGCTTCATGCATCAACATAACGCCTTCACACTGTCAAACCTCTGGCTACCTGTAGCAGTGAGCAGGGCTCGTAAACTTGTGTTAAACCATATTTCTATCACAGTGATTTCTCCCTCTCTGCCCCGTGCTGCACAGAAAGATGAAGTGTATCTCAACCTGGTGCTGGACTTTGTCCCTGAGACGGTCTACAGGGTTGCCAGGCATTTTAACAAGGCCAAGAGCATCATTCCCATCATATATGTGAAGGTGAGTTTCCCGTCAATGCGTTCCTGTGTTGTCTAATTATTCAGGATGGTCGGGATGATCCTTATTTCATAACCATGTCGTCTTTTCTTTGCTTCCTTTTCTTGTGTTGTTCTTTTGTTGTGCCCTCCTCAGGTGTACATGTACCAGTTGTTTCGCAGTCTGGCTTATATCCATTCCCAGGGTGTGTGTCACAGAGACATCAAGCCTCAAAACCTGCTCGTCGACCCAGAAACTGCCATCCTCAAGCTGTGTGACTTTGGCAGGTGAGCTGCATGAACAGATGGATTTGTCCCGCACAGACATGAAGGATTTAACGACGGCACAATCGAGCTTCTGTGTGCAAAATGAAGGGAATTAAGCTGATCTTTATCTCTTCTTCAATGGGATATTCATCTTATGTCACACTGCTGTGACATAAAGGTGTGAACGAACCATTTCAAACAGCCCAGTGGTATCACAGGACTCCACTCAATGTGGCAGACTTTGACCTGCCTCTTAACACTGGCCAAAGTCGATCCCTGAGGTTAAAAATATCTGTGGTTTGTTGTGAGAGGAGTAAACAAAGCCCTCACCTCTTGATAACCATTCCCCCACAGTAGCTGATGTTTTTGCCCCTGACCAGCCCCTCAGAGCCGTCTTTCTTCGCTGCAATCTGCTATCGTTTAATTTGATCTCTTGTGTTTCCCCAGCGCCAAGCAGCTGGTCCGCGGTGAACCCAACGTGTCGTATATCTGCTCACGGTATTATCGCGCCCCTGAGCTCATTTTTGGTGCCACAGACTACACGGCAAACATTGACATCTGGTCAGCAGGCTGCGTGCTGGCCGAGCTGCTGCTCGGACAGCCCATATTCCCCGGGGACAGCGGAGTGGACCAGCTAGTAGAGATTATCAAGGTGAGTGTGTGTGCCAGGTATCTGTGTGTGTGTGTGTGTGTGTGTGTGTGTGTGTGTGTATTAGCTTGCTTTATGCTCACACATTATTCTGTATTGACACACCTGCAGAACTCCGCTCAGACTCCTCTTCATCTATTTTCAGGTGCTGGGAACCCCAACAAGGGAACAAATCCGAGAGATGAACCCAAACTACACAGAGTTCAAGTTCCCTCAGATCAAAGCTCATCCATGGACCAAGGTGAGCAAATACCTGAGGACAAAGACCCCCAGCAGGGCGGTCAGCGAGCGCACTCGGCCTGTGCTGTCATGTGGAATTAATCCAAATGTCTGTAAATCTGTAAAAATGATCAGCTTTTGCTTGTGAGTTTTATTGTTAGTTTTGTATATCTTTACATGAAGGACCTCTGGAAGCACTTTAAATTTCTATCTACATCCCCAAAGCATTAATCTGGGAAGGTATTTGTTCTGAAAAGTGCCGCTAAACCAGCCAGAACAAAAGAAGAGAATACCTGTGGACCTGCTGTTGCCCACACAGTCTATTTAAATCTGCCAGCTGAAGTGCTTCAGTGTCCTCCTTCTGAAAGTCGGTTAACCCTGAGTCCTTAAGAGTACAGAAACAACGGAAAACCCAGAGAAGTGGCCCTTCAGCATTTACTACAAAGCGGATAACTGCTTTTTTAAATGCAGAACAGGTCTGCGAGGGCTTTGAACTGACAGTTCCAGGCGTTTTCTTTGTGTTTCCTTTCTTTCTATGTTTATCACACGTTTAGTAAAATAGAGGACTGGGTGTAAACTGAACATCAGAGTGTCATGTTAGTCTGCAGCAGGTGATGAATACTCAGACAGTTGTACAGTTTAACCAATTTACTTCCTTCGGCTGCATCTTCTCTGCAACCTCCTCTTGCTCCTCAGGTGTTTAAACCTCGCACCCCTCCAGAAGCCATCACTCTCTGCTCCCGGCTGCTGGAGTACACGCCGGCCTCTCGCTTCTCCCCGCTAGAGGCCTGTTCACACGCCTTCTTCGACGAGCTGCGCCAGCCCAACACACGACTGCCCAGCGGCCGAGAACTGCCCATGCTCTTCAACTTCAGCCCCACAGGTGCGTCCGGAGCGGAGCACAGTTAGCGTCAGGGTTTGACTTTTAGCACAGCGTCACAGCGATCTGTTGGGTCTGACCAGATGACGTAATAATTAGAAAGTTATGTGGAAGTTATGCCCGACGGATTCGTCACCATCTGTTCAGTGAATACAATCGTTTGGTGTTTCTGGGTTTGCTGTGGAGCACCGCTGCGGCCTCAGAGGAGGCGCAGTGCAGCGTACACTATCCTATTGTTGCGTGACGCCGTTCTCTCGATGTGTGACTCATCGTTAAATGAAAACTCCCTCCTTTATTTTCTGCAGAGTTGTCAATCCAGCCCCAGCTGAACTCAACCCTCATTCCTCCTCACGCTCGCTCTCATACAGCTGCTTCCGCCCACGGTAGGAAACTCTTAAGTCAGTTATTAGAGTTTCACTGTAATGTTAATTTCATGGTTTGTGTGGCAGCTGAAAAAACTGCCTTTGTTATTATGTACTCACTTTTAATTAGCTTGTGAGTGAAAGCAAAATTTGTGCTCTTTTGTTTTATTTACGTCAGTGTTGTATTATTTTTTACTATTTATTTATGTCTAACTGGTGACACATTGTGACAAAAAGCTAGTATCTGGCTCTGATGGTCGTGGAGGATGATTCTGGGTTGGAATACAGAATGAAAAATCATTTTAAATGTTCATTTTATTTTATTTCTGCCATGTGAAACACTGTTTGATGAGCTGCATGAAATAAATGGATGATAGTCTTATCCATCCTTACACGTCCGTCCTGTAATTACACGGAAGATGATATATACAGCAGATTATGAGCCATGAAATACTGGTATAGATTTATTTAACTTAAAGACAGAATAATGTCCAAAACATGTTGGCAGATCTGTAATCACGTTAGTGTCTGTTGTTGCTGAAACCAGAGTAATGAGTGTTTTTTGACACAAGATGGCAGCGTTGGACAGGAAATGAATGTTTGTCAAGGACTAATTTGATGAGAGAGTCTAAGAGAATTAAGTACTTGTACATGTATGTTCCCCAATCGTAGCGATGAGCTGAGACCGTCCGTCCACTCGTCCTCTGTTGATGTTGTGGACAGTCTTTTCCACTCACTGTTCCTTCCTCTGCTCTTCTGTCCCTCAGATGGTCCTGGTTCAGACTCTTCTCAACACAGTTCAGTACCAGGATCTCTTAACAGCATCTGAAGCAGCCTCTCACCTGCCTGCCTGCCTGCCTGCCAGCCTCACCCTTACCTCAGACACACACACACACACACACACACACACACACACACACACACACACACACACACACACACCAACCTTTACTTAAGTCACCTTTGGGGACATTCAATAGACTTTCCTGAACCCTGACCGAAAATCAGCTTTTCCCTAACTGGGGACGTAGCTTTTGTCTCCAGTTGGTCAAGCCGTCCCCTGTTAACTGGTCTTTAGTCAAAACTGTGTCCCTGAAAGTAGGCTAAGTCACACCCACACACACACGCACACACACACTCGCTTTCCTCCATGCTGCTTGCTCTCCTCTTAGATGATCTGTTTTTGTACAGTAAATGCATTGAACAAACAAACAATAGTTCTTTAGCTGCCAGGTTTGAAACTACAGCAGGAGATTGTTACACACACGCACACACACGCACGCACCCGCACACACACACAGACAGAGTTTCGCTGCTGCTCGGGTGGTATGTGAAGGTTCAATAGTGGGGGCTGGTCCTCTGTAATATAACCTTTTTTTAATCAGCTTTTTTTCCCCTTTTCTTCTTTATATTTGTGTTTATTTATTTGACTAACTGAACGCATCATGTGATCACAAATTTTATCTCTAGAGTTTTCTTATTTTCCACTTCAGATTATTTTTTTATATTCTTCGGCGTTTTTGCATCCCTGTTGGAAAGGGGTGACCTGTACACTGCCTGACCAAGACCACAGCTGGCCCCGAGCACGTCACCAGGGTAAAGGAAACTTTATTCTACTCAGGACAGCAGAGTGGATGCAGGGACGGACAGCTTCCTAAATCCTCCAGCCACATTGTTTTACCGATTCAGCCCGAGTCCACAAAGGTTGGGACGCTGTGTGAACGATGAATAAATCAGAATGTGCTCAAATTCTGTAAATATCTGTGAATCTGATGCAGCAACACGTTTCAAAAACACCTGTTTGGATCATTCCACAGGTAAACAGGCTCATTGGTAACAGGTGATAGTGTCATAATTGGGTATGAAAGGGGCATCCTGGAAAGGCTCAGTCGCTCACAGGCGAGGATGAAGAGAGGTTCACCGCTTTGTGAACACATGATTGGATGAAGGATAAACACAGTTTGTTTATGAATGACTGCATTCTGTATTTATTTATGTTTTACGCAGCATCCAAACTTTGCTGGAGTCGAGTTTGGAAACTAAACATCCAGGTGTTGTTAATGTAACTGCTTAAGCGGCAGGTAGATTAGAGAAAGTCATCAGTGCTGAGGCTGGAGGTGCTTTGGTTTGCCCCTTACATGAATCACGTTTATTCAGGCTGGACTGTGAGTAACCACCACGTCTTGTTTCCATCCATTCGTTTCCTGTTCTGGAGAGTTTTGTCTGGTAAAAGAGTGAAAGGCTCCTCTTCAAAAGGAGTTCCACGACCTGTTCACACATCCATAGAAACATGGGTAAGATCAATCGCACATTTAGGCTCCTTTTTATTCATGATCCACACGCACGCTCTTTTTCTGTCAAAGGAGGCCAGATGTGTTAATTTGTTGGAAATGTGATTACGTCAAACATCCAGAGGAATATTCCTGGACTCCTGCTCTCCTTCGTCACCTTATAAATGCTGGAAATGTCAGTTGTGAAAGTGAACGTATCGCTCAGCCAAAGCAGACGAGATGCTCGGCTAGAAAACGAGCCTTCAAATCAAGCAACTTAGAGCCACAGTCGTGAAACTGTGAGTACATCACTGGCGGCTGCAGGGGGCGCTGCTCCTCCTCTGTTTTACCCGCTAGTTGGGATTAAAGAGAGCAGCAGTGCCGTGGACTCCACAGTCCTGCATTATTACAGCAGGGAAGGCTTTGAGGCCCTGAGACAGCTGAATTAAACAAGCATGAATGTTGATGCTTTCACAACATCAGTGCTTCTTTAAGAAATGCTTTCCAGAATTTCTCTCCAGCTGAAGAAATGATCTGACTTCACAGCCCTGAAACTGGCCGCCTTCACTGGTTTCACGGTGCTGGAAGGTGTGAGTGTCAGCAGCAGTTTACTGTGGAGGAAACAGGCGTGTTCCACTGAAATTCACAGAAATCTCCTTCTTTGAATTAAACAGAAAATAAATACAGTTTTTTATTGTTTCCCATTTTCCAAAGTGAAATAAACACTTATTGAGCTATTTATTAAGATGGTGCTGTCACCATGTGGGAGGATTTCACTGCTCGTGATGAGAAGTCAGACGTTTGGTAACTTTAAAAAGCCTGAATTTGTTTTAATTTGAAGCTCGGCACAGTTTTTAAACAGGGTAAATGTAGCTCCATGGTCGCTCCTCTTTACTGTTTCCTGTTGTCTTTTTTCCTGTTCTGCCTGTTGACATGTTCATACAGAATACAACGAGCTGCTTTTGACAGCTTCGACTCCTTATTTTAGTCGAGAATATTACAAATGTGTCTCTAAAACCTGTAAGATGCTCTGGGTGACATTGGCAGATTAAACGTGAATACTATCGAATTAAAAAAGTCACTTTTGATGGAATCCCCCTTCAGCTCAAGGATGATTTGTGAGCTGATGTTAGTGTAGAAAAGTGCTTTCACACTCTGTAGAAACCACAGCAGAGTGAATGTGGGTCATCGTGTCGCTTAAAACAGCAGAGAAACGTGAGAATGCCGGGACGGGAGTTTAATGCTTCATTAAACTGGAGGTTTGCTTCATGTAGATTTCTTTGTTTTTGGATGAGAGTTGGATGTCAGTCGTAGCCGCAGAGGGCTGTCGAATGGTGTTTGAGCTTCATTAGCAAAGCGTAAGCTTGATGTTAAATGTAATGGACAGTCAGAGACAAAAATAACTGAGAGGACAGACGGACGTTTGACTTCAACAGTGCTGAAGGTGTGAACAGTTCAAGCTGAGGAGTGCCCGTCCTGCGTTCATGGACTTCTGTCTTTGTGAGGACAGGTTCAGGGTCAGGGGTCGCAGAATGTGCACAAACGTGTGTGTGTTTGTGTGTCTGACCATATTCCAACCTGCAGCCAGTGTTTTAGGCATTAGTCAGTCAACAATACAGATTTTTAGTGAGCAGCGCAGACCACTTGAAAGTTTGTAGTATAGTATATTTGATACTATTGTACCACGCCTCCACCTGCTGTTTTTAACTGCAGCCATCTTCCACCTTTTTTTTTTTAATACCCTCGATTCTAACAAAGTCGGGACGCTGTGTAAAAAGAGCAAACAGAATGTGATCAGTTGTTAATCCCTTTCGACATAAAACTGAAAACAAACAAAGACAATATAGTTAATGTTTTTCCTCATCGGCTTCAACAGTTTTTGTAAATATCTGCTACAGACTGGGAAAGATGTGGAACGCTCCAAAAACACCTGTTTGGATCATTCCACAGGTAAACAGGCTCATTGGTAACAGGTGAGAGGATCATGATTGGCTACGAAAGGCTCAGTCGCTGAGTGAGGTTCACCACTTTGTGAACACATGATTGGATGAACACGTCAAACGGCTGAATTCTGTTTGTACGTTTTACACGGCGTCCTAGCTTCTTTTAGCATCGAAGTCGTACAAGTGACGAGCTCTGATGAGCCCTGACGCTCTTTGAATCCCAGCACACTCGGCACATTCACCTTGATTTCACACGAGGAGAGCGGAGAGCGTTTTTCATCCTCTTTCCCACCACCGTTTTCCTCCCGGCTTCCTCTTTGGCTCTCGGACTGCTCTCTTCCAGTCCTGCGGGTTCCTGCCGGCCACATTCTGCTTTCTTTGCTGTAAAGAGCCCAACCGGCCTGTTTGATTAACTCAGCGGGGTGCGTCCCACTCAGAGCTGTCAGACTTTCTGTGGCTATGAAAAGGTGTGGAAAAAGCTGCGAGAGGAATCAAACATGGCTGATCTTTCCTCTCCCCCTGCCTCAGAAGCCATTTTTCCCTCTCTCTCCTTCTCTTGTCGCACGTGTAAATATCACTGATTTTTATTTTCCTCTTTTTACTTTTTATTACAGAGTTGTTTATATCTGATTTCCCTCATCGTGCCGATGAAGCAGTCTTAGTTTGTGCATTTTTTTGTAAATAAGTTTCTTTTTTCACAGTTCAAACTGTAAATACTGCAAAGGAAAAAAGATCTGCCTCCTCCTGGTGTTTGTTGATGATCTTTCTCTCTCCTTCTCTGTCTCGTAGTCCAGTGAAAATTGTAAAGTAGCTGTTAAGAGCATCGTTACTCAGCTGTCTCCCCACCCCCCCACCCCCCGTTTGGTCCCCCCTGACTGTTGAATGATGATCTCCAGGGTTCTTTTCCAAAGTGCTCTCTGTCGGCTCTCTGTGGAAAATCCAGTCCCCTGAAAATGATGTGAGCTCTCTAAAGTCTGAAGGACGAATGTCTCGTTTGCTTCTTTGAGCCGTGTGACAGAAGTGTCTTGAACCTGGCCAAGACTACGAGACAGTGCTCTCTCCAACCTTCACATCCATATCTGCTGTGGATCTACACAGTGTAATAAATGCATAATGTTTGAAACAGCCGTCTGTTTTAATTTATGTGGGATATTTTACTATCATCAAACTTTTTTTGTAAGGCATCTCAACGGAAGTGACTCAAACTCACATTTAACAGGCTGCAGATTCTCCACCAGGGGGAGCTCTACACGTCCCCCCGTGCTAATTTTAGGGGTCAACATCTTCGACTCGCATTTTCCAGTTTTCTTTCGGTCTCAGTAACCCCCTGAAGTTTTATTCTACAATTAAACAATCACGCTAAAGTAACCAGAAGACGGAGGACGCACAATCACTGAATGCTGGAGACATGCCCGTCAACAAACACTCAAATGATAAATTTACAACTAAAAAAAGCAAAAACACCCCAAAGCAGCAGCTTTAAAAAAAGAAAAGGCCTCATCCAGTGTTGCAGTTTTATCAGATTTCATGCAGCTCGCTCTGGAGACACGAAGACTTTGTCCAACTTTTTTTTTTTTTCCACGTGTAGCCACGCTTCCTCAAACCTGCAAACAGACTTTCACGCGTAAAATCGTTGCAGTCCCCCTTTAAGTCCTGTCATTTTCTTGCCCGTAGGTGGCGCAGGTGAGACTGGAACTGAAGGTTTTTTCTGTCTTTTTCTTCCACACTTTGAGTGTCCTCGTTTTGAAGCAGAACTTTGTGTGTTGTGACACATGGCAATATATTAGTACTGTGCAGTATTGAGGAAAAAACAACTTGGCTGCAGGTCGCTGGCGTTTTCACAGGAAGTGTGACGTCTGACTCAAGTGATCTTTTTGTTTAGCTGGACTAGAAATCACGACACGGGCATTTTGTATTTTGTGCTGTTTGGCATTCAGAATTGCTGCTAATGATCACAAGATGTCAGAACTTTGTGACATTTGTGTTGTGACTGCAGACGGAGCCTCTGATCAGCTGTGTGTGTTTGTGGTCAGGCCACATGCAGAAATCAGTTTCAAGTCAACTGAATCTCAGAAGTTGTACTTTTGTTTGTGCTTTTAAATTCTCTGAAACCTCTTGTGTGTGTTATTCTAACTGAGGGAGACTCCTGTATCTCTATAAGTTTGTGTGTCACTTTTATTTATTTGTTTTACTCCAATGCTGTTAACTTGGTGTCGGTCTGTCCTGGTACACTGATGTGTTGGAGTGATGGAGAGACAAACAGAGAAAGAGAGAGAAAGAAACACAAACCTGTCCGTCTCTGTTCTGTGTGTGTATGATATGGACTCATTTACTGTAATAAAGTGATGAAACTGTTAAAACTGTGTGAACTGTTTCTCTTTCAAAGTCAGTTTCTATTGATTCATATTAAACTACAGTGGTATGCAAAAGTTTGGTAGAAATTTCTGTGACTGCTCAGTGAGTAAAAGATGTTCTCATTTGAGTTAAAGATGACACAAGATGACTTTTTATTTAAATCTTTACAGTTTCAAAATAACAAAATCGGAAAAGGGCCTGGAGCAGAAGTTTGAGCAACCCGCATGGTCAGTACTTTACAACACCCCCTCTGGCAAAAATCATACTTGTATACTGTGTGTGTGTGTGTGTGTGTGTGTGTGTGTGTGTGTGTGTGTGTGAATACACACCTAATTTATATTCCATCATATTTATGTGAATTTGCAATAATCTTTCCAAGTGTATGTCATGTATGATTAGATGTTTAGTTTTTGGCCCTTTACTGCTGAATCTGTCTTTGTATTTATCTGTTGTTGAAAAATTCAATGCATTGAGTCTGAAAATTATTTCCGCTTTTTGCAAAATAAATAAATAAATAAATACATAATAATAATAATAATAATAATAATAATAATAATAATAATAATAATAATAATAATAGATCCTCAATTGCAGAATGTAAATTCTGTCAAAGTTGCCGAAAAAATTCCCAGAAACAACTAGGAAACTGGTTTTTAATCAGCGCTGGTAAAGCTGCAGTTCTGCTCCAGGCCGGCGGGGCGCTGTTCGTTTCTTGGCAGGTTTTAACCTGAAGCGCCGCTTAAAGCCCTTCTTTGACGTTTCCTTTGGCATTCATAAAAAGACGCCGACGAAAGAGCGAGAGAGTCAAATCTCGAAGGTAAATCTGCCAGAAAAAAAAGCAGTTTTACTCTTTAACAGACACAACTCGTTTTGGTGTAACAGTGATTTGTATTGTAAACCGAGTTCTTTGTTCTACAGCAGCTTTGAATTGCGTCGTTACTCGGTCACATGCAATCTTAGCTTCCCTAGCTAGCTTAGCTAGCAGTGTTAGCAAGGCGGCGCCGGTTGCTGAAAGGCCTGTTTGGACGACACCGACAATTTAACCGGTTATTTAAAGCAAGCTTTATTTCAAAACGGCGTCAGACTTGTGGCCGTGGATTAGCGTAAGCAACTAATTGGTACGTTAGAGTTAATCAACATCACATAAGGCAGAGCAGCTTGATGGCTCAAAGGGAAACGCGGATGTTAGCTGTGTTTTAACGCGGTGACTACAGTCAGTTAGTCGCTGCTGTTGTGAAGTCGAGAGATAAACGACTGAAAAGGAAACCGAAGTAAATCAGCTGCCTCACAAGTATCCAGTCTGAGTAAGCTGTGTTTGTGATTAAGCTGACGTCTCTCAGTGTAAAGATAACATTAAAGCTAACTTTATCTTAGCTCGTTTTTCCTCACGTAGCTCACGTAACGTTATTGTTGTTTTGGCAGTTGATCAACAATTTGCCTTCAAATGAGCTTGTGCAGAAAATGAATCATAAAAACGCCCAATTTTGATTAGATAAAACCAGTAATGATGCAGTATTATAAAAACTCATCCAAGAGGGCAGAGGTCACGAATAACCCACGTATTGTTAAATATGAGACAACTAAACTGTTTGTAATGATCCTGCAAACTGAGCCAGGAGACACACCTGACTGAAACTACTCCTGGTTTAAAGTCCTCTGAGAAACTATTCTTATTGAAGGTTATAATATTCAGATTTGTTGAAACTGTTTTTAGAGAGGCATCAATTCAACTCTGTCATTTTGGTAGCTGTAGTTTGTGGTGCTGTTTGTGTAGCGTTATACTAAGAGGTATCTCTGATATTTGTGTGACTATCGTTCATGTACTGTAGATGTGTTGGACTAAATACTTCACTGTAATGTGTTTAGTCTGGAAGCCAGTTCAATATCCAGTGTAGAGAGGTGTGATGTAGAAACGTGAAACCTCCAGTGCTCACATACAGTGAAGTATGAGACATCTTGTGTTTGGCAGTTAAAATGAAAAATATTTGCACATTCATTTATTCTGGATGTTTTAATGAGAGAGGAGGAGCAGATGACATTTTAAGGATTCAGATGTGGTGATTAGACTTGTTTTCCCTGCCAAAACCATGTCAGACACACATTAGAAGTTTTTTATTTGGTCCTTAGTACATGTGTGGTGGAGATTTTTGAAGTTCTTCTTCACCACAACCAGGAAAACCATTTCTTTAGTCACTTCGCTTTGCACACTGAGACACTGTCATGTTGATGATTTCCCTCCAGACGAGCTAAGGGACTTATCTTAAATTACACAAAGCAGCCTCTGACTGAAAGTACAGGGGACAGCTGTCTCCATGCAATTTTAGCCATAGATTGTATCCTCGAAGGCTGAGTATTTGACAAGATTACTTTAATATTGCAGGAAATTGCCAGTAATAACATTAAAATTGTTGTCATTTATTTAATCATATGTATGAATGTGTTGTATCAGACTTGTCAAACCAGCTTATCACACCCTGAATGTACCTGCTGTTTATTTTTCACCCACCTTCTGATGTAGCCTTTATTATATCTCATCGTGTGAGCAAACAAAAGCTGCAGTTTATGATTTGGGCCATTAAAGCTTTGTTATCTGTGCAGGTCAAAGTTGAGGGCCATGGCTCGTGGGCAGCAGAAGATTCAGTCCCAGCAGAAGAACGCCAAGAAGGCAGCCGAGAAGAAGAAAGGCCAGGGCGCCGACCAGAAGACTGCAGCGAAGGCCGCGCTGATCCACACCTGTCCTGTCTGCCGGGTGAGTCCAGCTGTGCTGCGAGAGGTCACCTGCAGCTGAGTACTGAGCAGGTGTAGTGAGAGGCTGGAGGTTTTTCCACAGGGAAATGTGTTTGAGCTTCAGCTTCCCTCCTCACTAGAAAAAAGCACAATACTCACTGTATTCTCCAAGTCTTCAATCATGTGACTGCTGTCAGGTGTGTGTGATTAGTTTGATTGTTTTCCATTTTTGTTTAATATTACATCACTGTTTGCTACACTTCAACAAATTTAAAGACATAAACAGCATGAAAATATTGAATTCTAGTAACGACGACAACAACGTCGAGATATAAACTCTATAATATCTCGCTGGAAACAAATCTAAAATATCAGCACAATAAATGGTGTTCCTGACTAAAAACTACTGTGTGACGTTTAGAAAGAATGAAGACAGACATCAGTATCCGTCCCTCCTCCTGTCAGCTGTCCTCCTGCTTTGTCTCAGCCAGCAGCTGACTTTACAAGAGTTCACCAGATTTTAAGATACTTGGCAAACTAAACTAATCAGGTAGAAAACACACTGACAACTTGTGTTTTAGCTTGTTTGCAACATTTTGCTATTAGCCAGTTAGCATGCTGTGCTTGGGTAAAAAATGGCGGTGGATGAGAGACTGTGGACTGAGCAGACTGAGATATTGTTTTTCCACATGTTTATGCTTGTTGAAGAGGTGTATTGATAGTTTTGGCTTTTTACTTGTGCAAATTTTATTGCATTTACAGTTATGATTGTCGTTTGTCGGAGCTATTAGCCCTGACACAGAGAGCAGAGATGCGGCAGTGTGATAATAAATTCCTCCCAGTCAGTTAGGGTTGGGGTTAGTACAGACAAAAGAACCAGTGAAGTCAGAGCTAATCAATACAAAGGTCTTCAATCAGTTTAGACCCACAGTGCATTAAATATCAGGTTTTGGTACCACAACTCTGCCTCATCATACATATGTTTTTTGTTTGTCATTTTCACCTTTTGTGTCTGTGGTTCTTCTGTAAGGATCAGGTGTGCTGTTTGAACAGGTGTAGTAAACTCCTGCTTCAGTAAGCAGCGATGAGTCGTGTTCGCTGTAGACTGTTAAACTAAAAGGCAGCAGTGAGTTTGGATGTTTGTGAAAATGTGACGTTGAGACAGCGTTCATGTCTTTAATGAAGGCTTTCTTGACTTGTGGTCATTCATAGGTGAAGCACGCTGTCTGGGACGATTGATCTGTTGATTTAGCTCAGGTCTGTCCCCTCTGGACAGCTCCCCGGCAGCAGCATCAGCACCTTGGAGAGCGCTATGCCGCTCAGTCCTGACATTTGTGCTAGTATAAAGTCGTTGGTTTGCAGGTCGTGTTTGAGTTGTTGATGGATGCGTGCGGGTTGAGTAGTGCAGATTTGTCCTGACTGGTCTGCAGGTATTAAATCCTGACCTGCGCTACACTATCGAGCAGTTTGATATCTACTAAAATGACTTATGAAAGTCTATATCAAATCACAGTAGAAAACACCAATTTGACACTTCAGTTAGAGGCTGTGGGCTGACATTAGTTGTTATTTTCACTATCTGAGAGTTTCCTTGATTGATTGTCTATAAAATGTCAAAGGATATAAAAAAAAAAAACATGATATTCAAAAGCAAGATTAATTAGCAAACTAGTTCTGATATGTCCAGTCTGTGACCACAAGATCAAATAATCTGACACCTCGATGCTTTTTTTTCTTTTGTTTCAGACACAGATGCCGGACCCCAAGACCTTCAAGCAGCATTTTGAGAGCAAACACCCAAAGTCCCCGATGCCCCCTGAGCTGGCGGACGTTCAGGCATAAAGACCTGCTGACTGGACTGGACATGAACCCGGGTAAGACCGCCTGCACTGCTCTGAAAACCTCACAGAGGTTTTTTTTTTAACTGGCTTGTTCACTGTTAATATTTCCCTGCTTTTACCATGAATACTGAAAAAAAACCAACAACCTGCTGCTTACAGATACACAATGACCACGGACTAAACATTGAATCACGGCGCATGAAGGATGCTGATGACGAACACTGGGACCCGTCAGTATTCACGGACAACGGGTTGGGATGGAGGGAGGGGGTGGATGTGCGTGCGTGTGTGTGTGTGCGCGTGTGTGTGCGCGTGTGTGTGTGCATGTGTGTGTGGGGAAGAGAAAACAGTCATGACGGGGCAGAAGTACACCAGCACCCCATTTTATATTTATTACCTAATACTACCTTGCTATTTCAAATGGGGAGGGGCCCGGAAAGATTGCCTGCTAACACTGAATAAATTCACCTTCTGACTCCTGACGGGGGGGGTGGGGGCACAATGGGAAGGCTTTTTTTTTTTTAACGTGTGGCGAGCTAACAGCTGGTTGTACTGGTTAAACACTGTGTCGTCCAGAGGAGTAGATGGCACAGGCCCCCGCTGGAGGTCGCATCACTCACCCGCCAAGGCCGGGCTCTGCTGTCGGGTTAAAACTGTGTAACCGCAGTCCTTTTATTTCCACTTGAGCCGACAGTTTTCATGTGAAATGACTAAAACCTGTTTGTGTAACTTCAGAATTTCTGGTTGTTGAACGTAAATGCAGTAAAATGCAGGATATTACTTCCTGAAAGTAGTTTTGTTTGTGTGAGACAGACTCTGCGGCCCTGCTGCTCCACAGGTGTCCACACCTCAAACAGTACCTCACGCCACGCCACAGTCTCACAGCACATTTATTTCCCTCCATTCCCTCGACTCCTCCTCGCTTTCATGTCTCCACGTAATCTTGGCAATAACATCATCTTAGTCGTCAGTTAAAACGGGACGAGATCTGTTCTGGAAACCAAATGCTAACATTGTTTTAACTAACGTAATCTCATTTATGCTTCAGCTGTTTCTTCACTGATGGAAGAAATTCAAGACGATTGTTTGCTAACTGCCAAAATGAGTTCATCCCTCTTCTTTCTGCTCCTTCATATATTCACTAGCAGGCAACTAATTTGCTTTCACTGTACTTTTTTTTTTACCCTTTTCAATAAATTGAACAATGTATTTAATGTGACCGCTCCTCTCCACTGATTCTGTGTGACGTCCTCTGAAATTTCATTACAGGGCTGCAGCCAACGCGTGTTGTCCTGATCGATCAAGGAAGCGTTTGCTCTTTAGAATAACGGGGAAAAATAAACAATTCATGAATTATCTAAATAGTTGATCTATTAATTAACTTTGGAAATCATTAAGGCGACACCAGAATTAAACCAAAGAGAAATCCAAACTCTCAGTTTTTATTAGTGGATTATGATTCACTGACGAAATGAAACTTGATTATTTACACTGAGTTACGAGTTTTCTTCAGTCATTTTTATACTGTGACCATAAGAGGTGTAAAGTGTTTAATACAGTTTGACATTTTCTCTTCATACAGACAGACAATAGAGACGCTGTCATTACATTTCATTCTTTAGAAAAACAAGCAGGCATCACTGACGGCTCGTTAGCCGTCTCATATCATCTGCCATTCAAAGCTGTCCGTGACCACTCAAAATGAAGTCCTCTGTGTAAAAGACGATGTGTTAAAATAACATTTGTACTCTGAAAAAGTCAGAAAATAAGATCTATACTTACAGAAAAGAGTAAAGATCAGGTCAAAGGTCGATTCAGAATAACCTGCAGCTGCTGAGAGACGAGGACCAGCGGACAATTTGGACATAAAGACCCAGAAAACACTGTGAGAAAACCTGTTTAAAGCCTCTGAGCGCTGATTTGGAATCAGTAAACTCAATTTGGACGATTGATGTCGATTCAGTTGCTGATCCTAAATCAGCCCTGAAACACGACAGACAAAGATGTGTCTAATGAGGCCTCACGTGTGGAAAAATCATCCATGTGAACAGTTTTGGACTCTTCAGAGGATCCTTTATCCTCATAGACACCCGCAGGTCTTCACCACCATGTTCCGGTGTTTCTTGAGGATAACGTTGTTGTTGTCGTCGTAGAAGAGGACGGAGATGGGGCTCAGCTTGGTGGGGGCGCAGCATGCTTTAGGAACCTCGTCAGGCTTCAGGAGGTGGACCTGTGAATTAACAGCGAAATACAGTTAATACTCACACATCAGGCACGAAACGAAGCCTTTATCTGACACTGAGCAGCGAGCTTACACCCGGCAACAACACAGGATGCACTGTGTTTATTTCCAGGAAGAAACGATCAACAGCGCTTAAAAACCAGAGGAAAGAAGCTCGCTGTCCTCTGAAGAGGTAAAGTGACGTTTATCTTCATGTGCAAAATCCTTCTTAGGTAAAGTAAGTATTATCAGCAAAGAGTACTCAAAGGAGCAAAAGTAAAAGTACTCATTGTGCAGGAAAATGTCTGCCGTGTGACAGATATATGAAATATTGGATAATTTGACCTCTGAACAGTTTTTTAAAATGAGAATTTGGAGGTAAACTCTTGAACAATGTGCTGTTTTAAAATCTGAAGGGTCAGCAGTAACTTCACTGTCTGATAAACGTTGTGGAGTAAAAAGTGAAACATTTCCCTCTAAAATGTGGAGTTGAAGTTTAAAGTAGCACGAAATGGAAATGCTGAAGTGAAGTACAAGTACCTGAAGTGTCTACTTGAGTAAATGTACTTGATACAGTCCATCACTCACGCTGAGCACCGCTGTCAGTTTAATATTTGAACATTTCAAATGTCAAAATCTCAACTGGAAGAAGCAAATATCCCTGAAATGATCACGGAGGTAAAGAAATAACTGGACTGTGTACTTCACACACAGACAACAGTATGTGGTGTGTATTTATGTGCGTGTGTGTGCGTGACATCTCTGTACTGACCACTTGCTGGATGAGGGCGTGGTTGGTGGCGTTCATGCAGGAGCCCAGAGGATAAAAACACTCCCCGTCACAGTAGTATGCTGAGTATCCAGTGGGGGCCAGAACCCAGTCCTGATCAGAGCCACGGGAGGAAAACCATCAGAAACATGTCAAAACTGCAACAACCAATAAGATCAAACTGCTGCCGTGTTAGAAATAAACATCCTTCAGTTTGACTATTTCAATAAACGACGTTCAGTCCTACGAAGCTGGTTAGATTCGACCTGCAGCACAGAAACAGGAGAACAAACATCCTCTGATGTGTTGAAGTGACTGAACCATCAGCCATGATGAACAACGCTTCATCGGAAGAAATACACATTTATGTTAATGTGATGGATTGATGTACATCGTGCTGGAGCTGAGTCTATAACAATAAATCATCATTTATTAGTTGATTTGTATTAATATTCAAAATCGGTAAAGTAACTAAAGCTGACAAATAACAAGTGGAGGGAAAAGTTCAATACTTAATGTGTGTAATCAATAATGTGATGGAGGAGGTGCAACAGTATGACGGAGCAGAAAATGTAAATACTCAAGTTATGTAGTACAATTTAAGGACAGTACTTGAGTTACATTGTGCTGATGGTTAGACTGTCGTTCATTAAACATGTTTAACAAAGAAGATATTAAAGATTTCTAACATATAATTTACAAAATATGCATTTTAAAGCTAAAACTGAATTATGTTACATTTAAGAACATTTCATTAATTAGAGCCCAGATTACCCCAAAGGATTCTGGGTAAGTGTATAGCCCATGTGTGTCCATCACAGGATGGAAAGTGGAAATAAACAGACCACGTTGTGATGCAGACCACGTGTCCCTGATGACAGCCTGACAGTGTGAATGGAGAATGAGAGCAGCTGAAGTGTGAGCTGACCTTCCAGCCCAGATCACTGAAGCTGACGTAGAGCTCGTGTTTCTTACAGGGCTGACCTCCGCTGTTGGCCGGACTCCGATCTGATCAGAGGAAAAACACTCAGTAAGATCAAAGTGAAGTGACAGAGACACGAATAAATCCACCAGACTAGTTTCTCAGTGTTTAAGGTTTTATGATATGAGTTTCTTTTATCTTAATAAACACATTTAAAACCCAGTCAAGCCCCCTGAGGGCGTCTGGAACTAACTGTGGATGCTGGGGACCGGGAGGTCGTATTTGGGTTTCTTCTTGCGGGGATGCGGTTTGACGGCTCGTGGCGGCCGACACGGGACCTGACTCTCCCTGAAGAAGGTCACCATGAAGGGCTGTTTGGAGCGGGGGCCCCTGCGTCCCACCAGCCCAATCCAGCCTGCGGACAGGGAGCGGTCTGAGAGAGGAGGCGGAAATTTAAATTAATATCACTGAAGTTCAGAATGAATCGTCCAGTTAGTCCATTATTAAAAGATGGAGGCTCTGCAGTGCACCCACCCTCCTCTGTCTCCACGTAGAGGCGTATGCCCAGGTTGCTGCGGGGGTGGAGGAGCCAGTGGTTGGAGGCCGTGGTGACGTCGAAGGCCAGCCAGCCCTCCTGTCCTGCAGGCACCGACTGCATGTCCAGCAGCACCAGCTCTGGCTCTCTGAGCGAAACACAGAACAACTCAAGTCTAAAAACTTCTGAATGAAAACAATTCATCACATTTCTTACAGTAATTAAAGAGAAAACCCTCGACGGCTGCAGACACAAAGGTGAGGACACACCTGAGACGTGTTTAAAGTGATGCTGATGAATATTTGCTGAAATGAACATTGGACAGGATGTTACAGCCTTTCAGAGTCAAAGCTTGGCTCTGGTTTACTCATCAAATAACCGCAATGATGAGTTTCTTAAATGAAAATTTTGACACAAACCTGCGTTATGAGCTGAGGTATGCAGGTATTTAACAGGCATCACTGAGCTGCCTCTGTAGTCTCCAAACGTCATGCAAATGCAAGACTAAATCATTGAAATTAAAAAAAAAAAAAAAAGAATTTTTTTTTCTGCAAAACTTAAGACATCTGAAACCAACAACCAACAAGACTAAACCTAAAAACTCTTTGATCTCTTTTAGTTTTTTGAATCTGATGATCAAAGCTCCGGTGAGATCAACGGCAGGATGACGGTTTGCTTGTTATCTCAGTACTTTTGTCAAAAGTCTCAAATCAGTAATAATTTAACACTAAGTACTCAAAAAGTGAGAGTAACAGTTGAATGCAAAGTTCAGGTAAAACTTCCAGTGACTACAGTAATAAACTGTTCGCGTTGCACCATGAGCTGCAGGTGAGCTGCAGGTGAGCTGCAGGTGAGCAGCAGGTGAGCTGCAGGTGAGCTGCAGGTGAGCTGCAGGTGAAAGCAGCAGGTGAGCAGCAGGTGAGCTGCAGGTGAGCTCCAGGTGAAAACAGCAGGTGAAAGCAGCAGGTGAGCTGCAGGTGAGCTCCAGGTGAAAACAGCAGGTGAAAGCAGCAGGTGAGCTGCAGGTGAGCTCCAGGTGAAAACAGCAGGTGAAAGCAGCAGGTGAGCTGCAGGTGAGCTCCAGGTGAAAACAGCAGGTGAAAGTAGCAGGTGAGCAGCAGGTGAAAGCAGCAGGTGAGCTGCAAGTGAGCTGCAAGTGAGCTCCAGGTGAAAACAGCAGGTGAAAGTAGCAGGTGAACTGCAGGTGAAAGCAACAGGTGAGCAGCATTTAACCTGTGTCTGTTCTCTCGCTGGATCTCGTAGACGGAGATGTGCAGCGTCCGGTTGGCCCTCTGGCCCATCGTCAGGGTCTTATAGATCCGAAACTCTGCCGCCGTCACCGTCTCCCCCTGAGGGAGGGGCGTCAGATCGAAACGGAACTCCTTCCAGTACGGACGAGGCTGCAGGAGGTCGCGCTCCTGCTCCACTGGGGGAGGGGGGGGGATGGATTTTTTTTAGTAATTTGTGGATAGAACAAGAAACTCAAAGATCATGCTGTGGCCTCTGGGAAATTATAGTTGTCATTTTCCACAAATTTCTGGCATTTTTTTTATAAACAATTGATTACTTTAGGAAATAATCAGCAGATTATTTGATAATGGAAATAACTGTTAGTGATGCCCTACTTTAAAGCTAGATTTAAAAAATATCATAAAAGAAGTAAAGACAGCCAATAGTAACAGCGTGAACACTGACTTTAAATCAACTCTTCGGAATGAAAGACAAAAAATCAGGATAAGGTTCAAAGTAAATTCAGGTCATAAATGTCTGTCAGAGAGTCTGATGTGTTGGAAGAAGAGTTTTGAGAGGAATCAAAGTTTTACTTTAAACAGATGTGAGAGGAAAATGTGTTGATGCAACGATGAAGAGTGAGGAAAGTGATGAAGAGCAGCAGTATGGAGGTGTGGAGGGGCTGAGGTCCCACAGAGGGAGGAGAAGAAGAGTGGTGGAAGAGCCAACCAGTCCTTCAGTAAAACGACCAAGTGTGTACAAATACTCCAAGACAAATACTACATTAAACAATTTACCGAAGCAAAACAAAGAATCACAGATTAATTCAATTCAATTCAATTCAATTCAATTCAATTCAATTCAATTCAATTCAATTCAATTCAATTCAATTCAATATTCCTTTATTCGTCCCTCGAGGGGAAATTCCGAATAATTCCGATTAAAGTGTCAAAAGTGAAACTGTTCCTTATGCAGAGTGTTAAATTCCTCATCTTTATTAGAGATGCTTAATAAATATCAATAGGTACAAACAGGATTTTACTGTTGTTGTTCAAGGAAAAGCAAATTTTAACAGCTTCAAATATTGTTATGTAGTTTAATCAGTGAAACTGCATCAGAATGTTGAGTAAAAACTACAATATTTTGTTGTTTTACAGTTTATTTTGCTGGTTAGCCTGTTAGCTTGGCGCTAGCTGTGCGTCCTCTGCAGATGGGTGATGTTGGACGAATGTTTAACACTGAGGAACTGAACGCTGAGCTTCACTTGAAGCCGACTGAATAAACAGAGCAGCAGGTTTGATGCTTTTTTTGTGTGTTTACTGCAGTGTTAGCTCAGCTAGCTTTTTTGTTACGCAAAGCCCGTTCTGCTCCAGCATGCTCGCTAGTGTGTTTGTGTTGCTGCTTTATGTAAATGTGTGACGACATATAGAAGCTGTGTGTGAAAAGGAAATGGTCGAACTAAAGCAATTTATTAACTTGGCAACGTTGTGTTACTTTGATTAGCACGCTGCAGCTAGCTAGCTTTGCCCCTGCAAAGAGGCAGTGAGGCTAATATGGATCAGATCTGTGTCTGAACATGTGAGGAGGTGAAGTTTTTATTTTAGAAATGGTTATTTTGGTGATATTCTTGATAGATGTGCAGCGAGCTGGAAGCTAACACATCTGGCAGTGCTGACAGGGAACATTGTGTGAACTGACCAATCAGAGCAGCCCAGGCTGTGCAGGAGGAGGGAGCTAAAATGGACGGGTGAAAATGGAGAGAAAAGTGGTGAGTAAACGTACTTAGTTACATTCAGCCACAGTTTTACCATCGTGGACACAAACTGGGAATGTTTGTATTTAGATGAAACTTTTGACGTTATTCTGAAACTTCCACCCTGGAAAATAAATAAATACGTTTGGATTTTTCTCTCACTGCTTTTACTTTGTGCCAGTTCTGCAGTTTATTTACTCAGAGGAGGTTTATGTTCGCTCTTTTTCTCCAGCATCTTCCCTCAGACTCAGGCTGAGCAGGACGACGGTGCCTTGCTCAACAGAACATCAGCAGAAGGTGTGAATGATCGGAGAAGCGGCTGAAAGACGTCCCCGTGTGGACGAGCTGCCGAAGAGCCATCTGTAAATGAAAGCTCCATCAAATCCAAACATGACACCGAAACACCAGCAGAGTGTGTGTGTGTGTTGGGCGTGCTCACATCAGCACACACACACACACACACACACACACACACACACACACACACACACACACACACACACACACACACACACACACACACACACACACACACACACACACACACACACACACACACTGCAGTAATTAGAGACACTTAGTGCCCTGAACCGCAGCAGCTGCTCAGCACACACACCACTAATTGCAGCCCTGCCTGGTATTTTTAGAGTCGCTCCCTCCACAGCAGTATTTTCATCTCGCTTCGGACCGTTGGCTTTTTTTTTCAGTGTGTGTCAGTGGGGCCTTTAATTCTAACCAGCTGTGTCTTCCCATTACATATGCGTAGGAACACACACCCATGCCTGTTTGATTCAACTTACATGAACTACACACACTGATTAGATTAGTCATAGAAATAGAAACTAAATATATCGTATCTGCAGTGGATCCAGTGACAGAGCTTCAGGGAAAGAAGCTCATGAGGAGGCGCCATTAAGAAAGCTACAACATGCTGGATGATCACATGAAAATACAGTTAGCCTGCAGTTACTCCTGCTGGGTTTCCTTCCCGTCCTTCAGGTCTGTGCGGTGCGCTCAGCTTCGTTTTGTGCAGGTTTGATGATGTTCACAGAATTAAAGCTCCACCATCTGAATGGAAACATGCCCTGCGGGTCACTATTAAAGTCACTTTTGGTCACCTTTGTTTACAAAACTGTGGTGGTTTGGAGGATAAATTGCTGCTCCTTTCGCAGCGTTGACTGAGAAATTTAAGGGTGCATTTTCTTCTCCAAAACAGAGCTGAAAAGGAAACCTTTCATTTGATGGGAGTTCATTAAAGACCCCGAGCAGAGCAGAGCAGAGCAGAGCAGAGCAGGACGAGGAGGGGACCATGTTTCCCACGGCGAACTGGGTGCAGGTCACCGTCCCGTCCCAGAGGAGCAGGAGGAAGGAAGCCAATCAGGAGAGGATGTTTAAGTCTTAAGCTTTGACAGATAGGCATCAGTCAGGCTGCTGGGTGGTTTGGACGGGAGCACAAACACTCGCTCAGGATCTGGGTGCTGATGTTTAACAGTGTCTCATATACAGCATATTTAGGGAAATCATTATTTTCATTATCACTGACGCCGCGGTTTGCTTTCCTGATTCATCAATCACGAGGTTCCAGAAGCTTCCAACAGCTTGTCAAGCAAAGCCCAAAGATATTAAAATCACTTTCATATGTGAGAGAAAAGTGGAGAATTTATGTAAACAATTATCAAAATAGGAGGGACTCATTCCTATTGATGGACGAATCGACTCATCGTTTCAGCTCTGAATGTATTTGGATGTATGAACTGAATTTAATCAACTTTAGAGAATCAGTTTCTCTCATTTGATAAACATGGTTATGGGATGTTTCGTGTTTGAGCCCATCGTGCTGTTACTTTACATTTTATTCCTTTAAATTGTGTTTCTCTCTTTCCGTTCGACCGGTGAACAGACAGAAACCTCACAGAAAATAAGATGATGAGCAGATCTACACTGTTCAATACTTTTTGTCCTCCATCAGTCCTCACAGATGGTCTCAGAGCTGGAATGATGCTCGGCCTCGTTTGGCTGAGCGCAGCGAGGCTGGTGGATTCAGGAATGCTGCTCTGAAATGGAAACTTACCAATATAGTTCAGCCGTACTGACACTGGTTTTAATTCTCTCTGCGGGGGTGAAAGTTTATGGAAATTTGTGCAGCAAACGTTTCGCTGTCAGCGTCATGAAGTTCACGCAATGTCATTTCACATTTTGTAGCCAAACCACAAAGTCAAAAACTGCTCTGTCGATCCAAACTGATGATAGAAAATGTTCTCTATTTAAAGAGAAAGGATAGTTTGAATATTTCATTTGACAAAAGAGAGACGAGAAGATTGATACCACGCTCATGTCTGTCCCTCAAGTATAAAGCTGGTTATCTTAGCTTAGCACAAAGACTGGAAGCAGCTAGCCTGGCTCTTTAAAATGTAAAGTTAGCATCGCTGAAGCTCATTAATTAACATCATTCTGGTTTGTTTAATCTGCACAGAAACAGAAATGTGTGGTTCCATGTGGGGCTTTTCTACAGATATAATGTGTCAATCAGTGAGCTTTAGAGGTGTTGGTCAGTGGATGCTTCTGCAAAGTCAGGCTCGTTGTTTCCCTCTGTTTCCAGTCTTTATGCTAAGCTAAGTTAACCAGCTGCTGGCTCCAGCTGCATGCGTAATGTACAGATATGAGTGCTTTCAATCTTTTCATGTAACTCTCAGAAAATGTCAAACTATGACTTTAACATAGTATTGTGTGACATCTCTGCATGCTTTTATTTTGGTGATATCTTTGCTCCTTATTTCCACGCTGTGTTAAACACCGGACCAGTCGACAGTCTGCAGGACTGAGCTGACTTAGTTCTTGATTTTTTGGTTTCAGTCGTTTCTTTCTCTGATGTGATTGCTTTCTGCTCGTGCTCAGTTTTCCTTCATCCAAACACACCACGAATGCAACCTGCATCACTTCCTGTCTGCCTCAGCATGTCTCTCCCCAGGGTTCACCCACCCATTGGCTGGTGTTAAATACCTGTTGTCGTGGGCCGGTTTACTCACCCAGGTTGACGAAGCTCATCACCGTGTCGGCCTCGCTGACCACCGTGCCCAGCGGCGGCGTGTGTGTGCTGAGGGTCGGGGGGGCTGCATGGTTGACCTGAGCCAACCTTTCCGCCCCACCAAACTTCCCCATGCCAGGTCCGTTCACAATAATTTCATTGCCCTCGTCATCCCCGTCGGCCGACATGGCGTGGTACAGGTCCAGCATGAAGAGCGGTGCAGAGGACGGCGGTCGCAGCGGCGGATGGGGTCTGGGTCTCCCCGGCAGACCCAAAATGGACAAGATCTCCTTCTGCATCTCCTTCTTCTCGCGGCCGCTGAGCCGCCTGAAGCTGGAGTGGACCACGGCCTCGGCCTGCTGGCTCCACAGGGACAGAAAGAGCAGGAGCAGCAGGGGCAGGAGGAGCAGGGTCCTGGGGTGGAGGAGAGGCCGGTGGGGTCTGGAGGTGGATCTGGTCTGCTGCTGGAAGACGCCACTGCTGCTCTCGCTCACGTGCTTCATCTTGCTGCAAAGACAAGAGCAGCTGTGGGACACGTCCAGGTCCATGGTTCGGTTTCTTGTTTCTTCTTCTCTGCTGGGAAATCAAGAGTTTTACTCCCACTAATGATGAGCTGCACAGGGTTCGTGTCTCCAGACTGACAGTGTTTTCCACTCTGTCCAGCTTGTCCCCGGACTGTTTGTCCTCTGTTTCAGAGTTGCCGCAGAGAAACGCAGTGCTGATTTATGCCTGATGTGTTTAGAGGAGAGCTGCCTCTGGACGGGACGTGTTTACCGCCTTAAACTGCCTCTGTTTATCTCTCCCTCCCCCTTTGCCTTCCTCTCTCCCTCGTCCACCTTCTCTAATCTTGAAGAAGAAGAAAAAAAGCCTCCTCACCCTCTGATCCACTTCTCCCTCACCTCTTAGTCGTGCAGCAGAAGAAACAGAGATAATGAGAGTGAGGGCATAATTACAAGCTTGCGATGTGTTTTGAATATAGACAAACAATGCCTCTGTGGAAGATCGCTCTGTGCTTTGAAGCTGTAAACTCGGAGGATGGAAAGCAATTTCAGTGATGAGCAGGTGCCGCAGAGATTGCAGTGAAATTTGAGAGCCGTGTCATCAGGTCTGCTGCCGGTCCTCGTTGGCCTCACCAGGAACTAAAGTTCACACCTGCGAGCGAGTTCGGCCTCATGAGGATCGTCTGCTGTGGAGCAATCGCTGCTGGAAACTTTTATCCACTCATCCCTCAGTACTTATTCATCCATTCATGGCTTCTTCCCACCCACACGTCTCTGGGGCTCCAGATGTCTTTCTTAATCCATTTTATAAGAGCAATAACTCCAGGAAATTGTTTCCTGATTGTAATCCTTGAGCGAGGCGAGAGGTTTCTTCTCCTTCAGCCTTCAGATCTCTGGTCCACAGCCTCGGCGCCTGTTGGCAGTGAGAGAGCATCTGCAGGCAGAGCTGAGCTGCAGCGAGCCTGGATCCCATGTACGCAGCAGAGGGCAACGGGTGTTCAGACCCAGGAGGGAGTTTCCCTCCCAGCCTCCACCGCTCCACCTCTTTCAAGTCTTTCAGCTTCTCTCTGCTGCTTGCATCTCATCATCACCCCTCCCAGTGGTCTCTTTGGGAGACCTCATCTCTCTCTCCTTCTTACCTCCACCCATCTATCTTTTCATCTCCTCATGACTGCTTCCTTTCATAGCTACTCAACGCTGAGTCTCAGGCGGCTCGCTGGGAAGGACGTCAAGTGGCCCGATGCCCCGTTTAATAGCAGCTCTGCTCACAACTAGCGTAAGGGGTTGAAAGCCAAAAGTGGATGTAATTTCTGCACAAATGTCAGCGTGTACGGAGAGCCACACCTGACAAAAAGCAGCCTGAAGGTATCAAACAGCCGAATACATCCATAAATAACAGTTAGTGTTTTTTGAGTGGATTGTAACAAGAAATATGAATCTATATACTTCTACTCAGTAGAAAAGCTTTTTATTTATTTATTTACTGCCAATCAGTGAATAAAATAAACTAAATTTATTTTATTTTTCACTTGCTCCTTTAATTTTTGAACAATTTTTTGGGGCTTTACACACTTTATACGGAGGACTGTGTGGCTAGCTAGCTTATCTGAAAGCAGGGCAGCTAAACACACTGTGTTAGCTTTTTTTTTTTAAAGCTACCTCATTAAAGCCAAAATTATCCATAAAAATACAGACATAATATTAATCATCTAAATACTTGACTGTATAAACTCTTGTAACTGAAGCTAAATTAGCTAAAGCATTTCAGCGGGCAAGCCAACGTCAAATGTAGCTAAGCTAGCTAACAGTACTTACAATACTTCAGTGAAATTGTGAGTAAAAATTCCTTAAATGACACAAATCTACAAAATGTCCAAAATCTATTTCCAAAAACGCACTTTAAGATTTAGATAATATGAATATATTAGCATCATGTCTGTGAACTTTCATTAGCATGATCTAGCTAATGTTTTAGCATTATCAGCTAAATGCTTGTCACTCCATTTATTTATTTATTTATTTATTTATTTATTTTCATTTTTACTCCAATTATGCTTCTGGTGTTATTTATTTATTTTTTATTTATTTTTTTTTTTTGGACTCATCTGATTATGTTTTACTACCTTTTGTCAGTTTCAGGGTTTTAGGACTGTGGGCACATTTGTCATCCATATATATATATATATATATATATATATATATATATATTTTTTTTTTAATTAAATGTTAAAGCTCTAAACTCTGTGACGCTGATGTCATCGCTGAGGTTTGGAGCTGAAACAAAAAGCAACACGCCAAATTCAAAGTAAGTCTGCCGTCGAACAAAGACTTTAAAGACGTCTCCTCTGAAGTGGCAGGTGTTGTGTTACACTGTGCAACACCATTTCCCGTTGAGCCATTCATTAGCTTGCTGAGGCTGCCCTGCAGCGAGCCTAATGCAAACACACTGCGTGCATGTGTGTGTTTGAAGCAAAAGGATTTGGAGGGAAGAAATGACTCAAATATAGTAGTGAGGTTCAGCCCTGTGCCAGCCCGTGTTTGTGTACTCTTTCCTTCAAAGCGGCCTGGTACTTGTGGTCACTTTGAAAGGCATGAATAACACTGACCAAACCAAACTGACCGCGGTTCATTTTGTCCTGGTCGAAAGGGCGAGTCCCAAATGCCAGGAATTAACGCTCTGCCCATTTTGTTTTTCTTTCCTCTGCACATCTGCAACTTTAGGAGGTTTTGTCTGGAGAGATAATAGTGAGAAAAGTGAGAGACGATGAAGAGGAGGAGGTGAAAGAAGACAGGGAGGGAGTTGAGGAGGAGTGACGAAAAAGGAAAACGAGGGACTGAAGGGAAGCCGAGTGCCCTTAAAACCATACAAACCCAACAGAAATGAAAAATGACATTCCAGAGAGACAGAAGTGGTGGAACAGAGCGAGGACTGTCATCAGAGAGAGGTCTGGGATGACAGATGGACTGCAGGGAGGACGGGCGTAGATGGATTGAGAGTGGACAGAAAATGAGGAGAGAGAGAGTGTGTGTGTGTGTGTGTGTGTGTGTGTGTGTGTGTGTGTGTGTGTGTGTGTGTGTGTGTGTGTGTGTGTGTGTGTTTGTACACACAGCTGCAGAGGGTGGACTCAGACCTCATCATCTCCGGTGGAACCACCGAATAAACAAGACAAAGTTATTTTCAAATTCTCCCTCCGTCTCTCACACAGACACAAACTGAGTCTGTGATAAACTCAGAATGACAGAAGGGACGGAAAAAGACGTCTGAAATTATTAACATCACTTGGAACCACCTCCACCTCCACCTCCCCGGTGTTTACCTCCTCTCTCCGTCCACAGAAGTGAAGATCCAGCCGGGTGTGTTCTTATCTCTCACAGGATAATTACCCAGAAATGTCCGGTCGCTGCTGAATGTAGGCACATCAGAGAGAAGAAACAACGTTGGTTCAGCTCATTCCAGTCTGTACAGACACCAACGCACAAAGTCAAACTAAGTCCAACTGTAACAGTTATCAAACCTGCCTTTATGGGCCCAGAAAATATATGAACAATGGCAGAAAAGCGTGATGAAGAAATAAAAAACTACAACAAAATCACATCTACATATATGCTTAATGATGAAAGACAAACAACAAAAAGTTTATCAATGAACAAACACTGGAGACAAAAATGGCTGCATGTAAATGCTGCAATAAAAACTACATTACGTCTCCTTTAGCCCACTTTCTCTTACGTTAGCTAGAGCGATTGATTAATCTGACAATTATTTTCTCAATTCATCATTCAGTCTATAAAATGTCAGAGAACTGAGTTCAGACAGACACATTTTAGTGTCTTGTTTTAGTCTAACATTTCAAAAGGAAAATATATTCAACTTTTTATCATAAGTGACTTAGAAAATCAACATTTGAGAAGTTATAACCAGTGAATTTTGGCATTTTGCTTAAAGAACAAAAAAATACTTAAACAATTAATCAGTCATCGAATAGTTGCCTAATAGTGTGAATATAAGAACACACACACACACACACACACACACACACACACACACGCACGCACACGCTTCCAAACTGTTGAGCACAAATTCATAAAGAAGCCAAACACAAAGAGTTTTACTGCAAGCATATTTTTAATACAAAAACAGAACAAAAAATTGTTTATAATTTTAGTTTTTTGTTTTACTTTTACACAATTGACTCCTAGTAACGCGCTCCATGTTCTCGCCTTCACACTGAGTAGCACAGCATCAAAAGGCGGCAGACTCGCCTCCTGCTCCCCGAGTCCAGACTCCCTCAGAGAGACAATAAATAAATAAAAATCACCTTCAGATGTCTTCTGTCTTCTTCCTCGCGGTCATTTTCTTTAGTTTTTCATAAACTTCATCTCTTACACCGAGATAACACAGAGACAACTCGGCCCCATCGACGACAGGACATTTGAAAAAAGCCTAGAAGAAGAGACGTTGGGGAGGGACGTGAGGGAGGAAACCCGCTCTCATTGGTCCGCTCGGCCCAGGTCTCCTGTCATTCGTAAATGTAGTTCTCTCTACACATGAAGGGCAAACCCCTTTGGTCATGGTCTGGGAATTGTAGTCATTAGCAAAAGAGAAAGATGAAGAAACAAGGCTGCCACTAGAATCAGCGACCACGTGAACGATGTCATGTTACAATGAAGTAGAAACACACAAACACACGAACGATGTCAAAGAGCGCAGCGGACGTCTCCTCGGTACAAAAATCACAATTTCCTTAACCATAATACTAAATCGCTCTCGGCCAATGGTGATATGACATGAAACTGAAAAATAAATAGATTTGTCTTTCAAGCTAGATAACAAAAGTACAACTGGATTATAAATTAACCAGAAAACAACGAGAAGAAAAACAAAATGACATTCGCAAATTAAAATTTTTGCATACAGTGACTCAAGTCAATGACCTCTCATCGTTTCCTATAACAATGACACACGATACACACCACAGTGTGAGAGTGTGTGTGTGTGTGTGTCTGTGTGTGTGTGTGTGCTGCTGGGTTGCGAAGGGCAACACAGTGTAGACATTAAGGTGGAACTGCAGAGGAAGAGACAATTAGTGCATGCTGGTTGTCGACCTCCGCGAACACGGTCATTAACATCAGGTTAGGTTACACATGTCGTATATTGTCAGTAATGTGCTGTTAGTTGAGTGCGTCACCATAAAAATAGTCCTTTATATTGCCAGTTTGTGATTTCTGTGTTGGATTGTCACACCGGCGTGTGACAAAACCGCACCGCCCTTTGCTGAAATGCACACACGAGGCCGGTCTTGGCGTTCCGGCGGTCGGGAGGAGTCTGCTCTGCGGTGTTTGAGTGTGCGAGTGTTTGCCCTCAGCTGCAGCAGCGCCGCCGCCACCGCCGATCCTCTGAGTCTGAGGTTAGCCGGTGTGTGCGTCGGACGGCGTTTCCGCCTCCTGAGCTCTCCGCACGCGGCGTCCGCTTCTGCAGATCTGCTGAGGTGACGTTTTTTTCTTTCCAGCCAGTCAGGAGGAAGCGACATGGCAGTCGTTGCATATTTTCTTTTTAAACTCATCGTTGAGGCATCTGGCCCACAAGCCAAAATAATAACCCACAATTCTTCCTTTTTTTCCTGAATGTCATTTGAGATTTTTGTGTTTTTGTAGCCGTGGTGGTGGTGGTGGTGGCGGTGGTGGCGTGTCCCACTCCCTTCCCCGCCTCTGTGTTAAATGTGTGTATTTGTGTGGTATAAAGGAGTTTAAAGACTTTCTGTGTCGCTCCGTCGGATCGGGACAGAAGAGTGTAACACAAAGTAAGGCAGCATCACGTCGAGTCCGTCGGTGTTTGGTTCCACGCTGGTGGGGAACTTCTGAAAGACGAAGCGGGAGACTGGAAGGCAAAATGGGGTCGTTTCTTAAAGGGGACAGTCAGTTTGGACCCCACAGACTCTGGCCTGGGACTGCCAGACCAGAACTCTGCTCCTCTGCATGTTTTCAGTCCGTTTGCGAGACCGGGGAAAGAGTGAGAGGGAGGTCCACTCGTCCTGTCCTTCTCCTTCTCTCCCTGGAGAGTGTCAGTCATAGTGCACAGATTGTACAGAAAGCCCTGTGGATGGGTGGATGGGTGGATGGATGGATGGATGGATGGATGGATGGATGGATGGACCCAACGCCAGCAGTCCACCCTCTGTGGCTGCTGTTATTTCTTCGCAGACCCCGAGGTCTTTGGGCTGGGGGCCTTTTTGGAGATGGTGGGAATCTTGGAGGGTTTGGCCCCGCTGCCGGGTCGTCGTGGCGTATCTGAGGCGTCCGAGCAGACGGAGCGAGCGTCCTGTAACTCTGATGCGTCCGAGGCATCGCTGCCGCGGCGGCTGCTGGCTCGGCTGCCTGCCCGACTGCCAGCTCGGCTGGTTGGACCGCTGACGGTGGAAGCCCCTCGCTTTGGATCTAGAAGGAAGACAGAGTTTAAAACTGGAAGAAAATTTACAAAATATGTTTTTGATGAATCACTTTTAGGTTTAAAGTTATTGTAATATAATTTTTAGCCATGTTTGGTTTATGACTAAACATTCCCATCAACCTCAACTGCACTCTGCTTATTAGCAAAAGCTAGCATGCTAACATGCTAAACTAAGAAGATGTTAAACATCAACATGTTTAGAGTTGTAACTGTGAGCATGTTAGCATGCTGACGTTAGCATTCTGGGGTGCAGAATGAGCTTTCCTCTGACGTTCAGCGGGCAGAAAATGGCTGAACAGCGCAGACGTGTGTTGTCTCACCAGTGCGCGATGGTTTGCTGGTGTGTGTTGTTCCTCCATTCTCTCCGGTCAGCGAGCCTCGGCTCGAGTGGAACGTCGGCCTCTTTAGCTTGGACCCCGACGTCGCCCCCTGCAGGAGCACATAGGAGACATCAGCTGATGATGACTGCGGAGGTGAACTGACGACTGAGCCGCTTCACATTCGATACACACCAGTACTTCAAACACTACATGATCATATTTCTCCTAAACAAACAACAGATGCACACAGACTGGACATAAACAGACCTACAGACAAATAAAGGAAAACTACAAACACAAAGACTTTGTATCAAACAAACTAAAACAAATGACCAAAATCACTATTGAACTGTGGTTTATGTTACATTCATTTTGAGGGGCTTCAACTAATGATCATATTTAGCACTGATTTATCTGATTGACGGTCTAAAACCAGCTGCATCACTGACAGACCCCTTTCACTCTGTCAGTTATGGCCATTTTAAACAGTCATACATTGAAATTGTTGGCAATGAATTTATTAACTAACTGTTTCAAATCTACATGAAACAGGAGAGAAAAAGTCAGATTTTTCTGAACTGATCGTTATTTGTGGTGAAGTTTTTGCCACATTAGACTTTCTTTCCAGTCCCGTATCTATAAATGATGTCACTGATACCATCCGTAATGTGTCATCCTGTCAAATTAAAACCTTGCCTCTGAAAATGTCACCTGTCAGGTTTGAGCTCGACCGCGTCGTGTTTATTCTCAAAGGTCAGAAAACGTTCACAGCCCTCGTCACCTTTAACTCAAACATGAAAACCGCTGAAAGTTTTCACGACAGCAGCAAAAGTAAACGTTCCTATGTGGTGGCGTGCGAGCACCCGGGGGTGTGCGTTAGTGCTTCAGCTCGTTCAGTGGGGGGTGGGTGGGACAGGGAGGTGGGTGGGTGGGTGGGTGGGGTGAGTGTGTTACCTCGTGCCCAGGAGTGGTGTGGCCGAGGTCTGGGCAGCAGTGGCACTTGGTTGGCGTTGGAGTTTTACTGTGTGCCAGCCAGGGCTTGGCATAGTCACGCGAGTGAGTATGGGAGGACTGGAGGGAGGAAGGGAAGGGAGCAAGGAAGGAAGGAAGGCAAGACGGAGGGAAGGAAGGGTGCAGGAGAGGGAGAGCGAAGCAGCCAAAGAGAGAAGCAAACGCAGGAGGGAGGAGTTTTGGAGGGAGGGAAGGCAGCGCGGCGTGTTTTTGTGTTTTTTTTTTTTAAAGACAACCCAACAATGCAGGGAGGACATTTTTGAAGGCAGGTCAGCAGGGTTTGAGTGACAGGAACGAGGGGAAAAAGATGAAAGACAAAACAAAGAAACAAGAGCAAAAAATAAAAATCACAGTTAAGGATGTGGTGATTTTTGACAGTAACAACAGGAGGATGACAACAAGTGAACAATGTGCAACACAAACCCACAAACACAACGCATGCACGCACGCACACACACACACACACACACACAGGCGGACAAACTCAACACTGAGTGAATGCTTTTACACAGAAATCAGCTGACAAATGAAAAACTTCACTAACATCAGACGACGGCGACACTGATGTCTACACACAGTCTGACTGAGCGATAACAGGGAGCGCGTGATGAGCGTCTGATGAGCGTTTGACCTGACAATGACGACGTTTCTGTTCGACGTTACAACCAGAAGGTGAGCGAGACACCTGTGGTGATGTATGAGTGTGATCGTACACGACAGGACAAATAAAAAGGCTACTTTCCCGTCAAAGGAGGAAAAAAAAGATAACTTCACAATGTTTTAATCTCAGTTATTTAAGACCAAAACACACTTAAAGTTTGACTTTCATGACTCTGCACAGATTCTTCAGTGTTACCTATTAATGAGAGAGAGACTCCATCGATTTAGTATTGCACTAAAAATGGAGCTGTAAGTATCAATTAATCTGATCATTTTCACAATTAATCATTTAGTCTATAAGATGTCAAAAAACTGCTCATTACCAAAACCCAAAGACTCTTCATTTATAATCATAAGTGACAAAGAGAAGCAGCAAATCCTTAAAATTAAGAAGCTACAACGACCAACTTGTTCAAATTTTGCTTGAAAAATGTTGCAGCTCTAACTACTGTACGACATTATCACACTAATAACAGAATAACAGAAAACTTTTTTTCATATCTTCAGCTCCAGCTGACTCAAATGACATCACTTGAGGTAGTTAGGCTTCATGTTTTTATCACATATGCTGCTCCAGACTTATAAACAGACTTGACTGTGTACAAACAGTGGAGTTTTCCTTTAATGCAGCTGAATGTTTGATGAATTGATGGAAGATTCTTGAAGTGATCTTTAGTTTTTCCGGCAGTTTTTAATTAAGCGGCACATAGTTTTTTGTCTCAGTATTAAATTGTGCTGGCTGTCATTTTCTTTGATTTTGTTGGGTTTGTCTTTAACCATGTTGTCTTCTGTGTTTAATCTCAGTGTGAACACAAGCTACCTGCAAGTTTAAAACCTCTTTTAAATCATAGCTGGTGTTAAATTAAGCTAATGTTACGTATTCTCTATCTTGTGAAAGCGAAGGTTGTACAATCGATGATTAATTATTGATTAATGTAATGTACTGAGTGACCATTCAGTGGAAAAGAAACCTGTCAAATATAAATAAAGCTAAAAGAGCTGAATTTATGCTGTCTAACCGTGTTACTTGTCAATAAAATTAGATCCTGCCTCAGTGTTAAAAGAGTGGCGTCATCTCACCCTGGATGATGCTGAGGCTGTCGGCGTGGCGGGGGCAGAGGGAGCGGAGGGCAGGGAGGCACCGCTGTGGGAGGCTGAGGAGGAGGAGCGGGTGGGCGAGGCGTTGCGGGAGCCTGGTTTCGAGCGTCGACCCCGGGAGCGGAAGGCGGCCAGACCCTGAGACGCTCCTTCGGGGAGGATAAACTTCTCCCTCAGCTCCAGGTTGGTGCGACCACGAGCTGAAGAGAAACAGAAAAGATCACTGAGTTGGTTGGTTTGTGTCGGCCTGCAGTTTTCCTCCAGCAGGGGGCGGCAGAGGCAGCGAGCAGGGTGAGGGAGAGAGTCAGTGCTTCCTTTGGCTGCAGACGTCAGAGTCCGTGCATGTTTCATTTGAGAGTGCAGAGCGGGTGTTTGGAGGGGTGGGGTTTGGGGGTTCGGGGGGTCGTAAGTGCACTTTGGTTGAGCTGATTTGAAGGGGAGAGGTGAGCGAGTGCGTTTGGTTTGAGTGCAAAAATAGGACTAAATCAATCAATTCGATACGCAACGAAAGTCAGCAGGTCGTCCACATTTGTGGACACGTTTTGGAGACACGCTGTCATCGCTGCAGACAGATTCATCAAACAGCTCCACAGGTCTTTGCTTGTTCAGGGCCAGAGAAAACATTTTCTGTACTCGAGAGATTATTTTCTCAGCAAGAGAGTCAAAAAGCTGCTAACAGAGTGCTGATTATATCTTTAAAGGAACAGTTCAACATATTGAGAAATTTGCTGCTTCGTTTTCCCGCCGAGACTTAAAGTTCACTGACAGGTAACAGGTCGTCACTGCGACTGGCCGTGAATCAGCCGAGCATGTGAGCCCTGAAAGAAAGCGAGCAGAGAGTCGAAGAACACTGATCTCACAGGATCTGTCCACAAGAAAGAAAACAACTCAAAATCCCACTGACACTTACAGCAACGCTGATAACAATCTGTCCTGTGAGTCACTGACAGCTAATACTGTTGTTTATTCGACTTTAGCAAACACAATTCAACATACTGTAAGCTCTTCATGGGCTAACTGTCACAGCTCACGACCTCAAGTCTGAAGAAGAAGCTTCGTACTCGAAACGTCACCCAGCATTAAAAATGGGAGCAACGAGGCGTTCGGCACTATTTCTTTCAGCTCAGAGGAGGTGAGTCGAGGGCCGGCTCACCCTTCTTGTTTCTGTGCTCATTTTACTTTGTTAAAATGGTTTTAAGTTTTGGTGGAAAATGCTGTTGTGGATGCCAGTTTATCTCAGAGTACGGAAAGCGAACAACAGGAACATGCTTCATCTTCCCGCTTCGTGACTGAAGAAAGGAGCTAGTGGAACAGAACTTCGCACAAACGACGTTGTGACTTCGGCTCTCTGTAAACACATTTCCCAAAATGCTGAACCGTCCCTTTAAGCAATGCCAAGTGTCTCCAGTTGCCAAAAACGTCATTTCACTGAGTGACACACACACACGTTCATTGCGTATTTGCTTTACAACGTCTGAGGGGTGGTGGGAGCAAAAGCACAGCCTCTCTTCTCTCGTTTTTAACAAGCTCTTCCAGTTGAATTCATTTTCGCTTCTTGCTGCAAGGGAGCATCTCAGCTCTGCTGCGTATACACAGTATGTGTATAAATATATGAAGGGGGGCCATGCCTGGCTTATGCTCAGCGGGAGAGAGCCCAGAGATTCAGGGTTTCTCCCTTCTTCAAAAGACACTCAGCAGCATTCTCGGACAAGAAAGTAGTGCAGCAGCCCCAGCAGACAACAACAAGCCTGGAGAAGCCAGCCACAAAGAGGGAGAGAGGGTGAGGGAGGGAGAGAGGGAGAGAGGGAGAGAGAGAGAGAGAGAGAGAGAGAGAGAGTTAAAAAACACAAAAGAACAAGAGAGGAGAGACAGATTCAGAGGAAGCATGGAAGAGAAACGAAGTGAAAGGAGTGAAAATAGTGTAAAAGGAGTCGAGGGAAAGACGGAGGAGGAGAAGAGAGCTGCAGCTAGCTGTAGCAGCAGTGCAACTCCTAGCCTCATGGCCACCATCAAGGCTGGTCAATTAAACGGGTGCACCCTGCAATTACGTCCCCCCTCAACGCCAGCCAGCCAGGTGCACCCTGTAATTGTGTCTCCCACCAACCAGCCATCACATTTAAAGGAGCCGCGTTGGAAGCTAGCGTTATTAGAAACCAAGGCTGGCCACGCCCAGGTCTTAGACGCTCACTGTCTCTTTACGCTGATTTCAAGAGAATTTTTCTTTTTTAATTTGGGCTTAACATGGAAAAATAACTAAAAAAGAAGATAAGTATATAAGCAGTGTTCAGTGTAACATGAAAACACGTCAATGTTATTCTGTTATTCTGAAGTTTTATTCTCCGCTGAGCATCACCACCCATGTTTCTATTATTAGCTCACCTTGTAAAATTCAGCCATCTTGACTTCATAATTAAAAAAAAAAGTACTTCAGAAATAGAATAAAATAAAATATAAAGACCAGGGGTTGGCCAGATGCTGCCTTGTTGTGAGTGAGGAAAGCATGACGCAAACATGTGGCACACAGATGAGACTGACATCGATGCCGAACACACAAACCTGACCGCAGTTAGAAACAGTACACACACACATATAGACACACAGAGGACAGCTGTGGTTAAAGATGGAGACTGACAGCTGGACAGACGGATGGAGGGAGAGTGACAGAGATGGAGTGACAGAGAAGCGGAGAGAGGAAGTGTAGATACCTCGGCAGCAGAAATAGCCAGGAGTGACTGTCACTAAGAGACACAAGAGACAATGTGAAAAACAGCATGCTCGTGGTGGAATGAAGAGTCGCACACACACACACACACACACACAGATATCACCTCTGGGAAACTCTAAACACACTCATGCACACACACAAGCACAGCAAAACGACTCCTCCACAGTCACACAGACGGTAAACACACACACAGCCGACCGACGGGGGTCTGGACGAGTGTCAGTGACCCCTGAAATGGGTTGAAAAGAAACAGGTCAGGATATCAGAGCTGGTGTGAGAGGCGACAGCCAGGGAGAGGAAGAGCAGAACAGTGGGGAGACATAACGTTAGTCAGGTGTTCACAGTCAGCAAGGCACAGCGACAAGGCCAAACCAACAAACCAAAGAAGAAGAAAAGATGGAGATGGGAGAGAGATCTGGAAGAGAGAGTCCAGGAGAGGAAAGACAGACAGGTAGAGAGAGAGAGAGTGAAAGCATAAGAGAGAGAGGAGAAGTCCAACCTATACGAGATGAGATGGAGCTACTGGAATCGGAGCGGAGAATCTTAAGTCCTGGATGTTGCACTGAGGAAAGAGAAAAAGGGAGAAAGAGAGGGGGAGGAAGAGAACTGAGGACCATGCACCATGCAATACTACTGTTTTATTTAAAAGAGAATGAAAAAATCAGACAGGACAGAGGCCGAGAGGAGAGAGAGTCGGCCGAGCATGTACAGAAATAAAACAGGTCAGACGGTGACGTGGTTGACAGAGGGCGGGCTCAGAGGGGACACAAGGTTTGAGGAGGAGGAGATGGAGAGAGGAACAAAAACACCGACTGTAGACGGCACCGGAGTGAGCCCACCGCATCACCTGCTGACAGACAACTTGACAAACTTGAGTCAGTTTCGCCGGCGTGTTTTCCTCCACTGCGCTCCTATAATCTGGAGGTTGTCACTCACTTATTTAGTAGATGTGAAGAGCTCGGAGCAGGAGGTGTGTTTGCTTTTAGAAAGAGTTGTGAGTGTTTGTTTTAGAGCCCGACTGTCTGATATGTCACCAATACATTCAAATTACAGACATTGAAGAAGTTTGTGCATTTGTCGGCCTCCAGAACCTGATGTGGGAAGTCAGAAACTGAAGAACAAAAATGTCTCCAAGTAACAAGAGAACTGGTAAATGAAGGGTTAATCAATAGATGACTGGTTTAGTCATCGGTGACGGTATTTAGCAATCTAAAATCTATTTCATATTCAAAACATATTCCCACATGATGAACTACATAATATTCATTATTCTATCTATCTATCTATCTATCTATCTATCTATCTATCTATCTATCTATCTATCTATCTATCTATCTATCTATCTATCTATCTATCTATCTATCTATCTATCTATCTATCTATCTATCTGGTTTTTCGTCCTTATTGCCACCAATTTCATTTCCAGTGAAGTTTACTGTTTGTTTGTTGGTAAACTTCATCTTTCAACTATTAAATGTTCTGATATATTTTGGCCACAATTCATTTAAACCAAATTTAAGAAATAATTTTTGAAAATGATTAAAAAACCACGATCAGTCGGGCTCTGGTGACTGCATGTCAATCAAAGGAGGTGAGACAGAGGAGGAGGAAAGAGGTGTGATGAGGTGTGTGTGTGTGTGTGTGTGTGTGTGTGTGTGTGTGTGTGTGTGTGTGTGTGTGTGTGTGTGTGTGTGTGTGTGTGTGTGTGTGTGTGTAAACGTCACTCACCTCTGCATGGATCATTTTTGACCAGGAACTCGTCCAGAGCCATCCAACCACCTCCAACTCTCACCATCACCGTGCTGCGCAAAATCCTCACCAGACGCAGCTGCTGAGAGTCACCGAACTGAAGACATGAAAAATAATGAAGGAGGAAGGGACGGAGAGGGACGAGGACAAAAGAGGACAACGGATGGGGGGACACAGTGGAACACAGACGAGAGGAGGACGAGGGAAAAGTAGGGCAGAAAGGGAGGTGAAGTAAACCGAAGGGTGAGAGAGAAGAGAGACAAAGTCAGGTAGTGAAACAACACCTGATACATCGATTGGTGAGTTTTAAATGATTCAAAGCATCACACCGAGCAGCCATGTACCAAATCTGAGCAGATGGTCTGTTCTACCCCATGCAACGACAGAGAAACCATGCACTGACACAACTACAGACACCCAGCCACCCAAGTAGAAATCACATTTTTATCTTCAGTCTTTTTCAACCTTCCAGAAATTGTTCAAACCGCCCAGCGAAGCAGAACTCCAAAGCGATACCAGCACAGAAGGATTTTTCTGGATTTCTCTCCAAGCAGCTTGATTTGCTTCCCAGTTTCAGTCCAAAGCACACTATATATCACCTAACCACTAATTACCACTTCAGCCATGTCACTGTCGCCTGCTGCACATTGTGCAATTTGTCACTCTCAACACCAAACAAATCACAGCAGGAGCATAACTGGAGGGTGAAACCTGCTTACACGTTGCAAAGCCACAATGGAGTGCTTCTTCTTTTGACTTTCTTTTTTTTCCAATCATCCATAAATATGGAACTACAGCAACAAACAAAAGGCTTGTTTTTGTAAGCGCGTGAAAGCAGGATGGACAGCACTCCATTGGTGGGGAGTCAGGGAGCAGATTTCACACGTCCAATCACAGCAGCGGCAGACACTTTACCTGGTTTCCGAGGAAGAACTACAATAAATCCGGTAGACAGGGAGCACAGGAACACAAGGAGAAAGAAACAGAGCAAGAGTGAAACAACATGTACTGATAACTGAGGTCTGTGAGGCATGAATGGATACCATTTATCTGAGTACAGCATCTTTACAAAGCTGCTTCTAAAACGTCTGAATTCCATCATGTGTTTCTGTTATTTGAGCTCAGTGTTAGTTGTGTAAGCTGTGAGATGCAGTGGACATGAAGGCCTGTGGATGTTACGACAGCTTCTTAAAACTGGATGGAGGTGAAGACAGAGACAGTGAAGAAAAGTGAAGCCAGACACAAACACGAGCACAGACGCACAAAAACAAATCGGTGTACAGTTAGTACCCCCAGTGTCCTGCAGTCAGACGCTGGATATCATTACCCAGTGGATAATGATGGAGTGGACACACACTGCAGCGGTGGAAGTGATGGGTGATCCAGCATGTGCTGCAAAAAGCTGTCAGGAACGTGTTTATGACCGCTGTAAAATGCTGCATATACACACACAGACAGCTGGGGAGAGCTCTGAAATCACTGAAGCTCCTGAAGGTTTGAAACGACTTTTTTAATCCGGCAAAACGAATGCTGAGAGCGTTCTGAATGACATCTCCGTTAAAGGTTCTAGTGAGGTTGTCTTTTTTTATTTTACGTCAAAATGATCACATTTTCCTCTCTAACCCTCACCAACTATAACGAACTGTAGTCTTTGCTGTCATTGATCCTTTCTGATGTTCAGAGAAGAAAACATGAACAAATAAGTGAATGTGAGGATCAGTCCAGACCAAACTACCTCCCAGTCTGACTCGTTTGGTGTTACTGGTTTCTTTCATGGTTGAGTTTGACTAAAACGTCTTTAAAGCGGCTCAGTTTGAACACCACCTCACAGTCACTCAGCTGATCCTGTCATACCCAGCAGCCCAGTGTGCGTCTATGCAGTCATGTTTACACGGTTTTATTAATGACAAAGAAAGCTCAGATGACATCCTGGAGGCTGTGAGACGCTGTGAACACGTTATATCAGTGTTATGATGACATGAAACGAGATGTTATGATACAGATGCTCTTATAAATACACCATGAGACCATGATGTGAGACGGACACACACGAGAAATGCTGTGAAGTTATGTTGAGAAGTTAAATGGTGACTGATGGAGGAGTGAAGACACAGCCAGTTAATAATAAACCGTCCATTAATAAAAACTGGGTCAAACAGTGTTTGCAAAGTAACTTCTTTTGTGTCAGAGTGGAAAAGTTATTCTTGGTTTGCTTAGTTTCACACTGACTAATTACAAGAACAAGAACTTTGGACTTATAGCAACTCTTTTTTCATTTAGTACTGTGAAGTGCACAGTTTTAGCAACGAGGAGCTGACTCGAGACGTTAGTGTGAAATCTGGTGTTTAGAAAAACATTCAATCACAATCACGTACGGTTCATACATGTCAGCTAATTTAAGCATGAAGAAAAAATAACCAACAAGTTGCATTTGCAAACTCCCTTTGACCCAGGTCTGCTGACAACATTAACATTTCCTCTTAAACGTTATCTGAAGGATATATTACAGTTTGTACAACAGTTTACTCTATAAATAAAGCCTGTGTTAAACTCAACCAAAGACTGAGCTGAACTTACCCGGTACTTGTTCTCTCCTATCTGCTCCACTTGGAACCTCTTGGCACATTTACACTGGGCCACCTGTCGAGTCACCTGCACAACAACAAACATGTCAATAACTGCATTCAGACTAACAAGTATGAGGACATTACTGGACCCGTCCAAAGGCTGACTGTCTCTCCTGTGGCTGGCAGCGCATCGCATGATTATCACCCCATAAACGTCATCATAACTTCATGTTTGCGTGAATCATTTTTCGTACCTCATCCTCTATCTTGTCAGCGTCAGTGGTGGGTCTGTAGGCGTCCTTGTTGGGGTGCAAAGCAGCAACAAACTCGTAGTAGTCGATGTAACCGTCTCCGTCCCTGTCAAAGATGTCTGCCACTGCTGTCATCTCCAGCTTGCTGGTGGGAAACTCTGCAGAGACGGACAACAGGAACTCATAAGTCATTTAACGTCTTCAGGTCGAAACAAACCATCCCTACAAGCCAACACGTCGTCACCCACAACCTACTTGATGCCAGGATGCCGTCGATGAATTCCTGCCGCGTGATCTTTCCGTCTTGGTCCTTGTCGATGCGTCTGAAGAAGTCCATGACACGAGACTTCTTATGGTTCATCCAGCGCATGTACTTTTTCCTCCACACATCGAAGTCAAAGTTGGCAAACTCTTTGAGCTGAAAACACAGAAGAGAAAGTGAATGTTTGTCCCGGTTATCTTTCATTGGGATTTAACTTTTATGATTCATTTCTAAATCTGAGCTCTAATCATGTTAAGTTGACATGAAAGATACCTCCTCCAGTCGGTCCAGGCCATCGTTGAGTTTGCGCTGGCGGTCGAGAGCCAGCAGCCACACTTGCTGCCATCTGGCACAGAGCTGGTTGAGTCGTGGGTTTCCTCCAGAGAGCTGCATGGCCGCCTGCTGCTGCTGCTGCTGCTGCTGTTGTTGCTGGTGTTTGCCTTTGGAGGAAGCAAAGAGTTAACAAATCCTCTTTGTCACAGACGAGGAACTTGCACATTTCTACCACACGCACTTCTGCTATGGCCAAAGAGACTGGGAGACGATAATATTTGTTCACTAAAAGGCAAACACAGGTGACTTACGAGCTCCTCTCCTCTCAGCCAGGCTCCCGGGAGCCTCAGCTGGTTTTCTTTTGTAGGTCTTTGTCACTTTGTCGACATCTGGCTGCTTCCTCGTCATCTCCTCCATAAACATCTGAAAACAACAAACACCAGCAGTGAGTCAGCAATGCCGTGAGTAAGCTGGACAACACGACTGTTGATGGACAGAACAAACACCGGCAGGTTTGCATTAAAACACACAAACGTGATGAGTCAGCGAGGCCGGTGGGAAAACCCACCTGGTGTTCTGTGATGAGTGTTTTGAGTTGTGGGATGTCCTGAGGAAGCGGCTCTGTGTCCCTCTGGACCAATGTGGTCTCAGCCCACTGTAGCCATGACAACAGCTCCTCCAGCAGGTTGGCGTTGTTGAGCACCTCGGTCAGAGCGGTCTCTAGCCGCTGCTCGTGCTGTTTGGCCCACGTCAGCACCTGTAGAGTGAAGGTGTTGATTATTATCAGATATTTCTACCTTGTTTGTCATGATGTCATTATTTGTGAGGTTCACAAAAGCAGTTCATGCTCCAAAATCCCAAATCTGAAAGCTAAAATGTTGAAAACACAACCTTCAAAACAATATCTAAGCTCGGATTTTAAATATTTATTAAGCATGTGACTAATTGATGCAAATGGAAACCAGTTTCGAAGCGTTGACTGAGCCCTCCCCGCCTCACCTCCTCGAAGCGCGCCCTGATGATGGTGATCCAGTGTTTGATGGTGGTGATGGAGTCGGGGTGACAGACGGTCAGGATGCTCTCTCCCATGCCAGCAGCCTTGTTGACGTCCGTCCTCTTCTCCTCCACGGTGCCCATGAAATCACGATGTGTGTGCAGCAGCGCCTGCAGAGTCTCTGCCTCTTCCGGAAGGACGCCTCGGAAACGAAGCGTCTGCTCCGCCTCAGAGAGCCACTCCAGAAGCACCTGCACTGCGGTACGAAACTCCTCCGCCTGAGGGAGATGGAAAGAAGACAGGGAGACGTCTTTGATAATGTCCTGTGCATTATCTGTTTGACTTAAAAAAGCAGCGTCACGTCTTCCCTGACCTGTTTGAGTGCCAGCTGGAGGCGGGTTTGCTTTGACACTGACAGGGCGCACACTGTATCCCAGCGGTTGCTGAGCTCCTGAAGCTGAACTTTGACCCATGCTGTGTCATCGCGGCCGGTATCCATCAGCTCCCGAGCTGAGCGCTTCAGAGCCTGAACACTGCTGGTTCTCTTACCCAGCTCTTTCTGGAAAGCCTGCAGGTTTAGACATTAGACATGATATGAAGAAGGTATTTGAGAAGGAATTTATTATCATCTCATACATGTTTAACAAGCACAGTTCTGTTTAGTGTCCACACCTTATGTGAGTCCATGAGGTTGGACACCAGATCCAGATCTCCATGGACGGGCTGGTCCTCAGCCAGCTGAGGCTCTACTCGGTACAACCAGTCCACCAAGGCCTGGAGAGCCTCTGCGAACTGGCCTGAGAACAGCAGAGCCTCCTCCAGCTTGTGTTGTCTAGATGGAGGAGAGAAGACAATTATCATAGCTCATGTTCCATATGTCACATCTGTAAACAACAGCTGGAGAGTTCCTTTGTCCATCCTTCATCCTCTTTACCTCTCTACGCTCTTGCCACAGACGGTGTCCCACTTGTCGCGGACCTCTCCCACCAGGTGGTCCAGTTTCTGGGTGTCTGCGGGCAGCTGAGCCTTGTCCCTCATGGCCTTACCAGACCTCACTGTGGTGTCGTAAACCGGCTGCTTCGACCCCAGAGCTTTCTGAAACTCCTGGACAGGCGGAGAAAAGGAGGGGAAAAAAAACATTTGTAGATAGAAACAACAAAAAATAATTTTCCATACACGTGCGCAGAAGAAGTGTTCATGGTCACCTTGTGTTTGGTCAGCTGGACTTTGATCTTGTCTGGCTCGTTGGAGATCTCCAGCTCTGAGTCCAGTCTTTTCTCGGCTTCTTCTAGCCAGTCTGTCAGCTTCCTCCAGGCCTCGTGGAACTGAAGAAGGAGAGTTACAGACTTTCACTTTGATATTCTAATACAAACATACTCTCTACGTGAAAAAGGTTCATATCAACTCAGGTCTCTTCTATAAAATGACATGTTGAGATCTTGGCTTTATGATCAATTAAGCTGCAAAAAGGTCTCTTATATGTATTTAATTTAGCTGAGAGCATCACCAAGAATGTCTTACACTGAGTTTCATTTCATTCATGTAACTTGCCATTTCCAAAAATACAACTAATATCAACCATGTGTCCTTGGTCTTTCTTGAACATCAGCATTTAATGACAAGCTTATCACCCTTGTATCACTTCAGTACCTGTTTGGCGCGTTTTCGGGCCTCGTCGAGGTGTCGGCCGCGGTCCAGTGACCTCTGGACCAGCTTGTCCCAGCGGGCTTGGACGCTGAGCAGCAGGTTTTTGATGAGAACGACGTCCTGCTTCAGGCTGGCAAAGCGAAGCTGAGAGCCGGCCTTCTCCAGAGCTAGGACCTGCTCTCTGTGGGTGTTCACCTCATTCACAAACACCTGGGCAGACACAGGCCGGAGCACGGAATGAGTTAGGAAAATATGGAATAACGGCTTAAACATAGAGAATGTGAGTAAGTAACGACGGCTACAGTACTGCACAGTTTTTAGTTGACGTCTGAACCATGTTTCTAACAGCTGGAGCTGGTTCAGTACCTTGTGCTCATCGATCTGGAAGAGGACGGTGTCCAGAATGAGGCTTGGGGGTTGGGCCATGTTCAGGGTCTGTTCAGCCTGCGTCAGCCAGTTGATGGTGTCCTGCAGAGAGGTCTGGAAACCTGTTGCCAAGGAAACGGCCTCCTCCAGCTTTGCCTGGAAAGTTCAGAGTTTAACAAAACATTGAGCACGACTGAGTGTCTCAGTAACAGTGAGGACTCAGGACATACATCCAGCAGAGCAGGACAGAGTACTAAAACCTTCTCCACGTGTCACAGTCTTACCCTGCGGTCGTCTATCTTGGTGTTGAGGCTGGCCCACTTGTTCTGCAGCATGCTCAGGTTCTGCTGAGTCTGGGTGGTCCCGGGTCCCGCCTCCTCTCCTCCACGAGCCAGCAGCATGGACTCCCCTTGATCCAGCAGACGGTGGTACTGGTCTGCTCGCTGAGTCAGCTGCACCTGAAGCTCCTGCAGGCAGAGAAGACACAAATGTGAACTGACACTGACGCTAAAAGGTGAGCATTGTTGGGCCTCACTGGTTGGTTCAGAACAATGGGAGCTATTAAAGTTTCATAGTCACCATACACCAAGTGTCTTTGTGCAAACAGAAGAGCATGTGTAAGCTAATACTGCAGAGAGCATCTGCTCAATACTAGGGTGGTAAAAAAAATGTAAAAAAATACCTGTTTTACATTACATTTATTTAGCTGATGCTTTTATCCAAAGTGACTTAAAATAAGTGTGTTCAACCAAGTACAACATGCAAGTACAGCAACCTCATCAAACATGACACACAGATACAGTAACATATTTTAATAGAGGGATGTCATAACACAAATCAGCTTATAGAGCTTATAATGACAGTAAACAAGGTCACACCTTGACCTGAACAATGGCTTATTTTGTACATGAGTGTTTGTTTTACAGTCAGTTCTCTCCAGGCCCCCAGCCTTCATTAAACTGTGTGGCCTTTCCGGACAGTTCCTCATGGGAGCTCAATGCCAAACGAAGCAGAATTGCAGAGGAGGTGTATTTATGTGTGTTGTGCATGAGCATAAAGGTGTAATGTGACTCTCTGTTACCATGTGCTGCTGTAGCTGCTCCCTGGCTGTTTCAGGGAGACCGCCTGTTGGTTTGGCAGCAGACAGCTGGCTCTCCGTCCTCCTCAGCCACTGGAGGAACTCCTCCAGCTCCCCATGGAAACCTTCAGCCTACACAGATCAGGTGAGGGTAGAGATAAATCATTTAAGCTGCACATTAAGAAATCCTGAAAACATTACCACCGCAGCAGCTATTAAAACTGCTTTCAGTCTCTTTTTCTAACTGTTTTCTTCCTCACAGTACCTGGTGCAGGGCGGCCTCCAGTAGCTTCTGCCGCTCCTGGGTCTTCAGCAGAAGGCTCTGCCAGCTCTGGTTGAGGTGATCCAGCTGGTCCCGCAGGTGGCTGGCCTCGTCGCCAGGAGAGGACTCAAGCAGCTCAGTGCCAGCGCCGTTCACAGTCTCCACCGTGGCATGATGGGACAGCACATCATTACGCAAAACCTGGTACAGAGAAGGGAGAAGGAAATTCATTACACAGACTATGGAGGTGCAACACGTAGTACATACAAAGAGCACAGCTGAACACAAGATTCTGGAAGTTGAAAGAGGATAGAGGACCAACATTGATTGTGTGTGGCTCTCCAAAGAGAGGAAAGAAACTACCTTAGGGCTACAGGACATGGTTGGATTTAAACACACAAAAAAACATCACTAATACCGTGACAGCAAAACAGCTAAGAGTCCAAATCTTTTAAAGAAACAGCTTCTCTTCAAACAGATGAATTTACAGTGTGAACCTGATGAAGAAGATGGAGTCACAAGACGAGGTTTTTTTTTTTTTTTTTCCCCCCAGTTTGTAAAGAACTTAGACATACGTGGTGTTTAGCCAGCTCGATTTCGATGGCCTTGGGGTCAGAGCTGACCGGTCGCTGTGTGTCCAGAGTGGTGTGTGTGTGGTTTAACCAGGCCTGCAGCTCAGACAGGGCATGCTGGAACTGACCCAGGGCCAGCAGAGCAGCCTCCAGCTTGTGCTGTGGTAGAAGAAAGACACAAGGTCGGGCTTATAAATAGGAACTCAAATGTTTGGGCTGTAATGAAAAGCAGCTGTCAGATACATGCAATCCTCCAGAATGCCAACTAGGACCAACATCGTCAACTCCCAGGGGAAACAGTGGAGTAAGAGCTGGAGGTCAGCTACAGAGTAACATGTCCCTGCAACAGTTTCATTTCAGCGTGTTACTCAGCGACGTAGAGGACAACTCTTCAGCCGTGTGTGGTTAAATTACCTGTCTGTGGGTGATTTTATCCCCCAGGTTGTCCCACAGATGTCGGAGCTCGGTGAGCGGCTCCTGGATCATGTCCCTGTCTGTCTGATCAGACACCTTCTTTAACAGCAGCTCCCCCTGGTGGCAGAGCTTCTCCATGTCAATTTGCTGCTGGTAAACCTCCACCTTGTACTGCTGCTCGGGGTGGATTGAGAGATGAGAGGAGAGAGAAGTGAAGAGAGGAGAGTTGTGTTAAATGGATGGCTGGATGGATGGATAGATGGATGGATTTGTAGTGTTTTACAGCAGATCTTTCAATGCAAACTTGGACTTTGAGGCGTTTAACTAATTACATTACTACCAGTAATAATAAGGATCATGCAAGACGTACATATTATGTGTTCATGAATGACTGATTTGTTCAACACTGAGGAAAAATGAGACTCTCTTGCCAACCTTGAGCTCTTCGATCTGCTGTTTGACAGTTCCCAGATCAGTTCCCACAGTCGACATGTCACACAGCTTGATCACTGCGTTGTCCAGGTAGTCAAACATAGACTGGAAATCACACAGGAAAAAATACGTCAAAGCTTTACTTAAAGAATTAAAAGCTAACATTACCCAGCATAAACAGATCACAGTTACTACGTATGTGCAATACATGAAAAGTATCTTCTGATATTGCAGTTACACTTGCTCTCTAAGAGAACGCATTATTATAACCAATGGGACGTCTAAAGTGGAAAGCATTCAGTCGTCTTACACTTGACAAATAAAGGCCCATTTAACTATAAACACAGACTGACTCTGATGTACAGACCTGCAGTGCATCCTGGTACTGCACAGACGCTGTCATGGCTTCCTCCAGTCTCTCCATCCTCTCTCTCCACGTCCGGTTCAGACCCTCCCAGGCTGCATTCATCTGGGAGAAAGACAAAGGGATCATGTTAGCGGGTCAATGAGCAGAAGAACTCCACATGACAAAACATGTTTTTATGGTTTCAGAAGCAAATGACGGCACATGGTATTGACTTCTCACCTCATCGATGGTCTTCTTGACTTCAGGTTTCTCAGTCTCTCCACAGGCAAAGATGAGATCAGCTCCGAGGGTCCTGACGAACTCCAGCTCCTCCCTGAGACCATCTGTCTCTGCCTTAATGGCCTAGCACAGGTTAGAGAGATGTCAAGTTAAGCGGTGTAGACTTTAAAAAAACATCAGCATTCACTCACGCCCTCACGGCCTCCGTACCTCAGCAGCCTCAATTTGTTGTTTGATGAGCGAGGGGTCCACGCCAGGGTCCTCCAGCTCTTTCACAATATCTTGGGAGTCTCTGAGCGTGCTCAGTAGTGCCGCCACGTCGGCCCAGAACTTTCCTGCCAGGTCCAAGACGTCATTCAGCTTCCCCTCCCTCTCCTCGGCTCGCTGTCGGATCTCATCCCACAGGGAGCGCAAGCGCAGGAGGCGGGAACGAACGGCTGGAGGAGAGCGGAGAGAGGAGTCAGAGTTTAACGAGGCTCAGACAGAAACGCTGGTGGGATCTCACCGGGAAATCCTCTTTGGTTTCTTTCTTGAGCAATGTAGTCGAATATATTTCAGATCATTAAAGATCAATAAGAATGTTTCCTCTGTTTGAATTGTGCTATCCAGTGTCCAGTCCTGGTAAGTTTAGTCTTTCATCAGTCCACTCCCACTATCTCTGCACACTGGGGCCTTTCATTTCCATGAAGCGTGGAGGACTGCAGGGTATCAAAGCACAGAGCTCTTCAGAGGGCAGTGTAACAAAGACGTATGTGTGTGTTTTGTCTCACAATGTGGTGGCGTTGGGAGAAATATGCAGAACTGAATCTGTCCCATTTTAAGGTTTGACAAGGTCTGCTCACCGGCTTTGTGCCAGTAAAACAGCAACCTCCTCCTTTTCAGTTGATTGTCCAGTCAGTTAACTCATTGGACTGGAGCCCAAAATAAGATTTTATTATTTTTCACCCACATTACTGAAGCCTGTTACGTTTGCCTCTCTGTTTGAACCAATCCAATTTCTGATGCCCTTTAAACACTAGAAAAATCTGCTTTGTCTGACAGTGTGATGTTTTGTTCCATTTATAGTTAGCATTATCATAGCCACACAAACAATACCTACAAGCGTTAGCAGCACTGTTGAGTTATTTAGTAATTTAGCTGTTTAGTTGGTAGCTATTCTGTTAGCCCAGTGAATTAACTGCAAAATGAATAAACGGCTAGATAAGTCCTTCTCTTTAACTCCTGGCTACATATACAGCAGCTCATCAATACATGGGTGAGTTATTAAAAACCATAAACCTTTAAGTCCAATAACAGCGAGACGCTTCATGTTTGTGTGAAGACCCTCACGCTGTTTAGCACTATTCTGGCTGTGACCGTCATTCACGGTCAGACACATCACAGCCACTCACCCTGAGCAGCAGGATCGTCGTGAGCGGCTCGTCCGATGAGCTCCTCTCCGCGGGCACAGAGGGCGGAGAAGCTTGGCAGCAGTTTGTCCAGCTCCAGCCCCTGGGCTCGGTGCTCTGCCAGCTGCTCCCTGATTTTCTCCACCTCCGCCGCCACAGAGGGAGGCTGCCGCAGCCGCTGTACCGCCCCCTCCAGGGTCTCCAACAGGGGGTCCATCTTGTCGTGAAACTGGGGACGGTTGGAAGACAGTATTATGAGGAGGAGGAGGAGGAGGAGGAGGACAGTGTGTTGAGGGGGCTGGGTTCGGGTTTTTTGATAGCTGGGTGACACTTTGAAAGTGAGAAAATACTGAGATATTACGTGGGTGGTCAGCCATCTGTGGCACACTGCATTAACTTTTCTCTCATAAATGTTACATCAGAGGACGCAGAACAGCTTTACAGTTCTTCAGCAGTATCTCACATCTCAATATTGCACCTTCAGCATGTCAACCAGGTTGTGTGACTGGACTGGACTTGATCTACTGTACCACACAAGAGGGAGCTGCTAATCCATTTTAATCCACTCTAAAGAAGACATAACGGACAGGGGAGCAAACATGGTACAACTTTTAGTGCATTTTGGGGCTTTTTATGCATCTGAGGGAAATTTAATTGCTTGATCACTACTGCTACAGGGAAAAGATCTTCATGTGATACAAAAGGCTGCTAAGACTGGTTTCAAGGACCTAAATCAAGCCGAGTCTGAGAGTAAAACCTTTACTGGAGAGCATGTCTCACTTTTAGACAAGGCTTAATTTAAGTCTACAAACATACACAAAGTGGACATTTCCCAACAAACTTAGGTCAGCTTTATTGTCACTCAGGGTTGGCAGACACATGGTTTGGACGTTTACGTAGATCATGTAAAGATTATGTGCAGATTCAACTGAAATCTCAAGCTGTGATTTTATCGGAGCACAGCAATACTCCAGACAATCTTTACCATTTGAGATAAACTGTCTGCATAACACTAGATTATTGACTGACTAGTACAAGGTTAGTGCCATTTGATTGGTCGACCAAATCATGTGGTTTAAGCGCATCCTGAGTGCCAGTTTGATGTTGTCAGTCAGTGATCTTACCTCTACCAGCTGGATGATTGCAGTGAGCAGTGACGATGGAGTAAATGATGGTGGGGGTGCAACACACACAGCACATCCACAATAAACGAGGGATGGATGCAGGGATGAGGGGCGGACATGATGACGGAGATTAAGGTTAAGTTACAGGATGAGGGAGGAGAAACGAGGAGGTGGGAGGTTTAGGATGGAGTGAGGGTTGAGGACAGTATGGAGTGCAGGTGGAGGAAAAGAGGGAGCGATACATGAGTTGGTTTGGGGGGGGCGGAGGGTGGAGAAATAGCATAATGAGTTAAATCAGAGACATGCATAATGTACAGACAGGCAATATCGGCGAGGGCAGCACTCAGTCTGCCACACAGGTGATTCAATGATGTCTCATGAGATGAAGTGCAAAGTGAAAGTAAAATATCTGTAAAGAAAACTGGACAAAACACTGCCAGGCACATGTTTTCCAACATTAAGAAATGAGTCCATAAAGCAGCAAATCAAACTAAAACCTGACTTTGCACGATAAATCCTCATTACTGTTTAGTTTAGGACAAACAGAAACACAAACGCAGACGTGCTGCTCAGTAATCACATCAGTCTGGTTTGTCTAAGGCTGCAGACACGATCTAACCAGTCACTGCACTGGACTGGAGCCAAACAGCATTTACAAGTTATAGTTTACAAATTCTTTGGTTTGTAGTTTAACAAATGAAGTCAAATCATACACAAAATGTAATTCAAGTTTATCGAATTAACTTTGACACGACTCGTGTTGAAGCCTTCAGACTTTCTGGTGACTAAAGTCTGCAGTTAAAAGACATTTTCCCAAATCATGCAATAAACAGTTGACAGTTTGTGCTCCATGTCTTACCTGTGCAGACTGGGACACTGCCTCATCTAAGGTTGTTGCACGACCCTTTACTCCCTCTTTGATGGCCAGGTAGCGTCTCTCGGCCTCAGTGTAGCGCTGCGTCACCGTCGCCCCCTCTTGGAGGCTGAGCTCGGCCAGCTGGGGTCCAATCTTCAGCAGCTTGTCGATGTGGGGCTTGTGCTCCGCAATAGATTCCCTGAGCAGCTGGAGAGAGAGAGTGAAAGGACGGAGAGGAAGTTTAGAGCACAGAAAAGGATATACACATTTCAGCTGGTGCACATAATGAGAGGCAAGCTGAAACAGAACAGATTTAATATCCTCTCATACCCTCATCTGGTCCTGCTGCAGTCGGAGAGCATCTGTGTCTATGGCTGGTGGTGGCAGCTGCGTGATGAGGGCTTCAGTCTCGCCCAACCACGGCTCCAGTTCTTCATACGTCTCCCAGAACCGAGCAACCAAAACCTGGGCCTGCTCCAGAGCTGAGAAACGCTCACTGTGGCTCTGGCTCACTGCATCATAACGAGCACTGAGAGAGTCTGTCTTCACCTGAAGAAGAAGGAAGACATAAAGATATTAAGTTGAACACAAACTTGCTCATGTTCAGTCTCTTCCTCTTAGTTCTTCATCTCCCCTCAACCATTTGGGACTCACTATCAGTGCGTCCTTCTGGGCGTCACTGCAGGTTTCCAGGATGTCGTCTCTGGTGCTGAGCAGCTGATCCACAGTGTCTTTGTGTCGGATGATGTCGATGTTGAAGGCTCTCTGTACTTGCAGCTGGGCCACCGTCACGTCGGGCTCCAGGCTCAGGGGCCCCAGAGACGCCAATTTACGCTCCGTCTCCCCAACCCAGGCCAGCTCTGCATCCACCGCCTCCTCGTACTGAAAGGTGGAGTCGGCGTTAAATAGATTTAAGTGCTCACAGTACAACAGACAAATCTAATGGAAAGTTCAGGTTAAACTGCTTGCAGTACCTGCTGTGACCTCTGGATGGCAGCTTGTACCAGCTGCACCCTCTGAGTGATGGTTTCATCAGCCTGGCGGTAGCGCTGGTTGGCATCAGCAACCAGGCGGTCCAGGCCCTCGCGGGCTCGCCACGGCACCAGGTCTAAGAGGGCGCTGCCCACCTCGTTCACCGTGTCCAACACCAGACGCTTCTCCGCCGAAACCTTCTTCAGCTCCTGCAAAAGTGAAAGAGAAGGATTAGTCTCACGAAGCAAAAGCTGCAATCAAGTGGAAAATATTGCTTAAATTCAGACCTTTAAAACACAAACAAATAAACAAATGTAAAGCTGAATTTAACTTGACTAACGCAGCCAGTGCATCACACCTGGTGCCCTGAAATCACATGTCATGTCACTTTGGATTAAAAAAACTGGATGGCAGCAACGAATTAAATGGCAATAATTCTTTTTTCAATAGCTTTATTGAGCGCCAAGAAATCAATGTTACTATGGTAACTCAACCATGGGTGGGTTGATATTGGAATGGCTGAAAATGTCATTACTTCGGGTGCAATATTTTCTATTATGGGAAATGTCATCTTAAAAAATAATCTCTTAAAATGTGTAAAATGTGGATGATTGAGTGTGTGAAGCTTTATCGGCTGAATGCTGTGGCTGCAGACTGAAGAGCCCCTTCAATCGTTTAGTAAAGGAGGAGTCAGCTGTTTCAAGAAAAACTAAATAATCAAAAGAAGTAAACAAATAAATAAATAAATAAATAAGTAAATAAATGGATATTAATGAATAAGTATTGATCCGTATGTCTATTTTTGTCAGTTCAAGGGTTGCATCCAAACACCCAAGGGCGGTAACTGCAGCCATCTTACGAATTCTCTACCCACCTTTTGTCTTTCCTGGTATGTGGGTGTAGCGTCAGGCTCTACATTGTTGAGCTCCGCCTCCACACTGTCCAGCCACTGGTTGACGTCGTCGTGGGCGCTGGCGAATCGCGTGGCCAGCTGCAGGGCCTGCTCCAGGGTTCGAAGGGCCTTGCTGCTTCCGGCCGTCATCTCAGCGTAGCGAGACTTGATGCCGTCCAGCTTCTCCTGGATCAGGAGGACTTCCTCACCTGCAGGAGGACACACAGGTGAGGTCATGGACCGTCTTATCAATGTGATCAGTCGGGAGCCAACAGAAGAAAACCCACTTCTTAAATTTCCAGTTTTCTGCTTTTATATGTGAATGTTTCTGAAATGTGTGCTGTGTTTACTGTGAAACACAACACACAGCCTATTATTATTGCTGCTGTTGCTATTATTACCATATTATTATTATCTCACGGTGATGAGATGGTTCTTGACAGTTCTGCATTCCTCTCAATGCCACATGATTTGTCTAACCATCTAAATACGCGAGTACACACATGGCGTATTCATGGGGCAGACCGACAATTATCCCGCTAACAGCGCTAGAAGTCAGCATGGCTAATATTATGAGAAGAGGGACACAGACCTGTCAGAGTGTGGTTCACCACTGATGCAAAAATATGTGGTTTGGATGTGAATCTGCTTCAGGAAAACACAGCTTTAGCTTCTTTCTACCGTGATTCTCTCACTAAGATTCTTATTATAGAGGACATCAACTGCTTTATCGGCTTCAGTGGCTGATCATCAAAATGTACAAAAGATCATGGAAACAGTCAAACACCTTCCTGACGGAGGAGGACACTGACACTGTGTTTAATACCTGCTGAGGAGGTTAAGACAGGATTACCTGTGGTCTGTTTGAGTAAAGCTTGTCCGTTCTTGATGGCTTGGTCAACTGTCTTCTTCCTGCTCAAGATCTCTTCATTTAGAGACTGAGGGGAGAAACAGAGTGAAAGTCAACCTCTGGTAGATAAAAGACGTTCTCCTATGGCACCAAGTAAAAAAAAAATCAGCAGTACAGCTTGAATCCTTGGACAATTCTAAACAGTTTTAGTGATAAAACTAAACTTGCGTGTAAACACTTCACGTCTATTCTTTCTCGTAGAGATGGTAAAGTAATATAACAATGTTCATAATAATAATCATAATCACATACAATACTGAATCTATATACAGTGTATAAAAGAGAATTTACTTGATACAAAATATCCTATTATTACAATTCCACATGTATACTGTCCCTTTTCTTACTAAACTGTTTTCACGTTTTCGAAGGCATTCAGTGTGAGTCGTACCAGAGTGTGTTTGTGTTGCTCGGCCAGCAGCTGAGGCTGGTAGCTCTGGATGGAGACCTGAGCCAGCCTCTGAGCCACCTCCGCCAGCCAGTTCAGCACCTCTACCTCATCCTCCCCAAACAGCTGAGCGTTAGCCAGCGCCTGCTCCAGCAGGCCCGCCCGCCTCGTGCACCAATCGGCAAGCTCTGAGTGACCCGACCTCACTGCCCCCACCCGCTCGCTTAACCAATCACGGTCAGCCGTGCAGCTGAGTGGGGTCAGCGATTGGCTGAGGGACTCGAGGCGATCAACCTCGGCTTCACGTGAGGACACGTCCTCTTGGAGTGCCTGGGAGGTGTGTGTGTGTGTGTGTGTGTGTGTGTGTGTGTGTGTGTGTGTGTGTGTGTGTGTGTGTGTGTGTGTGTGTGTGTGTGTGTGTGTGTTGAGGGGAAGGTGAAGGGAAGTAAGAAAAGCAAAACAACAGAAAAACAAGTGGATAAAAACTCAAAATATCAGCATGCAAATGACAAATCATAGATCAACAGGAAATCATAAACATCAACAAACGAATGAATGAGTAGAACGACTTTACAAGAATGGAAAAAATTAAAAAAAAAAAATGAAATGAAAAGTAAAAACTTAGCATGAGTAAAGAAACGGAGAGAAAGGGATGTTTGGCTTGGAAATGGCTGCTTTGTGGATCTTGTGCCTTGTGCTTACACTCAGATTAAGTGTTGGGCATTTTATCCAGACTTCACAGTCACAGACTTTATGTGTGTTTGCTATTATGAATTATTCTCTATGTTATCTGTTGGTTCAAAGAGGAACCGAAATACCAGCAATATTTATAGGTAAGCAATTTGTCAAGTGCTTTCATGTCTGCAATAACCATAAATCCACTGAATGAACAATGTTTTCATGTTTAGCCTTTACTTTTCCAAGCATGGAACAACTGACAGCACCCTCCTATAAATTCAACTGACCTCCTACCTGTCAGAGCAGCTTTTATATTTTTTGGATGACACTATCTGTAGCAAAAATACTTCAGGCAGGGCTTCACCTGCTCAGTGACTCACATAAAAATCAACCGTTCTGACCTTTTCATGAGTGGAGGGTCTCGATAACGGTGGGGCCGAACAGTACCTTATGCTTGATGATCTGCTGGGTGATCTTGGCCGTCTGGGTTCCCATTGGCTCGGCAGAGCTCAGGCGTCTCTCGGTGGCACTCAGCCATTCTCCCAGTGGCTCCAGGGCTTCATGGAACTGAAGAGCCAAAACCTGCAGCTCCTCCAACTGCCTCTGCCTGAGGGACGGCGGGGCGGGGGGGTTACAAAGATACCATGAGATGAGACGGAGGCGGGGGGGGGGGCTTTTATTGGTACTTTATTGCTTTCAGAGATTATTTGCTCAACTTGGACCTGATTTTGCATCACACAGCTGTCATCTTTTTTTTTTTTTTTTTTTTTTAATGAACACAAAGTTCATGAAATTTTTATCATGTATGATCAAATTTTAAAAAACTTAATAAACAGATAAAAACGTATTATTGTAGTGTGTTGTGGTGTGTGTCGCCGAAGCATCTCACAGTGTGCTTGTACAGAAAGCAGCAGTGTGTGTGTGTGTGTGTGTGTGTGTGTGTGTGTGTGTGTGCATAGACTGACAGTACTGAGTGTAATAAAGTCCACAGACCGATCAATACATATTAGAACACTGTTACATGAGCAGTCTGAGATATCAAGTGTCATGTGTGTCCATTTACCCACAAAGAGTCATGACTTTCAGGGTGAACAGCAGAGACGCTGAAATCACTTGTAGCCCACAGAAACCAATAGTAATGACACTATTCTTTCTTTAAGTACGGTGGAGCTCAACAGAGCCAGACAGAGATGAAACGAGCAAACAGGAAATAACCACAGGATAATATGCTGTTGAGGGACACCACCAATTACTTCCCCAAACCACACATTTACAGCCAGACAAGTCTGTACCTTTTTACTGTCTGTGACATTACCTGAGTCTCCTTTTCAAAACGGACAGAATCGATCATTCTGAAGTGTCAACAATCACTGACAGACTGTCCGGGGGAGTTCAGAGACCCTTCAGCTAACCCCCGTGCTGCAGGGGAGGCTTACCTGCCACCGGCTTTGTCAAGCAGGTCCGTCCATCTCTCTGCCAGACTCTGGAGCTGGGTCTGAATCTTCTCTCGGTCCTGTGTGTCTGCTGTGGCTGCGATCCTCTCGCCCTCAGCGCGGATCATCTCCACCGTCGGCCGGCGGTCATCTAACAACCTCTGCAGAAGCTGGAGGAAGAGATGCACACGCAGTTAATCGAACAAATCATCTCTAAGGTGTCTGACTATCAGGGTCAGGCGCTGTGGAAATGCACGTTCATATGTCTTCAACGTGTGTTTGTTTTAGTTCATTTAAGAATAAAATATATTGATTTTGATTGATCTCCTCATGGGGCGACCAGATGTTAGGTCATATTTAGGTCAAATTAGCCTTATATTTACCTTGTTATCTCCTGATATATATATATAGAAAATCATGTATATATTTTGATGAAAGCCATGACCGTGAAAACTTAAGATTTGTCAAATATTGTTGCTAGAGGGGCAGATTTGGCCTCTATTTGCTCACCACTGCTTTACAGTGTGTCTGTGAGCAGCCTCCCGTTGAGAAGGGGTCGGGGTGTTAGAAACACCTCTCAGGATAACACAATAAAATTTACCCACACCACAAACTACAGCCTCAAAGATGATAAATCAACCTGAAGAACAGAAAGTGAGCATGATAACCTTGGTGAGGAGCTTACTGCAGGGCTGATGTGTTACATGCCGTTTGTTTGGCCAGGCGCACCTAATGAATACACTTGATGAGTTGAAGGCAGCATGCGCACCACTTGCTTTGTCTCTTTTGTGGCGCAGGGAATCAAATCCCCCAAAGATCCAGTTCCAAAGAAAAACAGTGAATTGGTGCCCACAGTGTGCGGTCACTGTGTACACTGCCTAATCAAATGTGCTATAAACATTCTTCTTTCTGTCAACACGTTCCATAATCAATCCAAACTTTAACGCTGATCCCTCCGTATTTGCAAAACAAAGGAGTGTTTACACTTGTGACTAACACAAATCAGAAAATGTGCTTCCACAAAAAAACTATCCTTCAAACTAAATTTGTTCCTTCACATGTTTGAGGCATGAAATAAGTAAACAGCGTGGGAGAATTTATCCTTTTCCAGCAACAGAAGATGATGCATTTTCCATTGTTACCAAAACCTACACTTGCATTTAAGAAACATTACCAACTTTCTGTTTCTCGAGGAAAGTCTCTCACAAAGCAGATCAAATCTTTGAAACAGTTATGAATGAAGGACTCAGCTGATATCTTTACATATGAATTACTCAACATTTGACAAGTGTGAAAGATCAATACAGAGAAAACTGTTCATTCACTTAACGAGGGGATCCAACTGTTTCAGGATCAACAAACAACATGGATGAATGTACTTCCTGCTTAGATAGCAGCCTGTCTGTCTGCTTTGAACTCACAGCTCGGTTCAGCCTCTGGAATGCACTTCTCTACACTTTACTCTCTTTTTCTTTGCCAAACAGCGACACGACTCTCTGTCACGGATGTAAACACGTGTGATTGATCGCCGGCCGAGGCTGCAGCACTCTTATGTGCACAAACACAGGAAGAGTATGTTGGATAAACAGGGAAAAGAGTGTGTGTGTGTCTCTGAAAACAATACGAATCCACCGTGCATGTGTGTGTGTCTGTTTTTATGCCAGTCTGACTGGCAGACGGTCAACTGGGGCCGCTTGGATGCCAGGCAGACGGATCATTGCCTGCGTGCATGTGTGTTTGTGTGTGCGCGCTTGTCATTCAAATATCTATTGTTTGCAGCTGAAGGACAGTGAGGACATCTGAATATCAATAATGTCTCAACTCAACCCGTCTGATAAATGCAGCGGCACACAAAACTTTGGGTTCTCTCGGTCAAGATTTCTGTTTCTGTGGATCGCTCAGCAAATAAAAAGCTGTTAAAAATGACCCACTGCTTTAATGTTAGAAACAAGATAACTTGCTTTTTCATCTTCTACACTTTTAAAACAAGCAAAAAGGAGAAGCAAAAGTTTGGGAATCCTGCAGGTTCAGTACTAAGTAACATCCCTTTGGCAGGTATCACAGCTTAGGAACGCTTTCCACCGAAAGAGTCTTTCAATTCTTCTTTGGGAGAGTTTCATCCTTTCTTCCTGAAAAAGGCTTCTAGCTCTGAGAGATTCTCAGCCTGTCACTGCTCTTTTGAGGTCTATCCACAGATATCTGATGATGTTCAGGTTGGAGGACTGTGAGTGCCATGGTAAGACCTTCAGGCTGATCCTCCTGGTCCATTGTGGCTTTTGAGGTGTTTTTTTTTTGTCATTCCTGTTTCATTTTCAGTAGAATTATCTGAGCTCAAATCTCTTTTGTATGATGCTCATTTTCTTTTTTTTTCATCCAAAAATAGTACAAGTCAAAAATAATCCACTAATCTTGTTTAAAATGTTGAAAAAAAACTCTATTTTTGACTTCAGTCCATCTTCTTCTCACCTAACTATTCACAGCAACAGAAACTTTGACCAGGGGTGCCCAAACTTCACACCAGGAGGAACTGTTTCCCAATAATGTCCTAATAAATAAATATTCTAGAAAAATTGAAAGTGAAAATTCAAATCCACTTTAATTTACAGAGAGAAGCTGGCAGAGTGCTTCAAAGGCAGAAGAGGAGGATGTGGGTGGCAACTGTGCTGGATGATCACTGCTTCAAATCCCAAAAATGGAAAATCTGAGCACTCTGACACTGGATGAAAAACACTTCTCTGAACCCAAGTGAACCGCTGATGACCTCAAGAAAACCACCTCTGCTGCTTTGAACGTGACATCTCTCAGTTCTGCTTTGATAGTGTTTGCGGAAAAACACAAAGATTTCTTTTCACTGTATTTCTTCTCGTACCTTCTGCTCTTGGATCTGGGCCTTGACCACGCGGTACTCAGCAGATGGAGGCTTCTGATTGGCCACCAGCTCCTCTGTGTCACTCAGCCAGCTTAGCAGAGGCTCCAGAGCATCCTGGAATTTCCCACAATGCAACAGGGCCTCCTGGAGCTGGGCGATGCGCTCTGCCACCTGAGAACAGGAGAGATGGGTGTGAGTTGGGAAGCAAAGTCGATATAATATACTGCATGTCAAAGCACAGACGGTCACACGTGAACATGAACGCAGACAGACTTCTCTCTGATGAGGCTGCACACAGATCAAGTCGTACCCGCTTGTTGAGTGAATTCCAGCGGAGGTTGGTGGTCTCCAGGTCGTGCTCCAGGGCCTGGGTGTCGGTGTGTTTGCCGGCGCTCTGGATCAGACCCTGACCCACTGCGTTGACATGCTGCAGCTTTGGTTGAATGCTGTCCACCTGCTCTCTCTCCACGGCCTGTAAGAGGAAGCCAGAAAGGGCGATCGTTAATTGATCTATTTATAAATGAATGAATGAATGAATGAACGAATGTAAGTAAGGAAAGTCCAGGAAAACATGTAAGGAAGAAAAGAAAGTCTGAGTTTAAGCACAAGAATCAAACCAGCGGTCAAAAATATACTGCACATTCAATGTGCGTGACAACAAATGGAGGTGAACGCTGCTACATTATGTTCGTATACATAGAAGTGACAGGATGTTAGGAGGTGAAAGACAGACAGAGGGATGTGCAGAGATAAGAGAGGAGGGGAAGACAGGAAGGGAATGGGAGAAATGAGGGTGGAGGTAGGAGAGAAAAGAGGGGGGGAGAGGGGGATTACGGGGATTAGAGGGTTAGACGAGTAAGGGGCTGGCTGGAAAAGGCTGAGTCGACAACACACACACACAGATTGTCGAGTACACTAACACACTTGCATGGGTGCACACAGCCTTCACACACAAGCAGAGACACAGACCTACAGTAACGCACACATTTATCGCTAATGCACGCACAACTTCGCCTGTCTGGCCACATTACTCACACACACACGTCACAGTGGAGGACTGGAGCCATCTTGTGATGACAATAGAGGCAGCCACCCGACACTAAAGACAACCAGACTTGACTTCCCTGGCCAAAAAAGACCGAGCAACAGCCAGCTCCTCTGTCACAGTAAATCTGAGTCACTACTGTATCCAAACACACTGTGCATACAGCAGCGGTTTGCAAAGCCCGGTCCAGGGTCCCACTGGGGTCGTTGGAGAGATTGCAGCAGTCCCAAGCAATTTAGATATTAGATTTAGTTGTATTCCCACTCTAAGGCTACTTCCTGATGCAGAAATTGATCTAAAAACAATTAATTCGCTACTTCTCTATTTTATATAACTGTAAATCTAATGTATTGGTGTTTTGAAATAATGGCTGGACACAAAAAAAGCTCACGATAATTGAAATAGACTAACATTATCATCAGCTGCAGCCCTAAATGAATACAACCCAACACTAATCTGAACTCAAAGGCCCCGCCGTTATAAAACTGTACGACTTCTCAATGACTTTTCATAGTTTCAATTTCTCATTTCAGAATTTTGAGCACATCTGTGACCTATAAAATGTTGTTCCTGTCTGGTTTGTTTATGTTGTTTTTCTTAAGGGGTAAACAGTCTGGTTTTCCCTACAGTTAGTCTTCTGTGGGAAAAACACTATCCAAAACCAACAGCTCATGCAGCGAATGTGAGAAAAAAAAATACATTCTGCTAAATTCCTGCAAACCATCCTGCTACATCCAACAATTTGCCAAACCCACAAAACAACTTTCACAATTTGACGGTGTTCTCTGACCAGTCGGACCACTGGAAACCACCACCAATTATATTCTTTTCATTTGGTTGTTTCTGAGACAAAAATCCCATCAAGTGGGAGTCCATGGCAGTAATGATGGATGGGGGGGGGGGGGAGAGATGGTCGCTGTCATGAAAACATTTGAGAAGTCCTGACATTCAGAATAGGCCCACAGAGGGAGAATTAAGCCTCGTGGTTTATAATGCTGCAGCAGCCAAACCCCACTGGCCACACAAAGAGACGTGACACACACACACACACACACACACACACACACACACACACACACACACACACACACACACACACACACACACACACACACACACACACACACACACACACACACACACACACACACACACACACACACAAATAACCAGATCCAGGACACACACACAACAGATTTTGGTAAATCCATGCCTCGGGGAAAATAGCTGGTGTGACAATACTGAAGTGGGTGCAGTTAAAGTGAGGGGAGGGAAAATGTAGGTTTGGGTTTCAGTGAAACACCACTATGGCCTGGAAGAGGCTGCAGCAGCCGTGGGTGTCCAACACTCAAATAATAACAAACCACTGCGCATTACTTTACCAAATACAACTGAAATGAAAACATCAGAACAAGAAATGGTTGTTCCCACATATGCACCGTAAAATATAAAAGATGTCTTTGTGATGCAGTCTTCTTTCATCTTCCATCGGGCCGCTCACTGCGATCTGCGCTAAGCAGCCAGCTAACAAACGGAGGATCTGAAAGAAGACCTGGACCATAGCGTCCACACAGCAAGCCAAACTCAAGCCTTATTCATTTTCAACATAAAAATAAAGCAAAACAGCAGCGTGATCAAACTTTGCATGAGCTTCCACTGTGATGATTCTGAGATGGTTTCAAAAGAAAAATGCAGGATGAAGCAAACAAGGTCCAAATGAAAGGTTTTTCCTTTTCTGTCATTCATTAATCACTATTCAGAAAATATTCAGCTGCATTTTAAAGCTTCCAAAGCCTTCGCCGATTTATGACGTGTCAAAGACGTTTACAGACCTGCAAACAAATATTAAGTTGGTCCTGTGTATCAGCTGGAAGCGGTTGAGGTGGAATGTGTTTCTGAGTCTCTGCAGTTGTAATCAAAGGGTTTACAGGTTTCTGCTCATCTGGTTTAAATATGGCATCAAACTACAGGTTCTCCATGCCAAGGCTTGTGTATGTGTGTGCACAGGTTCCTAATTTGTGAACGTGTTTGTGTGAGTGTGTGTAGTGTGCACAAGTATGAATCTATGTGCGTAATTATGTGTGTGAAAAGAAATGATTAAGTGTTCCACAGGTAAGAATCTCTGTGCATGATTAAATATGAATGAGCAGTTTGTGTGTGTGTGTTTGTGTGTGTGTGTGTGTGTGTGTGTGTTCCTGTCCACTCTGGACACAGCTGTGTTGTGGTGATGGGCGTCATAGCTGCTTGGAACAGGAAGTCTGTCGGCCAGAACAACAATGACTGTAGCCATGACCTGCTCCACCCTATGCCTTATCCTGGTGTGTGTGTGTGTGTGTGTGTGTGTGTGTGTGTGTGTGTGTGTGTGTGTGTGTGTGTGTGTGTGTCAGAGATAGAGGCGAACAGAAAATCACCATTCATCATCTAAACACACTGGGGTTTATATAAATGTGTTGCAGGATGGGTGTGCTTATGTTTCTGTCCACTCTCCCTCCTCCTCCTCTTCTTCTGTCGCTCTCTGTGTTCTCTCTCTTTCAGCCGCCCTCTCTGCTCTTTCTCTCTCTTCACCAGCTCTGAGTGGTTGACTCCACTAAACCAGAGCTCTGGAAAATGTCCCACATACTTGTCATTCTTCCCTACCTCAGCCAGCACGCAGCCAAACACGCAGTCTCTTAACCGAGCAGACTGAACTATCACCACCGTACTTGTCATCCTTCCTCCTGATGGCTCATCTCTCTATCTCGTCTCTTGCCTTCCGCTCCCCCTACCACAGCTTCGTCCCACTCCGTCTCTCCATCTGGACTGCACCGGCTTTCTCACTTCAGCGGTTCAGCGTGCGCAGGCGATAAAATCAGATCTGACTCAAGCCGAACGGACGTGAGAGGCTGATACTGGCTAAACACTGTTTGCATTGATACATCTCATCACATATGCATCAGTCTGAGAGGCTGTTCGCATTCAAGAGAAGACCAAAGAATTCACAGATATATTCCCTGTTCATCACCATAATTAGAGATGTTTGTCGTTTCTGCCTAAATCAGTAGTCAGTCAGTTAAATTCTGTTTGACAGCCTGACAATTTAGAATTTCATTTAGCAGCATTAAAAACACAGGTGAGGTGAAATCAAAGAGGATGCAGACAGACATGTCTGCTCACACATTCAGTTGGACAAGAGGCCCAACGGCAACAAAATTAAGCTGCAACAATTAAAGGATCAGTTCAAACATTTGATGATTAAAGCTTCTGAAGTGTGCTGAGTTGCTGCTTTTTATAGACAAAACCAGTTGTTTAATCGAGAATGGAAGAGTAATCGATCATAATAAGAATCACTAGTTACAGCTGTACTTAAAAGCCCCCGAAAAGCTGGTGTAAAATCTCAAGTTTTCCAAGTTTTCTAACATTAAATATTCATGACTAAATAAATAAAAAAAAACATCCTCGAGTTTGAAAATCAAAAACTTATTTGTCTCATGTGGACTGTGTGATTTGATCAGATGTTCATTCAACTTCTAAGTGCTTAGTTGGAACTGACTGATGGGAGTCACACGGGGGATAAAAGAGGATAATTGCCTGGGACTCCCCACCAGTCAGCTAGAACTAAAGAAGCCTCTTGGATGAGAGGCGAAACGTCTTCTAGAACCTCAAGCTTGTCCAGCTGCGTTTGTAAAGCACTCAGAAGTACCATGAGGCGAATGACAAGCTTCACAGACATTTTCATTAGAAATTTGCTTAATTCAGTGAGAAGAGCACAACTCAAACAACAATAGACACACCTCTCATGACAACTCTCTTCGACAGATCATTCTGTGTTCCTTTAGGAAACCATCACTAACAGTTTGCTCACTGGTAGCAAATTAGGTCAAATAGTGTGAAGGAGTGTGAAAGCACATGACAACATACATGCAGACGGGGTGACACGAAAGCCATTTCATAAATATTTTCACTGGGCTCAAACCTCAAGCCTCTAATTTAACCTCACTTTGGGCTCAGTGTTACATAATAATGTTTTTTTAATCCATGAACTGACTGAACATGAACATATTTGTGGATTCTCCTGCATAAAACCCCACTCGAGGACAATCAGTTTTGTTAATCTGCACAGATGAGGAACGTGCAGCTCCAAACATAAACACAGAGAATTACATGTGACAGTGCGTAGAAACATGGCATAGTTAAGAAAAAACTAAATATGCTTAGGAAATTGCATGAGATGTTGTCCAGCTACAGTTTTCCAACTTTTCTATCAAGCCTTTTAAGTTGTCCTCTGAACTCGCCTTTCATCTTCCTTTCCCTTTCTAACCGATTTGTCGACTTCATGAAAAGAGCTAGTGGTCATGTGAAAAGTGCGTGCATCTTTAAAGCGTAGCCTGTGAAGCTACAGTTGGACCACGGAGACGGTGAAGTAAAACTAGTATGCCTGGTATGCCAAGCGCAGAGAGACAGGAACGGTCACCCTCTATTAAAACTGAATGGGAGTTAGTTTATATGAGCACTAAATAGAAAAGCAGAGGGAAAAAATGACCAGCCTCAGTATCCTGCACCGTGGGTAAAGTGTTTCTCCTGAAAGCAACATGGTAGCCAGTAACAGCACTGCTATCGCTCGCTTCCTCCTCCACCTCCTCCCTCACCCCTTGCCTCTCACTTGCTTCCTGGCTTTCAACCCTCATCCTTCCTCACTCCCACCTTTCTCTTTTAATGGAATGAGCAATAAGGGGAGGAAGGCAAGGATAGAAATTTTTTTCCAAACTAAACTAAGCTGAATTTTGCCAGAAAGGCTTTTCTTTAACCCACCGATTGGCCGACCCCAGGGATGAAGGGGTTAATCGGTTAATAAATCCCATTTGTGTCCTTACTTGAACATCAGCAAACAGATACAAATCTCATGCAAATTTGGCCGGCATTCAAAACACGCCGGCTCAAACGTCACTGTCCTCTTCTTCCCCTTAACTGTCCCACCTGCAGCTCTTTTTCTCTTTTAGGGGTGCACACACATTTCCTTCATTCATGCTATCACTGTGCTGCTCATCAGCTCCCTGAGAGACAGACAAAGAGAGAGTAAGATGTTAATTCCCTTTCTGGGGGGATTTGAGGGTTCTTGGAGACCACTGCTGCTGCTCTTCCATCCTTAGGAGCTTTGTTGTCTTGCTGATATCACTGTGAGAGAGGAGGGCGATGCAGGCACAGAGACAAAAATATGTAAAATAACTGAAAAACGCTTCAAATATTTCGTCTACTTTTCACATTTTAAACGCATCTACGCTCAATCCCAATGAGAGATCAATGTGCTCCTGCGTTTGCTTTCATGCTTTTCTGTGTTCCCGAACAAGCCCCCCTCCTTCTCTCCGTCTTTCGTAGGTTTATCCCGGAGGCGGTTGTTCAGTACCAGAATTATCACATCAATCAAAGCACAAATGCATGAGCCGCGGACCTGAAGCCACCTGGTTCTCTCGGAGCCTGTTTGTCTCCCTCTCTGCTTTAACATCTGTCTTTCAATGCCTCTTCTTTTTTCGGGCCCATTTGTTCCCAATATTCCATCTTGTTTTGAAAGCGATTTGGAACAAAAACAGGGTCTGTGCAGATTTCAGAAAGCCGCAGTTAGAGCAGGTCTTTTTTTTCACTGCGTCAGAGTTGATTTCAAAACTGATTTCAAAACCAAAAATAAGACATAAAACTGGCACAAGAAGTCTTCTTCCAGTAAAACATACGTTATGGAACAAAATACTGCTGTGAAGTCCAAGTCTGTCTGGGCTGCTTACAAATCCTGCTCTGTCCTCGTCCTTGTGGACATGCAGCTTAAAAAATCTGTCAGTGGAATGTGTGATGAATTTTTTATGCACTTAAATTAAGATACTTTAAGAACATTGAGGTTTTTTGAGGACCATTTAAAGCTTGTATCTGCAGACAGCAACAATAAACGCTAATGGGTATTCAATGAACTGTTGCCTCGAAATCTGTGCATGAGCTGCCATCGGTCAGTCTGTCTGTACTGTGCCTTCTCTTGTCCTAATTCATCAAACAGCATGCAAAGCTAGTCCATCTGTCTGTCCATTTGTGGGGCACATGTACATACAATGTGCCTTAAAATGAACTCCATATTAATCCAAAGACCTTCTGCTTGTGTCTGTCAGCCAGCGTAGCTCTCTTATCATTGCACCAAAGCCCAATGTAGAACTGAAAGGTGCTCCCTGAGCAAACAATAGCTTCATCCATCCAACCTCCCTGCTGCCTGTCATAACTCTTTTTGTGTCTGCGCCTTTGTCTTTCTAAACTCAGCGCGTCTATCTGTCCTCCCCATGTCTTCACTCGATCCCTTTTCAATGAATTTTAAACAGCAACTTAATGTGAAAATTGCCTGGTGTTTGTTTAATGTAGGCACAAAGACAGAAGAAGAGAGAGGAGGAAAGACAGATGTGAGGAAAAAATAGAAATAAAACAAGTAGACACACAGGGATGGAATGAACGGGGAGACAGGTCAGTGCACAACAGACCGAAACAAAATAGAGCAAAAGACAGAACCGTCACGTCAACGGCAACAGAGTCCAGCCCACAGTTCCAGTGTTAGCCCTGGCACATTCTTATCTGATATCTAGGTTTATATTCCCCAGACTACTTCACACACTGTTTGTGTAGCCATGTTAGCAGAGGCAGCTCCCCTCACAGAGAGCCACAGTATTTACCTCTCACCTCCTTATCTCAGCTGCAAAAGCTTCCAAGCATAGAGGAGAAGAGGGAAGGAGAAGGAGGTGTGGGAGGGAGAGAGTGTTGAGGAGAGGGAGCATGGCTGAATAAAGAGGATTTCATAAGACAACAACAGCGCATGTGTTACCTTTCAGAAACATGAACAAAAACTGGAATCAAATTTCCAAACAGCCACCCATCATTCATTAAAAAAAATCAATAAATAACTAAAATAAAGGACACAGCGATGCTGCAACAGCACAGTATTACTGATAAGCATACCAAGCTTCACAGTCTCTACAGTGATTTTTCAACAATTTTCTGAGGGAAAGTTTGCATTATTGAATACTAGTCGTCTCCTTTTGGGACAAAACTTTTAATTGGAGCCAAATATCGTGTCTTGAAATACCCTCAGTGACTTTGTAACCTTTGAACTGTTAAAATAACTAAAGGCTATTCTTCTTCCCTGTGTTGTGTCTGACCTGGGAAATGCAAATGTAACCAGCAGCCAGCATTACAAAACACCACTGTCTGTACCCCATGTCTCTGTTTCCCTTCAAAATGTTCCTGTTTGTGACTCTGCTGTTTCCCCTCCTAATCAAACCTGATGTTGTTACAGATCATCTGCACTACGGCACTCTGTGTATCTGTAATTCTCTGAAAGATCTGAGGCTGAGTGGACTCGTCATCTGATTAAACTGAAGCCAGAGAGGCCATGACTGCAGAGAGAACAAACAGATGTAGACTGATAATGCTGAACATAAAGACAAAAAAAACAAGCTCCATACTTAAACTAACAGACATGCACACACAAACACTCACACAGGGCTGATAAACCCACACAGGGCAGGGCAAATGAGTTGAGACTTGTGTGTGATGTAATTTAATATAAGAGGACCATTAGCTCACATCATCAGCATGGGATCAGGTGCATCAGTGGCCACCCAAATCAAACACTGTTAGTTCATGATGTGTACCGATGAGAAAATTAGGCTTCTCTACCTGACACTAAATTTCTGAATCTCATTTACATTGTGGTCACTCTTTTGGTAGTGAAATGTAAATGGCATTTCCAAGATGACAAAATTGTTTTGCATGTTTCATATGCAAAAAACAGGAACCTTCCTGCCAACTAGCATACTAAAGGGGAGAAAGCAAAAACTAAATTCAAAGTCTGTCAGCAACAAAAACAGGGTTCAGATCAGGAAAATCTAGGCCAGACACTGAGTCATAGCAGAGCTCCTCGAAAGCACGACAGGCTGTCAAACACATTGTCACATTGAGGTACAGTCTACATATACACACCTTTACATGCAGCCCACACAGTCAAACACAAACGCAGATGCAGATGGGAGAGGAATGACACTACACAAACAAAACAAGTCGAAGATTGAATGCAGGAGAATGCAGAGAGACTAGTCTGACACCCAGGCGCATTGACAGCCCTGTGTGTCGGTCCCATGCCACGCTAATCTTCCAGCATTTATAGAATATCCATTTCAGATCCATGTCTGTACACAAAGACACTGTATAATATGACAGTGATTACATTCTCAGAAACCAAATCAACCCAAACTGTGAAAGTCATCTAGAAGTCTCACTCAATTTCCAAACACACTGCCTCCTCTGACACTGATCTCTCTTACAAATTATTTGAACAAGAAGCAAAATGTTCATACACAGCTGGGATACGCCCAGCACCCATGACTTTGTATGGAAACATAGCACTCTACTCTATATACAGACAGCGTAAACACAACAGTAGTACTATGGCTGTGAGATAAATTTTGTAAACTCTGCACTTGAGACCAGCACTATAAGCAGGCTGAAGGCACACACTGCCCTTTCAGCTTCACACAAATAAACATGTGATCAATCTCAAATATGTGCATGCACTGTAGATTAGCACTGACTCCCACCCAAACACACACCATGTGCGTGCGCACACACGCACACACGCACACACGCGCGCGCACACACACACACACACACACACACACACACACACACACACACACACACACACACACACACACACACACACACACACACACACACACACACATTCTGTGAGGGTAGTTTCCCTTAAGTAGCTAACCCACCCCCTTTGAGCATCATATTGCAATAATTTAAAGCTCTACTACTCGAACACAACTAGCTAATTATGGCATCTACATAACTTCACCCCCCCCCACACACACACACACACTCACACATACACATGCATTTTCCATGCTATGTCTACATCAGTTATACACAACGCTCAGCTACCTGACCCAATTCTTTTTCCATGCTATACATCTGTGTGTCCACATCGAATGCATTCATTACTAAAAACAGACTTTTGCTCAGCTTTTACTACTTATGCCACAGTCCTTTCTTGTTAGGCTAAATGCGCAATTAAACCAGGGTCTCTGTGGTTCAACTGAATTCATTCTCTCTACATGCCACTGTATTTGTGGACACTGCAGTCTATTGTTATATTTGTTCAAAATCACTCTGGATTAGGGCTTCAGATAGGCCAAATACATAAATATAAAAATGTTATAAAACCATCCTCCAAGTCATAAGCTTGTCTTTTATGTCTTCTCCCGTTTTACGGTATGCTTACTACACTATTCAATCTGCTGTGCTCAATTCACTTAAACGTGTTATCATACAAGTACTATAGCCACTGCACGATGGTCTAGACGAAATACATCAACTCACAGCACCAACATGAAGTTCTGTATTAAGTCTTTCATGGAAATCAACTGCATGTATCAAAAATTTAAATGAGAGCATACCTCTGCCTCCATGCCAGGGTTGGGATTTGGTAATGTAGTTGTCGATTCATTCTCTGCATTAGAACTCCTTCCTGATTGTAAGTGGGGGTCTGTGGGGCAAGATGTGGACCCTGTCTGGGGCACATTTTCCAGGGGCCTACAGGCCAGTGCCTGGCCTGTTTCTGTCTGTGTAAATAGGCTCTGTAGCAGGCCAGGCTCAAGTTGGTCCCAAGCCTGATCTGTGGACACAAGTGGAGGAAAGTCCAGAGCAGATCCTTCTGACTCCCAGTCACTGTCCCCTGTCATAGAGCCTAGAACAAACTCTACCCCGTCCATCCCAGACTGGGTCCCTTCAGAGTAGGAGTCCAAGTCCAGCTCCTGAGTATCCTCACAGGCTGAACAGATATCGGAGGGGCCAGGTTGGGGCCGTTCAGGTGCTGCCATGTAAACAAAGCTGTCAGGGGAAAGTAAGGCCCCCTCCTCCTCTGGCTCTAGGCAGCAGGGGGGTTTGGGGACAGGACTTGGGGGAATGGAGTCCTCGAATGGAGATGGGGGACAGTCATTGGGGTAGTGTGGAGGTGCAGACACAGCCAGGTAAACAAAACTGTCCGATATCACAAAGGCCTCCGAGTCTTTAGTATCCAATCCAGCACCGCATGAATCCGATTTAGATGGCGACTGAATTAAAGAGGAAGGGGATGTTGAGTCTGTATGTTGAGGGTGCATGAGATGAACAGAGTCTGATTTTGGAGTGCTAGCTATCACTTCTGTTGTCTGGTCCAGATCTGGATCTTGTCCAGGCGTATCCGGTCTCGAGAACACATCTATTGGGACAGCAAAAGTCTCTGAAGCAAAACATGTCCCTTCTGTGTCACAAGTTACTGTCATGGCAGGTTTGCTAATCTCTGCAGGGACTGGACTTTCTTGACAGGAAGTCTGAACGTCAACATCCTGTGTACATTCACTGTCAATTTCTCTTTCAACTGTGTGCAGAGGCTCAAGGGAGTGATCCATGAGAGCTCCCTCGCTACTGTCCAAACTTGGCTCAGATTGGTCATACACATCCCACTCTGTTCCTAACTCCTCTTCCTCTTTCAATTCTCCCTCACCCTGCGCAATATCCTCCTCCACTTGTTCCACCGCCTCAGCATAAGGGTTCAGAGGGCTTCGAGATGGAGAGGAGGCTCTCTCTTCGCAATCCTCGCCATCACACTCTGATGACGCCCCACTGTCCGGGTCTGTTTCAGTCCGTGCATGTCTCCCATGTTCACAGTCTGTCTGAGAAATGTCAGTAATACCAGTTCTGTCTGGCTGGGACATGTGGGCCCCACTGGAGTCTGACTCCAGTTGTTGACCAAGAGCAGAGTCTGTTGGGTAACTCATCTCCTCTTCTTCTACCTCTGCCTTATCCTCATTATAGTCAACATCACATTCTTCATCGATGAAACCATGTTCCTTTTCACAGTCTTGTGCTCGCACCAAGTGAAAATTTTTAATCTCTTCTATGTGCTCAGAGTTATTTAAATTTGAGTCTTTTGTAACGGTCTCTGAACCTGGTGCGATGCTATCAGGCTCTACAGAGTTAACTGCATCGAGAGGCAGAGTTCCTTCAAAATCTACCCAGGCAGTTTTTGTTTCTTCCTCTCTCTCTTCTTCCTCTTCCTCTAAACAAGGAAGTGTGTAGGGATCAAAAGGCTCAGGGTCTACACTCATCTCCACTCCCTCTTCTCCTTCATCCTCTTGACACTGCCTCTCCAGCTCCAGGAAGAGGTCATCTGATTCAGCCCCTGAGCTGGGGCAGGGCGAGGCACTGGGCACCCTAGGGCCTCCAAACCCTGTAGGGGGAGTCAATACAGGCCAATGTCCAGAAGTGCCTGTTAAACCCCATCCTTCTGATTCCAGTGTTTCCCTATCCCAAGACTGTTCAATTATTTCCCTATTCTCTAATTTAAGAACTGCCTCCCACTCTCTTTCCTCTCTCTGGGCTCTCTCCTCCTCTGCTTTATCCTTTTCTTTTTTCCATGCCTCCTCCTCCTCAATCATTTTCCTGCACTCTTCCTGCTCCTGTTGTTCAAGCTCCTCCAGTATCTTGCGTTCATCCTCCTCAAATTTGAGCTCAGAGGCCGTGCGTTCTCTGAGCTCACTGCCCTGAGCACCCCAACCAAGAAGCCCCTCGTCACCTCCCTCCTGGCTGATACAGGGAGAGAGGGGCAGACCTCCATATACTAACCCCTCCTCCTCCTTCAGGAATGGAGATGGGGGGTCAAGTAGATAAAGTGACTCTTCATCTGTGTTGCTATCCTCACCCAATAGAGGAGGCATAGGGGGGAGCACAGGGAAGTTGTGCCTCAGGCCGACCTGGGTCCTTTTTCCTGTTGTTATACTACGGGGCCAGGTGCGGGCCTTGGTAGGAGGGCAGAAGACTGGTTTTGGTGGAATGAGAGGAGCACTGTCGCCCTGGTCCTGGTCCAAAAGAGGAGAGTCCCTCTCTGAATCTGAGGTCTTAACTGGCTCAACAGGCTCCTCTGGGATCTGCCTGATTCCAGCTTTAGAAGAGCTAGGAGTCCGTCTGTGTCCTTCCCTTTTTCCCTCTACCTGTCTGGATATACTGGGGCTGTGCTCTGGTGTATGTCCAGAAACCTGCGGTGGCCGAGTCTGGCCAAATGCAGGTAACTCTTCTTTGGAAGGCGACGGCACCACATGAGGCTGTTTGTGCTGCTTCGGCAGCACAGGATGAACCTGCTTTTGTCTGCTGAGAGGATGCTGCTGGAGAGGAGGCACCGGGCTAACTGTGGGTGTCAAAGAAGGCGAGGAGGAGACAGGAGGAGTGTGGGGAGCAGATGATAGAGGGGAGGGTGTGTAAGGAGGTAAGGAAGGTGTTGATGAGGTAGGGGTGGATGGGGGGAGGTGAGCAGGAATGGGCTGTAGAGGAGACAGAGGAATCCCTGCCCCAGACAGACGCTTTTCTGCTCCTTCAACAGATGAGAACTCCAGCCTCTCAGCAAACTCTGGATAACTGGGGGGCATAAATGCTTTCCAAGAGCGACGGTTTGGATTGTCCCGTTTATCACCACCTTGATGCCGCCTCTTGGCCACTGCAACTACCCCACCAGAGCCAGATGAAGATGGGGCAATAGGCAAACCTGAACCTACAATGCCAACTGGTGGTGACATTATCTGAGGATCACCAGTTAGCTTTAAGGCATCAAAGATGACTCTTTCATCAAGTTTCTTCACTCCGCCAGCATTATCTGCATTCCTGGAGACAAAAACACTACCTAAATCAGCTCCAATGGTGCCATTGCTGGATAGTGTACTTGCCTCTCCTCTGACCTCCCCACCAGAGCCTAGAGTGCTCCTGGAAGGTTGACACAGTTTGGTCCCTTGGTCAATCTGTTCATTGATGCGCATAGTATCATATATGGATCGCTGGGGGACATAGCAATCCTCTATGTATGTCTCATCCTCATCACCTTTTCCAAGGCAGCGAGGATTCTGCCTCAGGCAGTCCGGACGGCTCAGGGGCTTCCCCATTGTGCCCTTTTCTGTCGGGCTGCCACAGAAACCCTATTGTTTAAGGTGCAGTCGTGGCAAATTAAATAAAAAACAATCCACAAAAAAAGGATCCTTGTGGAAAATGAATTCCTCTCCCTTTAGTTGTCCTTCATCCAACAATCGGCAAAATCACACAGTCCATTTGGCTGCATTTAACAAATCCTTCAGGTTTCACATTCTAAAAAAATATTTTAAATCTTATCGTCCACAGTATCATTCCGTTTGTGTGTGTTGCATTCTTGCCTATGTCACCTCAACAGTAGTGCATTTCCTTGGTCTTTCTGAGATGCTGTGTGGCATCAGAGAGGGAGTGAGAGAGACAGCCCTTCCCCTCGGCACCATATTAATCACCAGCCCTGTTTATCCGAAGGACCGTTAGGAATGAGGGAGAGGTGGAGGGATGAACAGAGGGAGGAAGGCGAGAAAACAGTCATCATCTCCCTCTCTGAGAAGTACGAAGTCCAAGGTGAGGTGAAGACCATGCAGATTACACCCCTTTGTTTTGCTGTCAGAGACACAGAGTGCAGCTCTCCTCTCCATATTCATATACAGCAACTCATTCGTTGGCCCCTTTTTAATCTCATTAAGCTCGTGCCTCCTTCCTCTCCAGTGTACTCTCCTTTCTGTGGCACAACAGGAAAAGGCAGAGAAGGCTTGGACAACTTCAACAGTATCAGTGAGAGGCAGGCAGGGAAGTGTAAAAGTCTCCTTTTAAGGTGAGAAAACCCACTCTCTGTTATATAAAAGAAAGGCTGCGTGGGGTGCAATGAATAGGAAAGTACAATACTCCATGGATTTGTTTCTCTTTTATCTTCCTTTGTTAAAAAATGTTCCTTGCAGGAAAAATAATGAGAATATGAAATCCAGTAAATGAAAGAAACAAAAATAAAGAAAATGTCTATCCTTTAGAGGTTTTTGAAGCAAGGAAACGCGACTCGAGATAAATATGAAAATAGAAATCCCTTTACCAAGTCACTGTCACTTTGTGGCCCGGTGAGTGTTCAAGCAGTCCACAGCTTTGCTTTTTCTTTTTCTGTCCTCTGCTTCCATTACAAAGAATCAAGGCTTTGTGCCTGCAGGACAAACTCTAATTTTGTCGAAGACATCTCATCAACACCAAAACAGTCATCATTAGTGAAAGAAAATCCACCCCGTCATACATACAACAGTCCACGATTTGAAGAAAACACTAAATCCAGAACAAAGAGTAAAGCAGTCCGCTGTAGAAATCCCTGTCAATGTTTCAATTCTTCTCTTTTATCCTGCTTTCTTTCTCTCTCATCCTCAGATCACCCACAGCTCCAGGGGAGAAGCGATGCAGTAGATCGAAAGCAGGCAGGATCTTGGAGGGGGTGAGGCTAGAGTGAAAGAGGGCATCTGGGGGTAGACAGAAAAGGGGGCTGAGGCTGGATCCTGGACCAGCCAGGCAAGCAGGCAGGCGTGCAGGGCAGAGCAGTGAGTCGTGGGACTGTATCCAGAGGGCAAAGACCCAGACAGCCCTCCCAGCTCCAGTCCAAGCTTTGCTTTGCAGGCAGTATCTTCCCCCTCTTCACCAGCAGACAATCCCAGGACACGCTCCCTTCCTCCCCTTTCGCTCTTTTCTTTGCCTTCTTCTTTCTCCTGCTCCCGTACTGAGAATGAAACAAAGTGCCACGCAATCCCAGTTCCTCTTCTCTCTTTTTCCTCTCTTTCTCTCTCTCTCTGTGAGACGTGTGGGCTCCCAAGCTTTGCTCTCTCTTTCTTTCACTCCCAGTCTCTGTTCTCAGGCCACTACACAGCTGAAATGGTTTGCAGCTGCTAAAAAAATCTCCCTCTTTTCCTCTCACTCTCGCCGTCTTGCTGCTCCCCCCTCGTCTACTCTCTCTCTTACTCACTCACATGTCCCTTCTCTCTCTCTCGCTCTCTCTCTTGCTCGCTCTCACCCTACCTCCCTCCCTGCTCTCTTGCTGTTTGTGTTTGAATTCAGCTCCGTTTGTTCTGTTTCCTGCACTGGTATTAAAAGACAGGAAGTGCTCCAATCATGCTGGTTTCCTCTCTCCCAAAAAAATAAGAAAAAGCACGGGACGGGGAGAGAGGGTGAGCGAGAGAGAGAGAGACACATAGGGGAGGGAAGCAGCGATAGAATGGGAGGCAGGGTACTAAGAGGGGGCGTGGAGCTACAGAGAAAGAGTTGTGCAGAGGAGGATTTTGCTCGTTACCAAAAAATATCAGCTGAATGCCGGGATGCAGCTGATCATCCCACACTGAGCAGCAAGCAACATTCTGCTATTTAAACTGTTTCCAAATAAATATAGGAGGATGAATAAAAAGAGGAACAAATTAAAATGCTTTAATATAATGTAATATAACCCGAATGAGGGTTTCCTCCTGGCAAGCTAGCTGCATATAGTACAGGATCTCACTTTGTCAGCCACTGTTGCTAGATTTGGTGCTGTGAGAGCAACAGAGAAGGGGGCCAGTGATGTGAGATGGCTACATTCATCACTGCTTTGTAATCCACTCTTAATTCTCCGGGGCAAACCGCCTCCCCCCTTTGGAGCCCAAAAACACTGTCCTCAGAGTGAAATGATACAGAGTTTAAGAAAAAGAAAGAGAGCAGAAAGGAGGGAGGGATAGAGGGAGGGAGAGAGGGGGCGGGGATTGTTAGCCGACAGGAGAGAAAGAGGCTTATCAGTAATGAGCCGTCTTTTTTTCCCCATAGCAATTGTCCAGGCTGTAAGCAGACAAGGAAGTGAGTCCAGCTCATTCTTGTTCACTCCATTATTTCCTCATTTGTTAGAGTCTTCACAGGTTTCCAGTTGAGCCACAATCCTCCTTTCGTGCTGAAGTAGAGTTCGCAGTAGCAAAAGAGCTGCCGGTGTAAAAAATAAAATACGGCAAAGATACAGACGTACACAAAAGTCTGCGATATTCACAGGCCCCACTTGTGCATTCCCGTCTGCGCCTTCACTGAAACCCAATCCGGCTGGGGAGTGTGTGTGTGTGTGTGTGTGTGTGTGTGTGTGTGTGTGTGTGTGTGTGTGTGTGGGTGTGTGGGTGTGGGTGTGTGGGTGTGTGTGTGTCAGAGACCGAGGGGCCAAGAGGAAAAGGGGTAGTGCACAAAAAACAGAAGAGTAGGGGGGTGCTGTCTGTTTCTTCAGGATGGCACACAAAACCTCAGAACCGCCACCCAGTTCATCAGAAGGGGGATACCAGCAAATATGGCAACCTGCAGCCCCAGAGCAGAGCTTCAAGCCACTTTGTTTTTCTCTTGTTATCCAAAGTTACAGGCTTCACAGAGCCAGTTGTGGAGTTCCTCCTCCTCCTCCTCCTCCTCTCTTCTTCCCTTCTTTTTCAGCAGGTCTGTTTGTTTAAAGCAGTCTGGCAGAGCTCGGCTGATCTGAACCAAAGCGTTCCTGCTCTTTTTTCTTTCTCGCTCACTCTTTGACTCGAGGTACATTTCCAACACTCACAAGAGGGACTCCCTCTTTCTCAACTGTTGCACAGCGCAGCCCGTGGCCTGCATGTCAAATATGCTAAATACTCCACTCTTTCTTTTTAACTGCCCGCCCGCCCTCCCCCCACGCACCACCCACCCCCCCTCTGTCAGTTGCGCTGCAGCTGTCATTGCCGCGTCCAAGGCAAACGTCTTCATAGAAACAAAAGGGGTTTGTCATTGGTTTGCTGCACACACCCACACACAGATGCAGAGCTCACAAACTCTCGCGTGACCCACGGCTAACCGACAATCCCCTCTACACAGACCACAACAAGATTTAAACCCAAGCATTCGCAGATATTGGCCAGCTACCAGGAGAGATGGAGGAGCAGGCAGCAGGGAGAAAGAACCAAAATATATTAAAGAGTCAAGGAGGCATAAAGGACAATGAGAGACTGATAAACAGATTAAGTTCATTTAATTTGCCCAGTCAAATGACGCCTTTCACCCGACCCCTTCTTCCTCTGACTCACTGACTGTTGACACAGGCAGAGTCTGTGCCTCCACCCATGACCCCCCGTGGTCTGTTTAAGATTAAACTTGATTCCTCTGGGGCTCTACCTACGCTCCCCTCCTCTCCTGTAATTGTCATTCATTCCTCAGTCGTTACGGCTGGTTAAAGAGTCCCAGCACTGAAGGAAAGAGGAGGAGGGTGGGTGTTGAGAGAGGAATGAAGGGACGAGAGGATTAGGGGTTTAATTTTCCCTGGGGGTCGTACTGTGGAGCAAAACTTTACTGCCCCGGTGCTGCGCAGCACTTTGGATCACAGCGTCCATTAAATGGCCTGTTATTCACACATAAGGCTCTCCACACTGGCACCGCCTGTGTCTAGAGGCATGAAACCACTTAGCGCGGCTAAGTGACATAAACACAAACAAAGGTGGAGGGCATAAAGCGTGTGTTATTGACTTGTCTGGGTCGTTTATTTGCTCGAGGGGAAACACCTTTTGACAGGTAAAATATTTTTCTCCGTCTCACTATTTTCATTTCTCCCTCCCTCCCAAGCTGGAGTAAATCCATAATGCATCTCGACAAAACTTAAAAAATGTAATGTCATTTTCATCCTCAGCCTCTTGTTTTTCAGTCTTTCTCCATCCGCCCCCCTCTCTGCCCCCCTCTCCGGTAACCTGGCAGCAGGAAAAACGTAGCTGCCATTTCGCTTTTACTCCGCTAACCCACCCTTCTTCTTTCCAACTCTCTGGGGTAGTTTTATATTAACTAGGAGAGCATTTCACCTGCCTCTGTGTGTATGTGTGTGTGTGTGTGTGTGTGTGTGTGAAAGCATTTATTGTTCTCAACCTTCCTGAGGCAGAGAAAGACACAAAGAGACCTGGATCCAGCACATACACACACAAAGACACTGACGCGCACACACACACACACACCTCTAAGCAAATAAGGCATTCTACGACCATGCTGATAACTTCAATAAACACAGCTGTCAATCATCTACACACACCAGCAATCAAATGGTAGCTTCACACTTTGCAGATTTTGAGGCTGGTTTGTTGAACGTGTGCAGGTGGGTAACTACTTACATGCTTTTCAGTTTAACAGTAGGTCAGTCTGCATGTATGTGTGTGTGTCCCCCCCCACCACACACACGCATTCTTTTAGGCAAATAAAAACTTCACACTTTCCGCAGCCTGGCTTTCTGGGGTGTGTGAGATGGTGTGTGTTCATTCAGCTGGCAGTCTATGATACAGATGGAGTTTAACGTCCGTGTGCGATTAATGCAGGAAGGACTTTCCACATTATAAACACTTTGGAGGTCAGTTCTCTGCGGTGGTTTACACCGTTTGGGGAGTTTTAATGCGGTAAAAATAGGCTTATCCTCTCCTCTTTCTTTCAGCGACCTCTTTCTCTCTCCCACACACCAACACACACGTGCACACACACACCAAACACCTGTGAAGTTGCCTGCTGAGGGGTCAGCGCTGGAGGTCATCGCTCTTTTTTCTCTCACACACACATAAAACCTACTCTTTTCTTTTTCTCTGAGCATCCACCTCCCACTCATCCACACACCCGCCTGGTCCTCCTCTTCGGGATCTTACACCTCTACAGTACAATGTAGCTCCAAAAGCCTGTCAGTTTTTCTGTGGCACTTATCGATTTTATTCATCCTGTATTATACTGTCTGTCACTGGTGGATCAACCACAACGTACACAATCATCACAAGTAAAAAAAAACAAAACACCACTGTAAGATCTGAGGTCAAATTTACCTTGAGGAAAACATCAGTCATATGTATCATTTGTCATCACATTTCCACTTTTGAGAAGTTATTTTTATATATGTGTTAAAGTTTGATTTATTTCTTCTTCTTCAATATGATGCACCACATCAGTTTGTCCCCTGCTCTCAGCCATGTCACAAATATCAAATTTATGAATAAAGTCAGTTTCCTTATGTTAAATTTATTATCTCAAATCTTTCTTAGAAATATGACACAGAGCATCATTTTGACTGAGGTAAAACAATACATTTATTTTGCTTAGTATTGCAAAAGGATATCTAAATATTTGTCCCAGCTCATCTCAGGAAAGTTTATAGGATTTCACTGAACTGAGAGAAGGAAAAAGAAGGAGAGTGAGAAGGCAAGGCCGAGCCGTGGCATGCCTTTCTAATTCACAACAGCTGAAACAATACAGGACCTGAGAGTGGAAAAGCTAAAACATTACACACACACACACACACACACACACACACACACACACACACACACACACACACACACACACACACACACACACACACACATCCCAGACATATTTAGATCATAGAATCCAAAGTCATAACAATCACTCACTTTCTCGCCGAGGCACTGATACACACAGAGAGGTGAGAGAGGTGTGTGTGTGTCTGCCTGAATTTAATTCTGTGTGTGTGTATGTATGTGTGTGTGCCAGGAGGGTACAGGAAATTTCGGCCGGACGAATCAGGTTATATGATTATAGAAATGTTGTTAGCATGATCCAATCAGGCGCTTAGAGAGACAAAATGAGCACACACAGATAGAAATGAGAAGCATGCAACACACAAGGAAACACACCAACAGACATTAATATGAAGACAGAGAGAAAAAAGAAAGACGGAAAGCAGTCCAGGAAAATCCAGAGCTGGTAAATAGCGCTGTCGTCCAGATGATGTATGACTTGGATTAGCCGGGGAGTCATGGAAGGGTTACTGGGTTCTGACACACTGAACTCTTCTGACCGCACGCAGCCTTTGAGTTTGAATTAGACCAGCTAACATGGCTGCTAGCAGCTAACAGGCTAACTCAGAACTCTGGATCCTGCTGAAACTGAATAAAAGTTCAGTATGCTAAATGGAGAGCATTTTTCTCACTCAGAAAACCAGCTAAAATATTGATTTTACTGGTTAAAATACTGGATTTCAACGATAGGAAGAGCGCATAGAATTAAGGCCACTTGTTTTTCATTTAGTGCACTAACCTTTCAAAAGCTGGACATGCAGTTTTACCCAGGGATTTTACATGTCACTCATGATTTATGATTTCCAGACCTGAACAGAAACGCTGCTGAGGGCCTCTGACTCATCCACATTAAATGTGGGCTCTCTGGAACACGTCATGGCGTACACTGCTTTGGTTCGTTTTAACACATGCTATCTTTCCTTCACATGGTGTCGCTTTGGATAAACTCTAAAGTCAAAATGCCTATTTTTGACTTACAAACTGCTAATTGCTAATATCTAAAAATTAAATGTGTCAGCAGCTTTATGGGTGAAAATTAGGACACGTTCCAGCTTCACAGTGTGGGTCCAAAGACAACCAGTGAGCTGCCGGCCCATTTTGGCTTGACTTCTACTCCCATCATTAAATAGTTGCTGACACAGTTGGTGCGGGGAAGGACAGTGAGTCATGGCCTGATGGATTCTCCAAGGATTATAAACTACAGGAAGATGAGGCATAGACACTAAAAGAGAGAGTATAGGAGGATGAAACAAGAGAGAGGAGGGGGTGAAAGGTGTGAGGGAGAAGGAGGTGGAGGGGGCGAAGACAGGGAAGGCGTGCAGTCATGATTTAGGATTGGGATTTCTGCAAACGCGTGTGCACAAAGACACACATATGGCTCCTGTTCTGCTGTCACCCAGACTAACCAGCCCTTCCCAGGAATGTCCATGTGCAGCTGCAGGTTTAGAGCCTTTTAACGCCCCTCTGCTAAAACACCAGCATGTGTGTGAGTGAGTGAGTGTGTGTGTGTGTGTGTGTGTGTGTGTGTGTGTGTGTGTGTGTGTGTGTGTGTGTGTGTGTGTGTGTGTGTGTGTGTGTTTGTGTTCTCATCCCACCCAGAGACTATGTCAGCTGCTTGGGGACAGAGGGAGCCAGGGGCATGCAGAGGGATGTTGATGCCACACCCTGGTGTGTGTGTGTGTGTGTGTGTGTGTGTGTGTGTGTGTGTGTGTGTGTGTGTGTGTGTGTGTGTGTGTGTGTGTGTGTGTGTGTGTGAGGGTGGGGTGAGGAGACAGCTGAGATTCCAGATTGCACCCCGAAAAAGACTGGAATTAGAAGCATCCTCTGATGCAGAGTGCATGCACACACACACCTCTCATCAGCCCACAGAGCAACCCTAAATACAAACATAGATTCCACAGTAGCACATATGTGCAGACAGGACGGCCATGTTTAAACATGTACATGATAAATAGCAATACTGCCTGAGAAACAGAGAGACAGACACACGGCCAACTTGCACTCACTCATTCGCTGCAGTACGTCTCTACACTCAGGAGTTTACTCTAGTGCGCAGTAACTTGAGACTTCAGACACTAATCAATCACAGCAACGTGATTTTCTAATCTACAAAATGTGACGCACTGCACTGAGGGATTGTTAGCAGAGAGTCGTTCGGTCCATTGTGGGATCTTTTGAGGGCAGAGCATACGTTCCACACTCACACAGAATTTGGACACACACATAAAACAGCGAACAGTGGGTTCTGTGTGCTACCAAAGTGCAAATGGCCGACTCTCAGTACTGTGCCTGAACACTGATGGAAGACTGAACCTGCCGCTCCGCTAACGTGCTGCTTTCACTACATGTTTTCATGTTGACCAGTAGTTTTTACAGAGAGGTATCATGTTGAATTGCTGCTGATACACTGAGATACCTGAGTTTGGTGCCAGTATTAATAAAACAAAGTTTTTTTTGACATATCACTTGAAAAATGCTTTTCTACAAAACAATTTGTTTAAGTTCTCAAATGTTCAGCTGTGCGAGAAAACTGCTTCAATAAAACAAAGAATTACATTCACACACATTCAAATCAAAGCCAATTTACACACACACATGCTCACACACAATACACATAGTGTGTTATGAACTCGTGTTAATTTGTGATAGGAATGCTAATAAAGAAGCAGCAGACAGAGGAAGGCTGCTCTTTCACTGCCTCCCTCTCTCTCTCTCCCTCATTGACCCAGTAACTCTCTGTGAGATCACTGTTGGGAAGTTAAAAAAAAAATAATCTAACTAAATCACCTCCCACTCCCATGACCCCTTATCCCATGGCTGCCCTCCTACCCCCCCTCCCCCAAAATACACACAACGTCCTGAGCCCCCTCGTCTTTCTAAGCATCGGCATGACATCATCCCTCTGGATTGGAAATGGGGTCTGTTGGGGGAGGGGAAGGAGGATGAGGAGAGGGGAGAGGGGTGGCCTGGTCTGTTTTGGAGCCAGACAGACATGTTTAGGTTTGAAATAAGCCGAGCTGGATCGGTTACAGAGAAACAGAGAGGGAGAGAGAGAGAGAGGGAGAGGGAGGTAGAAACAAAGCAGGACAGGGGCGGCTTCAAAGAGTGGACAAAAGAGATTTTCTCATCTTTTCTTTCCTCTCTCCCTCTTCAGACTATTCGTGCAGGCTAGAGGCAATGTATGCTGCAGCTACAAGAAGATAAAAATGAAATACAATCAAAAAAGTGTCAGAGGACAAAAGCAGTATGTGGACAAACCCTCTCACTTCACTGTACCCCCTCCTTCCCATCATTTCCTTATCTTTCTCTGTGCATCTGTAAGTCTGCCTTGTCCTGCTCTCCACGATGATCTGCCGTCATTTTCCATTTTCACTCTTATTTTCTGTCTTTTTCTCTATTTTCAACAATATCCCCTTGCAATCCCCCCTGCGTTGCCCTCCTATAAATACCCCTGTGCTCCCAGATAGAGTGACAGACTATTTCTCCATGCTCTACATACCCCGCAGACAGTAGCTATTATACATTCTGCCCCTGTTATTACTTCTGCACCCAGTCTGTCTGCAGCTCAGCACACAGATTCACAGCTTTAATGGAGGAAAATCTTAATCAGTACGAGTAACATGATTAACACCTACGTTAAGGATTATTTTATCTGGGCTTAGCAATGCCTTGAATGAATGAAATGAAAATTCTGAAAGGATTTTTTTCAGGATGCATGAAAATGAAACAAAACGGGCAAAATTAAGACAAAGCACTGCACAAACAAGAAGACATTTTGCACAAGAGAGAAATGAAATATTAAATTACACTGAAAGATGAATTATCAACCAAATCTGATATAAAAGATTAAATGTAAGAAGCCTGTTTTATTCAGCTATCTACGAATGCATTTGTCTTACTTCTTAAATTCTAGACAAATCTCTTCTCTACAAATAAATAAATATCGTACAGCGAGTCAATCCTTTGGTATGTCTTTATTTAGCTTTATACTGTGAACGTTCCTCCAGCTTGTTCAGGTACATCAATTTAAAACTTAGCATACTGCTCAAAGGACGCCATGGCTTTCACATTTTCTTAAACCTAACGCAGGGATCAAAAAGGAAACTGGGGAAGCTGGCTCTAAAAATGACACGATTTCAGATACATCAGGAAAAAATCTGTGAATTATGTGAACGTGCTGACTGAAATATTTCTTTAGGTGGATTACTCGCAGTCATTTGCAGTGTTAGTGCATCTGTAAACCCATTGACCTGATTCATTGAACAGCTTCACACTCTTTGTCTGATCTGGCTCTGCTTTTCAAGGGTAGCCTATTTAGCTTTTCACAGCTCTCTGTCTCTGAATCTCTCTCCCTCCCCTCATCCTTCTCTCAGCGCCTCTACCTCCTCTGTCTGCTCGTTTTATGCTGCACATTCACTCAGCTCGCTCTTATTAAGAGACCGGCGAGGTGAAAGAAGTCAGTGGGTCAGAGAGATGTAAGGGCAATGAAGACATTTCACTAAATACCCACATTAAGAAAGGTAAAAAGATGAAAAAGGAAGAGAGCAGAAATGAAAAAGCAGGAAGAGAAACAGGAGGAAGAACGTTCTTTGATCCACCCACACATCTTAACAGCAGTGGAGCCGATAACTCTCGAGGGAACGAGCAGGAGTCCCACAAAATTTTTCAAATCCACGAAAATGACTTGCTCATATCACACGAATCATCAATCGTTCTCAAAGAAACAGAACCTCCTCTGAGCATCGCAGCAAATGAAAAAAAAGAAAAGAAGGGTTAAGCGTGCTGTTTGTGTTTAGAGATTCATGCATACTTCTGCCGAGCTCGCACAAGTGGACAAACTTACAAGTGGACAGGACGTTACATCACGGCAAGAAAATGTACTCTTTAATGATAGTAGTCAGGCTGAAAGAGCTGTCTGTACCCATAAAATGAGCAGCGGAATAACGCTATAAAACACAATGGAGCTGCCAGCGAAGCACATTCCTGCGGTCAGCTCCTATGCAATCCTAGACAGTAAAATGGAATTTCTCTTTAAATGCAGAAACAAGCCGCAGTCGTTTAGGCCTTAATACTAAAATATCACAAGAAGTGAACAATATACTTTTTTGGGGGCTCTTTTTCTCCTTCGTTGCTTGCTCAGAATAAGTATAAACACACTCACATTATGACCAAATGACTCAGTAAACACAGATTTTCTTGAATTGGAGCCATTAATGTGTTTTTGTCCACTGACTGCTGCAGGGAGGAGACAACTTTGTATCCAGTATTTATTAAATGACAAGTGAGTGGTGAACAATTACTAGCAGTGAATTACCTAATTACAACTAAATTGAAAATGAATCAAGCTCAGTCTTTGAAGTCATTCCTTCAGAAAGACGCCACACATTTGCTCAATCCAGCCTCTAATCTGACGGATTTGCTGCTTTTCTCTCTTCCATGTGTTTGTAAATGGAAAGTGTTCGGGTTGTGGATTGTTATTTGGACAAAAGAACCGACTTGAAGACTTAAGTGGGCTCATGGAAACTGTGATTGGCATTTTTTTCACTATTCTCTGCCATTTTATAGACTGAATGATTTAACATATTGACTGATTAATCAATCAACAACATAATAAATAAATTCCTATGCTGTGCTGCATCTTCTACATAAGGCTTCATTTCTCATTTAAAAGGTCAAAGGTTTTTTCACATTTTATCTTTAATTTTTTTGTTCTTTCTGTGTACTGCAAACTGTCCATGAAACAGTTTAGGAAGTTTACATGCACTGTTCAAAGGCTGGACCACCACTGAGGACTTTCTTACTTGGGACTGTGTTCTCGTCGTCTTGCACTACAATAATTGTCAAATGCTTGAGGTGAAAGCAACAAACAACAACAGAGAGGCAGCGCAGACATTTCCCATGCTTTTACAGTACAAAGCAGAGTTTAAAAAAAACAGGACGGTATCAAATTTAGACCAGCGACCATCACCACAATGACAAGGCTACCAAGTTCAAAACGCCAGACGGGTGGAGCCTGAACATCAGGAGGTGGGTGAGAGAGAGATATGGAGAGAGAGAGAGAGAGAGAGAGAGAGAGAGAGAGAGAGAGAGAGAGAGAGAGAGAGAGAGAGAGAGAGAGAAATGGAGAGAGAGGAGAGGATTTGTGTTTGTGGGAAACGTTCAGAGAAACACTGAACGAGCATCATAACTGTCCTATCAAGAAAAACCGGCATGACTCAGCAGCATGTCAGGCATTTCAAAGAGACGTGTGACTCAGCTAATCACCGTCTCTGACTCCTGACACACCACAGGAGTCCCACACACACACACACACACACACACACACACACACACACACACACACACACACACACACACACACACACACACACACACACACCGTTACATCATGGTCTCTAGAGGTATGAGCAAGAGGAAAGGATGGATACAGACCTCCTCAGAGGGACTGCAAATATTGAATGTCACTATTCATGAAACACACACAGAGCTGCCCAAAACCTGACCAAATGTTGCGCTTCAGATTTTCTGTTTAACTGTGCAAATTAGTTCCCGTAGCATGATGGGAAAGGACGGTTCTGTGAACACAAACAAGCGTAACCTTTTCACCCTGAACCCAGTCAGAGTCTCTCATGTTTTTAGCTACGCCATTATGCAGGTATGATAACTGCCAAAGCCGACTGCAAATACACGTACACGGTGTACTCGCATCAAACCAAATGGAATTATGAAGAAAGAAGAGATTAGGAATATAAAAGATTAATACGATAAAGATTTCAATCAGCTTCTCAAGCTTCCTCAACACACTGTGACACCTCACATGCACACTTCTGCACACTCACATCCATACACATGACATCCATGCGAATAACCAGCAAAAAGAAGTCGACCCTACCTTGAACTCCTGCAGCTGCTGCTTGATCATCTCCACCTCTGTGCCGACCATGCCCTGTGTGTTCAGTCCGTCTTCGGCCTTTCCCAGCAGGCCTTGCAGCGCAGCCACCTGCCTGTAGAACTCCCGGACCCTCTCAGCGGCATCTTCGATCTGGTCAAACCTGGCCTGACCACGCTCGCTCAGCTGGAGGACGGAACAGAAACAAAGGAATCTTGACTGGATGAAACCACATAAATAGAGTAAATAACTGCACTAAACAACATCACCAACATTACGACCATCATCATCTTCATCTCCCTCACCTTTCCGGCCTGGCGGCTCAGAGCCTCTGTCTCCCTCCTGAGAGCCAGGAGGTCAGGGGAGGAGCCTTCTCTCCGCAGCATGGTGGTGCACTCTGACGCGTGACCCTCCAGCTCCGTCCTGAGTTGGGCCAGACGGGACAAGAAGCCCTTCAGGGCGTCAGCCTGAGAGGCCAGCGAGTCCGCATCGCGTCCAACGGGACTGAGGGAGTCCAGTTCGTCATCGAGGTCGGCAAGACGTGAGAAGACATCACGCACATGGGACTGGACCTCGCCGACGCCCTGCAGCCGGGACTCCAGGGAGGAGGAGCACTGCTCGATCTGAGGGAGGGAAAATACGTGGAGGGGTAAACAGAGGGGAAGGTGTGAAAGTGTGTTTTTCATTATGAAGTGTGTTACATTCAAACAAAAATAAATTAGTTTAAAATGAAGCTGTCGAAGATGAACAACGCTTGGAACTGAGCTATCAAATCCGAAATTATGAATGAGCTGGTCCCATTTTCAAGACATTGACTGGATTTTTTTTTTTTTTTAGAAAAAATGTCAGTAGGAATTTGTCAAAATATGGTCGACTGGAGATTCACTATGTCAGTGATGGTGTTTGTGTGATATAACAAGATTAACTAATCAAACCACCAGTCAGTCATTCAAAGAGGAGCCTGTGTGGTGATATTTTCCCTGAACAAATCACTGGAACAGAATAACATGTAACCAGTCCAGAAAAAGATGCAACACAGCAGCGAGTAAAAATAGACTCTGTCAGCGTAGGTGCAAGAAATAAGACGGCAGAAGCATTATCTAAGAGTTGATCTGCATCATCTCCAGCAGCACACAACTCTTCTCTCAGCCGCAATGACATCAGATCGACGTTTCAAAAAGAGAAACGCAACGTCTCGGTGAATAACAGCGCAGTGCAAAGGGTTTATATACAGCCAGACGTCCAGTGATAGCTGTAACCTTAAATGGAATATTTGGAGGCTGGATTGCACCAAATAAATGCAATACTGCGGGGGCTGAATTCTCCAAGCCGTGGTTTACATTTCAAACTATGATAAAGTGTTGAATGTCCACCGGGACTATGTATGACTACTGTAACTCAAACAGCTAAACTCTTCTGACAGCTGTGGTTGTTCTGTTCTCTCTCTCTCACTGACACTTGTCTGCTAAGCACCCACACACACATACAGGACACACACAATAGATCTGACACCCTCTCACTCAGTGACCCTTGGTATAAATAGTCCCCCTGGTTGTACAACTTCTTTTCACTCCAGAGGGCATAAGTTGTTGAGGTTACATTAATTCATAATTGATGTGACCCTTTTTATCTCTCTCCTCTGTTCATGCTCTGCTGTTTCTCCACAACTCTGCGCTTCTTAAACGTAAGGGTCAATCATCTTTTGGACATTCACAAGCTTTCATTGGCGACCTCTGATCAGGTTTGGGAGGAGGAAGCTTTGAGAACAGTGTTGAGTGCTGACACTAAGTTACAAAAACTACCACCATCTTCCTCTGAGTCTCATCAGTGCACTGTGCAGGGTGTCAGAAACCACACTGAACATCCAGAAACCAGAAACCAGTCAAGGCACAAAGAATCCGCCTGGAGGATCTGGCACATTTACAACAAAAGACCCGTCTTTGGCCGACTCTGAACCCTGCTCCTCACCTTCTCGGTAATGTCATCATAGTCTTTCTCTGTTTCTCTGGCCTGCTCCAGAAGCCTCTGTGCCCCCTCAGTGCTGCCTCCCGGTGTCTGTGGTGAGTCCTGTACCAGCCCCTGGGCCAGGTCTCGGAGGTACACCACCTGAGGTTTCATGGACCTGAGGCTCTCCTGCTGACTTCTCAGTCGCTCCAGGCTCTTAGCACTGCATGCCTGAATGGGAGAGAAGTAAACAGGAATTGACAAAGCCCAAATTATGTTTTTTTTAAAGTAACCATGTAATTTTCATATCACCAGTGCTCAGTTTTATGTGTTTTCAAGAACAATAAAAGTGACACAAGGACAGTGAACAGCATTTTTCTGTACCTGTGGTCCCAGAGCCTCCTGGACTTCAATCTGGTGCTTGGCGGCTTCCAGCCTCCTCTCTGCTGCTTGTCTGCCCTCTTCAAACTCCTTCAGGCGGCCAGCCAGCTCCTCTAGCTGGGAGGTGCGATTATGGAGCCTCTCGCCCAGTTTGTCCACCCTGCGGTTCAGCTGGGCCTTCTCATCTCGTACCTACAGAAAATGTATTTATTTTATGTCAGTTCACTTTTTTTTATTTACTTAATGTATGACTCTTAAAGCACGAACAACACTTGGAGTTGACAGAGTGAAACACACAAATAAGCTAAAAAATCAAGCAGATGAGCTACTTTCTTAATTTCCCCAGCGTGGGATCAATAAAGTTATATCTTATCTTCTATACCTCTTCCTCTCCAATGCAGCACTGTTCCAGCAGCTGATCTGCTGCAGTATTGAAGGCCTCTAGGAGAGGCTGTCGTCTTTCGAGGTCCAGAGATAGACCTCGAGCCTTCTGCAAAGCCTCGTCCAGGGCCGACGGGTCCAGCGATGGTTGGATCTCTCCATCTTTCTGTTCACACTCCGCTAACCAAGGTGTCAGCTCAGCCTTGTGCTGCTGGTAGGTGTCTGCTTTGCTCAGGGTGGTCTTCAGTCTGCTCTCTCGATCTGAGATCCTCTGGTTCAGCCCCTCCCAGTCCTGCCTCAAGGAGGCCAGGCGAGACTGCAGGGCAGATCGCTCGTCTCCACCTGCGGGCAGAGTGGCGAGCAGCGACACTCCCTCGGCTTGAATCAGCTCGTAGGAACCTCGCTGGCTGGCGATCCCGCGCTGGAGTTCGCCTGTCTGTGCCAGCAGGGAGCGGATGGCCTCAGGCTGACAGGGCAGAGAGTCGGTGGATGATTCTCTGGGATCTGCCTGCTTGTCCAGCCAGGAGCGCAACTCCTCAAACATCTGCTGGAACTGCTGAGTGGACGACAGGGCAGTCTGAAGCTGAGAAAGGCCGTCAGCTGGAGGAAAGAAAAGCAGAAGGGATTAGAAACATAAACACTGAAACACTATTTCAAACAAAAAGGACAAATATGACTTGAGGAGTGTTTGTTGTATTTATTTCAGTGGATTTGTGAGCAGGATTTTCTTACAATCAAAACAACATTCCCATTACAGCTACAGAGGGGATTAAGTTTGAAAGGCAATAGTTTGACTACTTCAAAACTTGAACAAAACCAGAACATTTGCAGAACACTGGGTATATGAGACCCACTAAAAGCACAGTTACTACACCAGCAACATAAACTCCACAAACCTGCTCGCTCCTCTAAACTCCTCAGCGGCCCACTGACGCTCTCCAGTCGTTTGCTCAGCTCTTCCTTCAGGTAGGGTTCAGCTACGATGGTGCTCAGCTCCTGGCAGAGCCTCTCAGCCTCGGCCAGCTCGGTCCGTCGTCTCTCCAGCTCTGAGCGGATCTCTCCGGTTTCCTGCAGGCGGCGTTTCAGCGCCTCCGGCTGGGCACTCAGCGAGGCCTGAGTATCCAACCGCTCGCTCAGAGCAGAAGCACTGGAGGAGAGCTCTCTGAGCAAGGCCTGTGCAGGAGAGGAGGAGGGTCAGAAGATCATACCCTCATGACAATATTATATTGAACCCCTCAGCCATTACTAGACATACCTGGTACCGTTCGCTGGTTCCTTGGGCCTGGTCGATGTGGTTTGACCGCTGACTCAGTCGACTGGTTAGGTCCTCCCACTGCTGGGAGATGGAGCCCAGTTCAGCCCGCACCTCTGCCAGGTCCTTGGGGTCCTGAGCAGAGTCACCAGTCTGGGAGAGGATTCCCTCAGCGGATTGGGTTAGCTGGTCAAACTGTGGCCGCCTCGTCTCAAACTCACGCAGCATAAACTTGAAGAAAGAGCAGAGATGGGAGCACATTATTCAGTGATGTGACCAGGAACAGACATATCAGTAGAACCTGTGTGTTTAAAACAAAGGAAAGCCTGAAGACAATCCAGGAAAATTTCAATGATATTTTGAAATCCTGAACTTTTACATAACTCTCAAATATCCTACAAATTGTACATGATACAATTGTACCATGCATATCTTAACTATGCCAAGCCTGAAAAAATATGTTCTTATCTTCAGCTTGCTTTCATGACTGAAGGGGATTTAGGTTAGTTTTTCTCCTCATGCTGGATTTTCTGCATTGATTAACACAATGCGTGTGTGTGTGTGTGTGTGTGTGTGTGTGTGTGTGTATTGATAAGTGTTGTATACGTATCTTTTGGCAGCATCTCTGCCTCCAGTCGTTCACATACCTGTACTTGTTGTTTCTGTGTGTTGAGCATGTTGGGGTCGATGCTCAGTGGTCCCAGCACGCTCATCATCAGCTCCTTTTCCCTCAGCCACGGGCCCAGCTGATTGGCCGCTGAGGCAAAGCTGCCCAGCCTATCGGCACATGTCTCCAGCTCGGTCTGCCTCTGAGCTGCTGTCTGATTGGCCGTCTGCCAGCGGGAGTCTGGGGAAATTACCAATCAAGACAGGGAAGGGAGAACATATAAAACATCATATGCAAAATGCTGATGAATGCATGAATTTCATTATAGCATATTCACTGTTCACTGTTTCCTATTTTCTTTCTTAAGGGAATCACTTTTCTCATTAAGTTGTCCAATAGCACCGTGCAACAATGACAGGAATCAGACATGTCAAACCAAGCTTGTCGATCTAAACCTGACTCGACGTGAAGAACACTGAAACAAGAAGATATTTTTCTTCCTCTGTCCCTCCTCCTACTTCTCCCGTCTCTTTCTACCTCCCTGACTCATGTTCTGGGCATCTAACAGAGAGTGTGTGTGTGTGTGTGTGTGTGTGTGTGTGTGTGTGTGTGTGTGCGTGCGTTCAGTCCACATGGCTTTGAAAAGGCATTATGAAATAAGAAATATAAAGGCCCCCCTTCTTGGATTTCACCTTAAATATTTCTGTCTCGGTTACCTCATCGGAGGCCCTGTTAAAAATATCAAGAATGAGAGTGAACAAATAGCTTTGACAGGAACACTTCCCACTCTCTCCCTGGATAATATTGATCTCAGTTCCTCACCATCTCTTACAGAAATTATTACAGATTCTGGAGGCACCGTGCCACCTTCTTTTTACTGCTTTTCAAAGACACAGCACAGTAAAAATGCCTCATCTTTCATTATCTTTTGCAACTTGATTTCTATTATTCATTATTTTCAAGCAACACGACACGTTTGAATGTGGGAGAAATATTACTTGGACATACATACATTTCTTTTTCCTGAAGCTGATATCTATCTGAACCCTTCTCTTATTATCTCATATCTCTGGAAAAGCCAGACAGACATGAGGCAACAAACTCACTGACTGTCCTCACAGATTGTATTCCACTAAACGCCTCTTTGGGTCCCTGAGGCAGCGTTCCTTCTCAGTATCACTAACTTGAATCTCTTGTGTATGTAACCTTCACGTGACTGCCTCAGGTTCTGACACAACAGACTTTCTTCATAATGGCTCTCCCCATGCAGGTCCCTTAACTTGTGAACCGTGTGCAGTAAGAACTGTACAGTACTTCCCTGATCCCTTCAGTAGAGTTTATGTAGTTGCTGCCGTCTCCTGGCCATGCCTTCATTAACATTTAGTTTCACATATCATTCTACTTCAGTTTGGGCATCTGCATTAGCTGAGGCAGAGGTCTAATTTATCAGTTTCTGTAGAACGGCTGTTCCATCATCTTGTCATATGTCCTCATGTACTTTTTTGCCATCTGCAGCACATACCTATCTCTTCAAGCTGCTGTCTCCAGCTGTCTGCCTCAGGAGAATCAGGATTGTCAGCAATCAGCTTCCTCAGTGTGCTCTTCAGCTCCTCCACCTTCTCTGAGTGTTCAGCCATCTCTGAGAGCAGGGCCTGAAGAAGAAGAGGGCCGCGACGATGAGCAGATTTAAAAATACTACATCTATTCAACATGACAGATATAGCCAAGATGAGAGATCTGAGGTGTGAATGTAGCACTGACATCACCTGATAGGACAATGTTTGTATGAATGTCTGTTGCAATGGAAAATAGATGTGACATCTTCCAGTAATATCTTTTTCAGTTAAAAATCTGTTTTAACAAAGGGTAAAGGTTATAATTTTCACCAGGTGACTTAACTGCATGGTTCCCCTTTGAGATGCGTCACAGAACATGCACATTACCTTGTTCTCCTGGGCCTGGGCACGCACCACCTCAGGTCTGGAGGGGGAAGCAGTCTGTCCCTGCTTCAGACTGTTCTCTCTGTCTGTCAGCCAGCTCTTGAGCTCCTCAGTGCCCTGCCTGGCCTTCTGCCTCATTTCCAGTGAGCCCTGCTGGCGACCAAGACGCTCCTTCAACTCCCCACCCAGCATCTCGTATCGACCGTTTACATCAGATACGGCTACCTGGAGCTCTGTCAGGTCTGAGGACACAATAAGAGACAGGGGACAATTGGTTGCTTATAGCACAATGAAGGTATACAGGAAAAAAGAGACAAGTAAATCTTTGTAGAATAAAGTCAACATATCTACTATAAACTCGCTATGCATGCATGCAGTGCAGGTCGATCAGGGCAGTCTAGATCAATGATAGATGCTGAGACAGATGATTCTCTAATTGAACACATTTGCCACTGACAGATGTTCTGCATGAACAGACAGCTGACAGGAGACAGGACAGTATAGGACACCGGAAAAGTACAACAGAAAACAGTGTGGTAATCCCTCAACACCATCATGAGGAAATTATAAACACCAAAAGAGCTGGAGCACAATTAGATTGGTGTTAGTTAAGTTTATCTTAGTCTCAATTTCAGGAGGCAATAATAGGAGGAGCAGAGAGAGAGAGAGAGACAGCACGAGGGAGGGCTCACCTTTACAGGTGTGAATGCCATTGACACTGCTGGGACCTGCTGAGCCATTGATTTGAGGAGCACCTGGGAGAAAGACACACACCTGACTGAGACTGGCTCTACAACACACTCAGCGTACACACAAAACAGGACCAGCAATGCACCGACGTGTAAAAAATGTGAACACATTTAAAGTTCTGATACAAGCTCTCAGCAGCAGCAGAACGTCTGCTGACTGACAAACACTTCAGAGCACACAGAGCTCAGCAGAACAGAGGACGCTGCACAAAAGCCGTGGAAACAGACGACAGGGGTGAGAAAGACATGGAGGATACCCATAGTCTTTACATGACACAGAAATCCAGTGGATATATTAAGTAGAATTACTGCCTCCAGGTTGTATGACCTTTGATCTTAGACCACTAAAATCTAGTCAGTTCAATCAGTCAGAGCGATAATTTTGTTCTGGTTCATGATTTGTTTTTCAGAGTTGTGTTTCTGTCAGGTCAAATCATTTTATGAACCCTACATCAACTGTAAATCTCACCCGAATTGGCTCTCAGAATCTCAGAGAATTGGCAACTCTTACCAGTTTTGGTCTGAGGGGCGGTGATGTCGATGATGAGGGACTCCAGCTCTGAGCCTGTCTTGTTCAGATCCTGAACCCTTGATCGCTGTGACTCCCAGTCGTTCAACAAGTCCTGAAGGCATAATGCATTTTACTGAGTCACTGAGCTTCGAGAATAAAACCAGAGGATGCAGAATATGCATGTGACACACACACACCTTGAGCTGCTGGACTCTTCTCTGCAGGCCCTCTGTGGTGAGGTTGGCCTCTTTGGACGGCAGCTGGTCCTGCGCTGTCTGAAGCCACCTGAGGAGGGAGCCAGAGAGGCCGCGGAACTGGAGCAGCTGCTGCTCGCAGGTCTGGATGGCAGCAAACCTGTGAGAGGAGATCAAAGGACATGGGAGGAAGAGGACGGTTTGAAGAACAGCAAGAGAGGCAGTGGTAGAGAGGATGAGGAGTAGTTGCATGAAGGAACAACATTGATAAGGAAGTGGAAAGAGGAGGAAGGGGCCGTGAGGACAGAGGAGAGCAAAGAAAATTCAGCTTCAATAACACTTTTTTTCAACACAAAGTAAAGCAATCAAAGGATTGCGCTTGATTTTAGGTGATATTCTCAAAAAAAGAAATACACCAGGCACTACTGACAGGGGTGATTCATGGTCCTCACGGGCCAGAATTAAAGCAGCCTTGACCTCCCCTCTCTTTGTATGTGATCTGTGTCGAGCTATGGCTGGGAAAGTGCTGACTGCCCGTAGACAAAACAGCTCTGAGAAGTCGTCTGGCATGGAGCGGTATCATTATCATGGTGCTATTTTCTCCCCCTCGGGATTTGAAGCTGGGAGTCATCCGAGTAGGCCGTTTATAGGACGGACAATGAGCCATGTCCACTCCGCTTATATTAGAACCCAGGCCTGCTCATCAGCTCACACCGGCCACACAGTGACACAGTGCACACATACAGTAGACACACTGTACAGTACTTGGAAACCAACTGCTGTGAAACATCATGAAACACAGTAAATAATCTCCTACACCATGTACCGCGTGTCCTGTGAGTGTTATTAAGATAACAACTCACATTCTCTTCACGTCTGATCAGGACATAAATGTGTCCAAAAGGCAGCTTAAACTGCTTGTTTTCATGTGGCTGGTTCAGTACGATGGTATTTTTAAATTCCCAGCCCCCTTCTGACAGGCTTCAAGTGTGGCCGCTCACTGATACGACGTCAGGCAGGGTAGGCATAGCAACTGGCGCTCCGTGAAGGCTGCAAATTTAGAAAACAAATTTTGGAAATGCCAGTGGCGTAGTCTGTTCTGCACAGCCGGCCACAGTGCTTTTATTTTATTATTAGGCCTATCGTATCTAATCAAATCTATTCAAGTTTGTCTCTGAAGGTTATCTGTGATCAACTCCACTCACATTTGAGCATCAGAAATCATTCAGCTGAAGGGTTGATATATTCCTAACAGTGTTGTATTTGCTGCCACCTTGTGTAATTTATGGTAAACTGCACAAATGACAGGAAGGTTTAAAAAGATTTTGACTATTTCCTACTAAAACGCCTTGATGCAGTTGATTTGCATCAATATTTTGCTATTATCCGAGACAATCAGCCTAAAACCCAGTAAATTTAAAACCGACTGTGAGGGATTCACATTTATGGGGTCATAAATAAAAAGGCACTTCTCACATGTCGTCTCTTAATGTTTTTACCTTTCGTTGATATTGGCTTCCAGCTGGGTGAACTCATCAGACATCCCTTTGACATTATCCAATAAGCTCTGAGTGTTAGTGAAAGCTTTCGACTGGCTGAGCTCGGTGCCGAGGTTGCAGAAGGATTTCAGCTGGCCGGACTCCTGCTCCAGCTCAGACCTGACCTCCTGAGGAAGGACGCAGAGGACAAAAGTGTTGAATAAACTGACAGTGAAACTAATCCACTGACATTCTTAGAGGCTTTAAGAAGTCTTAAAACCTTGAAACTATATAAGTAAAATGAGGCCGTACTGCAAGTGACCTGTTAATAAAAATCTGAACCCTGTGCTGACCTCAACGGTCTGTCTGTAGTCATCCACGCTGCGGTCTGGCTGGCCTGCTGGGCTCAGAGCCTTTAGTCGGCTCTGGGTGAAGACCTGGAGGTCGGTCCCCAGTCTCTCGTAGTTCTCTAGCTTGGGCAACAGCCCTTTGAGCTCAGCCTCCCTCTCGGCCTGGCAAGCTTGTGCTGCAGCGTAGCGCTCCGTCAGTTCATCCAAAGCTCCCTGGAGGCCAGAGGCTGTGGAGGCGTCAGAGCTCTGAAGGAGTTTGGAAACAGAGTCCCGTGTTGCTTCCACGCTGCCCTGCCGGGACAGCAGCTCCTGACGAAGTTTCTGGGGATGAAACAGAGGTTTGAAAAACTGAGACTGAGACTTCAGATGTAGTAGATGATGTTGTAGATGCGCCAATCAAAGATGTGCAATCATTCTATTCACTGAGGACACCTGTGTGTTGTATTATCCATTATGTTTAATTCTTTTCAATGGAGGACATCGAAGGTGGTGCTTACAAACATAAAAACTACAGCAACATTCTGAAAGGAGATGTTACCTGGTTTTGTTTCAGGGCGTCTTGTACAGCCTGTGCGGTGGGTTCGACTGGTACAGGATTCAGAACCAGTTTGTCCAGCCAGCTTAGCAGACCCTTCAGGCCCTCCTGGACACTGACCGACTGGGCCACAGCTGTCTGCAGCTGCTCGGCCCGTTCTGACACAGACGCAGAGAGGGAGCCAAACCTCTTCTCTAAACCATCTGAAAAGAAGTCATGTCATAATAAATCTGAAATGTGGATTTAAGAGTGCTTGTTTTGACAATGAAAAGTCATAAACTGAGACAAAATCCCCATCCAGGAGCAGTGGTCTGGAGCTAAGACTAAGGGGGACAGATTTGATGAATGAAGCTACCTGCAGCACAGAGGATGTCAACAGCCTTCAGAGAGGGAGACTCATCTGTGCTGACCAGATCCCGGCCTGCTCTCTTCACCTTCTCCAGCTGCACCGAGCGCTCAGCCAGCTCGTCCTGCAGCAGCTGAGGACAGAGGACGCACATATTGTCAAACTGAAATCCTCTCTATAGCCGACAAGACATTTTAACTCCAACACAAGGTTCCCGCATACTTTCCATTTTAGTATTCCACTCTTTTTTCCAGATGTTAATTTCTTGACTAGATTTAGACTTTCAGACATGATGCAGCAGTTGGGGGAGATGACTGTCGACGAGGACAGATCATGAACAGCCTTTTTCCAAACTGTCTGTGCTCTTTTTCTGCCTCCTCCACCACTTCTTGTGTTTTGCTTATGTAAATGTTTTAATGAGAGCTTCACCTGTACTTGTCGCAGTGTGTTCTGCAGGTTCTGGGGGTCTGTCTCTCCACTGGGCTTGGCTATGCTTTGGTTCTGTTCCTGAGTGCTGAGCCAGGAGTGGAGGGAGACGACCTCGTCCTGGTACTGCTGGTACCTCTCCAACAGGCCAGACAAACGGCCGCCTAACTCTGATGACTACACACACCAAAAGGAAGTTCGATGGATTTGTAAATGTGTAAATTGGACACAATTTGTGACAATTTCTAGTATATTCTAGGGTCCCTCACCTTGGTGTGTAGGGTTGTGTATCTGTGGTTAGCATCCTGCAGCTTTTCAGTTACCAGCTGCTTGGTGCTGTCCATTGCTGGGTCTGAACGACCAGCTTGCTCCAGAGCTCCTTGAACGGAGTCCAGAACCTTCTGACCGGAGATGGAGACAAAGCGCAGGTCCGCCTTGTGGCAAATTACATCCTCACCAAGCTGGAAATACATGGAGATTTACAGGTCAGTTGGGGACAAACTCATATAGATATGTGCAGTGTGATTATCAGAAAAAACACATTTTTAGAAAAACATGAGTGTTGATGGAAAGCATGATCATGACCAGCAGCTTGCTAGTTCAACTTTCCAGAATTGCTGTGGAAAAGAACTATGAGAAAGGGACATAAAATTCAACAAATGTGATATCAAGGGACTCTTAACCAAACTGCTTCAGCGGAATTTCCCAGTGGCTCCCAGATAAAAATGCGTGATTGTGTGAGTGTGAATCAGGGCATGTCAGGGCAAATGGATGGATGGAAAATGAGGGTAGGAATTTAGTCTTTCATGGATAATTAAATGTCAAAAAAGCCTAGTTTGGAAGTATTTCTCAGCAAATTCACTCCACTTCAAAGCATCTGAAATCAGGCTCAGCCAGTACAATCTGCTGCAGAGCCACAGTACCAGCATTTTCAGTGCAACCTGCGCCACTTGCACACAGATGTAGATATGCCAGCCGGTGCTATGTACAGACAGAGAAATTAACAGCTTCTGCAATTTTGATATATGGGCCAAATGACAATTTGGACAATGACTGTTAAAACTGCTGTTTTGTTAATATGTTGTATAGTTGACGACTTTGTATTCATGTTCAAGATTCTTTGGCTGCAGTAAGGCATAACCCTGCAAAGTGCAAGTTTTGCCTGATGTTACTGAATGGCTCCCTCTTGTGGAAGATCTGCAGCATGATGAACTCACACACTGTAAGTTAGCACCCTGCTCCATGGAGAGCTTCACATGTAAATATTAAAAAAGGTGAATGAATACTATGAGACTCTGCCTTGAAAAACTCCCATTGTGTTATTGAAATGTGTATTTTGTGCACCTTTCTGTGCTCCTCCAGCCGGCCCTTTAGTCCCTGTGCATCGGTTTCTCCTTCCCCTAGGGAACGGAGCTCCTGTTCACTTTGTTCCAGCCAGGCAACCAGACTTCCATGTTCTTGGAGGAACTTTGTCAGCTCATCCTTCAGAGCTTCAGACTTCCTCAGACGGTCCTTGAAGAAACAGTTAAAGCAGTAGCAGTCAGTGAACTACAACACCAGCAAAAACAGTGAATTGATATAAGGGGCTCATTTATCTAAACCACTAAAACGGAAAAGCTGTCTTGAACATTTTCCTTGAATGTTACATTTTAGCAAACAAAGGAGGGAATTACTGAGTGCTCGCAGATAAAAAACGCGGTGGACTCCAGTTGAATGTCAGGTGCTCTTGAAGTTGAAAGATTCCGTAAAGACGATTTAATAAAAAGCCTTTATTAAATGTAATAAAGGCTTTTTAACTATCCTTGGCTCGGTCGGAGTGCCTGAAGAAAGCTTTGTGCTTTTTCTTTGTCTTTATGTTACATTTTATTTCCATGAAATCAAACATTGAAAATGAAAATCAGAGATTGTGACTGGTACCCAGATACAGCTCCACATATCACAGATCAGGGCACATTCTGAGTACCTGGCAGCTCTGCAGCTTGTCCTGGTGCTGGGCCTGCAGCTGATCCAGGGCAGCTCTGAGACGCTGCTTCTCTTCAGGGGGAACAGTGGAGTCGGGCTGGTCAAGAAGGGAGCGAGCTGACTGTGTGATCTGGAGTAGCTGCGCCTGTTGGGACTGGAGCTGCTGAAGCTCCGCCTTCGAGAGAGGCCACAGGTTTAAGTCATAAAGTGTTGTAAGATGTTTAAGCAGCACATAGATGACAAATTCTCACCTGCAGCATCTCTGTGTGTGACATCACAGCGCCCTCTGGCTGTGGGAATGACGCATCATTAACATCTTTGGCCAATCCAGATCCAACAGCTCTCCCGCCTGGTTGGTCAAGGGAGGACAACTCGTTCAGCAGAGAGTCGATATGTCCTTGGGTCTCCTGGAGCTCCTCCTCAGCCTTGGCCTGCAGGAGAGGAAAAGAGGAGAAGAGGATGAATACAAGCTACAAGAAAACAATATGAAAAAATGTTTGTACAACATCTATATAACCCCTCTCATCTTCTTACCCTTTGTGTGTTCTGCTGTACTGTGGTGTTGATGGCTGTGTCCACCTCTGACAGTGACGTGTTGACTGAATCTGTAAGGGCGCTGTACTGCTCCTTCATTCTTGTTAACGCTCCCTGGAGGCTCTTGCGCTCCTCTGGGCTCAGACTCTCTCCTCGCTCTGCCAGGAGCTCCTCCACAGAGCGGATAGCCTCAGCTATGCCCTCTTGTTTGGTCTGGAGGTCCTTCTGTGCTTCCTGGAGGGTGGGGGACAAAATGATATGAGCTGAATGTACATATAAACATGCAAAAGAGACTAGTTTGTGTTTCTGGTCATTGGCCTTTAGATTCTAGATGAGGAGGGAGATGAAAGATTCATACCTTTAGTTTTTTCTGCTTCTCTTGCAGGACATTCACATCACCTGACTCTGCTCCAGCTTTCTGACTGGCCAGCAAGCTGGCAGCTCCAGCCAACCACATAGTAAGGCCTTCTAGTTTCTGAGAGCATTCAGCTTTCTGCTGTTGAACCACCTGAGAGAAATGAGCAGAGAAGGACAAAAAAAGTCCCACAAAGAAAGAAACTGTGAGGGAAACTGCTGCTGACATGAATTGAGGAAGAGTCTATCATAAACAATTAAAGTGGATCACGAGACAGGAACGGTCCAGTTTGCATTTTTGATATGACCATCAGTTTTTATACTTCTCAAAATAAGAGCACACTAAATGCACATTTGCCCCTAAACAGATTCATTGTGTAGTGCACACTTTGCAAAGCTTTGAGCAGATTGTGTCCAGAGTTCACACTTACACACACACACACACACACACACACAGGCAGACATATAGACACACATATAGTATCTGCACATCAACATGTTGGTCAAGCAACAACAAACAATACAGAGAGAAATCAAACAAATGCATTTTATTTGCTGTTTTCCTCTTTCTCGTCTGTACTCGGATGAGACAAGAGGAAAGACAATTAAGCACTGTAGCCAGCGAGGCTCATCTGCTATCAAATCTCTAGCCTTTACCGCCGTGACACAAGCGATTTCCTTCAGTGGCAATCTGGAACAGCAAGGCAAACAGGTTAATACAACACATGTTATAAAGACATGCAGAGTAGCAAACACGCTTGCATAAAAAGCCTGTGTAGTAGGAGTGAGGGTGGTGATACTGTCCATGTAGAGTGGCAGAGCTTTTGCAACAAGAGCAGCAGTGGGTTGTTATCAAGGTACATGTGTGAGATGATGTGTAATGGCACTACAAGTTAAACTGTGGTGAAGGTTAGCTAGTTTACGTCAGGCTTTTCCAGTTTCTAGTCTAGTTTTATATGATGTTATAGAACGTGAGTGCTGAAAACAGTACTACGAGCTTGTGTAAGAAAGCAGGACAATAGTTTGAAGCATGACAAATGAAGCTGTGAAATGGTATATGAAAGCTAACTGCATTTCAAATGTATTAGTGAGAAACAGCGCTGCGCTGCAAACCAATCAGACTCAATCATCTTTTTCCAAACCTCTCTCTCCCTCGCACTCTGCCTTTCTCTGTCCTTCTCCTCTTCTTTCACTCTCTCTCTGCGCTGCCACTCCTCCTCCCTCTCTCTCTGGGCGGAGAGGGCATTGGCCCAGGCCTGGGCTTGGCCCGACGCTCGGTGGAAGGCCCTCTGGAGCTGCTGGAGCTGCCCCAGAAGATGCCTGCTCTGCTCAGGGGCCAGGTCCTGGGCCCGCTCCGAGATGAACACCTGAATGTCAAAGGCCACATTATTGACCTCATTAGAGCGAGCCATCAGAGAGGACTGGAGCTCCTAGAAAGAAAGAGAAAGAAGAGGTGTAAATGAGAGGAGGAAGGTGTCATTCCTCCATACAGCACTAGAGGCTGCTGTAGTGCAAAGAGATGAAGTGAATTGAGGCACTAAATGCCAACAATATATCAACTCATATTCTGTTTGTTAGGTGCTTTTAATCGAGAGTTCTATATGTTTACAAGATTTTAAAAAGTGCATATTGTCACATGATCCTTGTTTAATGAGGAATAATATGTTAAAGACTGATAATACATTTAAAGGGTAACAAAATGACTGCCGGCTCATAATATAATTTCACGCATTCCTTCAAAAAGGTGCATTATTTGAATATTATAATTGTCTTTCTTCCATTTGGACAACTTGCCTTGCAAAGACTCAGCTGCTGTGTGAGCTGATCACAACTGTCATCTTTCTCTGCCTTCTCCATTTTTTCCATCCCAGCCATTCCTCCATTCATCTGAGCCTCTGTCTCCCTCAGCCAAGACAGCAAACTCTCCACTTGTGCTCCGAGTGACTTCTGCTCAGCTGTTACTGCCTCCTGAGAGAGAAACGTCACTATCGTTAAACATTGCTGTTGAGTATTGAAGCCTGGTCATTGTCAAATAAATTCAAACATTTACAGAGGAAACAAAGAATTCTCTGAGCCAAACAACAAAGGGACACTTGAGACACATGTTGTGTTCTGATTTTCTGCTTCTTTTACCTTATACGAGTCTCTATGGTCCCGTAGACTTTGCAGAATGCCCTCAGAAAGTGCTCTGGCAGCCTCATACCCTCGAGCCAAGCTCCGCCCATCCTTTTCCAGGGCCAATAGGAGCTGTGGAGGAACATCTTTAGGCTGGGGCTTCAACAGCTGCTCAGCAGCCTCCACTTCCTTGTTGATCGAAGGCTCCAAATCACGCAATTCAAGGTCCAGAGTCTGAAAAACCGATTAGGAAAAGAAAACAAAAGTTTTCTTGATGCTGTTTGGTAAGAGACTAATCCTTAAATCAGCTTTTATGTCTCATACTGGGAGCACAAATGAAATGGCAAAATAATTTTATCAAAAAAAATAAAGACAAAGATCTGGGCTGGTGTGACATTATAACAGTGGATCTTTATCAGGTAAATATGCATGTTCTCTTACCTCAGTTTGTCTGATGATGTCATCCAAAGCGATGAGGCTGCGGCCAACAGACTGCTGTTGCTGCTGTTTGAGTCGGACTTCAATATGTCTTACCATGGAGACCAGGGCTACAATTTGCTGGTCATGCTCCAGGTATTCCTGACGCATCAATGATGACTGTGGGAGAGTAAAAATACATTAAAACAGAACGTATTCTCTCACATTCTCTATTATTGACTACATGTGTGTATAAATATACACAGAGGTTTCTTCTAAAGAAATTCATATAAAATTTTAGGACAGAAACCTTCACAATGATGTACTACCTCTTACCTTGGCAGTCTTGGATGTTGTCTCCTCTTTGTTTGACTCTCCACTCTTTCTGACATCATCCTCTCCTTCTTCCCAACTCTCGGTGGCTGTATCAGACTCAGGGATTCCAGGTGATTCAGACTCAGTTGAAACATCTTCAGTTGATTCTGGAGACTGGAGATGCTGCTGTTGGTCTTTTAAAGAGTTTGATTCAGGACCACTTGAACACTCAACTTCAGGTGGTTGGTGCCTTTTCTTCTTTTTGCCTTTCTCTGCTCCTTTAACTGGTTGTGTGCCAGGAACCACAGCTTGAGCTGTGGGTTGGATGTCTGGTTTGCCTTTGAAAGCCTCCTGAGAAAAGTCAACAGATCCACCAACAATCCCTGAATGGGACTCTTGGGATATTTCTTTCCCAGCAGAGGTAATCTCTGATAGTTGTATGTCTTCCTTAATGTGAGACTTGAATTCTTCTGACTGATGTAAATGTGGTGGACTTTGCTGGCTGGTCTCAGCACCTTTAACATTAATTATGGAGGTCTCCACTTTGTTTGCTTCATCACCATCTGAAGGTCTGGATGACTGACAGTCAGCATCCTTCCTCTGCTCCTCAGTACATGCTGACTCTTCTAAATCTGGTATTGTCATTGCAGGTTTTGTGGTAATTTCTGTTGATGTCATTTCAGAATCCACTTTTTCAGGAGTCACTAATTTCTCAGTATCAGACTCGGTTTTGTCTGCCACTTTTGGACTCTTTGACTTCTTGCTCTTCTTACTTCGTTTACTTTGCTGCGTTTCTTTGGGCTGGACTGATGGAGCTGTCTCAAGGCCTTCTTTAATGTCTTCCTTTCTAAAACCTTTCTTTTGTCTCTCATCTGTCTCCATAAGTTTGTTTTCTATGTCCTCTTTGACAGAAAATCTCTCCACAGTTGTATCTTCTTTGACCCTTGTCAATTCCACTTCATCTTCTTTGACACTCGTCCCTTCTTCACTCTCTTTAGGTGAACCATTGGGTGTCTTGACACTGTCATCTTTAACATCATGACTCTCCACTCCATCAACTTCAGCTGGCAGAGTTTGTGGCTTTACCTGTTTTACATTTGGGCCTTGACTCTCTTTCTTCCCCACTTCATTGCGCAATGCCTGCAGCTCTTTAGCAGTCTGCTGCTCGCTTACTCCTTTTTCAAATACCTTTTTAAGAATGCTCTCTTTGGCTTTCAGTACCAAGGCTGCTTTCTTGTCATCTGGTAGAGCAGATTTCTGGGGCAATTCCTGCCCATTCCCTTTCTTTACCTCCTGATGTGGTTGTTCAAGTTGCTGAGAGACAGAAGCCTTCTCTTCAACTTTCTCGTTCTGCTCCTGCCTTTTCATTTCCTCTATCTTATCACCCTTTTCTGCATCCTTCAATAAAGTCATTTTTACTTCATCTTTCTCTAATTCAATACAATGTTCTGTGAATTCCAGTGTGGCTGAAACTGCTTCATGTCCTTGTTTTATCAAATCATTGTCAACCTCAATGTTCCTATCAATCTTGGCTTCGCTTTCTCCTTTGGCAGGCACTGTGGAAGCTTCCTGACCATGAATCTGTGATTTCTCATATTTGTCTTGTGATGCAAGCTCCTCTGTGACAACAGTTGCCTGAGACTGACCTTCAATAGGTGTATCAGCTTGATCAGTTTGAGAAGGATGTTTTATCTCTGCGAGGTGTCTTTCATTCTCTGCTTCTTTACCCTTTCCATTCTTTTTATTCTTCCTCTTTTTCTTGCTTTTGCTTTGTGTCACTTTGGAGCTCAATGGCTGGTTTGACTGCTCAACGTCAGTGCTTGATTCAATCTCAATCTTTAAAGGTTTCTCTTTCGCCAACCTTTTATCCATCTCATTAACAACATCATTTTTCTGTGCTGTCACATCCCTCTTTCCATAATCCTCTTCCCTCAATTTTGACAATTCAGTGCTATCTTTGCTTTCTCTGTAATCTCTAATCTCTGCTGCCACAAAACCTGTCAGGTTTCCATCTTCAGAATCAACATGAACCACTGATGTGCTCTCATCACTGGGTCGACTGTCCTCTTTCTCAACCTTAATGGATTCCCCAACTGACTTCAAAATAGAAACCTCTTTATCTAACTGTGAATCTTTATCACTATCATAGACTTGTGCTTGAATGGATTCTCTGACAGAATCTCTGAAAACGTTCCCCTTTAGTTGATCATCAGTCTCACTCTCACCTGTTTGCAGTCTCTCATCAAGCTCCTGCTTAGGAGGAGGCTCTGATTTGCTGATGTCCATCTGTGGTACAATCTCATCTATAGCTTGCTGAATTTTTTTCTCGACATTTGCTGCAAACCTACTCAAGAGGTCGATGGATTTGTCTGACTCAATCAAAGCCTTTTCTTCCACTGACATTGGTGCTTCTACTTTGCCCTCTACTGTAGTACTGTCACAAAGCAGTGACGGATCTGTTACTACAGATGCTAATGTCTTTCCGATGTCATCCTCTGTGACTGCTATATCTTTCTTTGAGGGTGGAGATCTTGGAGGCTCCTCAGTGTTTATATCTGACCAGTTTGCTGGACTGTCTGGGCTTGACACTGACAATACAACAGCAGGGCTGTATGTGCCATTAGATGAGGCAACAGGTGTAGCACTACCTTCGTCACACTCTATGTCCACAGAGGCCTGAATCTCTGAAGCTATGTCACTGGTGATCAGTGCTTTTGCAATGGCATCATCGAGACGAGCGACTTGTTGTCCAGTGGCAGGATCAACAAAGCCCCCTTTCAAAAACTGGTTGGTGGCTATTACCCTGACCATATTGTCTCCAACTAAACCTCTTTGATAGGCTTCAGACAGGGGAAGCCTTTCTCCAGTACTGATATCAATGATCCCTCCACTGTCTGCCTGGCTTTGGAGCAGCCTCAGTGCTGGCACTGGGTCTACTTGCTTTGACATAACTGCCTCTGGAAGGGTCATGCTGTCTCCTGTTTGCTCATTCTGAATACCTCTGAATGGTTTAACTTCCAAGAAGCGTTTGCCTGTTTCGATATCTATCTTACCCTGGTTTACAAGCTCTGAATAAGGCACAATACATGCAGCCTGGGGGTCAAGCACTCCTTGTGTTACAGTTGAAGAAGCCATGGCTTCACTGGCAATATTATCATCCAGAAGACCCTTAGAAACTGCCTCTGTCAATGTCAGTTTACAACCAGACTCAGGGTCTAGAATGGCCCCCGTTGATGCCTGGAAAATGACAGCTTCTGGGTGAGATGAACGGCTGACTTTCCCCTGGTAGACCCACTCTAGTTCCTCCAGCCCAGGAGCAATAGTCCGATCCACTAGTCCTCTATCTATGGCATCAGAAACAGACAGCCTCAACCCTGAAGCATGATGCATTACACCACCCTCAGCCACCTGCCTTGCCAAGACTTGATAAGCCTCTTGAGAACTAATGAACCCTTTCTGAATTGCTTGTTCCAGAGGAACAGGAGACTTGGACTCTGGGTCAAGAACACCTTCCATCTGTAGCTGTAAACTGGCTTTAGTGAGGGCGGTTGTTGAATCTGTATCCTTTCCTTTGTATGCCTTCTCTAGTGCCACCAAGCCTTCTCTTTGATCCTCATCAATCAGTCCTAAGTTTGCTGCTAGAGTGACAGAGACTTTCTTGTCTCTACGTAGGTCAACAATCCCCCCAGACACCACCTGTGCTTCTAGGAGTCGAACAGCGGTGTTGGGGTCAATCAACCCTGCCTGAGCTGCCTCCCTTACCCCGCAGATCTGCCTTTTCTCAACATCCACAACCCCTGCAAGGGTTTTATCTGACTTCAGGACACTCCACATTAAATCTTCATCAAGTAAACCCTCCTGCATAACATCCTCCATGCTAAGTGACTCATTGCTGCTGGCATCTAGGAAACCCCCAAACAGTCTTGCCTGAGCCATTAATTTAACTGCCGTGTGGCCAGGGAGGACACCCTGGGCGACTGCCTCATCTGGAAGTAGCTTTTCTCCTTCTTCTGTCATCAGGCCTCCTTGTTTCAGCTCTAGGACTAACCTTGCTAATTCAGCATCCTCCCCTTCCCTCTCTACTGCTGTTTCAAGGATATCAGTCTGAGGTTTAGCATGCTTTGAGTCAGTCTCTGTGATAGGTACCTTTTCATTGATCCTCTCTGATTCAGTCAGGGAATGTGTCATATAATTTCTATCATCAAACTGTGTTGAATTAACATCTTCACTTGCTTTTGCTCCTTGTGGGATGCATTCTTTCAACAATATTAAGTCTTGCTCTGATTTGAGCGCTGCCATGACTATTTTTCGATTTGCTGTTGTGGTTGTAGTCTCCTGAACACCACTATCCCTGGGTTCGGATTCAGTTGCTACCAGCTCATCTGGTGCCTTTGCAAATTCTGCTACAAAATTTGTAGCTGAAGCCATTGAACTTTCAGGACTGGATGTTTCTCTCCTTTGATCTTTTACTTTTGTATCTTTATCTAATCCAATTTCATTTTTAGCTGCAAAGGCTAAATCACTCTCTACAATCACTGACGGTTTGTGCAGCAATTTGTTGTCATCTTCACCATCATAACGTTCTTTAAGTCTGCCTGTGCCATTCATCTCAAATTCTTCGCTTGGTGTGACTATACTGAAACTGTCTTCTTCAACCTCAGTCTGTTCGTCACTCACCCCTTTATCTGTCAAACTAAACTGCCTCACCACTTGCAACTTTCCCTGTTCATCTGTGGTCAAACTGTTGTGTGGCTCAGCTTGACTTCCATGTGCAGAGTCTCCAGCAGCCAGTTCAGTAGCTTTGACCAACTCCACTAAGTCAGGGTCTAGCAGCACCACTCGTTTTCCAGAATGAGCATCTACATAGCTGTGAGTCATGAGGTGAAACAGCAGCTTGTGTTTTGCTTGCTCTTTAGGATCCATTCCATGTGTTGGTGTAGCATCCCAGACAAGACCTTCGGGGGATGATGAAGGTGGAGGAGAGGATGGAGGTGGAGAGGAGCTGGTGGAACCCCAGCTCAAGCGGTTTAGAGATGGGGTACCTGACTGGTTCATGCTGGAAAGAACATCTGGAATGTGAGTGTCTTTGAGAATACTGACTACACTGGGCTCAAGGGCCTCTTCAGCAGCCTGGTTTAAAGGCAGCACCTGGAGGGTTTCTGGGTTGTAGAGAGCCCCAATGGCATGTCGCTGCCTTAGGATGTTCCTTGACAGCTCTCCTGAGAGCACTCCTTGTTGAAGAGCCTCAACAATCGGCAGAAGTTCTCCAGATTCAGGCCAGAGTATTCCCATGAATGCCCAAAGAGACTCAAGGACCAACAGAGCCAAACGAGAAGAGAGAAGATCCCTGCGGATGCTCTCCTCCAAATCTAGACGTTCTCCACTCAATGGATCTAGAATCCCCCCATTTTGCAGCTGTCGTGCTAACATAGCACAAGCTAGATCCTGGTCCATAAGCCCATGACGAACAGCCTCATCAAGTGTCAGCCGGTGGCCAGACCGTGGGTCAGCAATACCACCAGCAAAGAGCTGAGCTTCAAGAAGTCGTACAGTTACTTTCCGATCAATCAGGCCTTCCTGGACTGCACGGAAGATACCAACTTTTCTTCCAGACCGAAGGCAGACAGTTCCTCCAGGTTGCTGTTTGACAGGGAGGAGGAGGAGACCTGATTCATTGTCAAGGACACAGCGCTGTTGTAGATCACTTAGGTTCAATTTTTCAGCTGTGTTTGGATCAATCAGCTCTCGGTGTTGCAGCCTTGACTGGAGTTTTGAGACTATTCTAGGAGTTAGAAGTTTCCTGTCTTCTGCTTGCTCCAAAGTCATAATTTTTCCTACTGAGTTTCTCAGGCCTCCAGTATTCATTTGGAGTTCTAGGATACGAAGCCCTACACTCTCTCCAATGAGCCCAGACTCCATGGCTGTAGCTACTGGCAACATATTTTGTTGCTGGTCATCTGTAGACTTAGTACTTTCCACCAAAAGCAAGGCACTCTCTAGGTCAGAAAGGGACTGTTTGGTGTGGGTGTCGATTAGGCCTTGAGCTAGACCTTGTTCCAGGGAAAGATTGAGAGGGTAATCAGGCTGGAGGAGCCCACCCATTATGAGCTGGGCCTCCAGTAGTACATGGCAGGTGTCCTGGTCAATAAGACCACGTTGGGCTGCTTTGAACACTGGGAATGTTTCCACTGTTCCCAGGTCAATTACTCCAGCAATGGCAATTTTGCTCTGCAAAAATAAAGAAACAAAATTCCAGTTGACATTCATTCTGGTAATATCCCAGATCAATGTTGTATGGCACTTTGAGCCAGTAAATGCTTTATGTTACATTACTATGTTAAGTGTATTATGGGTAGAATCAGATGGTAGAATCAGAAAAAGAAGAAAACCCACAACCAGTGTCTACCAAAACATACTAAGAGATATAAGTGCAGAAAAACCACTATTGATACTTGTTTCTTGTTTTAGATGTTGCTTATTTGTACATTTAGTTTCTTTCCCATATCTTAATTTCTCGTTTCTATTAAAAAGCGCTTTAATACTTACCACAGCTACTCTAAAACAAGCACTAAGCATGCAAAAAAGCAACTAGTAACAAAAACGCAGAAAAAGCTCTCGATAAAGTTAAGCAAAGACACACAAGAGAATACAGGAGTATTCAGAAGAAGAGGAGAATAACATTTCTAGGTGAGAAAAAACTGCAACGGTAAGAGAGAAAGCGAGCGCTACTTACCGTAAGGGCTGGTCCCACGGCACACACAATAATGGGCCAGTTTATGGCTCGGCAGAGTGAGGCGCGACAGGTGAGAAGCTGGTTGTTAGCATTCTGCATGCCACTCTTCATTCTGACCCCTAACAGTGACACTTAATCCACCTGCTGACCTAACAGGCTCAGACAACTATGACTTCTTGGGTCTGACACCGTTAAACACGTGCAGGCCGAATTCTGTATGTGGAAATTTATCTTGGGTTGGCAGATTAGAGTCTTGTTATATACCAGGCGTTACATAAGACTGTAATGACTCATCAATGGCAAGGCATCAGGACAGTACTGTGTTGTGAGACACCTAATGATCCCCACTGAACAGTAAATTGATCTAACTCATCAACACACCGAACAGCTGTAGAATTACTGTGTTAATAAATGTCCTGCTTTCTTTTCCATCTTTCATTCTGATCCGTGGCTCAGAGCTCAGGTGTCCGCAACTCTCCCTTTGGCGGCTGTTAGTGGTTTTCAAGCAAATGCTGGTTTAAAGTTTCACACATTAATAGTATGCATTAGAACAAACAAATTTCTCATTCACACACACTCTTGTGATCTGGACACAACATGCTCAAATGGTGAAGTGTGTTTTGTTTTGTTTTTTTGCATAGCTGGCCTCTGGTGCACTTACACTCTACATCAAAAGTGACTTTTTAGAAAAACATCTACCCATCAGTGAGTATTTTTTCATCACATAAAAATCCCATACAACATTCACATAAAAATCAATTATGAGGTGTAGCTATCAGGACATTAGAGTTATCACCACGGACTGCTTGAAACCTGAAATTCTCACAAACATTCAATCCTTTTTTGACCAATGTACCATATCTGACTGAATGTGTGATTCCCATTGGTCGACTGCACAGGTATACATGGCGTAAACTTGATGCAGGATAAAAATAAGTACTGGAATGTAATGTGTTGACTTTATGCAGTGGCATTACTTTACCACCACATAAGGAAGAGTAGCATGATGCAATTTTGTAGCTACAGAGATGACAGTAAAATGTGAAGGTGCATCTATTAAAAAAAATGACTGTATCTAGCAATGGAGCTACGAAAAGCAGAACTCTACAGCTTCTACCTGACTGCTAGCATGACTTGGGCAGCGCTGCTGTAGTGCGGCACCACTAAGGCCATGTATTAACCATGTTAGCAGCTCAGCAGATGTATTTTCTGATGATAATGATGATGAATATGACAAAATCTAGGATGGGGATAGTTAATGATGTGACTGCAGGCTTTTAGGAGAACAATGTGAGAGTGGACCACTCCATGCTAAGGCCCAGTTCAGACAGTATCATCCAGTGAATTCTTCTTTGCCATTCTATGCCCACATTTCTACTGTGAAAGTGTTATTTTTGTATAAAAAAATGTCACTTTCACTAAAAAGTTGGCAGCGAAAGTGTTTTAAGACAAAGATGACAGCATCTTCTTGACTGTCAAATTATTCTGCCATTTGTAACTTCTCCCTGAATGACAAAGGAGGAGGTCAAACACAAGAGCCAAAAATAGAAAATGTCTTTTTTAGATCCTCTGAATACACGTCTGAAAAGGGTCTGTGATGCTTGTTAAACCAAACCAAGTCAATGAGTCGTCAATAGTGGTGATGTTGATGATGTCAGAAATGCACACTCTGTGAACAAACGACATGCTGTGCGACACACACACTCTTGCTGGCCCACACATGAACTCACACTTAGCTCGCAAGCATATTCAGACTGAAAGCAACATTTTTGAGGAGTACCTTCACAATTACATTTTGTCAAGCTTGCAGAAGCTGAAAACACATTTTCTGTCATAAATCTACAGTACCACCTGTGCATCTCAGCACATCCCTCCAACCAACCTACCTTTCTTTCCTCCTCTTTGGCCAGTTGCTGCTCCAGCTGCTGCAGCTGCTGGGTGGAGCTATTACACAGCTGGTTGTAGGTGGCAGTCAGCTCATCCAGCTGAGCCTCCACATGAGCGCGCTCCTCCGGGGACAACCTGGAGAGGACGCAGGGGAAAAGGTTAGAGCAGGTGGGGTTTACTGCATGTGTTTAATGTGTGTCTGAGTGTGTCATGTCCATGTATGTCGCTTTGTGTCAGTTTCCTGCACACAGGGAAAGTCACAGAGTGTGTGCAGTGAATGTGTGTGTGTGTGTGTCCATGCACATGATCTAAACTTACTTGCTGGCCTGTTTTGATAGTAGGAAGACCTGTGTGCTCCTTATAGCTTCAGCCACTTCATCCTTCTTGGCTGCTAGCTGTTCACTGATGGCCTTTAGAGAGGATACATGTATGAGCTGCTTAGTACAGTAAAACCATGATTAACTACCAATCAATATTTCAATTAAACAGAAAATGACATTTAAGTTTTCAGTGACTGTTATCCTTTAAATATATCCATATAACAGTTATGAGCTGCACAGAACAAACAGCGGCCTTGACCACTTGGATGTCAAATGCTTGTCTGTAAAACGTTGTTTTTAACTGATCAGATTTCTGTTGTACCTGTTGAGCAGCAAGTGAGGACTCGGCGTTGGGGCCCCCAGTCCGTCCCTGAAGGCCTTTGACCCAGCCCAGCAGGTCTGAAACTTGGCCCACTCTGGCTTGCTTCTCCTCCTCCACCTCTTTCTGCACAAATTGAAAAAATGTTTACACGATAAATCTCAAACTATTTACCTTTACTATGTAATCCCTTGACAATAAATGAGAACTCCCTCTTTCTGAGACAATATGCACAAATTCCAAATTCAAGCAAGAGAGTGATCGTGAAACAAAGTCCCACCTCTTCTTCTTCTAGTCTTCTCAGAGCATCACTGATGTACTTTACATGCTGGGTGGTCAAGGTGACCAAGGCTGTGTAGCGTGTGCGCAAGTCCATGAACTGTAGAGACAGACGCCCAACAACAAACCATCAGTGACGGCAAAGCATATCCACACCAAAATATGTACTGCATAGTGATATTTATCAAAAGAGGAGACCAGGCTCTCTGTCCTCACCTCCTGAGTGATGGCGTCAGAGGAAGAGTGCATCCTCCTCCTCTTGACAGGTGACTTGTGTGTAGATTCTACAAAGGCTCTGTAGGTCATCAGCTGTAGTTCATAATCCTGCAGAATACAGCCATGGTGGGACATAAATCAGTAAAAAACTTTGACTGTTGGAAACACATGACAATGACATCATAGTGAAACGGCTCCACCCAAACTAAACTGTAAAAAAACAGTTTCACATCTTTTACATACTGTGTGTGCATGTCTTACTTTCACTGCAGTGCAGTACTGTTTGGAGTGAGTCTGGCACTCGTCTAGTTTGGCCTGGTTCTGTTCAATCTCAGCTACTAATGCCTGGAGAAAGCCAAAAATCATCATTTATTTAAGTCAGATACAATGTGTGGGTTTCATTGTGTGTTTTCACAAATCTGTTCACTCTGTCAGTCTACAGGTGAAAGTTGATGAGGTCAGTGTTACTGACCGTCTGCTGGGCCAGTTGTTCCGACAGTGCTTTGCTGTCTGTCTGTCCAGGTTGTGTGTTTTCTTGTCTCTCTGTTGTTTCTTCGATCCACTTGATCAGAGCAGAATGACCGTCTCTGTACTGCTGCAGGGTTGAGCCCAGAGCTTCTAGATCAGCTCGCCTGCAATAAAGCAGGAACAAAACATTTATCACACATAAATATTGAACCTCCAGCATTCAGCGTGTGCACAAAAGAGTTTTCAGCAGGACGATGGATCTTTACATGTTCTGTTATAACCAGACATCAGAACTTCTGCTCCCCAAATCTTTTCTGTTTTCTCTCTTGTCCTGCTCACCGTGTCTCCATCTGTCTCTTGATTCCACTCCACCTCTCTGCCATCTGATTGGCTCTCTCCTGGTAGCGCTCCAGCTCAGGGCTGCGGTCTGGGTGGAGCCTGCTGAGCTGAGAGCCCACCTCTTTGGCTCGAAGTACCTCTGACTGCAGAGACTGGAAGATGTCCTCCTGCTCGGCAAGCTCAGCCTGCCACTTCTGGAAAGAGAAAAAAGAGGAACCAAAGGATGCAGGGAAGGGTTAGAGTGCAAATAGCTTCACAGCATTTCTCTGCAGCCGGCCGTAACAGTGAAAACGCGTCCCTTACCCCGAGCTGATCTCTGAGTTTTTGAATGGCCGTTGTGTCAGCAGGAACAATATCTTCTTCACTTAGTCTGCTCTCGTTCTTCCTGACTTGGCTCTCTGCTTCATCCAGGCGACGCATGAGGATCTCCACTGTTTTTAACCTGAGTAGATAAAAGGGAGTTAGATAAGTCATACATTTGTACATTTCTGAGTTAATAACCAGGATGGATGTACATGCCAGAGGGAGTAGAAGCGCACTAACTTTTCCAGGTAGACAGACGAGAGGTTGTGCAGTTTGTCTATCTTGTCCACAGCCTGACTGAGTTCAGACCGGAGGACAGGGATGCTGGAGGATGTCGGCTTCTCTTCGAAGAAACTGACGCAGCGGCGAGAGACGTCACCCAGACTGGACCGCAGGGCATCCAGTTCAGACTGCAGCTTCTAGACAAGGAATGCATTTTAAAATAAGCCATAAGTAAAAATGGAGAGCAAAATGAGGGGGTAAGTAATGTCCTTCAGACAAAACTGTAATTTAAAAAAGGAATGTTGGCCATTGTTTTAAGCAGCGACTGAAAGAGAGATGACCTTTACAAAACCATACTGATTCATTTACTGCCAGTGAACTACTTTCATCATATCTTTATAGTTTCATTTGTGTTAAACTTCTCCAACAAGAGTGAAGCAAACAAAAATATTTGCAATAACAAGTAGACCTATTAAGGCAGATAAATCATTACCACTAGCAAACAACAACCATCACGTTTCAGATTTGTCTTGTACCATGCTTTTAGAGGTGTTTTTAGCCCTTAATATATACAACAACAGTGTATAGAAGTAACCTCTCAAGCATTAGCTGATACAGCTCAACATCACCTTCAAAAAGAGGTGTTATTAACTGTTGCAACCAGCAGATGGAGCTCAAACCGACCTCTTGCTCTGCAATCTGGACAGTGTTTTCAGCACTGTCACCTGACAGCCAACTGGGGGGCGGAGTTTCAATTCCCCTCATCAGTCTCTGCTCGGCCTCATTTAGACGAAGGGTGATGTTCTGCAGCTCTGACAGGTACGAGCGCGAGACTGACTCATCCTTCTCCACTGCAGAGATAAACAACAACGGCAAGAAGAAGGAAGAGTTATTTTGGACATGAACAGTAACTGTTCTACAGTAACTGCAGCAGTTTGCTTGTTTTATTCAGAGTCTCAAACTATTCAGTGTTCATTGCTGAGGGTTAGGATTAGAGAGATGATAAAAAGAACATTAATAACTTTGATATGTCTGACTGGGTTTCATGCTGAGCATTATCCTCATGCAGTGTCTTGAAATTAAAATTAAAAAAGGAAAAGCAGCAAATTAACCTGTAACAAAAGTAGTCAGATGAATACAGTACAGTTTTGAGTGTAATATTTATACTTCAAATTTAGTGGCATGAAAAGAAAACACAAAATACAAACACCTTAAATTTCTACTGTAGTCGGTACAGCACTTGAGTTTACTTAGTTACATTTCACCACTGGTGCTTGTCAGTAGTAGTGTTCATGCATCCCGGAGGGTATGTCTGTCCATCCCGTCTCACCTGTCTCCATGTTGTGCAGCAGGTCCTGGCAGTGCAGCTGGGCCTGCTGAACTTCCTTCTCCAGCTCTCGTCTTTCGCCTGGCGTGAACAGAGTGCTCTCCTTGCTGTCAGACAGGAAGTCGGCCAACTGGGAGTCCAGGTGACCCAGGACCTGCTCCCGCTCTGCTGGAGACTGACAACGAACCTGAGAGGTGACACGAGGAGGGAGAAGATAAGTACGAGAAAGCAGAAGAAAAGCCAAGGAACAAAACAGAACAGAAGATTCTCACCGTGTCCAGGTTCCACCCGGAGACAGTCCTCATGTCTTTGAGCAGGTAGTGCCAGGACACCACACTCTTCATGTTGATATGCAGCTGATGCCAAAGAGACATGACCTTCTGGTACAACTGCTCTGCCCTGTAAATATTACAAACATGTATTTTTTGTCTTTACTGTGAATGGCAAGCAGAAAGATTCATACTCTACTGTCACCTGAAACATCCAAACCTCATCACATTACAATCATCATTATCCTCAAATCACACTAACCGTGCTCCATGTTATACCGTAAGTGTCGATCTCACCTGCCGGCGGTATCGATGGCCTCCTGGTTCGGAGGCGGGACGGTGAAACACACTGAGGGGACCATGGCCTCATTCCCTGTCGGACTGATCACCTTCCACTTGGTCCTCTGAGAGTTGTCCTCCAGCACACACTCCTCGCCTCGGCTTATTGTGATCTGAGAGGAGGGGTGCAGGATAGATGCGAAAACAGGAAAACAGAGAGGGATGGATGGAGCACAAATGGAGGGCGAAAGAGGGATGTTGGGAATGAGGAAGGGAGCAAAGAGGAATGATGGAGAGAGCAGGATGGAAAAGTAAGAGAGAAAATTAATAGAAAGTCAGGGAATTATGATGGTTGAAAAGAAAGATGACATGTTAGAACACAGGATGGATGGTGGAGACGTCGAATGAAAAGATGAAGAAATCAAGGGAGGTGAAATCGGGGAGGAGAGGAGAGAAAACATGTAAACCAAAAGCTGATAGCGACAAACTCAAAATGCAACACAAAATGCAAACGTTCATGAACTTCATGAAGTTAGCAGAAGCCCTAAAATGATGTGACAGAGTCCTTGAAAGGAACGATGCCATGTGGACTGAAAGCGGCTTTGCACTTCTCAACTGAAAGCTTTTATTCTGAAAAGCAGCAAATGCTCTCCAAACTCAAAGTGAGGTTTACTGATACCTGGGCTGGGTTTGACAAATTCACCTTGAGCAGCGATTCACCAACAAGGGAACACCGTTACTGACATGGTGATTTTAAGAAAGCCAGCACAGGACAAAAACAGAGAGTTTGGGATTAGAATCTGCAGAATTCAGCTCTAAAATAAACACACGGCGAAGCCAAAGCTGTGGGGAAGAGTTTTAGGGCTGCACATAAAAAGGCTACAGCTGTACTGCCTCCCCACCCACCACCCTCTCTCACCCCTTCCCTGCACACACACATCAATACATCAATAATGCAAAGCTATGCACATACAGTAAATACATGAAATGTAAATTAAAGCTTTAAGCTGTGACTGGTTATTGTCTGACTGACTGAATGAGCCTCAGAGGCTTGGACTGTGTTAAATTCAGTTCAGTTCAGTTCAGCTCGCTGATTGCCACCTGCCCTTATCAACCATCACTTCAATTTTACCCTCACCTTTAACTTCTTGTGTGTCAAGTATGAAAGCATTCGAATGCATACGACAGAGATAAAACTCTGCTTTTGTGTCCAAACCCTACTTGTATGTCTCCTGTCCAAACTGTTTTAATGTCAAAGAGCAGATGATAACTCTTTGGGTTTTTGGGTTGTCCGCATATTAAAGCACTTGCCATTTACTGCTTTAGTTGTGTTTTTGTCACTACTGGCCTCACATTATGAGAGAGAGAGATTCAATCTGGTGCCGTTAAGACATAAAAGCTTACCATGTGCACACACAAAGGTCGATCTTTGGTTCAGCTTTTGATAAGATATTAAAAACGGCCATGGTTTAACATTTTGTTCCAATGAAATTAGATTTTTTTGTATTTGACTGACTAGAAACTAAAACTTCATATTAAAATAAACATATTCACCATTAACTAGTTGCTTTTTAACAGGTATAAAAATAGCATATTTGCTCTTATTTCTCAATTTATTAATTCCTTATTCTGGGGGTTTGGAAGATTCATGTAGAACAGCTTCCTTACTTACTACCAATAAGCAATAATTAGGAGGTTATTGGAGAAAACTCTTAAGTTAATGGCCTAGCATTTGTTGAATATGGTCATGCAGAATAAGGCATTAATATGTGCTTCATGGTGACTAATAAAGACTCAATATGGTACTGATATGCATGCTAATAAGCAATCAGTTAATGGAGATTATGTGTACCTTCATATAAAGTGCATTAGTTCTATACAGTTGACAAACTCATAAGAAACAGGTCTTCCAATGGTTTCCAGGACACAGAACCAGCTCATACGAGGGCAAACCTCAAATTCACCTTGACGACACGTTACAGAGCTGACAGTAAACCCTGAACTCAGCTGATAAGAGAGGAGCAACCAGGGCAGTGCAGTGTGTGCAGTGTAAGAATCTGAGGTGAGAGAGGGAGAATATAGGCAGCTATACCTGAACGTTTGTCTTGCCAGCCCAGCCGACAGACGAGAGGAAGGGAAGAGGATGAGGAGGAGGAGGAAGAAGAGGAGGAGGAGGGAGTGAGAAGGGAGAGTCAAAAAAGGTACATGAGGGTATGGAGAGAAAGGAGGAGACACAGGAAAGTGAAGGAGAGAAAGATTACTTTGGGTCATGTGCATGTTCGTCCAGACGTTTGGTGAACATCAGTACACACTGATTTGTTTAAGTATAACTTTCAGTTGTGTGACAGCTTCCATCTTCCTTTGTTTTTCTCTTCTCTTCCATCAGTAATGCAGCAAAGGACCAAACCACCTTCCTTCTTCACCTGGATACAACACCTCACATTCAGTGAGCTTCAGTGAACAAATTGACCCTGAGGAGTCCAACACGGCAAACTAAAAATAGCAGCATAAGGGGCAGCAGCAGCATGTCCACCCTGCTGGAGCACGAGGTGCTGCTTCTCAGCTGAGCCCGCAAAGGGGATGAGAGAGATGTATAATTGATCGGCTTTTAGATCCCCGAGGGACATCACAGGTGAGGGTAAGAGGCCGTGAGAGAGAGACTTTACTTGTTTCCATGTGTGAAAGAAAGTTTTCTAAGGAGAACAAAGGTAATGATTCATTCTGGATGATAATCATTATGCTTATTCAGCTTATTCAGCTTCCAAACTGAGCACTGCTTCATGTGCTTGCCAGTTAAAATTAAATGAAAACAGTTGGAACAGTTACCAAAAAAATCCACCGAGGACCACCTAGGCTGAGCACAGTTTGTGTCGACACGCTCATGAATCTAAGGACAAAACAGTTTTCAGGAAGCAGCTAAAACAGAACAGCCACAAAGCGACTGTGGAAGGGCTTTGGAGAGGAAGTGCAGGGCAGAGAGGAGGCGGTTGGTGGTGAGGGTTAAAACAATAGAGTGGTGAGGTCACTGGTGAGCTGGTACTTGTGGTACATGTACACACATTCTGTCACAAACTTGTCCTGAGAGTCAAAAGGTTCCTTACATAAACTTTCATTGTCAGAGGTATCTGAGAGCTAAGATGGGAAAAGCAGGACTGGCTTATTTTAGCTCAACTGGATGAACAGATTTCTCTGTTTTTATTACGTTAAAACAACTAAACACCAGCATGTATAATATATGGTAGGTCGTGTACCTCTATCTGTCTGTAGTCGCAGATGGCTTTGATGGGCGTTGTGGTTCCCAGGGTGCTCTCTGCACTGCGGGGGTGGAGCTGCACCACCGTCTTGGCCCGGCCCACCAGGCTGGCCACAGTACTTCGGTACTCAATCAACTGCTCCTTCTCCTCCTGCAGGACAGAGAAAATCAGTGGACATTCATCGTCAATCACTTCATGTTCTAGTCACTCAAACAGTTACAATGATTTATTTTAATAACCCTTTTCATCAGTTTAATAGTCTGTCCATCATTTGACGAGGGGAAGACATTTATCCATGCCAGAAACTGTTGAACTCGTCAGACTGGACAGATTGAAAAATAGAGTTTAGCCAGATGCTAAAGCTGAAAATATCTTTCTTACACTGTAAAGACTACACAAGGCTAAGAATCCACATCCATGCCAGCAGCTCTGTGAGCCTGTGCTTGGGCACAGTGGTGCTTTGAGCTTCTGCTGATGTTAGCACGACATGTTTACAATGTCAGTGTTGACACGCTGATATTTAGGAGCTTAGTTTAGCGTGCTGGCATTGCTAACATTGGCTAATTAGCACTTAACACAAGGAGCCGCCGATGGTTGATGTCATTAGTTTGCAGACATTTTGGACTTGCAGCAGCTCTGTCTGTAAGGACTTGTCTTGTGGACCGGGCAGCTGTTCTAGCTTGGACCATGTGACAGAGTGGGGACTGGTAGCTTAAGAGATGACATTTCACCTCCCAGGCACTGCCGAGGTGCCCTTGAGCAACGTACTGAAGCAAAACTGAAGCAAGTGCAGCTCTCCACTAAGGCGTGTCTACAGGTGTCTATGAAAATCATCCAATATTTGTTAAGACACTTCAGTCTGAACCAAAGCGGTGCACTGACCAACACTGCCATCCCTCCAGCCAAACCGCTGGCATGGCTAAAAGAAGAACCTGCCCAAATGATGTTAAACACATGAAGACAATATTTCCTAGCAGAGCACACTGCAGGTCGTACAAATTATCATTAGTCTATTGGCCTGCACTCAGTGAGATAGTGGACACAGCTGCTTGTGTTAGCTTGTGCGCTAACCATTAAACATTTAAAGGTGCGCTCTTCACCCTGACAGGTAGAATTACATTTTGCTTCTTTCTCGCCCCCCGAGAGAGTCATTAAGGATTCATTATAGAGAAGCAGGTAGGGAGGGAGTGTCGGAAAGACAGAGATAAAAGTGAGGGAGAGGTCCAGACAGACTGAGATCGAAAGCTCAGAGGGTAAATAACTTTATACATTACACGCCTTAAATGAATTTCACACTGACACGGTGTTGGCTGCAGTCAGCACTAATATAACAAGTCAAATGACAAGCTGGGAAGAAACATATTTATACAGAGACAGACGAAAATGTGGGCCCATGAAGGATTACAAATCAATTATTACCACAAGAAATCTTGGATAAAGTGGCTGGCCAATGAAATGCTGAGTCAGTTTAGGTGATTACATTCTATAACAAATTACAAAGATGTATTTTATCTAATTTCAGTGACAGAGAGTGCTTATGATCCAACCATGCCTGAAGAAGTAATTCAATACCAGTAAACAAAAAGACAACAGTGTGCAGGCAAAACGCACAGCGAAAAGGCAGGCAGGGGTTGATCAAACAGCCATTCCTACACCCGAATCTCTGCCTAACAGAAGGTGGAGAAGCTGATTTCATGCCCTCTCTTCAGCCATTATGGGAGTCAAACAAAAGGTTGAGCTGTTTTCTGTTTGTCATTCAGAAGCATTCTACAGTATCAGCTTCCTCCTCCCAGTGAGAGATGGAGCACAGTGGACTGGAAACTCCACTGACTGGAGCTGGCAGCTCATCAACACACAGGCCCAAACACAAACACACATAGATGTAAACGCTGTCAGGTCGCATGTGGATAAGCCACATACCGTACGTAACAAAGCTGACTGCACACAGATCTGTGAAAAGAGCAGCTGTCTGTGACAAACGAACACACCCCGTTACTGAGAGGATACGCTCACTGCGCTGGCCTGCAGAGCGCTGCCCACATTAACTCTGCCATCTGTTTGAAGTCAGGTGTGTGTGTCTGTGTGTGTGTGTGTGTGTGTGTGTGTGTGTGTGTGTGTGTGTGTGTGTGTGTGTTAGGTAGGTGTGAAGATGGCAGTCTCACAAATGTGCCACAGGAGGGATGATTCAGCAAAGCTACCCTCTAACAGATTACTTCACCCTGTCAGGCGGTGTGCTGCAGAGGTGTGCACCACCTGACGCTGGTGGAACTCTCTGTTGCTTCTGTGCAACAGAACACTGAGAACATGGTCATATCATGAAGGGCCATGTTTAGACATGCGTTTGTCATGTGTAGGTTTGCTTGTCGTACACACAAGGCGGCAGCATGGTTTCTGAACTTCAGATACAAATAAGACTTCACGTTCATCAACTGCACATCTATATCTATAGATATAAACCATATATACCATCGAGTCCTGCAGCAGGTCCTCCAGTTTGCTCAGTCTGCTGTTCTTGTCACAGGTGTACTGTCTCTTGATGGTTTCCTGGAGCTGGCGCAGGTACGACTCACAGTCCCGAGCATCACTCATGAACTGAAAAAGGAGACAGAAATGACAATATTAGAGGACAGTGGACATGAGTTATGTTTTGTCGAACAGTGAAGTTAAAAGAACATGTGGAGGACTTTTGAGAATTGTCTAACTATTCCATTCCCAGGCATCATGTGTTTGCAGTCAGAGGCCTGAGGATATGAGGCAAGTAAAATAAGCATATTCCTTTTAATCATTACAGAGACACACTTTCACAGTCATTACATTACAGTATGTAACATCTATGTAAGATAAAGAGGACACTCGAGAAATGAGTCTGCTCAGAGGTCATTCTGTGGATTTGGTGAGAAATACAACAAAAACGCAGATTCATTTACGATTTTGAATTCTCAGTTTGAAAGCTTGGTTTTCTGCTCGTGAGGAAAGCTTAAATAGTTGTGTCTGGTTATGCCTCACCTGGAAGTACGCCGTGTTGTCTTTGAGGTGCTGCTCCACACACACGCAGAGCTGGTTCACCCACTGCCACTGAGTCTGCAGGGCTGCACTGTAAGCCTGAAAAACATGCAGGAAGGTTTGTGTCACACTGCACTTACAGTTACATTCAGTGTTTCTGCTGGACGTGTTCGCCAAAAACATTTACAAAAGGTCACAGGTTACCTGCTGTTCTTTGAATTTACATTGACAGAGTTTTAAAAAATACGAAGCATCATGAAGCGCACAGTCTAGTGAGACAAGGGGCATTTTAACAAAAGCATTTGGGTTCAACTGTCTCCCCAAATGAGTCACGGAGGCAAAACCCAACATCTTTAAAGGTCATTAAGTCAAACTGAGTGAAGTCGTGGATTCACCTCCACGGTCTGCTTGGCTGGATGGTTCTCCAGACACAGACGGTTGGCTGTTTCCTGGAGTGACCGCATCACCTCTTGCTTTTCATCCAGCTCTAACCTCACTTCCTGTAAACACAACAGGGAAAGAAGCATGGTAGATTACACGATGATTACAGTACTGGCCTGAGGTAAAAATAGTGTTTCTGTGCATTTTATTTTGAGTTCTGATGTGTGGAAAGCACATGTAGAGATAACTGTGTTCTGCAGAAGCACGGCTTGTTTTATGTATGGCTGTGAGTGTTTCAATAAGAGACACAATAATATCCTTTTTTTCTGGAAAATTCCAGATGTTTGTGGTCTTTGGTTTGTGTTTTCTGACTCGACAGAGGAAACCATCAGTGTATCTGTTCAGCCCCCCCCTCTGCTCACGCTGTATAGCTCTCTCTTGGCGTTCATGTTGTGGTTGTTGTCGCTCCAGTCAAAGGCGATCTCCTCCTCCTCTCTCTCGTTGAGCCAGATCAGCTCCTCGGTGCAGTGCGACACAAATGCGTGCAGGCTCTCCAAGCTCTGCAGGCGCCATGACGAATGTTCCTACGGCAACCACACAAACACACACCATCGTCATGCTGATCAGCTGTGCAGACAGAAAAAAAATATCCTCTATTCTCCGGTTGTTTGTTTTATATGTTGGCTTTGGTGCATTTACAGTCATTTTTGAGGACGGTCTTAATCAGAACATTTTCCGAGGAGACCATCAGAGCAAAACAACCTAGAGTGTATATTTAATGTAAAAAGGAAAAAATTCGAGTATGCATACAAGCAGTTTTAGGAAATAATAGTATGTGCACAACCAAAAACATATGAAGAGACAAGAACAGAAGGGAGAGGGAACAAAGAAACAAAGAGAGAGAACGGAGGAAATTTGGGGAGAGAAGCAAAAAGACGGCAGATGCATAATTGTGTGCTCTTAGCATGAGAGTCCTGTCATGGTCTAATGGGATTAACTGAGGAAGGGGGCAAACTGAGAAACAAAGAGCGTCTCGCCTCACACACACAGACGACACAGACACAGTTGTTTTTCTGGGACTGACCAGTAGTTTGCAGTATTGGTGCTCCAGCTTGGCCAGAGTTTCAGAGTAATTGCTCTTGAAGTTGGGAGAAACTTTAGCCTGAGAGAGAAGACAGTGAAGCGTCATTACAGACAACAACTCTCAGCAGAAAGATGCGTGTTCATGTATAAGTCGTGTGTGTGTGCACGCACCTCATAGCTGCGTGCCTCCTGTAGGCTGCTCATCAGCTCTTCAACTGCAGTGTGTATGGTGTTGTGCTCTTGGAGGTTGTTTTCCACAGAGGGAAGGTCTGCGCCCCATTCAGCTCGCTCCAAAAGCTCCTGAAGCACCCGGGAACAAAGATGGACTCAGTTCATAACAAATCAAATATTTCATATTTTTCTTGACAGTTCTTGTCCTTATTATTTTATTTTATGTCTTCTAAGGACTAACTCAGCCTTCAGTCTCATTTGAATGTGTTTTCAGGCTTGTATTTTGAATGTAGATGTGATTTTGCGATGGCAGTGTTACTATTTAATCCCTTGCTGTTCTAAAAATTTGTCTTCTTTTGTCTGTTTTGGACAGCTGGTCAAAGAAAATGAGAAATTTGAAGACATTTTCTCCACTACTTCTTGACATTTCAGCGACTAAATGATTAAAAAAACAAGCAGCAGATGATAATGAAATGACTGATAATGAAAATAATCATGAGGATTTCAGTGGCAGAGACCGACCTGCGTCTCCTCCACCCATCCGAGCAGCTCGTAGATGAACCTCAGGCTTCCTTCGTCCTCTGATGAGGACATGGCCACCAGCTGGGAGCGAGCCATGGGTCGCCGCAGGAGCGCAGCACCGACCGCTCCCACAGCTCCCAGCAGCGTCTGCCCCAGTGTCAGGCCGCCGTCTGTGGCTCTCTGGCTGGTGTGCTCGGCCCCGGTGCTGCCCAGAGCCTGAGAGAAGTGGCCTTTCCTGTACACGCTGGAGCACTGCAGTCTGAGGGAGACCAGCTCCTCTTGAAGGCAGGACACTCTGGTGATTTGAGACAAAAATATCTATATTTACTGGAGGGGAGACAGTTATTTATTCCTTTCCATGAGTTCATTTCCCCAACAATGACTTCAAAGAGTGGCCTCACTGCTTCACCATCTCACCAACACCAACTGCTAAATTATGTGAGAATTAATGACAGAGCAGTTTCTGGGTAAACTGATGGAGATGTTTCCGATAGAATGAATATTCTCTAATAAGTTCTGAACTGCTTTACAGAGCATCACAAAATGGCAGCAGTTCAAAATGGCTTTTTCATTCAGTTTCATAACAGCAGTCTAAAACTCATGGAGTGGCATGCTAATGAGCCACAAGATAGAGTTTGGCTTTCATCATGTTTTCACACCGCTGACTTCCATCACAGCACCTTTAGACACTTGGTAAACAACACACTGACTGCAGCAGATAATTATAGGGTTTAATGGTAAACACAATGAAACTTGTTGACCCGTAATGAAGTATAATGATTTGTTTGTATTCTGGTAATTGTCTGTATTATACTAATCAATTGCACTAAGGCCTCTTTGACATAGTTGAACCCTTCATTCTTTCCTTATTTGAGTAAACCTGAACAGTCACCTTTACAGAGTCAAAGCAAACAGCAACCAAACTTCCACTCCAGACTCACCTGAACACCAGCTGCTCCACCTGGTAGTATTTCTCGTCTCGTAGGACTTTCAGCTCCTGGTTAAGTTGTCTGGTGAGAGACTCGCAGTCCTGCAGGTAGCAGGCCAGCTCTTTCTCACACTGCACCGCCTCGCCGCTCTCCACTCGAGACATGTCCTGGACACCAGAGGAGGCGCAGTTTGATGAGGTTTGGATATTTGGTTTATTAGATAACTTTACTTATGTGCAGCTCTGCAGTTTAGTGCTCCCCTGCCATAGACTCAGTAAACAATACAGTGAAACCAAAGTCGGCTTTACAAGAAAAGCAGCGGCAAACAGCAGGATTACTTTCAGAAAAATAGAAATAAAGCAAATGAGCGTTACACTACAGTAACTATAGGGGCAAAGAAAAACATGGAAACTGTTGAAAAGCCTGATCGAAAACCAAGCACAACTGGACCATTTCCAGCTTTAAAAGTGTGTTTGCAGAAAGAGATCTGTTGCCCCAGAAGGGCACTTTTACAGCCTCTACACATGAATGCATTTGAATCACCACAACAAATTATCCAACATCTACCCCACGTAATCCCCACGTGTGTGTATGTGAGGAAATTAAAAGGGAGTTAAGATTTGAGAGGTTCAGTACTCACGGCCTGGAGTGTGTTCTTAGCTAGGGTGAGTTTCTCCTCACAGTCCAGAGCCATGTTCTGGATCTTATTGGCCCTCTGAAGCAGCAGTTCTAGCCTGGAAACACACACACAGACGCAGAGGTTAAAGGTGCATCACTTGATGATCACACTTGAGGAGACATTGAATATAAAGAGTTGCATCAGCGTTTCTGATTTAATTACATGCATCCTGCTGAGAGGAGATATTTGAATGATCATTAAATACTTTAGAAGTAGTCTAAATAATGGATGTGTGTGCGTGTGTGTGTGCGTGCGCGCGTGCACCTCTCCACAGCCGGCCGTAGAGCCTTCTCTCTCTCCAGCATCTCCAGGATCAGTTTGCCCCACTCCTCCTCGAGGTCGTTGGGATGGAGGCCCTGAGGAAGCTTAATACGACCGAACTCTATCCACACCTGGACACACATGCACAAACACGCACACACACAGAACACATTTCACATTGCATAATGCTTCAGTGCAACTGCAAAGCCTATGTCTGCTATGTTATGTCTGTGAGCGATCATAAGTCAGACCACAGACAAACACTCTGGTAACGTCAGCTGAGCGAGGATAAAGGGGGAACTATTAACAACCATCATGTGTTTGTGTTCAATTAAAACAATCTCCTGCATTGATAACAGCAGAACAGAGGAAATGACTTCGCTTCAGGATGTGCTGTATGAGCCAACCGGCACAAACACACGATAACAAAAATCTCTCACTGACATATGCCTGATCCCCCTGAGCTGAACCCCATGATGCACAATGAGCTCTGCACATGGTGCCAAATGTTGGTCACCTTGTCCTTCATTCCCACACTCATGTCCTCCTTTACCCTCATTCATGCTCTTTTCAGCCTCACCTCCAGCAGTTTGTAGAGGTGTTCGATGTGACCTTTCTCGATCTCCTTCGCAGGGATCTCTGTCTCTTTGAAATGGACGTACTCGTTGTAAAGTGCCTGAAGGAGAGAAAGACAGATGTTACTGATGAGCGCCAGGGGGTCCATATTAACACCGGCTGTGTTTAGGGTCAAACACAGAGTCAATAGGTGTTATCAGAGGTAAAAGCTTTGTAATCACAGTCTCACTGGGTAGTCATTAGCCAGCTTCTCAAATGTCATCTGAGGCTACGTCTCTGACTGCTTCTTTTCCCTCCCTGCTTCTTCTCTTGCAGTCTTCAGACATCATGTCGCCATTATTTCACTCAGAACAGCATCTTCATTCTCACATTAGTGTTCTCTTCCTTTCTAAGCACCACACCTGTCCTCTGCAAAATTAATTTGTTTTAATATGAATTTTTCTCTCCTTCTCGCTCACCTAACACCTCTGTCTGCTGTGGTCCATTTCATTAAACCCTGTCATTCACTCCCCTCTCTCTGTCTCTTTGCTGGTTCCCTCAAGGTTTAACAGAAATTGTCTTTTGGAGGGACTGAAGAGAAGAAGGTGAGAGGATAAACAGGGATTCAATTCCAACCACAACCAAATGCATTTAAAAGAAGTATTCATGTTGCTTTGAGGTATTTTGGATTACAACACCTAAGATAATAAGCCAACATCTGAATGTCGCTACTCTCTGCTCAGTTTAGTGGTAAATTATTGCTGTTTTGGGGTTTCTGGTCATTTATAGAGAGAGTCTTCCCTCTCTGAGTGCTTCTGTGAACACTACCTTTCACACCAATTTAACAGAGAAGCAACAAGAAACTGCAGCTATGGCATGAAAAAATAAAGGCGCCAGAAGACAGAGTCTATACCAAATTAATGTGAGGTGCTCACCTTGAGTTCCACAGGGTTTTGTGGGAAGTTCTTGTTGGCCATGAGGGCCGTATGCTGGCGGCTCCACTGGAGCAGAGAGGAGAACCTGGACTGGTACTCTGACCAGCGCTGGTCCACCTCCTGAGGGTGGAGGAAGAGAAAGAGATGACAGCTCAGTGCAAAATCGCACATTACAAATTCACCAAATGCCTTAAGAAAATCTACACACAGGCTTAATTTGACAAAAAAAAATTATAATAAATGATTATAACACTGTTCAACTGCATCATTATTGGAATGCTCAGGGTCATCACTCAAGACGTTGCACACTGGAGAAGCAAACAAAATGTGAAGTGCACATTTCTACTAAAAATTAAGCAAAAAACGAAGATAAAGAAAAAATACATTAAGAAGTGTTTTAAAAACGAGCAGGAGATGACAAATGACGTTCAGCCACAAGAGAAAGATTCAACATAGCCATGATAAGCCTGAACATACGAATGACTGCACAGTAAAAGTGGTGTCAATGGGTGGAGCAGAACGTGACATACGTTTGCAGCGATGCCCTCTCCTCCCTCAGGGATTTTGGGGAAGGCATCATAGATAGAGGAGACATAGGTGATGACCGACTTCTCATCTGGAGATGGAACATCAACATCTGAATAGAAAGAGCAAGAAGGAAAATTAGAGGGAGAAGACAATAACATACTTTATAAAATGTCAACCTATAACGATTAGAAAACAGGTGTAACTTAAAAATATCAAGATATTTAAAACTATTCAGGCTCTGCACTTTGTGTGCTACAAACAACAACAACAACAACAACAACAACAACAAACTGGGCTGAGAGGACTCAAGAGGTCAGCATCATCCAAAATGTCACTTTCTCTCAAGTGACTGTCCTGTGGGGACTGGATTTGATTTGTTTGTGTGTAAAAAGAAAAAAAGAAAAAAGCCAAATATAGGGCGATGCAGAGAGTAGTCAGTCACTGGTGGACATGTTCTAATGTTGGCATTCTTCCAAAATAAATACTGGAAACAAACATAAAAAAGCTGCATGAGCAGCATGAATAATATGTAGCTGTTGACTTTTGCTGCTGTTCACACCTTTTATTAAGAATCCCTGGATGCAAGCTGTGAAGTCTTATAAACTGGCAACACTGAGAAAATCTGCCTCTGTTCTAGCCTGAACGGACAGGGTCTATTCATTCAGCCGACTCACCCTCAGCGTCCAGCAGTCTGGTCACCCCGAGCGACTCAGCGATCTCGAATGCCTGCTCGAGGTTCTCCCGGTTACTCTGCCGTGACACCACCTCCATGTCGATGAGGTCTGGCCTGGAATTCGTTCACAGAGGGGACGTGTTAGTGTACTCTGTGTGTGTGTCTATCCTGCCTGTAATCTGGTGTTTGTGTTTAGCAGACTATTAAACATGAGTATCTCTGGTTGTCTGTAGTGTTTAACTGTCTACTGTTTATTTAAACTTAATGTCTGAAATATCTTTTGCTGAAGCTTTAGACTTCCATCAGTTCCTCAGTTTGGTGTCACTCAGAGGGGGTTAAATGCTTATTGACGATAAACATTTTAACTGTTAATGGGTCGCTGGTATCTACTCTTAAAAAAGTCTACTAATTCCAACCTGAAGTCAGACTTTATTGTTGAATAATTACTGAAAAAGGTGCTGTCCATCCTCTAACCTGTATCTGTGCAGCAGAGCGTTGAACATGCGTCCATCGCTCCAGGATGAGGTGAAGTTGACACAGCGGAGGCCGGGGTAGCCTTCTGTTGCCTGCTGGCTCCATAATAACAGTTTCTCTTTGGCAGTGAGGTCGCCTGACTCGCCGCTCACATAGATCTCTGAAATCTGGAGGGGACAGAGAGAGGGACAGACGGGGGGTTACTATTGGGATTCACCATTTCCTGTCAGTCAGAAACACAAAATCCAGTAACAGTAATTCTCTGTTGGGTGGTGATGCCAAATGTAAGGAAACAAACTGAGCTGCGAGTCCACAATCCTGAGTCTACTTCACAGAATCCATCACGGTACATCGACATAAAAAAATTATAGGAATTCAGCTTATGCTTTCAAGATTTCAGTGCATTTCTTATGTTCTACCTTGAGGCACATCAGTCTCATCACAGAATATACAGCAGACAAAATGAGCTTTACTCTCACATAACGTCCCCATTACAGAACCACAGCCACAGTGACTCAGCAGAAACACCCGACTGCTTTGGCTATAAGAGACACAAACGCAAGGTTTTAGTCACTTTGACTGAAGCTGTCATCTCACTTCAAACACCTCATTCATCTCCCTGACAATCAATAACCCTCAGTGTGTGTGAGACAGAATGCGTATCTGAATGAAAATCCTGTGCTCGTACATTAATGTAGCTGCTTTTTCAATTTCCTCACTCCATCTACAGTCTAGTCTGCTCATTAGCTCATGTCCCCCCACCCACCCAACATTTTGCCTCCTCCCCCTCCCAAACCTCGATCTGTCTCTTCAGTTTTCCCTGTTCTTTCATCTGCTCTGCCTCAGATGCAGATCAATCTGCTCAGCCTTCTCATCCTCTGCCTATTCTACATTCAGTCCTCCTCCAATAATTTGCCCTTTGTTTTTCACTGATGTTGCATTGAATACCAGAGATGGGGTCTGATCCATATATAAAATGTGCTATTTTCTCAGCCAGGGACTTGGAATACCCACCAGTCCTTAAAGAGCACCACAAATAGTTCTGATTTCTCACTGTCAACCACATTTTGGGAGCTGGATTTGCATTTTAGTGGATGCTATTATACACAGCTCCAGAGGGCACTTTAAGGACATATCGTAAATTTGACCAAAGACCTGAAGTGAAGCTTCCATGGAGACTGACAGCTATGTTATCTATGTGTTCTGCCGAGCTACATGAACACTTTAGCCATTTTCCCTCAGTATCCTCTCAATTTGCTCTCTTTAGGTCCAACTGTCCACTGTGACAAAGGCAGAGTGATGTATATGCAGTAACTGTCAGTGCTTGGCTGCCCTTACTGTCATCAGCATTCGTCTGTCATCCCTTATTCCCTCACCCACTGTCCTACACTCCTCCCTCTCTCACTGTCTTTCTGTCTCCGTCTCTCTCCCTGCTGCTAATATAGAGCAGTATGAAGGTCCAGCGTGTGCCAGGAGACTGCAGCATTAGCCAAAAAGACATGCAGGGGGAGGGAGAAGAGAGAGGAATGAAAAGAGATGAAAAAGAGCAGCAAGGCCAGCAATGGAGGAGAGGGGGTGACCTGCAGCAGCTTCCTGCATTTAGTTTCCATTTATAATTCTTCTTATTCAAAAACATGAATCTACAGATACAGTAAAAAAAAAACTTGACGACATCCACAGAAACACTTTAAGCCCACACACACAGACACACTCAGTGAGCTGTCAGATATACCAGTATGTTTTTGTCCTCTTAACATAATAAACAGTAACCACAGACACTCCTCTAAACACCACACACAAGCAGCCATTACCCATTCATCCATGCCCCAATAAGTGTGTGCTATACAAGCAGGTCAGCATTTCTCTCTGTGTGCCGCTGAGTATCATAGACATTTATAACTGATTAATATACTTAATGGAATTTGTGACTGGAAACGTGAATTCTGCTGTGTTTTCCTGCAGAGCTCAGTCTCTCTCTGTATGCATCTACAAGCTCCTTTGCAGAGGAATACAGAGCATCTAATCCTCCATCTGAATATTGATACGGCACACTGTGTGAGGGCTGCATCTGCACAGAGAGCCTACACTCCCACTGCAACAGCATCTCATCCACCATTTATAGTTTTCCTTTTCTGCCATTCGTTTGATCACAATATGTATATATATGAAGGGTTTTGTAGGTGGTTTAAACACACCCTCTAGGAGCTGTCTTAGAGGTAGTCAGCTTTTACAGCAAAAGAACCGTGATAAAATATTCTAAACTCAAGGTTCAGTAGCTTTTTCATGAATTTTTGGAGCTGGCGTTGAAGGAGGCCATGAGATATGTCCAAATGCTGCAGTGAAGGGGAGTGAACCTTGAATCTAGAATATTTTATAAATGATCCCACAGTAAAGACTGAACTCCTGTGTGCTCGTGCTCGGTTTCTGAATGAACCGAAAACCTTGTAAATAATAATGCTGTTATGGCATGTTGACGCACTGTTAGAGAGAAAACCACACTGTTTGCTAATCACCACTGTCTTATTGTAAACACATCTGACTAGCACATTACTTTCAGCATTTTGTGAAGCTAACAATCTGTGTAGTCATTAGAGCATGCCAACTTAACATCAGCTGCTTTGCTAAATTAGCCTATTGGGTATTCAGCTAGCAAACACAGACAAAAACCAAGTGTTTAATAACTGAACTGAAGCTCTAAGCTTTAGAGCTTATGACCATCACAGTAACCCACTGGAGGCTCACAGCACAAGATGTCTGTCCTTCTTCTCCACCTCAACAACTAGACTCCCTTACTGAATGAATATGTGACGACGTAAACATTCACATGCAGTTCTGCAGACATCAAACTCATTCAAGGCAGTCGTTCAGACAAAAAAACAATACTATATGTGTGAACATGATGCATGCAAATTTCCACCAAGCACACAAAAAAAATGCATACAAAGACAGATCACAGCACTGGTCACGTGGTATGTGTGCACATTTGAAGTCCTGGCATTCAGACTTCACACTCTCTGCTGCTGTATGGTCTGTATACCTTACATCCACCTGTAATGTGTAAGTGCAGGCGTGTATGTGCCTGTCTGACTCAGCCTACAGATAAACATATTAGCAAGTAAACAGAAACACAGACAAATCTGTCTGCAGTTAGAGTAGGTGTCAGCAACATTCAGTGCAGCCACGATCCAGTCACAAACATCCATGATCCACTAGCAGCTCCCTGGGGCTATGGACCAGGCCTCTTTTAGAAACACGGCCACTTTGAAGTTTGTGTGGAGGGGAGGGAGAGCGAGGGATGGATGGAGCAGATAACAATGAGAATGGAGGGCTGACAGGAAGGGAAGATAACAGATGGTTTAATTGTTGTTCAATAAAAAGTACCACTGTAACATCATGGGTTCAAGTCATTAAACAGAAAGGATGGATGGGTGGGTGACGCACAGACAGACAGATGATGGCTGGATAGCTTGATAGCTTCAGATACAGCACGATGGGTATATGGATAAAGCTGGTGGTTTTACAGTGTGGTAGGAATCCCCCGGAGGCTCAACAAAGCAGCCGTCTCACTGATGAATGCACATTTCAAATCCCTTTAAATGCAGAGGGGGGCATTACACAAACCCAAATACAAAGGACAGCTGCACCTCAGACTGAACAGACATCCTGACACATCCACACAGCCCTCTCATGGCACAGGAGCACACAAGACAGGAGTATTGATTACTACTGGCCATTTAAAAACCCACTTAAGCAGGGAACTCTGGGGATCTACACTATTAGTGTTTGTGTATTTTTCATGACTCAGCAACTGTGCATCAAGTGAGACGTGCAGCACTAAACTGAAGCTGACATGACGTCAGCTGCTGTGCTGCACAGGCTTACTGTACTGCCTTTATAATGTGGAGGAAAACTGAACAAACAGTGGCAGCTGTCGTGAAAAACGCTAGCTCGACTGCTGTATCACTGCAGTGTCTGCAGCAGCAGCCTTATTATTTTCAAGGTGAAGGAGGCCTGAACAGCCGTAAGCTAGCACAGAAAATCACTCTGTCAGAGTCCTGCAAGTAAGCCCCAAACGTGTTTCACAAGCCAAATATAAACACCGCTGTACAAAGAAACACTGGGCTGGACTAATAGGCTGAGCTCTGCACAGATACGTGCATGTATGCTTAGCAACACACTGCGGTCAAGATCTTCCAGTAATGACAAACTGAGTCATGCTCTTTACTCGAAGCACACATGCGTTGTATTTTGAGGGCGAATTTCATTATCGGCTTTTGAAGCCTCTGCCATCTCTGATGTAATGCTGATGGATTCCTCTCTGGTTAATTGTTATACATGGTTAGAAACAGAGAGGAAAAACAAAGAAACCATTGCACTTTGATGTACATATTTCAACAGATATCAACAGGAAATAGAATCAGCCATTACCCAAACTTGGTACAGAGTCATGGAGCACTGTACCGTAGCTCTTTCTTCATACAAAAAAATCTGTTTTTTATATCCCAATGATCTATTTCTCAAGTACCAAACCTCAGGTATTGTGTCAGCACTATCAAACTATATCCAGCCTTTCTGACAGGCAGCTTGTGACCCGACAGCAAACTGCGAAGAATATGCTTACAAATAAAAAGTCAAATGTAACATAGGAAGTCGACAATGTAGATCACCAACAGAACATGAACATATATCATCCTTCTATGTTTCCCCAAGTAACCTTAACCTTTTTCAACCAAAACCACCACAGCTAGACAGACACAGACGGATGCACCTAATTATATTGTGTGCTTGGAATTTGCAGGAAATGACAAGTTTCAGTCTGGAGCAAGAGGGCACCCTGTCATTTGAAGCAATGACTCTCTCTCTCACACACTCACACTCACACACACACACACACACACACACACACACACACACACACACACACACACACACACACACACACACACACACACACACACATACACACACAGTCTGTCTCTCACACTCTTGACAGATGTCAGGAGTGAGCAAGTATGTGTGGTGTGAGAAAAATAACAGGCAATGGAAGAGACGAAGGAGAAGAAGGGGAGGGAGGGAAGAAGGACACCGGGAAAGACGGATGGGGAGACACTCTGTGCCGCGTTGATTAGGCTCTGCGGACAGAGGCAAAAAGAATGGAGAGGCATAGTGCCTTTCAAGAGCTGATAACACACACACGCACGCACACATAACCCTTCATGACCACAAACACGGTGCACAAATGACAACAAAGGAACCCTTCAAAACCTACACCCATACATCAGAGCTGTGCAGGCCTCTCTGTAGCACAACAGACCACTGGTTTGAAAAATGGGGTGCAGAGACCTCCACGTTTGCAGGTTGCACAACAAAATGCAGAGAGGATTAATGTCACCAAAGTTTAATTTACTGCCAATCACCCAAATGTTTAAGTAGATGAATAACTTGTCATTTCAATTCTCATCCCCATATTCTCATCAACAAAGAAAGATGCTTTACTCCAGGGAACAAAATGTACCCAGAGTCCAGCTTTTCAGAACACACAGCAATGTGCTGAGAGCACTTGTTTTGTCTGGCCACCAGTCCAAAACCCAAAGATATTCAACTCATAATAGCAAGTAATATAAAAGCCAATGCTCACATTTCAGAAGCTGAAACAACAACAACAAAAAAAGGCATTTTAGTAGATAAATGACTCAAACAATTGGTGACAAATTGAAAGGTTGAGGAGAGTTGGCCAAACAAGTTGATTTGTGGATGACAGAACAGAGGTACTGATAAATAGAAGCAAACCTGTGGCAGGTATTTTACAGCCGCCTGTTGCTGCAGTGACAGAGGACTCTCCATCATGGAGTCCAGTCTCTCTGATGAGCTACTGGTCAGCCCTCCCCAGTCTGTCTGACTGGGAGTGGTGCCCGCTGTTTCTGGGGAGGTCAGTGGCAGGTCGCTGGCATAGCCTGACTCCAACAGAGACGACTGCTCCTGTGCACGAACTGGAGTGTCCAAGCTAAAGCCCTTGACAACCATCGTCTCCTGAATCCACATTTGGTTAGAGGACATGGGGAAATCCCCTTCAGACACTTTGACTCTACTATTTTCCTCCTCACACAGTTGGACTTTGAGAATATTTCCTGTAACGGGAGATGGGGCAGGGGGCTCTTTGTACACCTCTACCTCACTGTCAGCCTCGCCACTCCACACTGGAGATCCAAAATCACTGGGGTATACTGTCCTCACCACACACAGTTTACCATCCACCTCACGGATATGGACCACACCTTTGCGCTCCCTCCCCGAAGATGTCCGGACCACTCCTAATGTCCCTTCTGGTCCTCCTTTAACCCCCCCATCCCCCCTTTCCTCTCTCTCTACTCTCCCCTTGTCTTTTTTCTCCCTCTTCTGCCGGAGTATCCAAGGTTTCTCGAGGACCCCTTGGACTTTCTCCTTAACGCGAAAGACTCTCCCTCCACCTGGAGTGGTACTGCCCAGGGCTGGAGCTGTGTTCACTGGGGTGGTGCTTGTGGTTTGGCTTGGGATGCTGGAGACATCTATGATGGCGCTAACAGTGTCCTCCTCCCCTGGAAGGCAGAAAACCCCTCTCCAGGCTGGGCTGGGCTTGGGGGAAACTTCGAGTATTCTGCCCCCCAAAAGGCCCGGGGAAAGGGTATTGCTGTGCAGATTAGTTTTGGAATGAATAAACTGGATATCAGGCACTGTTGTAAGAGTCCTAGCTCTGCTGCTAAAATCTGAGTCTGCCATTTCTATAACTGCAGCCTTTTCCTCATCATCTTCACCCTCTTCCTCTCTTTCATCCGGCTCGTTGCTTCTTTGTCGCTCAAAGTCCTCCTGGTCCAACTCTCCTTTCCTGCTCTTCTTGCCCTTGTGCTTACGTCTGAAACGTAGACGCTTCTTTGGTGAAAGTGGGGGAGCCCCACCGAGTTCCCCCTCATGAGGAGGCCTGACACAACCCATGGAGTTCCCCATGTTTTTGATGTTGACAAATTAATGTTTATTTAGGATTGAACACTTATTCCAGTTTTTTGAGAGCAGAAATCCATCCTTTAAAGGAGACACTTCAGAGGAAATGTTCAGATAGGCTTGCCAGAGACAGCTGCGACAGCTCCCTCATTAATCTGACACCTGTTAATAATGTGAAGTTCTGAAGAGCAGGTTCAGCTCCATTTTCCACGGCACCATCTTAAATACAACCTGGTGAATAAGGAGATGGATGGTATGAGCTGTCACCAAAGGGGAGAGAGGGAAAGTCAGTCTTTTCCTTGGGCAGTTAACAGTTCAGTCACAGCCGGGGAGGCAACTGCAGGCTGACGTATCACAGCTCCCACCCTGTCCTTCCTCTTTCCTTCACCTCACCTGACTTGGATTCAGGCAGTGCACTGGCCAGTCACGCTCTCTCAAAGGGCCCTGCTGTTTAACAGTGTACGTATACTTGCAGGCAGCTGGCTGCTTTACTTGGTCCCAGAAGACTTGTGGTCGCAGTCAAGGACACAAAGACACAGTTATGTCAGCTGAGCCACATGAGGGATGAAAAAAAAATTGGTTAGCTGTCTGATTTGTCATCAGGCTTTTGGCAGGTGAGCTGTTACCTGGTGTAAAGCAGTGTCTCAGGCAGGGATGAAGAGTGTGGGAGAGAGAAAAACATAGTGCAGTCTGGCGTTGTTCAGCCCATTAGCCCATCCAGCTGCTTCACACACACTGCATGTGTCTTTGAAAGTCTGGGTCTGTATGTACTGCAGGATTTCTGGGAGTGTCCAAATCAGTAGCAGCCTTATGTCATTTCTTCATTCAATGTCATAATTCCTTCAAAGGGACAAGGTGACTGCTACAACACCAAAAAAAACAACACCATCATCTGTTGCAATTCCATTCCTCTCTTCCTCGATAAACCACAAACAAAGTGATGTTAGGATCTGTTGTCAGCTCCAGGTGAACGTGTAATCCAAGAGCTCTATCTACACTCAGATCGAGCATCTGTCTGAGGTCATGAATTAATGATGCCCCTCTCCTACTGTGGTAATGTTATTTGCAGTGCAAGAGGAGAGAAGTAAGATCTGTAATGCAAGTCAGCCACACAACAGACTGGTAGGAATCCTATGTGTCACAGCCCTCGTAGTGGAAGTAGTATCAACAGTGATACTGTCGATATCCCCTGTAGTAACGGCGAGCTCGGTGTCTCATTCTGCCGAGGCAGCACGGTGCCCAGATTGGTTGTGGATGAGAGATAGTGTGCAGTCAGCCAATGCTGCCACAGATTGCTGGGAGATTCAGCCAATACACTGACAGCTTGTTAAATGCTCAATCAGTGCATCAGCTTCCTGCCCCGATACTTCTCCTTGTCATCCTCCCACGATTTATGCTGCTCATTGAGCTGGCGTCTCATGTGATGTGTCAATCCTTCCAGCTTGTGTGCCCTCCTCCTCTGAAGGAACCGTTGTTGTCAATGTGTTGGAATCCAAAATCACTGGCATTAATTTCTCCCATTCACGTGATTGGCAAGAGAGTCTACAGTTTTACAATGCTCATCTCAGGCATCCACATACCTGTGGAATCAACTCGTAGTAGTTGAAAAGACCCGCAAAATGCCGCTCTGTGCCTTAGTAGGGTGCTGGTTTTTATCTGGAGGCAGCTGAATGCAGACAGACTCCACCTTAAGATCCCTAGACAGCTCAGCATCAGATACCTCTCCCCTGGATACCAGTGCAAAGATTTCCCCCACCTCAATGTCAGATTCCCTGAGGGTCAGAGTTGGCTGGGAATGGTGTTCCAGTACAGTCTGATCATAAACCTCCTGTGTCCTGTTGTCAGTCTGCCAGTTACTCAGGCAAGCTTCCCCTTCATCAGGTGGTGCAGTGCGGCGATGCAACAACCTGACAAAATCCACACTTTGCAGGAGGTGTGGGGTGTTTAGACCATGTCTTATGCAGAGACACACAAAAAACAGCAGGCTGGGGAAAAAGGCTCCTGTTCCGTTTCTCCTCTCCCGTGCCTTTTTGTCTCTTATTAACTCTTCACATCCACTAGATCTAATTAGGAAGAGGCATCTGGGGCAGGAGCCAGAACTGGACTCTGAGGTTGAAGAGGAGGAAGAGAGGAAGAGACTGGTCTTCTGTTGCTTAATTAAGGACTTGTCAAGATCCAGTTCTAGTAGCAGACCTACTTCAGGTACAGATGTGTATCTGGAATCGAGCCAAGGGGATTCAGTGTCCAGTGAAGGGCATTCCTGAACTCCACGCAGCACAGCGGCAGAGGTTAGAAGAAGAGGGTCCGCAATCCATGTCCCCTTAAATAACAAAGACGTGCAGGGAGAAAAACAGGACCACAGGGCGTCTCCAGCTAAAAGAAAACCATGGCTCCGTCAGACAAGCGTGGCTGGATTGATCCCATTGATACGGTGGAGGCTGGAGAAGCAGCGAGTGTGTGGATGTCCAGGAGAAAGCATGAGTGTGTGTTTGTGCCTGCGAGGTTGGGCGGTCCCCTGGTCAACTGTATGAGTCCCTCTGCAAACGTGTCCACGAGTGTGTCTTGTCCTGCTGTGCGTTTGTGGTTTGAGGCCTGCTGATCGGGAGAAGCCAGGAGCTCCAGTGACAGCAGGCAGCCTGGGCTTCGCTCTCCCTCGGCTGGCTTCACTCCTCTGCTTTATCCCTCGCTCGCAGATGCCGGCAGAGGGAGAGAAAAGCTTTTATCTCCCGGCTGCTGCAGCTTCACACTCTCTTCTGCTCGATCTCTCACTCTCACAATCCACCCCTCCCTCCTTGGCTCTCCTCCTCCTATCCGCTTCCTCGTTACTCCTGCCTCTCTCTCTCTCTCTCTCTAGCTCTCTCTCTTGGCTGTTAGTGAGCAGCTTTCTATGCCACAAACACACAAACGCACACACACACACTTGACCCAAAAGCTTCCCTGAATGACAGGCTGCAACAGGGACAGAGAGAAAACAGCAGGCGCAGAGAAATCAAATCTAAATCAGACTGTTGCGTCTCTGCAACATAAATGAGAAGCAGGAAAGCACTTCAATCTGTTCTCTCTCACTCTCTTTCCATCTATTCCCTTCAATCTGTCCACCAAGCTACAGGTTATGAATGGCCCTGGGGTGAAAAGACAAGGAGCACGGAGAAGGAGGGAGCGAGGAAAGAGATTTGAGGGAATTAAGAGAAAGTTGAAAAGGACAGAGGAAAACCAGGAGGGGATGATGGAGGCTGTGAAAGGATCAAGAGCTGAGACATGGGGGAAATAGGGGGCACACACACACACACACACACACACACACACACACACACACACACACACACACACACACACACACACACACACACACACACACACACACACACACACACACACACACACACACACACACACTAGAGCAGCTAAGATTGGGAAACAGAGTAAATGGAAGAGACAGACTTTTCTATACTGTTTAACAGAGATAGCCAAGCTTTCAATATTACTGCTGTATTAGGTCCTCGCAGGCAACGTTGAAATCAATGAACAAGACTGTTTAATGGCAACATGGAATCAGCATCAATGTGATGAGGTACCTGGATTTTACAAGCATTATATCCACTGGATTAGCCCAAAATAGTCCTTTTCAACCTGACTTTTAAAATCCAGAAACGGTTAGTGCTGTGTTGAAATGATTATTAATGAATGGATTAAATGTTTAAATCATATGTCAAGCTAAATTTTCAACCACTTACTGGTTACATTTAATCAAATGTGTCCATTGGACAGTTAATCGCACAAACAAAATAATCCCGGGGTAGAATATTTGATGCATATTGGCCACCCAAAGTAGTAATGCAGCATTCCATTTAACTCATACAAAACTGAACACATTTAAGGGCCTGTTGCCACAAACAGTCTTAAAGCCTCTATCGGCCTCCACCCACCATCACTGCACATAAGATGGATAACTCAGCTCATACATAATTGTGATCCTGTACAATGCAGCAGGCAGTAACACAGCAGCAGAAGAGGATTCATCACCAACTGGCACCAACGCTGCAGATTAATGAACTCCTGATACTTTGCATATACAGTAAGTGCCTAATGTACGCAGAATGTTTTCACAGAGACAGATATGGATGGAGACTACTAACAGGCGGCGCTCTCGAATGGTGAAAACGATGCCAATCCATCTTCTCTCATTAAACGAGAACAACACTCACAAACACACATGGAAAAGGCATGAGCCAATGGGAGAAAAGCACTAATCAAGTCCCCAAGGCTTTCATGCCTTCGCTGTCGCTCCATGGCACCATGAGCTGTCATAATCAGACTGCAACCTTCATCTGAACTCAGAGTCAGCGTTTCACAAGATACAACCGCTGCATGTTGGACTTTCAGAAGCTCCTCTGCTCCTATATTTGGCAGCTCTTTTGTTAATAATGTGCACAGAAGCATAGTGATTGATCTTGAGATTTTAATTATCATAATTATTATCAGGCTCAATCTGCACTCAGAGTAGCTTTAAGAAGCTGAGCTTTTATGTTATTATATCCCAGAGTTGTCCAGAAAGGCAAATCAATCAGAAAATCTAAGTTAAGTCACACAACTCTGACCAGAAATGATTACTGTGATGGAAAAAGCCCACATCTGGCTTTGCAAGCGCTTAAGAGCTGCACTGCTCAGTCCAAGTAATAAACAGCCAACAAGATTTTACGCCATGTTCCTCAAAGTAATGCTGCCCCCGACTAACATGGCAGAATATGCAGAAGAAGGATAATGAAGTCCAAGACTTCCAATTTATTTATATTACCAAACATCATGTTGCTGTGTTACGTTGAAAAGGACAAACAAACGTTAAGTAGATGAATGAGGTTTGTACAGAGGATTTTTTCAAAGCACTGAAGATAAACATTCGCCATGTCTTCTTTATAAGTGCTATCTTCGTCGCACTGAACATCAGCTTTTGTAGGCAGTGCTACATATGTGGCTCAACGGTGAAAGTAGGACAAAGGCATATCTAAATGAGAGGTGTAAGGTGGTAACATCTGAAGTTGGAAGTTTTCTAAGCACTGGGGACATGCTTAAAAACCTGCAAATTCGTGGCATAGTGGTACATTGGACATGTTCACTTAAGGGCATTTAACTAATTCAAACCAGCGTGTGCAGGAGCAGACATGAAGTCAGTTTTAACTGACACAGATGGTGATCGACTGATGTAATACGGGTCAAAATTAACACTCATACACTGTCCCACGTCTGCTGGCTCGATTGAAGCAAATCTGAGCAACAGTGACGAATGTCTTCAGCAGCTCAGAAATGATCTCACAAGGAATTATCAGTGACGTACAGCTAGTTTATCCAATCACAGGCAGACACAGCACAGTAGGAGGAGGGCCCACAGGCAAGAACAACTCTAGCAGTGTCAAATACAATACTGAGCTAACTGGTGCCACCTAGTTGCTTGATTAAGTAACAACAGTCATGTTTCAATAGGAAGTAGTTTAACATACTGATGAATTATAAGATTGAGTAATTTCTATCATAGTTTTTTTGACTCTTCTGACAATCATAGCTGTGATAGTCTTTCTTCTACACAGGTTTGTTGCTCAATAATAATGAAAGTGTTAAAGTATTAAGGCTATTTATCAAAACCTCCTAACACTGTGAAGTGTGGATCTTAGAAAAGATGTGAGAACGTCTTCTGCATGCCTTAACAAGCAACATTAAAATAAAAGCTTTTGTCACAGTCTTGCAAAAGAGGTTGATGTTTTCACTTTATTTGCTATAAACGCTTTCGACACAGGACAAGGTGACTGACAGGTAACACCTGAGTTCAAAGCTTTGACTCCAGCAGGATCACTGAGAAGGCAGATTGTCTGAGCCAGCTGACTGAGTGAGGTAAGACAGAGATACCACCCCATCTGCAACTTAATGTGCTGTGAAATAATGACCAACAACAGTTACAACCCAAATGAAAAATGATAGCTCACTGAGCGAGCTCCTATAAATAGCCGATGTGCTGAGTCATTCATTAGCACATACACGTCCTGGTCACAAAGACCTGGAGGCTTGTTTCCAGAAATGGCTTCATCATCATCATCATCATCATCATCATCATCATCATCATCATCATCATCATCATCATCATCATTATCAGACCAATGTGGAACTTGATGTGCCAGTGCAATAATGGGACCAACGTGGAGATTATAGATTTCTCTGCTGATCTGGGTCACTTATTTTAGAGAGTGAATATTTAAGGCATGTTGAGTGAAACACAGGTAACAAAACTACAAACTGCAGGATGAACCTTCTGCAGCTTTCTGCTGTAATACGCTTTACAACCAGGAACTGTGAGTGGACATTTGGTTTAAACTGAACCCTTTACAGCTGCAACAAATGTCAGTAAAAACACTGCTACAACTTGCAAACAAAAGGTGTTGACTGTCAGCGGTGTTGGTCACTGTCAAACTGGAGACTGAGCGTGACCTTGAGGTGGATGCTCCTTTGTCTCTTTTTGAAACGAACTGAAACAAGTCCAGCTCAACTCATAGTATAACATTACTCCATCTATATTGTACTTTTGCAGTATAAGTACACATTGGATATAAGGACATTGGGAAGGAGAAGGGATGAAACTGAACATATGCTCCTGTCACGTCCACCATCTTTGGGTTAGTCCTCTAGTTTTCTTCCTGTCCTGTATCACTTCATTCATCCACCTCTCTCTCTCTCTCTCTCTCTCTCTCTCTCTCTCTCTCTCTCTCTCTCTCTCTCTCTCTCTCTCTCTCTCTCTCTCTCTCTCTCTCTCTCTCTCTCTCTCTCTCTCTCTCTCTCTCTCTCTGTGTAACACCATGTTCTGCTGAGTCATGCTCACTGAAACAGTTGCCAGGGTGTCATGCACTACTGTCTCCATCGCAACCAGCTGGCAGTGTCACCTTGCTGACAGTCACATGACAGCACAGTCTAGTGGTTAACCATAGTAATTACAATTAATTCATGACCTCATCTGAAACCAAAGGGACAAAAAGAGCTGTCTGTTCCAAAAATTAGATGCTGAAGATGTTTCATGTGAAATGCTTTGGCATTATTTGCTTTCGTCTGTAATGAAGCCTGCAGGCAGGGTTGCACTGTCTTGTCACTTGAACAATCACGTCCTGATGATGTGATTGCAGAAAATAATCTGAATACTCAGGATAAGCCACAAAAGCGCAAAAACAAAATATCTATATGCTATTAGCAAATGCTAATCTGCAAATAATTTAATCAGACAAGCTATATACAGCTGAAGTTCAATCCCTGATCACTGTGGATATTGCAGTGCAGCTGGGTGGTGCAGATAAAAATAACAGTATGTACCTTTTCAGATAATTAGAGTCTACATGGTGTACTCCCTCTGGACTGATTGTGAAACCACCAACATCCTGGGTCTGCAGAGCTTTATTCTCTGCACTGATAAAGCGCTTTGAGCCCACAGGTGACACATATATTTAATGTGATGATTTCAGTGAAAATAGGACATGCTTCATATACAGGAACAAACTGTAAACCCAGGATCAGGGTTTATATGAAAGCCTAAAGACTGAACATGTCCCCTGTTCATTATCCATGACCAGGCTGTCCAGCTGGCAAAATGAAGCCAAACAGTGTCCTCATGTAATGTTTTAGAGGACAACTTCCTGCAAGGGCCAGTGCAGAGATAGTTTCCAGTCAGTAGTGCAATAAGCAAACTCTTCTGTTGCATAAGCTAACACTGGTTTGCCAACACAGACACAGACAGACAGACAGACAGACAGACAGACAGACAGACAGACAGACAGACAGACAGACAGACAGACAGACAGACAGACGCGCGCACTCACACGCACGCGCGCTCACACGCACACGCACACACAGAGCTAAGCTCATCCTGGCAGTGATAACAACTCAAATCCCAACAGCTGGACACAGATGTTGAATAGCAACAGGATAACACCGAAATAAAATCCACATTTGTGGCAATGCTTTGCTTTCATTCCAGTCCAATTAAAATCCAGATGTGTCACAGCAGTAATTATGTGGATCATAACTCAATTATTACATAATCAATTAGAGGTACTATTTCATCAAGAGCTGGATGTAAGTACCTTAAGCTGCCCAATAAGCTTTCCAATGAAGGCCTCAAGAAGTTATGGACATACAACAACGATTAATTGATCCGAACACTGGAAACGCAGAGCAGGAGTGACAGAGCAGCATGTGAAGGGCACAAACCTGGAAGTGAAGGATGATGGTCCAGATGAGACCTAACGTCAGTTTGGGGTTCCCGTCGGTGATGTCATCGTTCCTAATGTTCACAAGCTTGACCTGAAAACAGGAAAACAGAAGTTTTGTTTGGTTTGCTAACAAAATAGTCAAAATGAGAAGATCTGCTAAGACAGAAATGAGTTTTAACTGACACAGTTATCACAACAAAAAGTAGTCAGTTTTAGTCACTAACACACAGATACACCAGAGTGGACCAGTAAGAAGAAAACACATAACTCATCTTCACCTCTGCATGTTAAGGATAAAAAATAATCTCCACTCCAAAAATCATTATGTGCAAGAGACTCTCTGAGACCTTGTTAAATCTTGTGGTTCCAGCTAAGCCAAGCCGCCGCGGCTGTATAATTAGGTCTCAGTGACACTCAGACCGGATTCAGAGGAAGAAAAGGTTAGCCCTCCACCACGGCTGTCTCCAGGGAACGAGGCGAGAGAGACGAGAGATGCAATTTAAGAAAGATGGAGGATTGAGAGATGTGGAGGAAGAGGTGTTTTAAGTGAGAGAAAAAGCTGCATCTTGACAGTTAATGAAGAGCTGCAGAGTAAGTGAGAGTTGAATTCATGATAGCAAGAGCGGGCGAAAGATGCAGTGTGGGGGGGGGCACTGTACTGCAGATACAGAATGGATGATCAGATGATCATTTTATCATTCATTGTTCATGTTCATCATTGTTTTGTTGTACCCTTGGAAACATGCTGACATTGACTGGAACTGTAAAAAACTAATACCTGGAGACCCTTACAGAACAACATGAACTTGAAACTGGACCAAAACTTAAGGTATTTATTTATTCTTAAGATATTTATTTATGTGGACACCACACAAGGACACAAGAAGCATGTGACACGAATGTCCATGTTTTGAATACCCATGTTTTTCTGTTTGTGCACATACCTGTCTCTGTTTGAGGAAGTCCAGTGCTATTTGGACATTCTGTAGACGATGAAATCTCATTCGGCCCTTTTCTCTGGGCTGGAAAGAAAACAGAGGAGAGAAAAATTATGTGGAGAGTCAACAAATGGGTTTAAACTTAGTCATTTTTAGTGACACAAATGCAAGAGGCAGCAGTGAGTGCAAACAAAGCTGGATTCAATCCACAGTGCAGTGAAGTAAAAACCCAGCATGGTTGTATTGACATGAAATGGTCCTCAGGGGGCGCTGTCTTCAACAGGAGCCATTAAAGACATGCCAAACGTCAGGAGCAAACTAGACCCAAACCATGCTGGTTTAAAATGGAAAAAAGCAAACTTCATATCAAACCCGTTTTCTCCTTTTCTTCACACACCACCAATATTTCACAAACAGACATCCAGTTTACAGTTTAGAGGTAAGATAGGTTAACAAAAAGAGAGAGAGAAAAGCGCGCACACGCACACACAGACACACACAAACACACGCAAACACACTCTTGCTGCAAAGAGTACATGAGTGCAGGATGCAGATGTGGTTTCACACTGTGCTGGTAAAAAGAAGGTACACTCAGGATTAGTCGTCACATCAGCAAGACATCAGCAAATACTGGAGAGGAGAGGAGAGGAGAGGAGAGGAGAGGAGAGGAGAGGAGAGGAGAGGAGAGGAGAGGAGAGGAGAGGAGAGGAGAGGAGAGGAGAAGCAAGGAGAGGAGAAGCAAGGAGAGGAGAAGCAAGGAGAGGAGAGGAGAGGAGAGGAGAGGAGAGGAGAGGAGAGGAGAGGAGAGGAGAGGAGAGGAGAGGAGTGGAGTGGTGTATGAATTTGGAAGTGTAATCTTGTCATTGGTTTGTTTTCCAGCTGTGTCCTCAGTGTTAGTTCACTGTCCTGGGCTCTGAAATGTGTCAGTGGGTCTAATAACGATCTGAGGAAAAACAAAGTCAGTATGTTCAAACATCTTTCTCTCATCTCTCACAAACATATTGGAATTTTCACTGTAAAATATAGACTATTTTGGGATTTACAATTTAATAAAACAGTATTTTTATTAGTCAAACATTAGAACATCTCAAAAATAGTAAATTACGTCTAACTGGCAACAAATACACATTCCCTGGTTACTTTTTTAGGTACACTTATACATTTTACTGCAATCCAATACCACAAATCTGCCACAAATTCTTCATTTAGGAAGATTATAACATTTGGTTTAAGTTGAGACTGTCAGAAAGGGCTTAATTACACGATATGTTTGTCTGGTGTTGTACTGGGCTGCATTATATTGACGTGGATTTCTAATATTCCTGTAAATGGGATGGACAAATCATTAGAAACATCTCTCAGGATAACGCAGTTAAATTCAACACCACTGTAACCTACAGCCTCAATAATGAACACATCAGAGTTACATTCACACCTCTCTAATAATCCAAACTGAACCTTATAATCTTTGAAAAGGTAGAATTTATGGCCGAGCGGTTTTATTGGACTGCCAAAAATTTGACTTCATCCAATAAAGTCGCCACTGAGTGTATGATGATATATAAGCTACACTTTATTGTGCACAATTCATGCAACATAGTTGTAGAGCATTGTTGGGTGAAAACTTCAAATATTTACAGTGCAAATTTTTCAGCCTTGTTTTTGAAGGCCAATCATCTTTCTCTCTCTCTCTCTCTGTCTGTCTGTCTGTCTGTCTGTCTGTCTGTCTGTCTGTCTGTCTGTCTGTCTGCAGAGGAACACACACTTACAATATGAAGACCATCGAAACGTTTGTTATGATGCTGTCACCCAACAGAAACGATGTAGTGTCACACAGTAACATGTACAGCCCAGTATGCTGGTCAGAAGTCAGTGGCACAGCACTCTCATGCAGCCTAACAGCTCCACCTATGGGCCAGAGGGTGAAGCTGAAGGGTCAGAGGTTAGAAGTGACAGAGTGAGCAGTGGAGGGGGAGAGGCTTTGATGCGAACATACTCCCTGAGCTCCTTCCTCCTCCTCATCCTCCCCTCTGAGCAAGATGAGAGGGGGGGCCCGCGAGGCATATGCCCTTTTCAATGAAGGGCCGCTCTTCTGTTGCTATGGTAACAGAAGGGGGGACATGGGAGACAGAAAGAGAGGAAGAGGAAGATGTAGCATGAGAAAGAAGACAGAACGAGAGAGGGCGGGACCAAATGAAAGAAGGGACAAAATACTGTAACTGCAAAAAAACAAATTAAAAAAATGAAACACCTGAACAACAGAAGTCAGTTAAGCTCTGACACAGATCACTGTCCATGACGGGGACAGAGTGTCCTCTATGTGCATGTGTGTGGACCTAAGCAGACCACGGTCAGCAGTCTGTTTCTGTTAGTCTACCTGTCTGCAGCTAAGCCCGCCTGTGACACACGGTGGCCTGTCTGTCTGTCCACATCAGGACTGAGGCTCTTACATCATCGAGCTGACCAAAGTGAAGCTGCTGGGGCTCAAGCTGCCGTGTTTCTGTTTACTTGACATACTGGTGATGTTAAAATGCCAGGTTGTCTAACTTTGGCCTAAATAATGTGCTGGAGAAGCTTCATCTGCCGCTTGACCTCTGATGGTATTTTATTAAAGAGTAACATTCTGCTGATGCTTTGAACTGGAAATGACAGCAGGGTGTGCGATGGAGCAGAGGAGTGTGTGATGGAAAAACTTACAGAGCGACAGTAAAAAATCATGTGTGTGCAGGTGTGTGTGTGTGTGTGTGTGTGTGTGTGTGTGTGTGTGTGTGTGAGAATGAGATAGGAATCCGTACCAGGGTGACTCCAGAGAGGACCTCCAGCAAGGAAATCAGGTTGTGTCCATCCCTCAGGTCCTCATACAGGTCTGTGATGTGCTTCCTCACCTGAAAAAGGAAAGGGAATGAAGAAGGAGGAAGAGAGAAGGAATGAAAAAAGGAAAAGAGAAGGGAGGAGGAATGAGGAGAGGAAAGGAAGGAGGTAAGGTAAGGTGATGAGGAGATGAAAAAGGAATGAGGAGAGGACACACAGAGAGAAAAAGGTTAATTCCTCACTCCAATCATCCTTCTGTTGACTCAACACTCCTGACATGTGCCAAGCCAATTGGCCCACAGCTGACAGGCCTGGTGACAGTGGTTGTCGGGCCAACGGAGACAGAAGCACCAGCTGTGGCCTCTCATCTCTGTTGCCATGACATTGCCTCCACCATGAGTGGGGTGGGGGTGGGCTGCCGACACGGTGACTCAGCAGCCTGATCAGAGTTAGTGCTTGTTTAGTTGAAAAGTGGGACACTGGATGAGACGGACAGACAGTGACGACCTGAGGCTGAACAGAGAGGGAGTGATGGATCAGCCGAGCTGTGACGAGTGAGGACAGACAACTGAACTGAACGTGACATCTCTGTGGTGGTGTTTGTCACCGCCATGCGCCAGTTTCTCCATCTCCTCTTTGATTTACAGGACTTTAGATTCAAATGCATAACAGCATGAGATTGAATGACACATTTATTTTGTTTATGAGACCTTCCTCACCTCCTCTCTGGAGTAAAATACAGTAACAAAAATGTAGTAAGGTAAAAAATGACAAGGATTATGAAATACGAACACGAGACTGGTGTGACGCCTTTAATGTAAAGGTTTACAGTGACGTGACGCCTCATTACACTGAGTGGACAAAGTTAACGTAGTTGTAAAGTGAGAGAATAAAAGATAGGAGGTTTATGAATAGAGAAAATCTGTGAAAACAATGCACATTAGTTGAAACTAGCTGAATAAGACGTGAGTAAAAAGGGCTGTTTCTAGGTCCTTTCTTCTATCTAGGCTACTTTCCAATTCATCAGTTTGTCAAAGAACAAAAGGAACCGTACAATAGCTGCAGAAAGGCACTGCAACATCAGGCTGGAGCAAAGGAAACACTTTTCTTTCACAAATGGAGCATTTCTAATTTACTCTTCCTCACCGGAAAGCAGAAAGTGAAAAGAGAGGGAGGCTGGCAGGCGACACAGGTCAAACACTCCTTCCCAAAGTGCTTCAAAACTGTTGCTGAAAAAATGCTGATCCACCTCAGCAACCAAGGGCACATGTCTACCTGCATTACAGTGATTTTCCAGTTTCTCGCTGCACCTGCACTGATAAAAGTTTTGCTGCAGTCCTGGCCCCTGGACAAGAAACTGTACTACCACAGTTCACCAGAAGAGGGCAAAACAGTCACAAGAGTGAGCTGGAGAGGTCTCCACTCTCTAAGTTAGGAATAACAAAATATGAATTAAAATGAACCATCCTTATACCACTTTAAAAAAGATGCACTGAACTGCTACGCTGCCTTTCTTAAAGGCAGGACAGAAGGTCTCTTGAGGTTGAGCTCATCGCTAAAACTGTCTTTGGCTTAAAACTGCTGCTACAGAAATAACAACATCCCTCCACTTGTCCTCAATAACCCTTTTTCTACTTTCCCCCATCTATTTTCCTCTTCCTCGCTCATCTGTGTCATACTCTCACCCTTCTGTTGCTGCCTCTTTTTCTCCATGCGAGATAGACATCAGCTGTTTTAGAAAGGAGCTGATGGCACAAGTGTTAATTAGATGGCAGGAAGAAATGGTGCATCCAACACTGACTGGAAATGAGGTGCTGTTTTTGTCTAATTGTGTCTCAATGTGTCACAGCAGGCCCTTGGTTCCAAGCTAGCCCGAATAAGTGGATTCTCTGTGTCCATGACGTGTTTAATACCAGCTTACTGGAAAGCCCACCCTGTGATCTGAAATAAAAATAACCCCCTGAAACATCCTATTCCACTCACTTCCAATCATTTATCTGGGCACCGGCTGTGAGACATCAGCACTGCTTTTTCTATGATAACTGGCCCTTCTTCAGTAGTACACAAACTTCTGTAACAACCACATTGCCAAATACGCTGCCCATCAAGGGAAAATTGATGTTTTTTTTATGTTCCCATGGGCATCCAAAAGATGGCCCATGAGAAAGTCCCACTGCAGTTTACAGTAGACTCTAGTGTATGACATTCACTGCTCTGCATAACACCCAGCTGCATCTGTAGATTGTTGTTTTTGTGTGTATGTGTGTGCGTCTTAAGGGATATTGCTCACACAGCCAGCTGTGTCTGATGTGTAGTGACGGCAGCTGTCAGGTGCCTTTGGCACTAAAGCAGAGGTAATGTTAGGACCACAGGCCTGCTGAGAGCACCTGGGCAACAGCACAAATCTGTGACGAAGGATGTGGATCATCCCAACACTTTTTACAAGTTCAAATACCTTCCAATATGTTTTTAGTCATATTGCATAAAACAGGGTTTGACAACTGCAGCAGAGTGGAAAAATGAATGATGGCAACTCCTTGAACGCCAATTAAGGATGAGTTTCTGAGACTGACATGCTGCTTAATGTGATATGATTCAAACCCCACATCTGAAGGTCCCAGCAGGTCATAAAATGCTAAAAATTACATGCAGTGTTTCACCCAGTTCTAACAGCAAGGTTAAGGCTTTAAAAAAGCACACAGCTATTGTAAAAATGGCCTTCAGACTTTTCTGCTGTGAAATTGTTTCAAGTTTCTCTCCTTTATTTTTCTAATATTTACGAGGGTGCATGTTTCATGGCTGCTAAAGGCTAGAACATGAGGTGAAACATGTTCTCATCACACTTCTTTGACAAACAGTACTTGCGTGTTTAATTGTCGGTGTTATTGTGTTTGGCGTCTCAAGTCTGGTTGCTGTGTAGGTTTTACTTAAGTAGAAGCTCATCTGGATTACAAAAAAAGGCTGTGTGTGGTTAAACACCTTGTTAGCTCACTGAGACACAATGTGGCTACGAGTTCTTCATCTTTGTGAAACACTTTCTGCCTCATCCTAACTTCTTAATCCACAGCTACCGGATTTGTGCTCCCTGTGTCAACAGCCTGCTGGGTCAGAGAGTGTCACTGCGTGCCAGCAGGTAGCTTGGGAGGCCAGTGTTTATACTGGGTCCTGTTTGTACTGCACACACTCAAACATGCATGCACACACACCTGTGCAGCTACCAGACACTACACACACACAGAGCAGACAGGAACCAATGATGTCACCTGAGGTCAAAGGTCACCTGTCTGTCTTTGCCTACCTCTCCTTTTCTTTCTCCTCATCTTCTCTTTAATGTTCCCTCTCTTTGTCTCAGGAGCGTATTTTCTATTCTGTCTTTCTTAATCTTTTCTGTGTCTTAGCCTGAGGACTGTTTTCTCTGTCCATGTAGGTCTCTTTGTCCCTTCTGATGGGTGGAGGTTTGTACAATCAATCCTGGCCAAGAGTCAACAGATGACATAGAGCACAGAACTATTTCACCCCGCTCTCTATTCAAGAGCTCAGTGTTGGGACATAATCGCTTTTTGACATATTACTTCTTTGGCAACACTTTTTCATCCAGCGGCAGCAGATCAGTTCAGCAGATGAGACAAGAGTTGATTCTTCTCTTTCGTATGCTATCCATGTTTTCATGTCATCCTGCCCTCACTGTCTCCTTCTACCATCCCTCCATCAGTCTTCACCTCATCTTCCTATCTCACTCAAAGTTCAGCACTCTTCTTAATAAATACCATTCCCACTTAACTCAAGATGACCTCTGTGCTAATGTAATGCCTGGCAGTGTGTGTGTGTGCGTGTGTGCGTGTACATGCACATGTCTGTCTGTGTGAATGAGTGAGTGTGTGGTTGAGTGAAAAGAAGTGGAAGAGAAAAGCAGTTGTTCATGGTGCACTGTGCCGGCTGGAGCCACTGTCTGCACTGTCTCTCGTTTCCTAACCTTTTCTTACTTATCTGGCTCTTTTGCTTGTCTGTTAATGTGGTGGTTTAAAGGTGGTTCTAACTGTTCTAAATATTATTTTGAAACATTCCAAATCCAAAGTTAGGACTACTAACTCTACTGCTGATGTCTTTAAAATGCATTTGGTCTACAAAATGCAGAGTTTGCTAAAACCAAAAATTCAAACCTCGATAATATTCATTTTATTCCCATATAAGCCAAAGAAACCAGCAAATATTCCTATTTTAACAGGCCGGGACCAGAAAACTGCTTAAGAAATGACTTAAGTGACTTATCAAACATCAAAACTGTTGCCATTTAATTTCCTGTAGACTGACTAATCATATAATCAACAAATATTTCAGCTCTGCACACACAAAGGCAATAAAACAGCTATATTTCATTACAAATTGATGGGAGCTGCATTTCCAGCACTGAAAAAGCATCCCATCCCTCCTGCTGCTGCTTCCATCTCTGACCTACATTTACAGTCAGCGGTCAGTCTGGCAGTGCAGGCTGATATAGAGTTACACTCACAGGCTGGGCACTGTGACGACAGTCGCTCCAGAGTTATGGGGTCAGACAGATGCTTCATTCCCCGGTCATGTGATAGAAATACCCTGCATTCTGCTCCCCTCACCGCCTGAGTGTGCTACACATAGTGTACATGCTATACATCATGGATGAGACAGAAACGGCATGTGTGCATGTGTGCAGATGTTTCACTATGCACACATGTAGGCAGCAAAGCCAGCTGTCTGTGACCCACAGAGGACACACTGTCTGTAAACAGCTAACAGAGACAATCAATCAGTATTTCCCTTTCTCTTCATTATCTTCAGGGAAAATCATCTATGTCCTCCACTTCAAGGTTTGACTCAGCAGGCAGCATTTTAACTGGATTTTAGGGGTGTCAGGTATCATCATGCAAAGCCTCCTTTACTGTGAGAGGAAGAACTATAGATGTTATTTAGCTGGATGTTTTTACTTTATGCAGCTGTTCAGTCAGAACTAATAACTTCAGCTGATTCTTGACTGAAGCCTTCAAATGCAACAATCACATTCAGGATCCTGGCAAGACGAAGAGTCTACCGATCCATAATTTAATATCTGCATTCAAGTTAACGTTTCTGCATTCACAACCGCTATCAAATATTCATTTAAGACTGACTTTTACTTTACCCACCACTTTGATTTTGGTGCTGAACATGATTGAAGTGTAACCATGGCTGGATGGAGGGGAATGGATTAACGAGCTGTAACTTCAGAGCCATCGCTCACAGTGACAGAGCAGGAGTGAGCCGAACAGATGCTCATCTATTGATGCAACAGCTCAGTCTGCTGCTCAGACAAGGCCACATTAGCTGTGATCAGAGCACACAGGATGACGAAACTAGCCAAGAGAAGCGGAGGAAGATGAGTAGGAAGTGTTTTTCCAAAAATAAATATGCAATTTTATAAAAATATCACTAATAAATACCTGTTGGACAACCTGAGGGCAGATGAAGAAAATGTATTTTTTTCCTTAAGATCAATTTGTTTTAATGTGCTCTGTTATTATCAAGCAGTAGTCGGACTGAGTCAAAGGATCCAATGAACCCCAACCAAGTTACCAGGTTTCTGAGGCTATTATCATGCTCTTGAGAGCATATTACAGAACATCAAGCCATCTGAGACATGCATGTTGTAGAGGACTGTGTGAAAAACCTTTCACTCAGACTCTTTACAGTTTATGTTGGTCTGACTTAACTTTGTATTGAAGATAAGAGCCAGGATGACAGATAAAATTTAAGATTAAACGTTCAGCATTCCATATAAAACAGCCCTAAAAACCCTGACAAGCATTTCCACAAAGCCAAAACAGGCACACATCAAAGTAGCTGAACCCAGTGACACATACCTTGATGAGATGCTTGTTGACCCATTTTGTGAAGGTTTTCTTCTGCACCCTGTCCCGCTCATCTGAAAAAACAGAAACAAAGAGAGAGGAGGGAGGTTAACTACTTACAGCCATCATGATTATTCCAATGAACGGTGCAGATGACAAGGTCACACATACACACACAGAAATCCAGCTCAGACAGGCAAAGCGGCGCACTCAACACCCCCCATGGAGACAGCTAACGACGATGCTGGATTTGTGCATTTGTATTGATTTGCGAATAACAATTTGAGAGGATTTCTGCAGGAGAGTTGCTATTCTTTCCTCACACACACACACACAAACACTTAGCGGCTTAGCAGCTACTTGTATTGGATTACTCCCACAAAGCCTTTTTGTTACCTCACACTCATGTCATGAACTTAATGAAAGACACTAACACACAGTCAAGTGTAAATGGGTAACACTCACAGGAGTGCACACACGACTCGGTCTTCTTCACAGTGACTACATGTCTTTCATCTTACTCAGCAGTGATGTAAAGCAGTATTGTATGAGAGCTGACGTAAAGACAAAAGCTAAGACACGTTGAAGGCTCTTTGAGTTCAACAACTTGAGGTCATGTTAATAAGAAACTTCCGTATCTACAGATGTGACCTCTTGTAAAGTCGTGAGCAGCTATCTTTACGATGTTTTACTGAGATAACATCATCCTGAGTAAACTGAGGTTGTGATGAAGCTCAAAAAGTTGTCTTTACTGTCTCTACTCTCACAGATTCCTCCTTCTTCAGTTCATTTAATGTCTCGAGGTGTGACCTTTCTCTCAGTTTCCACAGTTTCTAACTGAAGAGTGATCTGCAGCCAGGCAGTGCTCCAGCCTGCGTCCTCCACAGGCCAGAGGAGTGAGGCAGGCAGGCCAGGAATAGAAGCTGATGCTGAGGCACAACTGTGTTATTTCACCCAGGGATCTACAGGGCAACGTATATGCTGTGCAGCTTTGCAATACTAATGAAAAACAGTCTGAAATGGTGCTAAAACGACCATCTGTATGATGGTTTTCACTTAAATATGTATATACATATTAATATATAATGGGAAAAATGACATAATTAGAACAAACACTGACAGGATTCACGATTCTGTTTTGAATTACAGTTAAGTGAAATAATCACATTTTGCTCATTTCCATTTCAAGTCACACATTGTGTTCAAATATATCTTACTCTCTGCACACAGCCCCTTGTCGTGGTCACTGACTCGAATGTTTGGATTCTAGTTTTTCATGCCTGTTTAAGTGATGAACTGTGCTACTTGTGGTGGTTTTTAAAGATGGTAACAGACGTTTACATGCTCGTGCTACAACTTTCAACCTCTGTAGCACCAGTGCTATGCACAACAAAAGCTCATGTACGGCCCTCTTTCCCCCTCATCACCACCTCCTCTTCCTCCACACTAACGGAGCCTCTCTTCCTCTCCGGCCTCTCTCTGCTCATATCAGTCTGTCTGGGAGAAAACACAGACCCTCTCTGCGTTTCCCTTCCTGCCATTCTGTTAAATATTTATCTTCCTTCTGGAGGGATAGTTAAAAATCCTTTAAAGTGATACTGCATGTTGCTAAAATAGTTTAAGTCGATGTTAAGTATACAAAATGCAATGTATGTGCAGCGCACAATGGTAGGCTACAGATCCTAACAAAGTTTAGTTAGTTTAGTTACTTCACACTCGTTTGCCTGTCCTGCCAAATACCACACATGGATTACAAGAGACAAGAGGTGCAACAATAATAAAACAAAATAAGCTGCAACTATTTTGATAACCAGTTAATAGTATGAGCCAAACATTCTCTGGCTGCAGCTTCTCATTTGTGAGGATTTGCTGCTTTTCTCTGTGTATTATATGACAGCAAAGTCAATATCTTTGGGTTTTTTACTTGTTGTCATACAAAAAAGACACTTGAAGATGTCAAAGAGGGCTTTAGGAGATGGACAGTTTGCACATTTTTCTGACATTTTATAGTGCAAGTGGTTAATGGATCACTTGAGAAAATAATCGGAAGATGAATTGATAATCAAAAGGCCTTCAGGCCTATATTTCAACATTATTTCAGAAGCATGGGTCCATAACATAAAAGACACTGCTCCATAAAAAATACTATGACAGGACATCTTCTGGTAACATCTACTCAAAAGTTAAAAGTGTTAAAAGTGTGTAGTCTGTCCTACTTCTCCAGGGTCTTTAGTTTCAGCTCTGACTAAATGCAGAACATGTCTCATATCTAATCATTTCATTTCTGTGAAAATACTCACCCCAGAAGCGAAAAATGAAACTGTGATGAGATATTTTTCTTTCTCATATCAAGACTCGCTTATACATTCAACAGCTCAGTGACAGATGAGTACTTTCCCTCCAGTTTGTCCAACAGATTCATTTCCAGCCAATCAGAAAACAGTTGGCTGTAGGTACCTCCCATCCTGCCAGCTGTTTATCAGTTGCTGTGGTGACGCCATGAGGGAGAGCAGCCATGGGGAGAGATAGAAGGTATCACTTCCTCCTTCAAAGATCTTATTATCTCAAGTGTCCCTCTCACACACACCTATGCAAACACACAGACTTCTACAGAGCCTCTAAGCGGTCCTGACACCTTCAATGGTTGAGCTCCAAAAGTAGAACGGATTTCCAAAGAGGGAACTCGATTTAGGTTTTAGTAGGTCAAATATCTCAACCACATAAACCTCAAGGTCAATCTCAGCACGGCACAACCGACACGACACAAACAGGGTGACACACTGAGGAGTGTACATAAAGGGCAAGCCCCGAGGCAAAGAACACATATTTCAACATGCTCTTGCAAAATAGTTTCACCACTGCAACACGCCTTACATCCAAAACCTGCCCGGGTAGCTGAGCTAGTTAGCCCAGAGGAAACACACTGTGACATGCCATTAGACCACATACATTTATACTGGTCAACCGCACTCGCTAAACACTTATCGCTCATCAGCCTGTGAGGACTTATCAGGTGCATGTGCTGCAGGTGTGGGAATGGGGTCATAAAGTCATCATGTGTGATCTTAAGCGTGATTAATTTTACAAAACTGGAGACATGAGGAGAGTCGAGGTTTGTGAGTGACAGCCACGGAAAGACTCTCATTCGTGCACAGAGGAAGGCATTGTTAAAATGCACACACCCCCTCACATGCTGTCCAAACAAAACAAAACAGACACACACGACCGTCTCGCCCTTTGCCCTGAAATCCACAATGATTAATAGAGACCACAGCTAGCATAACTGTTGTCCCGGGTGTGTGCACAAATATGAACAGTTCAAACACAGAGTGAAACACGTGGTGACAGGAGCCTCTCCAACTGACAGCATGTAAACAATGAGTGCAAATACTGCACAGCTTCACTACGGCCATGTACACACACACACAGTTACACACACAGGTACACACACACAGGTACACACACTAACCTGCACAGCACATGAGCGAGTACAGGTGAGCGTTGAGATGACATTCATTCCTGTAGTCGGGCCACATCGTCCACAACTCTTGTGTTTCCCACCTCCACTTGTCAGAGCCTCATTTGATGTGAACGGTGCATAATCCAAGACAGAAGTCAGATGATTATAGCAGCGAGACGTCTTTGGCAACAAGCTGCCTTCACGTTTCCAGAGCTGAAAGCTGCAGTGTGAGCGTGAACCACCAGGAGAGCACTGGCAGGTACTACCAGTTTCTCTCCCAGAGTTTCTACTCTTCCCTTGGTTTAATCTCTCTGTGGCTCAGCCGTTCCCTCTCTCCTCGATTCCCGTGTTAGCTGCCATGTCAGCCCCTCTTGGCCGGCCTTCTCCCTCTGCCTCTCGCACTCTTTCCACACCAGCAGTTGCTCTCACACGTGTGTGTCAAAGTCGACGTCAGCTCCTCGCCCTCAGTTCTAAAAGGACGGCCTCCCTCCCGCCCGCCCTGTTTACTCCCTCCAGTCAGTTCCACTTCCTCACCAGGCAGTGACACTCTCTCTCGCTTGTTCTCTTGCTTGCTCGCTCTCTGTATCCAGGCCACAACAGACGGTCTGTGCTCAGACTGCAGCTGATGGTGGTTCTGCAGAGCTGCAGGGGTGCTTCCTCTGTTTACCTTTTTCTTCTTTCTACAATTCCTCTCGCTGTCTCTGCATACGTAAGCAACTTTCCTTGCTGACATGTACCATCCAGGGGGACAATTTTCTTTTTTTCTTTTCTCATTTTCAGTTGACTGCCTGTAGAAGGACAGCAGACGCTGAATAAATCCACATTTGGTCGCTGTTTTCTGTTTTTGTCACAGAGCAGAGCTGGAGGACTTATTGTTGTTCAAAGGAGCCTGAGGCAGTTTGTGATAGAAATGTTCTTAAAAACCAACTCTGAAAGACAGATGATGTAATCCACTCGAGTTCTCTCTACGTGCCACAAAACTACAAAAGCATCTAAAAATACAAAAGTTTGCCTTGTTCTGCTGAACTATGCAAACAACAGTCTTTGCATTCAAGCTGATGAAAGCCAGATGCAGCAGTTCCAGGACATCTCATTTCCTTGATTTTCATGCTTTTACTCCTGCTCCTTTTCCCATGTTTCCTTTCCTTAAGAGGCAAACACAAACTTCCCAGGTTTCTTTTGTAAAAGCGTCAGCAGCCCGGAGGCTTCTCTGCTCCTAGCGATGTGAGCTCGGCAGCTTTTTGAAGAAAATGGACGGAGAGAGTGTGACTTGGGCTGAGATGGACCGCAGCCTCAAGAAAGGCCTGGCGGGATTGTGACGTTGTTTAATTTAATATAGAGAGGAAAACCAGCCCAGGCAGTCCTTCATCTCTTTAGCGCATGTGCCTCATACGTGTACAACAGATGATGATGGCACACATAATGAAGAAGAGCTTCGATCATATTTTTGGCCTCGATCCAGATTTGTGCTTTTCAGGCAGAGACAATAAGCAGTCAGCAGTGAATAAGAGGCCTCTAGCAGCCTTTAGCCCACACTGCCTGTTGCTGAACACATCATCTAGTCATGGCAAGAAAATTCACTGTCTGCTTCCTTTCACAGCTGACAGCATGAACTCTTTATTATTATGAAATCTCTCTCTGCCTTCCCTCTTGTTCATCTCTCAAAATAGCTGTGCCGTCCCAGACAGTGCCAGCGCAGCTCTGAATAATTTCTGCTCGGCCTTATAAAAAAAAGAAAAAATAAATAATGAAAAACAGAGTCAAGAATCAGCAGTGTGGAAGCAATGACTCCGCCGCTCGGGCTAAAAGCTCGGCTGTGGCCTCCTCAGGTCATGTGACCTGGCCAGGAGTCAGGACGTGAGGACAGACCTCATGAGAACAAACGCTGATATGACAGCAGCTCCTGGCTCTGAAAGCAGGTGTACTCTGTCCATAGGGTACAGACGCACACACCTGACCAGGCGAGACAATGACTCACATACTCTGACCGTCACAACAGGCTCAGAGTAACACAAGCTCCTCCTCCTTTTTTCCAACCGTTTCCTCCACCAGCGACGTCACTCCTTTATCTCCACCCCTCCTTCTTTTAGGTCCTCTTCTTCTTTGCTCCCTCTCGGCATCAGATTCTGCCTTTCCTCCGTGCCTTCACTTTGAATCTCTCCTCTCTCCATCTCTACGGGACCATCCACACTAAAAATACCAGACGGAGCTTATGTCTCTAATACCACACGGCGTGCTTATCCCTCACTCCCTCCTTCTCCCCAGTTATCACCTCTAATCTCCCTCCCTCTCCCTCTCTGTTGCCCTGTCTTCCAGTGTTCTGCCTTTATCTTCTTGTGATTCAGTTAAAATTAAAAGTGAGAGGGAGGTTTCCAAGTGTTCTGGTTTTCCTCTTGTTCTTCATCCATCATGTAATTTTCCCTTCTTTCCCTTTCTGTTTCTCTTTCAGTCAGACTGGCTCCCAGGGTGCATTTATCCTCCTCCTCGTCTCTGGTGACACTCGAAGGCTGGCAGTAGCCTGCATCCCTCTTTTTTTCCATCTAATTCTTCCTTGCCTTCCGCTTCTTATCCCATTTTTCTCTCTGAGCTACGAACATTGAATGCTAAATGTTTGTTTGTGTTCGAGCTTAACAAACGCGCTACAGATTTGCAAATCAGATGATGGGAGGAGACAGTTTTCGTGGGAGATTTCTTGTCAGAATTCCAGTATTTCATCTTTAATATGCAAATTTTCTCTGGTGCTGTTTTGTAGCTCACATCTCCCAAATACACACTAACTAAGCTGTCCAGTTGGCCTAGTTGACCACAAGCCCTGTCATCAGATTAGATTGAATGTGCCCTCCTGTGGCCACAGAAGAGACACACCTGAGGGACACTACTGAACATAAATAATACATTATATACAAGACATTTATCTATTAGGTTATCAGCACTAAAGTAAGACTAGCCTGAAATGACACAAGATGACAAATAAGAAAAACTAGTTTATAAATCCAAAGGCCACATTAATGGTCAAAGGTGATTCAGGGTCAGCTCAGTTTCACTGCTAACCCACATCTAAATAAAGACATCACCTGTCCTGTTCAGTGGTCATGACATGAAACTACACCTGGCCTAAAATGTAATGTACCTCTATTGATATTTTATTACCGGACAAGCTATGCTGTATTCTAAACATAGAGAACATAGTTAAGTGCAATTTCAAAGTGTAAACCACCATAATTTACATGTTGTGACAACTCAAACCACATCATGCTCATATATAACACTGCACACCCACACACAGCCTACCACGCTTGGCCTACCACTGTGACAGCTTTGGTTTCCTGTGATGAGATGAGTAAGGGTAGCATCAACACCACAGCATCACAAACTATGACACACACACATACTGTACCTAGAACCTGGAAACAAGACGGAACAGTCAAGTAAACATGAAAGTTTGTCATTTGAGTAAATGTCCTGCCTCACTGTGGCTTCAAACTCACTCACATGGACACACCCTTAGCACTCATTATGAGAGACACACACAGATAAACAGTTTCCACAATGAACGGTATGAAGTTCTATTTTAATCTAGCTTAAATTAAAACATCATAAACTACAGTAAAAATATTTAGGAAGACACACCAACACCCTCATGAAACTGTCCAGGATGCTGGACAGGCACCAACAGTGGCCCAGCTTCCTAATCCATAAGCAAAGCATCATGGGCACAGCACCCTCAGCTGACCATGTAAGTGGACAACATCGAGGGCCTCCCTCCCTTGCCTCCCTTACCCTCACCGCTACATCCACTGCCCTCTCCGTATTGATCAACCTAATTGATCTGCACCGTTATGTCATGACACATATTTCCCCCGGTTGAATCTAAGCCAAACGCAGCATTCAGACAAAATTAGACCCTTGTCCCAAACCAAATGCCTCATCTACTCTTAACGGTGACTGACTGAGAATTCGCCTCAGTTTTTCCTCTGTTCAGTCACTGCATCTGAACAGATTACGTGTATATTTAAGGTATAAAGGTCAGCATAAACATCATGTCAGAATAGGCTGTTACATAATGAGTATTTGTATCAGGTTTTAAATGAGTATTAGCACTAAAACTAAAGCATGAAAGCCAACTGGAATTTGTTTAATGCTGCAAAACATCAATGTTACATTAGTGTTTACCATTAGCTATGAACAATCAGACACATGACTGAACTCAGCAGCTTACTGGCAGCACAGCAGCTCGTTGTTTGGTGTCGAACACGTAGCTATAAAAACGAGACAAAGCTGGCCACGTAAGCAGCCAAAGACACGCACACAGATTGCAGTCTCCAGGATGAATTACATAGATTTGACTATATGATTCAACAGTCCATTAAAATATAACAGCCTTTCTCCACAAAGAGCCAAATATGGACGGTTCTGCTCCACTGACTCATGCAGTAGAAGCAGATGAGCAATCGAGTCCTGCAGCACAAAAGCATAAAAACGGTGTCTCACTGTAACAAGAGGTGAAACAGGAGAAACCTATATGCTCATTGCCGCACAAGGCCCTTTACACTCCACTCAAACTAAAATAAGAAACATGGATTTACTTCTGCAAGCTAGGAAAGCTTTAGCACCATGCTAACTACCTTATAAACAATTTCAAAAGGGTTTTAAAAGCAACGCAGATGCTGACCTAAATGCTAAAGGCAATGATTTAAATGAAGACACCAACAAGCTGACAGATAAGTGAGTTTGTCCAGTACAAAAATGGCACAGCAGGAGGGGCGGGACCAAACAGGAAGCACATGGAGCCAATGTCAAATCATCTCCTTCTCTCTACAAAGAAGAGATAAGTTATAGCTGGAGTGGTGATGGAGAAGAGACAAGCAATAAGAAAGGAAACGGGGAGAAAAATGTTGAGTTTAGCGGTATCTCTCTGCAGCAGTGGGTTGTTAAAAAGGAACGGTTTACCTTGTTCAAAACTGTCTGTCCATCGACAACGGCGACAGTAAAACCAAAATCCAGCTGCTGTCAAGAAGTGAAAAGCCACAACCACGATGGGCGTTATGACTGTGGGGTCTGTTAGAAAGTCCATCTTCATTCACAAACTGTTGCTCTGCTTCCCAAACTTCTACAAAATGTCAGGTAGCTCCACAAACAATAAGTAACAGTCACACAAAGACGGACCAAAGCTCCAAAGAGTGCAGGCTTCCAGGTAAAGTCTCAAAACTCGAGGCATCCATAAAGGAGGGATTTTACAGCAGGTTTCTAAATGTCAGTCACCAGAATGACGAGGACCCTTCTTCTCCTTTCACTTCTTCTGTGTTGAAACAAGACAAAAGCAGTCTTCCCGTCCTTTCTCCAGCATCTCTCCACTTTCAGCACATAACTACAGGAGCTAATAACTTCTCTGAGTTCTACTCTCCATTCAGATGCCCTCCCACTCCCCCGCCGCCTCTCTCTCTCTTTCTCACTCTCTCTCAATCTCGCTCGCTCGCTCCCTGACACTGGAACAGTGAATTCCATTCCCCTGAAACAAGCCACCAGACTGTAGCTGTTGCTCAGTGCCGTTAGAAAACCGGTAAATAAGTGAAATGGGACTAAACAGACGGAAGTGTGTGTGTGTGTGTGTGTGTGTGTGTGTGTGTGTGTGTGTGTGTGTGTGTGTGTGTTGTTGCCTCACTCTCTCAGAAGGAAACCACATGGGAGATACCCACATGCTCTTCTTCCTGTGTGTATTTCTATTTTGGCATGTTGAAGTTATTTTATATATTAAGATATGACCACAGTGCACTAAATATTTATGTATTTGAACACAAACATTTTGCATTTGTACAGTATGTGATCGTCCTCTCAGCATGAGCACATGTTGGCAGAGGTTTGTGGATGGTGTGTGTGCGTGTGTGTTTACCTCTGTTGCTATGAGTGAGCAATGCATCCTGGCTGTGATATTTATGAGCGGCTATCTTTGAATGATGTCTGCTGACTGACTGTGATGGTGTGTTCAAAAGCTTCAGACAGAGGGGGTGATCATACCAAGGTGTGTGCGTGCGTGCGTGCGTGCGTGCGTGCGTGCGTGCGTGCGTGCGTGCGTGCGTGCGTGCGTGTGTGTGTCAGACACAGAGACAGTGCAGTGTGATTCAGCATGACTCAGGCTACAGACTGGAAGGCTGGGGGTCTTTGAGTTATTGTCACCTTGTAGAGAACCGTGTGTGTGTGCATGTGTGTGTCTGTGGTCAAGTTATCAACTCTGCTCTAAAAAGCCACCGACATTTCAGTCCTAGCAACCCCCAGACAAAACAACACACAACTACAATCACTCTGACAACGTTTCATTGTTGTCAGATCCAAACTTCACCGACGATTGTGTTCATTTTACTTCAAGTGCAGCTACATGCTGCAGTTTAAGCCCTAACACACTGATCTAAAGACAAGTTTGGTAAATGCATGGTTTTCACTGTAGGACAACAATGATCCAATAAGAAAGTAATAATGCAGCGTTTTGGTCACATAGAATTGATAAAGACCATCCTGGTGGATATATAAAAAGGGCAACGATGACTTTCTTTCCTATTAGTCATTTCCAAAGCCCCACAATTACCAGATAACATGATGTAATGGACATATGATCCTGATCCCAGCTGTTTATCCGGTGTTTTCCAGCACAGAGGCATTGAGAGGTTCAGTTAGTGATTTCCCATTTCTCATCGTTTCTGTCCTAAAATAACCTCTGGACCTCCTGAAGGGCCAACTTGGGTTTGAAATGTTAAACTTCTTCTAAATGTAATCAAGTTACAAATTTCTTAAAGAGAGCATTCAATAGTGTTCTGGATCTTTGAGAAGCAGAGATCAGAACTACATTACCCAGAGTCCTTTCTGCCCTGCAACAGCAATTAAAAAATAAATAAATAATTATTTGACCATTGCACAGATTGATAAACTAAAAGGAGAAACAATAAGAATAGCATGCAATAAAAATATAAAAAGAGTAAAAATATGAAAAACTGGCGAACTGTGATTGATAGAGAGAAAAGGGGAAAAACATGAACAGTGAGAAGAAGCTAAAAGAGGAAATTAGCAACCACATGTGCGGCAGAGAGCGTGATGCTGCCACTGTGGGGCAGAAGAGACCAACAAGTGTGCTGGGCTGCAGGACTCAACACTCAAACCACTGACAGCAAGACCAGCATCACTTTAGCACCCTGAAACCACCAATCTCTGACAGCAGTGACACATTTTTGCTATGACCTACTTCATACTTATACAACAATACAATCTATTTATATGCTTAGATGGTTTTAACAAGAGTTTGACCACATTCAGATAAATGTAGAAGCTAGATCTACTGTCTTTAATAACTGTTTTCTGTCAACTAATACGCACTCTCAGCTTAAGTTGTATTGGTATTCCTTTATAACTAAAATATTCCTTGTGTCACAACATTATGAAGTTTTTCCTTTCCCCCATGCACACATTTTCACACACACGCACGCACACACACACACACACACACACACATTACAATCAACTCAGATATACTGCTTTGCCTTTAGACCTTCAAAAACACAACTCCTTCATCCACTCATGCAAAGGCACATTTCATCACTTTATTTCCTCCCCTCACACGGTGCAAAGGTTGAATAAACAGCTGCTGTTGTGTATGTTTGGTGCCTCTTTGCATGTGTGCACGTCAGCTTTCAGGGTCAAGAGGTCAGGGGTCCAATCTCATGTCCCTTCTCTGCCAAAAATGCTGCATCTGGAAACTTTAACCACACACACACACACACACACACACACACACACACACACACACACACACACACACACACACACACACACACACACACACACACACACACACACACACACACACACACACACACACAGATACAGATACAGCCAGGGCGTAACAAAGCCTGCGATGATGTCAGACTACAGTATAAGCTCAACACAAGAGGGAGGGAAGAGAAGAAGAAAGATGGCAGGACAAGAAATAAAAGGTGGAACAGAGAGTGTGGGAAGCATTGAGGGAGAAGGAGAGAGTATGTTGTTGTAAGGCCGATGTTGTATTGGCTGTTTGTGTTGGGACGTGAATGACCCTTTTCATTCAGATATCAGAGAGAGAAATCTCACACTCACAGCCACACAAACACCGAAAAGGAGAGAATGAGAAGGACACAAACACACAAAAACACACACAGCCTTTTGTGATTGATGTGCACTGTCTCTGCTTTCACTATATAAGCGAGGCATAATTCATCTGCAGCTTACCATCAAAGCACAGACATGTGACCTCACTGGTCAGAGGAGAAAATGTAATTATTTTGCATATGTCTCATATGATTCTGCTTGCATGTATCCCTTTTGCACCTTAAATGCAGCAGCATATCACATCTCCTGTCTCTCCCTCCCCCCAGTAAGGCTCAATTCTCCCAGTCAGCACAGAGATAGCCTGGATGCCAGCAAGGTCACCCTGACACACAAACAAAGACGTATGCAAACACACACACACAGAAATATACTGTACTTTTGTGAGAAGAATTGCTGCCCTGTGCCTTCAAATCATGTTACTGAGAGATGAGAGCAGGCAGAGCCATAAACTCTATCTGCATATGGAAATACACTGCAGGCTGACCACACAAAAGAACACAAGCTGCAGAAGTGGGAACAGTATATATTCATAAAACCATAACTTCATTTGTTCCTGTGATAACTGTCAACTATTATTAAATATAATTGTTATTTGCAGCCTGTCTACCAACGTGGAAGAAGACTGTAAGAACAAAAGGGGGCAAAACAACAAACTTATTTCATCATCTCAAGCAGAAGCACTCAGCCAAGTAATGAGCGAAAATCTAGATATTGAGCTGGCACTGTATCAAAAACTTCAGATAAAATCCAGCTCTATTTAACATGAGAAGCTATGTTGCACTGCTGCTTTGTGAGGACCATGCTAACAGCAGGAGGAAACAGGAAAAAATATGTTGATGAAGCACAGGAGGGAGGATGAACAGCAAGAGCAGGATGAGGAAAAGGACAGTCACATCAGAGTGATGAATCCTGTGACCTTAGACTTTCATGTTCATGTAGCTACAACAAAAAATAGGACTTTCCATGTCCTCCTCTCTTGCTTCCCTCAGTTTCTCTGACAAAGTAACATCTGCCAGACTGAACTCAGTCACCTCTGCCTTTAACACCAGCTTCTACCTGTACAAGCATTTTCTATTAACTCTTTAACAATCAACCTTTTTACCCCGTGACAAAGAAACTGACAAAACGATATGCTTTGAATAAAGGTAAATTAGCAGATAAACTAAAATGTTCTTCCTAACAAAGCTTACGCCTCAATAATTGTCTTTTGCCATTATGAAAAGAACAGTCAGTCATCTGAACAGACACCGTCCTGGTTCAGAATTGGGTCATGAGAAGAGTTGCTGTTATGCTGTAACTTATGTGAATACAACAGCTATTCTGGGGCTCCCTTACAGCTGCATGTGGTGTGACCGTGACACATCTCCGCTGCCTGCCAGCCTCCCACACTGTTCCCCGGCAGCTGCCTGACCTCTGACCTCTCCATTGGTGAAATGCAGCAGAAACACTTCCTGTCTGGAAAACGATCCGTCCTGCCTTTCTGAGGCTGAACCATACAGACAAAAGCACCAGGAGGTTTAAGCCATTACACTACACGTACAGGAAACAAGGTGGATGTAGATGAGAGGAAGCAAATACTTGTACGTGTTTTCATAAAATATTTCCATCAGCAGTACACTCAGTACAGCGAGGCACCTGGCTGTCTAGCGCTCAGCCACTGAACTGCGCACTGTAATGATTTCTGGGATCCTGAAACAACAAGAGTGCTGGAGTTGTAATTCTGTTTGCAGTGCAATGATAAATAGTCGAGCAGTCTGCAGGGAAAGCTGGACTCACTTTGAAATGCATCCAAACTTTGAGACAAACTCAGACACAGCTTCCCTGCAGTACCAAATTATGCAGTTAGGGGGTAGACTGTGTCCAGTTACAGAGAAGCAAATTCAGATTGTCTCTGGTGTTGCATCATTGCTTTTAAAACATCTTATTCAGCTTAAAACTCTCAAAGAAAGTTTAATCTCACACTTGGATGCACACACAGTAACCTTTTACTTCTCTTTTCTTTAGTGTGTCAAAATTTCCCACTAGGGAAACAACAGGAAATAATAATTAGAAACCCAAACTGTTGTTTAATGTTCAGTATCAGATGAGCACATAGTAAAACATTTACACATAAGCAGGTTAGCTCCATCCAGACAAATGGATTTGGCATCGCTGGGTCACACAAGCGTAAGCAATCAACCTCAGACTGTTAGTTATTCAGGCATGGCTAATAACACAGCGAGGAGCTGGACATCACGATCACTGGACCTGATCGAGGCTTCACTGACAATCCAGCCAACCGTACAGCAGAAATATCAGGCCACTGTGGGTCTTCGCATTAAAAAAGGATTTAAAATGGACACAGAGGAGTTAATCATTTGTAGAAAGATGTATTCCATTCCCAAAATTTAGACTACATACAATGCAAAGTCAAGTTATTCCCCAGCAAGCCCAGTTTGACAGAGGACACTGTGTCCAGTTACCTGCTGTGGTCTCTTTGAGTGTGGGATGAACACATCAAAGCCTCCCAGTGCTGGTGCTGCTGACAGTTAAGTAAGTTATGTTTTGACAGAACAACTAAGCGGATCGCTACACTCGTTCCGAAGAGCAGACAGGAACAGAGCCAGGAGTCATCAGACGGACAGAGAGACAGACAGACAGCGACACCCCGAGATGCCATTAAGAGATTAGAGGACAGGAGAGGAGGGTGGAGCAGGAGAGGATCGAGGATGAGTGTGGCCCCCAAATAAACTAACAGGGATTAAGTGGAGTTGACTCGAGGACACACACAGATACACAAGGCACAGGGGTGCTGGGAAATTACTTAGGACATGTCAGTAAAAGTGATGGAAGCTGACCCATCTGAAGACAGACATGAGGTCAGTTTAAAGCTTAGGTTTCCCAGCAAATGGCAGCTCAAAGAGTTTGACATTTATCTTGTAAGAGCTTCCTTCATCTGACAACAGCTCTAATCTGTGTTCATGAAACACAGGCTGACAAACAGACATGTTTACCTTCCTTCTCACGCTGCAAACAGTGATTTAATAACCTGAAATCTGTGTTCTACTGTTTCAGGAAATTACCTTTGGAGTGGAGAGAAATGAAAGCAATGAGGAAGTACAGAAAAGTGCATTTGGGACTCAGAACTTAGGGAGTCAAACTGGGTCACGGGCCTTTCTGCTGCTGCCGCAGAGTCCAAAAATGTCAAGAGGTCAACTCGCTTTCTAGAAGCCTGAATTCCTGCATAGCAAAATTAAATTAGTTGGCTGGGAAAACAGGAAAAGTTTCTGAGCCTACACGCCCAAGAATACAGAAACAGACACAACAGTGGCAAAACTTTTGTTTTCCGGAAACAAAGCCCAATTACCCCTGTCCTTTCTCTCACCCTGCATGATAAAAAGAAAAGAACAAAGACTTCAACAGTTAACATCGCTCTGGATCTACCCCCTCCGGGCCACTCTGACACACACCAAAAATAGATTATTTCAGCATATAACATTTGAAATCAACGTCTGCCTTATAATACAGTTATAACAGCACAAAACAGCTGCGACTATGTGTGTTCTTTATATGCTGCATGCAGAAAAGGAAATGAATAAATATTGACTGAAAAAAAGTTTCTAACAAAATGTGAATGAGCAAAAAACTTGTTTCCCTCCACCCTACCACCACCCTCATTGATTTAAATGGGACTACCTTGCTGACTTCAGCAAAAACTTGAACTCGGCTCAACTTTTGCCAAAATGCGACATGACGTCACCCATCAAGGCACTGCATTGCCTAGTCATACACATACAAGTGCAACCTGTTTACTTAGTTTACTTTGTAACATGAACACTGCCCTTCTTCTATTTCTCTGCTTTATCTCAATGAAACACAAAATGATTGCTGCTGTGACAACTTTTGAAAGCTCTAAAATCTTTGATCATAGTATTATGATTAGGGTAAATACCACCTCCTTCCTTAAACGAGACAAACACTGAGGTCACAGTGACAGCTTTACAGGCTGTCCATCCACCCCAAGCATCATAATGCTGTGGTTCTTCTGGTTTGGATATAAAACATACATTGTCATAGTCAATGTCTTGTATGATGGACGATGGATTTTGGACTGTTTTGTATGCAGTACAAATACACCGAGCTTGGCTGGAAAACAGGAAATCATCATGACCTCTGTGACTTGACTGTCGCTCCGTCGTTCTCAGCCATTAGGCTCAGGAGCAGCATGAAAACAGTGATTTTGACCTCTGGAGCATTAACTGCCAGATCAGAGGGAAAGGGCAAAGATCATGTTTCTGTGTGTGTGTGTGTGTGTGTGTGTGTGTGTGTGTGTGTGTGTGTGTGTGTGTGTGTCTTTCATATACAGAAAAACAACAAACACACACAAGTACTTCCCTGATACGTCAGAGAAGTTAGGAGGAGTTAGGAGGAGAAATAGAGGAAGAAGAGTGTAAAAGTTGTTACCCAGAATAGCACCGAGAAGGCCTGCATGCGTGAATGGTGGAAAAGGAGGGAGGGGACGGACGTAGACAGAGGGAAGGAGAAAGCGACAGATTTATGACCCCGTGAGAAAATAGAGGTTTCGTCTAAACTCTTCTGCTTTTAGGGCCTTAGATAATCACAGGTTAATGAGCAGGAGAGGGAAGGACACAGAGAGCAGGAGAACGGAGGGAATGAATGAGCTGGAGAAAAGAATAATTGTATTCTAATTGAGATAAATTGACACTTGAAGGATAAAAAGTGGGGGAAGAGGAATCTTGATGGCGTGAGTGCACATGATAAAGAGGCTGAGATAAAAGATCAAAGTCCAAGAAGAACAAAAACATGAGATAAATGAGAGACAGCGTGAAGACAGGAGAAAGTGAAAGAAAAAGGAATAATAAAAACATGTGATAGCACAGGAGAGACATGAGTGTTAGCCAGGGGCAACAAGGGAAACAGAAAGAGAGCGAACATGTGAAAAAGAAAAATAGAGAAGTGAACTAAACCAGAATTTCCAGGGTCAGCCCACTTCAGGACTTAAGAATGATCTTTCTTCCTGGTTTGTAAATAGTGTTTGGCTTCTAGCTGGATTAAAGACAGTCAAGAGCAAGAAATGTACTTAAATATGTAGGAATTTGCCATGTGGATATTGACCATTAATTCAAAATTTATTTGCCCGATTAATTCTTGCAAAACTTGAATCGATGAGGCACAAACACAACAAGAAGTAGAGATTAAAGCCAGGAATATCTACATGCTCTCAACGATAATGTTAACGTGCTGATGTTGACCAGACATAATGTTTACCATGTTCACAATCTGAAATCTGAAGTGATGATTGCACGATGTGAAAACTCAGTTGGTCATCAAAGTCTGTAGTCTTCATCCTCTGGGGCCATTAAAAAAACAAAGCTTTGCAGCTGTCAAGAAATATTTCAGTCTTAACAACAATCAAACCTGCTAGCATGGCTGAAAAAATGATCCCACTTTATTTCTTTGTTTCAAAGTCCAGGTCATTTCCTGTCTGCAGTGCACAGGACCTCAAACCTTCGCCAATGTTAATGCTTTACTGTGCTGCAATGGACAGAACAGAGAATGGATGAAAGACGGTGAAGGGGGATCGGAGGAGGTGTGTTTGAGAGCCAGGGAGACAGAGCAAGACGTCTATAGGGTCGTGAGAGAGCGATGAAGATGAGGAAGAAGAAAAACACTCAGACGATGAGGTCAGTGAATTGGAAAAGACGAGGCAGAGGGAGTGAGGGGATAAGAGGGGCTGGGGGCAAAGAATGTGAAGAGTGTACACAAATACAGGGGACCCTAACGCATAACCACGGCAACCAGGCCCTTAATTTTAACCCCAGCTGTTCTCGTTGCCATGGATACCTCTCAATTAGGACCCTCCCTCCCCACACCATCCCATCCTCTGGCCTTTCATTGAGCCACTTGACCTGAGCTCCTGAGAAAGCTGTAATTATCAGGTCGTCAGAGGCGTCCGCGGGGTCCTCGCCGCCCTGACGTCAACATTTACATTCAGTGTGGTGAAGGTCTCAGAGCTAGAGGCCTCTTTTTATTTGTTTTGGGGGGGTTTGTCTTCATCTGACATCTCAAGATGACACACGCTCGGTCCAGAGAGTATTTTGTCACCTCTTCCTAAACATTAAACTTCTAACACATTTCGTAATGGAGTTTGTTTGAGTGTTTGCAATGCAGCCAACAGTGCTTCTACAGCATGTGAAAGCAGCGCTGGACGAGATATCAAAAAGGGATATTGGTATTGCTGATGTGATTAATTAGTCTGAAAACAAAATCTAATAAATTTTAACAGAGGCAATACAGATGAACATAGTTAAACTGAGAGAAGCAATGCAACAGATGTGACAACTGATGATTAATCAGTAATGAGTAATTTATCAAGAAAAAGTTTTATCCTCTCAAATTTGCAATGTTTCTCTGTTTTATATCTTTGTAACTGAAGACATTTTGGTTTTGAATTGTTGGTTAAAAAAATACCTGAAAATGTTACACTGTTACAGTGTAAATTACATTTTCACGATTTGCTAGCATTGAACAGTAGTTGCAGCCCTCATATATTCTATGTTTCATCTTCCTTAAAGTGTAAAATGGCTTAAAATCACATCAAGTACTCATCTTGGTTTTCTGAGATATAGAGAAAAAGCAGAATTAATACATAGTAAAAGCAAATGTGAATATGTTGTTATAGAAATGACTGTACTGTACTAGAAACCACTGGACACTGCGATCTGTATTCTCCTCAATAAACACTACATTTCCATCAGCACGTCTGCCTTTGATTCTGTTTGATGTCTTAATGGGTTTAGTCTTAAAACTGTCCTGACACAGCTTGTTAAATGTATCACGTAGCCTGGATAAAGTACAAAAATACTCCCTCTCATTCATGGAAGACTTTCACTTTCGTTTCACTGGTATAAAGTCCTCTGTGTTGTTACTGAGCGTGTTGTACACAGGCAGGTGTGAGTTAGCGTGTGGATTTCAGGCTGTTTCACAGTCAATGGAGCTGTCAGTGAGTCAGTTAATGTTTGTGTGTGAGAAAGTGTAATAGAGAGACAGAGGACTATTGTGTGGCAGGGGGAAATTAAAAGGCCGAGGGAAAGCCAAAGACCACCTAGACTGACCATGAAACAAGAGGCGAGGGGAGGAGAGGAGCAATCGTACATCACACAGGCAGAAAAGCTTCTCTTCCCTCTCACTGCTGACCCTATGAAGCTTTCCGACTCTCTGCAAAGACCTTTCATCAAAGTCACACTTCATAATTACGCACACATACCTAAACACGCAAATAAACACTATGTGGTGGAGCAGGAAATGAATGAATGTATCCCTCTTAGCCTGAAGGCAGCAGGGATGTGAATTGTGCCCGACGGGCACAACAACTCGGCAAGTGATCAATGGCAGCGTTAATTGCTCCACATTGCACAGGTTCATAAGAGAGTCAGGTATGTTAAGACTTTGTCTTGTTACATAAAGGGACAGTAATCCTTTTTTAACGAGCTCATAGGGAGATGAGTTCAAGACCGGCATTTGAACATTTTTATGGAAAGGGGGGCTTGGTAAAATGGCTATGCAACAAACAGCTGCAGGTGGAGAGAGGGATGAGGAAAGGAGCGTAAAGGTGGCGGAAAAGGTAAAGTTTTCACAGTTTTCACCGTCTTTTCTCACTTCAAGGAAATAACAGTCAAACTTATCACAGCAGCTACATGTTCATTCTTGTTCTGTCTGTTAATTTGTGTTCACAGCGTTGACTTGGCTGCTCAGATTTCATTAAGGAGGTTGAGGAGTGTTGACAGACTTTATTAATGGGCTGACGGATGTTCTATCTGCATTTACGGTCAGTGCCACTATTGACTGCTGGCTTAGACCTCTGGGTTTCAGCAACATAAGCAGTGGACAGAAGGCCTTCAATAAACACAGACAACACCTTTAAAAAACTAACAGAGATCGAAGCACAACAAGGCTGGGTGGAGAAAGTCAGCCTGTCACAACCACTGACAAAAAAAATCAGGAATAAAACAGTGAAAAACACATGTTGTGCAGATAGAAATGAGCATTTGATGAAGATGAAATGAGAAAAAGGGGAAGAGAATAAAAGAAATAGATTATATGCAGAACCAAGTCCACAATAACAAAGTCCAGATGCACAGTCATAACTCATACCTGTATCTATACACACAAGCACAAACAAAGGCTTGCTCCATACCCCCACCCTATACACACAGCCTATGTAAACTCAGGATTATCTGAGCTTGTCCACAACCAAACACACACACACACACACACACACACACACACACACACACACACACACACACACACACACACACACACACACACACACACACACACAGGATGAAGAGAAATCCCTGTGTCCCATTTCCAGTGTTGATGCCCCCTTGCAGCATCACAGCATGTTTCTCCAACTTCAAAAGCTCTAAAAATAAATTTAAGTTAAAAAGCTTCTATCTTGGAAATAAACCTGAGGGCCAAAGCAAAAAGGGCAGGCATGGTTTAAATTCTTCAAGGCAATAAATAAGAACAACATTGGCAGATACACTTAAGTTCATTTTTCCTCCCTGCCCACACACAAACATCTTCTATTTCTTCGAGCTTCTCTCAAATCTTTAGACTTCAGAGCAGCCAACTGCGTATCACACTGAGGTAACACTACATTTCCCACGCTGCCCCCTGTCTCCAGGAAGTGGAGCCAGTCGAGCTCTTCAAGGTGGAGCCTGCGGGGCCTGATGGAGTCTGGGGATAACAGGAAGTAAACAGGAAGCAGCTCCTTCCCAGGAGGACAGCAGGAGAAAACACAATAGAGTTAAAAGGAGAAATCAAAGGAGCTACGAGCCTCTGTAATGATTGTAATTCATGCACATTTGCACAGAAAGGAATTTAGGCTTTCAAAGTAGAAATTACTAAAATTAGGTTTCTTCTTTTCCAAATCAATTTCAGACGAACTCCAGTCAATGCATCAGAACTCAGTTTGGCCTTCATCAGCTGCCCCACATAATCAGTAGTGAAACTGAAATTTATTCAAGATATAGGACTGATTAAGACATTTGCATATCCTGACAGCCTTCAAGGAACAAAATCGTATAAGTGAATTATACAGCATGAGATCTTAACATTATATAACTATAATTAGGATTACAAGGAGACCACATGTATTCAGATATTATAGATTAATAAGCTTTTACAAGATGTCTGTAAGATACCGTCCCAAACAAGTCAAAAATCTTGTTATTATCCATGGTAGAAAACATAATTCTCATGCTGCAGGAGAGATTTAAAGAGAGGTCCTTAATCTGTCAACTTTTGAGTTGTTTTCTTTGTTGGGAAATGTCCATTTAAAACAAATGCCTGAACAAAGATGGCATGTTATCAGTGTTTAATTTATAGGGTAGTCAAAACATCTTTGGCCCTAAGACCTCCATCAGTTGTGGCCACAGGATCTGAACTCTGATTCAAGAAAACTAAAAATAAACACTCATCTATTCTGCCTTTCGTTTCCAGCTCCAGAAGCCATAAATCATTAACACGACAAACTGCTATGACAAGCTAAAGAGAGTCTTATCAAGCAGTTCACTGACCGACAGTCTGCTTTTCCAGGGAAGGATCAAAAGAAGCTGACGTTGTTCAACTACAAATCACTGTACATTAATAAGTGAAAATAATGTGCACATTAAATGAAGAAACACATTCTGGATGGGATTCAAAGTTTGGCAAAAGGCTATCTCATGTTCTTTCAACAGGGAAGTTAAATTCAGTATTTCTCTACAGTTTCACAGTTGCATTATATCATAATCAGATGTGGATCTCAGTAAACATTAGCATATGTGCTGCTGAAATGCATGTCCTCATAACACACAAACACATCTCAGGCTGAGAGGGATGCATACACACCTGTCTGCTTCACAAACTCAGGTAAGATCATGTGAATGTTGGATAAATGTTGAGCCATAACTGCACTTCGATGTCCATGTGAGAGTCTGGACAATAGATAGGTGGTCAGTCTTGGCCACAAACTATGGAGATGTAATTAAGATTCAAGAGGCAACATTATTCAGGACAGGTGAATGGACAAAAGCCTGCTGTGAACAAGGACAAAGGGCCTATCTCTGCAGACAGCTGTGCCAAATCAACTTCAGCCAAATTGCATTTATTCAAGCAAACAAAATGAACAAATTGTATGTTTAAAATGACCACAAGAGAACCAAAGAACACTGCTGACCGAAGCAACGTTTCCCAAAAACATCTTAATCAGGGAGGGAAGAGGAATTTAATGACCTGTTCCACAAGACAATTTGGCAAAAACATATTAACTCAAGGTTAGCGAGATAATTCAATTTCCATCCCTGACTGGTGCTGAGATTGTCTTCATTCCTTGAGATGGACCAGGAGCTACATTATTTCTGGACCCAAAACATCCCAGTAGTGAGCCACAGTGATGCCAGCCAGCAGCACAGAAAGAAAACAACCTGAAACTTCCAAGTGGCACAGTGAACTGTGCAGAAGGGCTGTGACATTTTGAAATGTTCTCCGTCGTGCCTTGACCTTTAAGTTCTCTATCACGACTCTGCTCAGGTGGATTTCAAGTCGTGATTGAGCAGCAGGTTAAAATAGGGAGCATTAACGGAGACTTAGTAAACTAAAGTACACTGTTTGCTCGCACCAAGTCTCCAGTGTGGGAAAAACACCAATAATCAAGATTATTACTTCAATGAAAAGGTCATGAAAATGTAATGAGTTTAAAACGGCTGTATAATGACAACTTCTTGTGCTGAAATTGGAAAGTGAATGTCGTGGAAATAACTGAAAGGATTAAGAAGCTCAAGGAGTACTTTGACTTTTTTGGAAAATGCTTATTTGTTTTCTTGCAGAGAGTTAGATAAGAAGATTGATACCACGCTCATATCTGTACAGTAAATATGAAGTTATAGACAGCATCTGATTAGCTTAGCTTAACATAAAGACTGGAAAGGGCTAGCCCAGATGTGTCTGGAGGAAACAGATCTGCCTACTAGCACCTCTGAAGCTCAGTAACACTTTTCATGATGGCCAGTGTTGTCAGTCTTAAGCTAACGTCAAACACATAAACTGGTTCTGGGAATGAACTATGTGACTATCAACAGGTAACAATTCTTCCAAGGTGAAATGCTGCTAGGCTACTTTAACAGTCACCACTCTTCTTCCCTCTGCTCCTCCTCTGCTTTTTGACCTCAGCCTTTTCACTGCCTTGTTCCTTCGCCTAAACCCTGTCATCACACTGTCAAAAGCTCACATGAATACCGCACACACACACACACACAGTAATTACATGCACAAACGGTAGTCTACCCTGTGTGATTATAGCCCTGTCAGTGCAGGGAGAGGGCTGCAGTAAGCGACTCAGAGCTACAAGGACAGTGCATGCTAGTTATGAGGAGGGAGATGGCATTAAACTGTTAACAAAACATTCAACGTCTCCTGTGAGAAACTCGAAAGATTTTTATTAAGAGACATTGTTAGCATATCCTTTGACCTGGGCACCAATGCTACAACAAATCAATACGTCTATCCTATGGAGGGCGCTGCATCCTTACCGGCAGCATTCAGGGGCTCTGAGGGGTAGCAAATGGTAGCTGGTGTCACACAAATATATTTGCAGAGGTTTACACGCATGACAGTCAACACTTTAGCTCTGCAAGTAGAGCAACGGTGGGGTGACGCCCAACTGGCTCCATGCTGATAAAGGCAAAAGAAAGCTTATCACACTCAACACATCTGGGTGGCTGAAAACATGTCAGTGTGTGAGAGTGTGTTTGTGACACTGGGCAGCAGGGTGACCCAGAATTTGGAGACATCAATAAGAGACACGGATCCAGCCTGCTGAGGTGTTGCGACCAGCTTCAGGAGGCGCCGCTGCTGATCGCATTGCTTCAGTCTGTCCCTTCACACACTGACACAGAAAATCCACACATCTCCTCCATTTATCTTCCTAAAATAACTGAAAACCCATTACAAAAGATATCATCAGCACGACCGCTTTCATCCATTCAGACGTGTTTCTCCATTGTACACTGAGGTCACAGCTACTGAAAGCTATTTTAAAAGATGGTATATCAAGTGCATAATATGGCTGCTGTTTAACGGATGTTATTGGATGACTGGATATATTATTGCTACTCCTATAACATAGACCATAAAGGTTCAGCCTCATCTCCCCCATGTGATCATTAAATCTGTCATCGTGCTTACTGATGAAGTCACATATAATGAATACGACACTGAAATCTTTATGACACATAATGTACAATAGATCTGACAGCACTGATACAGCCTTTGATACACTGCTCTGGTGTCAGGAACACTGAGACTGTATATGAAGAAAGATGGTTTAATTATGCTGTCTTCATGTAGTTCCTTTGAGATTAAGGCCATGTTGTAATGTTAGAGTAATACAACAGCCCGAGAGGTGAAGGTTATTTTAATGTGATGAAGAAATATATTCATTTTGCTTTCCCTAAAATGTCTTTAATAACTATGAGAGAGGTGAAAAGCTTTATATGCACCTGTGCTGTCAACTCAGGTTAAACCCTCCCTATAACAGTAGCTCCTCCTCTGACCAGTTCTAGCAGCCAAGCCGGTCTCATGCTAACAAACAGCATCCAGACGTTTATGTAACCTGATTAACAGGCTCTGAAGTTCAGACGGGCAACGTGTCTGCTCGTGACACAAAACAATTTAAAGCTACTATTGCTTTGTTAAGTACCACTTATGACCTCTGTTTTTCATACAGGTGGGTCTGGATTCATTAAGAAAGGTATGCTTTTGAAGGTTTTCATCTGAGTCAAATGACACTTCAGAGCGTCTTACATTTGGCTAAATCGGCATAGTATTAAGGTACAGTGACTTAAGTATTTTAGTCACTGGAACACAATTTATGGTCTTGTGGTCTCTTTCTGAGGTTACTTGGAAAATATAAAAAAGAAGTGACTTCAACCATATTTTAAAACATTAAGCATACACTAAGTCAAATGTGCAACCCAACTACCTAATAACTTTTTAAAAGAACAACATTCAAGCCACTCTGACATAGTTTGGCCTCCACTAGTAATGCCACAGAAAAGGTTACAGGAAGATTGTCTCCAACAATGGTGTCTTAATTGATGGTTTTCAGAAGCTGACATACAATGAGTTATTTTTGGAAATTTTGGAAGCTCTATCATGAGCAGTCGTTTCACCTCCAGGGTCTGGTAAAACCATTTGCAGCAACTGGAGCATTAAAGTCAAGACAACGTTTTTCCTGCATAAATTACTTCTGATAAAATAAAGTATGCAGCCAAAATAATAACCACACAAACCACTGAGTCCTTTCAGCTGGTGAAAGCAGTCAGATTTGAGTGTTTTGTGACTGCTTGGGGGGTTGTGGTTTTAGACTGGCTGTAGATGCTGTAGCAGAGATGGAGCACAGTAAAAGGAAGCCGGACAGACCGACAATCTGTTTGGACAGTTACTTTGGGAGGATGTTGGACACGCTCTCATTGGATGAAACCTGCAGTCGATTTGAGGTTAATACTGTCGGCCTCTGAGCGCAGTGCCAGACAAGGTGAAGAGAAGTGCATGATGCATGAGTGGGAGGTGTGTGTTTGATTGTGTATACTCCACGTGTGTGTGTGTGTGTGTGTGTGTGTGTGTGTGTGTGTGTGTGTGTGTGTGTGTGTGTGTGTGTGTGTGTGTGTGTGTGTGTGTGTGCGTGCGTGCGTGTGTGTATAGGAGGGCATCGAATTAGGGATGAAAAGGTATCTAAATTAATCAGTCAAAATGATTTATTTATCAAGTACACATATCAAACATTTATGTGAGAAGAGGAAAGACACAGTAATGTCTGAAGACAAATTGTGTGTGTGTATGGACTGGCTGCTGTATGGTGCCATTGTGTAACAGCATGGGATTGTCGCCTAGCAGGGTTAACTTAGGGGATTAAAATGTTGGTGGGGAACAAGAGAAGTCAAGGCTAAGTGGCTCAAATTAACTGTTGAGACAGACAGACACACACACATGCACGCACGCACGCACGCACGCACGCACGCACACACACACACACACACACACACACACACACACACACACACACACACACACACACACAAGCGCTTACACCCACTTACACTCTCACACACTGCCTTCATCTACCTGCTGTGCTCTTCCTGATCATCTCCAAAAACACATTTGCTCATCAGCCAGCTGTCCCCACCCTGCCTTACAGGTGGACCTACCATCCAAACGAGGTAATCACTTCACACACTTTGTGTACTAGAAACGCACACATGCCCCGACGCTTCCCCCTCATTACAGTAATTTGCACAGCATGGCGCTACTTTGGTTTGATCACAGCCAGACGTCATCAAAATAATCACATCAGACCAAACTATCAAGAAAACATGTTTTCAAACCTCGACATGTTTGTATTAAGGCAAAGGAAAAATGCAAATAAGGCACCTATAATCCACACATTCATCCCACCAATCCAAGTTAATCCATTCAGAAACAACTACATACACATGACTGAAAGACAAACTCATGACAGCAGAGACAACAATAGAGCTAATGTTAGATTTACAACAAAGTCAAAACCGACTCATATGACTGGATTATTCTAAACTGAGCCACACATTGCAGCTTATTGTTTTTATCATTTTCACTGCCTGCGAGCGGTTGGTGTGAGGCCTCCTGTATTTGACTGACGGCTGAAGGTTTGGTCCTCTGCCATCTGCATGCACATGGCAGACACTCCAGGTTGGACTCAGATACCCTCGACTCTTCTCAGAGAGCATTTTGGTCATGTGAACCGTATGGCTGCCCTGCATTACATATTAGGAAAAAAATCCCTGTGTGCTTTTGGTTAACATGAATCAGGCTATGTTTGGCATTTACCAAAAGAGCATTAGGAAACAAACTATAAAAAATATATGCTTGATCATACGAGTTTATGTCAACGCATGAGTAAATCAAGGAGGGATGATTCAAGGCCGGGTGTTGTGACAGTGGCTATAAGCAGTGAGGGGAACTCTGAGTTGTACAGGAAACACACGTAAATAATGAGCAGATATACACTCCTTAATGGATGACTCACTGTCACACTAACACACACACCATCTTCCCCACTCAAAGTCAAAGAATAGAACACAGACACTTGTGACACAATAGAGGTAGTCACTAGCTAGAAAATGAATTCGTAGGAAAGGAAAAGAAGCAGCAAAGCCTCATGTTAGAGAAGCTGGAACCAGTGAAGCAGCTGGAAATTCCTGACATTTTATTCTTGACAGACGACTTGAATGATTAATGTAGTGTCGTAAGTAGTTTGATTAACTTTCTGTTGACTGCCTCAGTGGTTAATCACCACTATTTTAAACATTAAGCGGCAGTGAGGCAGAAAACAAAGCATTTTGCGAACCTTGGTTCATGAACTTGAGAACACAAACCTGCTGTTAGCAGCAGGGGCATTGACACAGATCTGACACAGAAACACAAAGGTACACAGAAAACTCAGAGAGGAAAAGAAAAGAGCCATGTCCAATATGGATCTGTGCTGAGAGGTCGCAGCTGAGACCATGTGACTGCCCTGAACAGGTAGAGAGAGCGAGAACTGTATGACAGGTAAGAACAGAAGTTGACAGCTACTCCGCCTTAAACAAATTGTGACCAAACTCCTCGGACAGCCACGCTCTCAAACCCTTTCACGCACGTTCTCTTTCTCTGTCACACAGCTATTGGTCAGATCATTAGTTTCCTGTGGCAGGTGACAGCAGATAAACACGGAAACAATGGATGGCCCAGAGAAGTACACTTGTTTCTTCATTTCAAAGGTAAAACATGTCCGTGGGCCCCTCACTGAGGTTCAGGGTACAGAAGAGGAAATGTGAGTGGATACAGATGGCAGAGGGGGGTTTGGCCCCATGGGTGGTCAGACAGAAAGAGCCTGAGCGCTAACTAAGCACCAGAAGGCAAACAACAGAACAATATTGAGTCAATAGCACCTTTAAAAGTTTATTCTGAATTCCAATGACCAAGAACTACAGCTAGTGGAGGATAAACCTCTCTGTTAACGTTTGGAAGCACAGATACTCCAATTTGACTATTTAACAACACTTATTCAAGCTTCCGCTTCATGCTTATGTAACACTCTGAATCACGAAAGTGGCTTAATGTGTTTGCACATAAGTTTGTGCTTAAGCTCGTGCTCAATGTTTGATAAATTAATTACATTTGTGATGTTAAATTTCCCCCACTGGCTTTAAAAGTGGTTAAGGAGTTTAACCTCAACTGTAATTTAAGGGGTTAAAGGAGATTGGAGGTGATTTTAAGCCAGCCTGACATCTACTGCTGTAAGGTCTCAGACAGAGCAGCTGCTGGGGGGGCGACTGTGCCACATAATATCACCAAACCACAAGGAGCAGCAGGTGTGGCCATGGCCATAGCAGGCAAACTAGACAAAAGAAAAGGGGGGGTAGGTTTTAAATGTGAATATAGCCTTGACAGTGAACAACTGCAGAGAGGTTTCTTAGTGGCCCTAAATGAAGGTGAGAAAAGGTTTTAGCAGAGAACAGACAAAAGGTTTGATTTTCTTTCCATCTATCATGGGTGGGTAGTGTGCTGTTGTGTGTGCACCATTATAGAATTAATTTACATCATAGTGTCACATTAACTGCTACGACCTTCACCTCCACTCGCTGCATGTTAACCAGTGACTGTCTGCTTCCCATTTATGCTGAAACTGCACATTTGCATGGCAAGAAAAGGCAGGTGAAAAGCAGACCGTGCAACAAAGCCATGGACAAGCAGTTGTTGAAGAAGTGTGTTAATTAATTGTTTAAAGAGAGCATCCAAAGGAACAGAGCAGTCCGCAGGCTGAGCAGGATCGGCAGCAATGAATGTGAAAACAGCCTTAGTGTTAACTCTGCGCATACATCATTCTGCAAAATTAAGCTCATATATTCAACTGGAGGAACAAGGAGAAAATAAACACATTTTTGACTGGAGGGGACTTAAAAAAAAAAAAAAAAAAAAAACGTCCTCCAGCTCCACTACAGGTAGCTGTAGCAGTGCAGCAAAAGGAAAAAATGTAGTGTAGCTACTGTTGCTTTAGTCACTGGCTAGTCACTGACCTCATGATAAAAAAGCCAGCTGTGGAGACACATGGTCCATGTCATGTACATGCCCATTCAAACTGGAAACAGAGAAGACTTTAAGATGATGGTGAAAACTCTGGATTTATACTATGTGCTTCCAAGGTGCAAACATTTCGCACGAAACAAAATGCTGCTGCAGCTGTGAAAAAGTGAGAAAGTGGAGCAAAGGGCACACAGACCAAGTCGGTTGTGAGGTGTGATAAGCTCTCTACTTCCACCATGAATGAAACACTGACTCCACTAATGCTTTTATGATTGGCAACACGTAACAACTCTTACCTGAGAAATACAAAGTCACAGCACGGTGTCCTGTGCTGTAATTACATCACAGTCCATAGAAAGCAAGAAAGAATATATATTGTAGAACTGTTACCATTTAATAATGAAAGCTTAGTCATACCATCTGGTATTAAGCTCCTTTTCATTCAAAGGCTTTAACTATAGATTCAGTGTTCAGGCATAAGCAGGCCGTATCAGCACTGAACACAATCAAATACAGTAAATGCAAGACTGCAGTATGTAAAACAAATGCTGCTTTTGTGGTGTTAAAGTAATACAACATGTTAGATTTAAATCATACTCAAATCAATCTTTCACAAAGAACTTGTCTCAGGTCAGAAACACTGCCTGGTTTACGCTACGCTCGGCTAACTGTTGTGATAACAGCTGCTGAAGCGAAGCATCCCTGGCTGCTCCTGCACGTCACCTGACATTTCAACAAACCACCCTGCTGCTGTCTTACTCTTTTGTGTGACTGGGTTTCTCGCACGTCTGATTTCTTGCCCGTGCCTGCTAAGATCAAGTGTCCTCAATGACAAAAAGCAGAGACACGTCTGGCACATTCTCGCTACGACTAACGCTTATATGAACAATTAGCAACCTTTGACAATTAGTCAGTGAAGCTAATTAAGAGCTTAGAGCCAACAGATGAAAGTGTCGACAATGCATTTAGGGTGATAGCAGACAGCAGTGCTGCTAGCTAATATGAAAGGAGGCAGCGTTCGTCCTTCTACTGACCCACATCTTATCTGGGTGCCATACAGTAGTGCAGTAGGTAAACAGACAGACACATGTATCATGAAGTTGACCTTAATGTAAGACACAGAAAAGTACAGGGTGTGTCACACACAGGATCTTAGAATTTATAGCAATAAAGTTGCGTGAGAGCATTTCAATTAAATTTCCAACCCTGTTCCTTTAAAGCCAACCGAGGGATTTAAACCAACAACTTCCTTATCATAAAACTCATTTTTATCATTTGGAATTTTCATATCAATACAATCACTGACCATTTGTTCAGATTGTCCAGATTATCCCTGGACCCACGTTCAGGAAAACATGCTGTTCTACCTTGTTGCACAGGTATCGCTGAAAAGCATGTATGACACCTCTTAAGGACTCAGTCCATAGTTTGGTTTATGCTGACTAAAAATGGGTGAGCAATCCACACGTGTAACAAGTCACTCTCCTGCTATCATGCCTCAATCCTCCAAAAAGAGATAACAAAAGATTACTGACAATTATAACACCATGATAGCCCCTGTAAAGCACACTGTCCAAGAAAACACCAATTGAAAGTATAGTTGCACTTTTCATTTGTCTAATCACAGGCTTAATAAAAGCTTGTAAATGAGAGGTGACGAGGTTAAAGTGGGCACCGACCTCTTTTCTCCTCCAGATCCTGGAGGAACTGCCGGTAAGCAGCTGTGGAGCTCATCCCTTCCTCCCAGAGAAAAGAGAAAGAGAGAGGGTGATAGGCGAATGTCAAGAGAGAGAAATGACTAAAAGAAGTAAAGGGTAAGTCCAGGAAACTGGTGAGAAATGGTGGCAAAAGGGAGAGAAACCTCAAGTAAATTAATACAAGTGAGGTGGTAAGAAAAGGTGAGTGAAATCAGAACAGAAAATGAGTAAAGGAGGGAGGAGGGGGGAGAGTCTGTAGGTTGCCGTTGGTCTGTGTGGCCGGCAGTATCCAGGCTGTCAAAGAGCCATCCTTAACCATGTAGATAATCCCTCATCTCGTCCTCGCTCCTTTTCTTGTTCTACCAGTCTTGTCTTCTTTTTGCCGAGTGCGTGTGCCGATGGTTAGAGTCGCTCCGAGTGTGGCAGTGTGTTAGCAGTTCTAAGCCGGATAGAGGAACTGGACTTTGACCACAAGGCGGGTGATGTCACTGCCAGAGCCAGAAACATGTGTTTCACTTGCGTCTAGAGCGACAGCGTGTGTGTGTGTGTGTGTGTGTGTGTGTCGGTGTGTGTGTGTTTGAGAAGGAAATTAGAAAAAAAAGGGGCGTGTTTTTATTAGTCAGCTGTGCTTTTTTTCCAAAGCGGCATGGTATGTTGAAGGTGGAGTTGTGCATGAATGTTTGACTGTCTCACACTTGTCGTTCAGTCAGCCTCACACTGTCTTCTTCGTGTGTGTGTGTGTGTGTGTGTGTGTGTGTGTGTGTGTGTGTGTGTGTGTGTGTGTGTGTGTGTGTGTGTGTGTGTGTGTGTGTGTGTGTGACTTTCAGCTGCCTGTTGAATCAACACGCTGGAGCAGATTACAGAGGAGCAGACTCTAAAACACCCACTTTCTTCTCTTTTCCCTGCACAGTCTTTCTCTCACCATCTCATGCATGTGTTTCTCAGCTAATGTCAATATTTTAGCTGACAGTACGCCTCTGCATACGTCTGTCACTGAGACAAACTGTCTCTCCTGTAAATTTGAAGGATTAAGTCAACATGAGCCTGCTGCACAGGTTAAGTATTGCATACAGTATTTGGATGAAAGGACCTACTGCATGCAATACATAGAGAATATACTGTAAATACATCGACAACATCTATTCTAAAATCTTCAGAATCTCAGTCTGCTATGGCGGCACTAAAGATTAGTTTTACTGATTTCACTGATGTTTCCGATTAATAGTTTAGCCCACAAAACACTGAAAAAGGCCCATCACAATTTCCCACTGTGCAAAGTACTTTTAAAATCCTTTCTTTGTCCAACCAACAGCCAAAAACTCACATGTTTGCTTCATAAAATGACAATAAAACCTCAGAATTAAAGGATCGTCCACCAATTTTGTGTTGATGAACTTCTCCATTAAACAAACTACTTATTTCAGCACTAGTGTGGCACCATAAGAATGCCTGTCAGATACATTAAAATATAATAATGAACCAGGATCAGTCAGTCAATGAAATATCATACTGAAATTTGAACAGTTCTCCTTAAATATTCTGCACGTCAGCTCTGTCCTGTCTCTTTTATTCTACCTCATGAAAAGTAAACACCTTAAGGTAAATAATTACCTGGTTTTTAACATGTAACAGACACACACACACACTCCAAACACACCACACACACACTGCAAAGAGGGCACATCAGGCCAGAGGAGATCTAGTGCCATGTCAACCAGCAGGTTAACTCCAAATATTTGTAATGGCTTTCACTTAAGGGCCACTTGTGAGAAATGTAAGTGTATATTGTGAAAGTAAAGGAATGGCAGTGGATGTCTCTTTCCACATAATAAGTGTATTTACATTATGAGTATAATGATGTTTAAAGGATCAGGAAATGTAAACAGGCTACTGCTCAAGTTCACATCAGGAAGCTGTGGCCAAAAGCCCAGAAAAAGAGAGAAACTACAAAAGTGTATTAGCAGGAAATCAACAAAAAAGCACTGAAATGATTTGCGCCACCATGACAAAAGTGATTGATCATGATATATTTTGCAGTTGTTTGTAAGAGCATTCATGATCCCTGTCAAAGAAAAACAACTGAGGCATGTTTTCATAGCTGCTGGTCTGACTAAATTATATTACAGTATTATTTTTACAGACAAAATAATTAATCAAAAACGTGCATTTTACCCATGTGACGATTCAACATCACGAGCCAGTTGTAAAACAGATACACATGAATGGAGGATGTGCAACTTCAGACATTAAAGCTTTGAAGCTAATAATTCAAAAAGTTACAGCTTGTTCGTCCATACTGTCTCTGTTGTTAATGATCCTTCACCTGACCATTCACACAAACGCTCACTCACTCACTCACTCACTCACTCACTCACTCACTCACTCACTCACTCACTCACTCACTCACTCACTCACTCACAAACACAACCTGCCACACACACAAACATTTCTTTGTACTGGCACACACACACCTACACTTTGACTGAGGAGCTCACTGGTTGCTAGCATTTGTGTGATCAGGAGAGGACAGAAGTTTAACAAGAGAGTAATTACTGATCGACAGGAGGACAGATACACCAAGCGTGCGTGTGTGTGTGTGTGTGTGTGTGTGTGTGTGTGTGTGTGTGTGTGTGTGTGTGTGTGTTTTCCAGAGGGATTTGAGACGACCTCTGATAATGACCTGACCCACAAAGTTCAAAGGGCAATAGTTGCCAATCCGTCTCCATTACTTTGTTTCTTCACATACATGTAAATGGCCTCGCAGGGGAAGGAAACACTCAGGGATTTGAACTGTCACCAATGCACACAGACAACAATAACAAAAGTTAGTATTGTTTGTTTCACTGCATGCATTTAATGCCTGAACAAAAATGAAAACACTTTCTATAAATACTACATGTAGGCAAAAGCTACTACACCAAATGAAAACATCTTCCCCACACACACACACACACACACACACACACACACACACACACACACACACACACACACACACACACACACACACACACACACACACACACACACACACACACACACACACACACACACACACACCTCAGAAATCCTGAGCAGATAAAGAGGCGGCGCAGTTCAAAGCCAACGAGGTCTATTCAAAAATCCTTTTTAAGTTGAGAAATCCTGACAAAAAAATGCTGAAAACTGTTCAGCGATCCTGAACGCTCCCCTGGGAGTCTCCTCTTTCACATGACCCTGTCAACAGCGGCCGCTTCATCAAAGGCAACCCTGGACACCCTGCACACACTGATTCACACACACTTCTGCTCAGGCAGTCACGCACCAGGCCAGAGGATGGTGGTGGCGTGACTGGTAACCAGAGTGACAGGATAGCAGCTAGCTGCTGATGCGTCTTTCCACCTTTTATACATGTTTAAATGGCAACACACTGTAAACTAGTCAAGAGGTGTTAACTTTAAAACAACTAAACCAAAACAGAGCGGAAGTACACTGGCAAATATTTGACTCAGCAAACAGCTGCAACTGTGTGGACATACACTCAAAGCCAGACAGGCAGCACAAGTTAAATTCCAGTTGTCCATGTATCAAACGGTTTCATCTCAGCCAACGTGTCTCCTCCATAAACTTTACTCAAGAGGATGGAAATTTTTCTAAAATTCTCACCACTAAAGAAAAGGATAGACCCTCGGAAAAAGGGGACAAGTGGGAAACAGATTTTCCAAAAGAAACAGACACTTGGTACCATCAGGTCACACAGCCAGTAGTTTGAGCAAAGAAGAATAAAGTGAGGGTAGAGGGGAGAAATAGATGTTTTTACCTTTGTTGGAGGAAGTCAGCAGAAACAGCAGCAGCAGCAGCAGCATGGGGGAGAAAAAAGAAAAAGACAGTCTGGTTAGATTGAAGATCTTTTAAAACATGAAGTCAGCCTTCAAATTAGATGTGTGCTATTTCATAATCCTGTTCCAAAGCAGTAAAAGTCACTGTTACACCACAGTAAAATTAAAACTTTTACATCGCTAAAGTAAAATAGGGACAGCTGTGGCTCAGGAGGTAGAGCAGTCGCCCACCGATCAGGAGGTCGGTGGTTCGATCCCTGGCCACACCAAATGCTGTCAGACGTCTCAGTCTGCAAGATTAATAACTCTCTCACAATACAGCAGAAATAAACTTGCAGCAATGCGTGAACCATTGCAGAGCTAAATCAACATGAATCATCACAAACAGCGTGACTGTGTGATCAGTGTGACAAATCAAACAAATTGATTTTACACAGAAAGTATCAACAGTTTCAGCCGGTTCGCTGTTTGAGAGCAGCATCCAAACAAATGCATTTAATGGCCTCTTAACTGAAAAACATTTCTCAGCAGTCCATTCTGGTGAAAAATATTAACCATTTTTCATGCCGATTTTCAGCACTTTGTGGGGATACACATGACTAATTGCCACTATTTACAATTTATCAGCCTAGATACTGTGGTGAAATTTAGGTAAATGTCTGGCTGTTCGGAATAAACTGAGCATCATTCTGATTCATGAAAAGGAAGAGACATCACAGTCTTGCTTTGTTTGATAAATTCACCACCTTGAATACATTTTTCAGCTCACCTGTTACAACCTTTCTAAGAAAACTGTAACACTGTTGAGGACACTCTTACGTCTGTTTATTGTTAGTTTAGTGCTGCTGACAACACTTGACTACATCAAATGCACACTCAGTGGTATCAAAAAATGCTATGGCACTTTATCTTCTGGCATATTTCTGTCTGCAGTCTATGCTTTCTGTCTAAATCAGGAGAAATTGCAGCAGGAGGCCAAACGTCAGTGTTTCACATTTTTTGATGTGTTTCAGAGCAACACAAATTGCCTCTCTGGGGGAAGTGAAGTCTAAATGTAAGTCTGGTTTCCTTTAATGAAAAGGAGACCAGAAGAGAGAGGAGAAAGGATCAACTGCTTGGATGGATGGGTAGTGTGATGTGTCGAAGGGTTAGGAGGTGAAACAACCGTGGGCCTCTGATAGCTGGGAGTGCACAGAGACGCATGAAACAAAGGAGGATTCTTGAGGGAAAACTTTACAGGATGAGAAATGGCGAGTGAAAAACACACAGAATAAGTCAGAAGGTGAGGAGACTAAAATTTCCTCCAGAGCCAGCCAGAGGACTTCTTGTTCTACATATCTCATCTTTTCAGATAATGGAGGGGGAAGGAAAAAGAGACGCACATTTCTACAGATGCATGTAGGTCAGCTGGAGCACAGATAAACTGTGTACAGTACAAAGAGTTTGACCACTCAAAATCAACAAAAAGAGCAAAGAGCACAGCAGCCAGGAATGACCAAGCACAAAACAGAGAGGGGTGTTAGCTAGTTAGATCAGGAGATCTATAAGCTACAAGAAAGCCAAAGTTAACCCAGATTAATCCAGATATTGGAGGAATTGGTCATATTGCATCAAGCTGGGCATAATTTAGAACAAGTATATGGGGGTTCTTGTACTTTCCAGTTTTCTTTTTCCAGTTGTCCACCTGCCAAGGGGCTACAGATGAAAAGTGACTTGCACAAAGAGAGTCTCTCTTTCTTTGCAGATAATCCCTGACAAATTAATTGAGTAAAAGTCGCTTTTTCTTTAAGTCTGTGTTATTCAACGGCAGCCGAAAGGTGAGGCAGAACAAACATGACTCAATTAACGGATGCAGCACAGGCTTGTATGCACGTACGGTATAAGTGCTGCACTATATAAACACTTTCGTTAAACACACACACACACACACACACACACACACACACACACACACACACACACACACACACACACACACACACACACACACACACACACACACACACACACACACACACACACACACACACCGGCTCATCTGCAAGCCTGTTAATCTCCTCCGATCTTTTGAGGGAAATTCAGAGAGGAACCTCTTGTCCATTCATGTCTGAACTGACTCCCTTGCTGACTCTTTTTCTCAGAGCGTGTGTGCGTGCGTGCGTGCGTGCCTGCGTGCGTGCGTGCTCCACCTGGTCCACTTCCAAGCTGTATCACCTGATTTGTCATAACAGGCACTAGATGCAAGTGATCCCAGGCTTTGTTTTACCATGCGTAGCGTTTATGACCAAAAGAAACCACACAGATTTCTGACTAAGTTCACATTATTTTCACATCACCTTCTCTATTTATCTCTGGCACTGACATCTTAGCCTTCATAATATCCAGGGATTGTCTGTGTGTTTTTGTAAATCCCCACCCATTTGCTGCTACAAGTCCAGTCAGGAAGGTTCATTCAAAACACTGCTATGAGAGACGCTGTTAGTTATAAATATTCATGGTCTCGTGGTGTGCGGCTCAAAAAGCGTCACCACTAGTTTGCTGCAGCACAAAACATCAGATGCTTGTTACATCACAGGCTTTACATCTTTAGATCTGTATTTCACAAGTCTGTGAGACACATTTTGTTTTTCATTCTCCTCAGAAAATAATATGACGAGAGGAGACTGAATGAAACATAAAATGTGTAAGTAGCTGCGATGCATCTTGTTTCAACAGGAGATACTATTACAGTCACATGTGAGACAGAGGGACAATTATGAGAGAAAGAGGGATTAACTTTATGCTTCATCGTGCATCTGCGAAGGTTCTTCCTTGGTGGAGTAAATGAGGCAAAAATGATGCCAAAGAGACAGATGTGAGCAGACAGAACAGTGATAATAAAAGTATGAACAACACCATGGTGGATAAGAAATGGAGGGACCCTGAAAGAGTTGAAAAGACATGAAAAAGCCAAGTGATGCAGAGCGAAAAAAAAAAATTAGAGTGCAGAAGAAAGGCTGCCAGACAGACAGACACACGCGCACGTGCACGCACACACACGCGCGCGCGCGCGCGCACACACACACACACACACACACACACACACACACACACACACACACACACACACACACACACACACACACACACACACACACACACACACACACACACAGAGGAGGTAAACACTGAGATAAGCTGTCACAATAGCAAGGAGGGGCTGAACAGGAAGAATGCAGCGTTCTTGAGGCAAAAATAAAAAGCCCCAGAACTTCTGTGTGAATGTCTGTACATGGTCAGAGTGTTTGAGTCTGAACTGGGGTCAACAGTCAGGTTAAACCAGCTGTTAGCCACCTTTTAACACTGTCTACATTTTAAAAGAGACATTTAAAAATTCACTGATATTTCCTGACATCTTCCCAAATTTCACACACACACACACACACACACAGAGGCGTGGAAAGGCTGGAGCATGATAGCCCAGACATCCCCTACAGGTCTCAACAAGTCCACGCACAAACCATTATATGAGCTGCAACACTGGAGCAGCTGCAGGCTGGAAGAGATCCATGTTTCAGTAAGGAACTGCAACATTTTCATGGAAAATAAATGTCTGTTTCACAACTCCTTCTTCTGCCTTCTTTTTAAATCAATCCCAGTCATCGATGTTGAGCTCAACTATGTTGAGCTGCCCAGTGCTCCACTAAATGCAGTGCAGAGGCGGGGCGAAATGTCATGGAGGAACACAGTGGAAGGGTTAATATTAGTGATCCACATTTGTTCCAGCCCAGCAACAGCAGTTTGTTTTTTGTTAACAGCGTAAATAGACAGGCTAGCCTAAATAGCAAGGCACAATGGTTGAACAAATAAAGAGAAGAGCCACAGAGGCTCAGATTTCACAAACAATATTTAAGAGAAAAGAAAAAGCACAAAACAAAAAGGCAGCAACAATAAACTCCATCAAAATCAGTCGAAATGCTCAGCTTTATCTGTGCAACTGGCTGCTTACTTCCAATGCAAGAATTCTGATATATGCCAATTTATACTAATACTGTAATACCAACATGGTAACATGGTTGTAAAGTAAGCGGTGTGTGATGTAGCTGTGCAGACAGCAGACCAGCGGTGGGTGGCAGAGTAGAGGCGGTGAAAAGCAAACACACACACACGCAGGTATGAATATGAGTGTAATGCTGGAGAGAAGGTGGGCGAAAAGTTGAAATGGAGTTGATAATGTGGATGAGAGATGGAGAGTGGGAATGAATGAGGAGGTAGGCTGAGTGGGAGGGAAAAGGAATGACGGAGAGAAAAAGTAAAACCGTCAAATAGATGGAGACGATGAGAGAGGCGCCAGCAGGACAAAAGAAGGAAAAAGACAGAGAAGGAAAAGAAGCAATAAGTAAAAGACAGACATACACAGACATGCTGGATGTCTGCAGGTACATTCTACCTGCTGAGAGATTGCGAATAGAAATCAGTCCTCACCTGATTTTCTGTGCAGTAGTACTTCAAATGCTTGCAATACCAATAAACTTAATTGGAATCTGAGCTTCATCTCATCAAATGCCATTATTTATGCTTAAAATTGAACATGGCCCTCTACACACAACTGCAATAGTTAAGAAACAGAGGCAACATTTGCAGCAGACGCATACATAAATCTGATGCACTATAGAAAACTCACACACACACACACACACACACACACACACACACACACACACACACACACACACACACACACACAGAAACACCTGTCTGATGTACATAGTTTAGGTGCCCCACTTCAGACTGAATTGCACAGTTGTTTCAGAGACCTTGGAGACAGACCAACAGACTTCTACTGTCAGTCACATCTAGATACAGTACAGCAGTCAGCCTACAGAGAACGTAGAAGCTGTGACAGCTTTTCTTCAGTAGATATGTAGTGTTAAGGAACTACACTACATACCTACTGAACAACGTCAGCCTGTCCTTTTGATAAGTGTTAATAAAGAGCTGCACACTGACATACGCTGTCATCATTACACAGTGCAGTGATGACTCTTTCCACGCATCCAAGTCAGCATTTGGCTAATGCGACGAGTGGATGAGCTAATTAAGACCCAAACTGCACCTGAGCAGACACTCTCATCTTACGTACAAAACAGTAACACTTGCATTTGACCAGTGAGAAAAAACTTCCCTCTGAAGCATTTTCAGACTCCAGGTATGACTGAGATGCTGATCAGCGTTTTTATTTACCAAAATGAAATTACTTGATTTAGATTTGGTTTCGTTAAAATCTACACCTTTTTCTACACTCACGTGTTGGTTTTATTATGTGATGAGATTAAACTACTATGTGTGGCTCGCAGCAGGTCGTGTGTCTGACACTGAGATAAGTTAATAGTAAGTGTACATTCGTGGGTGAAGGGATGATTGGGACAGTCAGAGAGACGCAGGCGTTTTTAATGGGGTCCATATGTCCAATAAGCTGAAGACTCCCCTGTCCCAGGAAGTTCCCACGCTGTGAGAGCGGAGTGTTATTAAATATTCACACATTGAGATTATGATCGACGAGAAACATGGTCAGCACAAAATGACCGGAGGGGAATCACGATGTACACTTTTATGGTGCGCTATGTGAGGCCATAGTTAAGAAAAAAGGGAAGCTGCCACTTCAACACAAACTTCATGGGAGGAATCATTGTTGGCCTAAAAATCAGGATATAACCTCTCAAGAACTTTTCCCTGTCTTGGTAAAGAAATACGACAACAGTAAAAATGCTGCGAGGCATCTTTTTTGACAGATGAAATGAAAGTATCTTAAGATGCAGCGTCTCTCACTCTATAAGACTGACTCAGAAAATCCCAAACATCCGTTCATCTTGACATACGATACCCACGTTTTATTTACCAAACACCCGAAAGCAGACTCCATATCCAGGATTTGTACAGTCAAAGTTGGTGACGAACAAAGAGGCCTCTTGCACGTTTCCTTGTTCGAGCTCTAAATTTATTTAGATATCAGACAGCGTTAGGATTCACTCTAGGACTTTTTAGAAGGAACGAAGTACCCTTACGTTAATGGAGCAAATGGAGTTGTGCATGTAGTGATTTCAACAGCATACATTGCCAGAAGTAAATGGAAGACTTGGAAGAGCTTGTACAGACGCAAGTGTAGTTATTCATCAGTTATGACCTAAAGAAGCATGAAGGAATGACACACTTAAACAGCAGCAGGAAGGACATAAACAAAGTAAGACAAATGACAAAGAAAAACACAAACTTCACATCATGGAACCAAACACACCAGATAGGAGGCTGACAACATGGTCAGTTTTTAGTAAAAATGACCGTTAACCAAAGTCTTCACAAAGCTTAATGAAAGCTCAAAGAAACCATTAACTCTGGTCAAGCCTAAAGAGGATTTCTGCAACTTGAATACACACACAGAGCCTGTCAGCTAGTGGCCAGCTGAAAGCTCCTCATTTCATTAGCGAGTGAAATTAATAACCACTCATTTAAAGGCCTCGCTAAGTAGCCAGAGAGACTGTAGGAGGAGGAGAGGCAGAGAGGACACAAGGATTAGAAAAGGGGAACATAGGACAAAAGATGGACAGCCTGGAGTTCCCTCTCAATTCTACTTGTGTCACAAAAAAGAAAACAAATTAGGTGCACTTCCAACCGCATAGTTTCATCAGTGGTTGGTGGTATAGGCTCCGTTAGCCATGGCTGTAACAAACAGAGAGGAAGAAGAAGAAGAAGAAGAAGAAGAAGAAGAAGAAGAAGAAGAAGAAGAAGAAGAAAAGGCCACAAACCAGACACAAAACCAGCTGTTTGCCAACAGCCAACAAATCTAGAAGAAGAAGAAGACAAAGGTGAAGGAGAAGAGTACACGTGGATGATCGGCCTACACGAACACTATATTTCAAAATGTGCAAAATACATTGATGGAAACATGGCTACTGTGCCTCATGTCTGAATGCTCGCTCTACTGTACCACACCATTGGTCTCTTGTTCCATTAGCCATCATTTGATTGAGTAAATTGGATCTGTCACACCCAGAAAAGAGAGCTAATATTTGTCTTACATTCAGCCATTTTTGCTATTCCACTGCCAAACTCAGGGCTTTTCAGCTTTTTTAGAATAAAGGATTTTCCAAAGATGACAGTGGCTTGCCAAGAAGATTAAATTGCCAGGCACTGAGAGATATTTGTCCATATTTGGTTGGTTGTAATGTCCCGTCCTGGTCACACCCTGCAGTAGTTAAGTTCACTGAAGTTACAGAATGGTGTGAGTATCTGATCACTCTCAGCTGTAAGAACAGAGCTCGGAAGTCCCCTCTCTTAAAAAGTCAATGCTCTCTGAATTGGCACCTTAAGAAGCAGCTATTTCCAGAGTGTGAGCAAGAAGAAACTGTGTCGTTCACTCAGTCTGCATTAGCAGAGGTGGCAAGACGATGACATTAATCAAGCGCTTGCTCCTTGCTTTGAGACTGAATTCAAAAATTAGGTCTTCTTTCTTACTGTGTATTTATTTGTTTCTACTTAATATCTGATCAATATCTGTTCCTCTATTTCATTGAGCAATTCATTAAAGGTCCCCATTTCTTTTTTCAGATCCTCTATATATAAAGTGAGGCGTCCACACCCTGTAATGTGACAGCAGTCAGTCAGAACGCACAACATCCAAATACCGATATGACTGCACCCAGCAGACCCCCGACACACCCCGTAACCACAAACAGCTGGGGAATACAGGGAGGGGGGAGGGTGTCAGCAGAGCACAGAGGGAGCCATGACGGTCAGTGTGTTTGTGTGTGTGCAAGTGTTGAAATTTGGAGCACTTCTATACTGATAAGTCGTCATAACTTCACCGACTCCACAGGTGAGAACAGCTGCATGTAAATTCAACGCACACACTTGCTGCTGTTCAGGGGACAGTTTCTTTCTGATTCATCACTTTCTGCGGTTGGAGATACTGTCCCAGAGCTACATTTCACTGAACTGCAATAAGGTTGAATCATCTCCAGCAAGAGGGGGTGGGACACTCTTTTGTAGAGCAAACCCAACTGCTAATTTAAGCTGATAGACTGTCTGAAGTACAAGCTGTCATTTCTCATTTTAGTCAAATGGAGAATAGAGGAAAAGGGCGTTGTAAACGAGCAGACGTATGTTTGGAAGCAGAAAGACATGGTAGGCAACTGGGTGTGCCAAGAGAGACAGGTGGGTTACAAGAGACTGCAGCAACTGGGAAACATATGACATACGTATCACATTCACCTCACGCCCTTTTCATCAATCATCCACTTCACATCCATCGTCATGTCTTTCCACTCTATATGGCATCCTTCTACTGGCCTTTATTCAGCGCTACCAGGGGACATTTTCAGGATGGGTGGGACTTTTGTCAGTTGTCCTGCTGGCTTGTATCCAGGCGTGAGGAAGAATTTAGGCTCGCCACGCACCTGTTTAAATCTCTCTCACTTCAGCTTCCCTGTCCGTTGTCCTCTGAAATATCTGGACAGGTCGTCATCACTTATTTGAGCACAAGGAAGCTTCTCATTCCCACATCGTCTGGCTATAAACCAAATGGCTGACATCAAGCAATCATTACCCAACATATTCACGTGTGATTTTCAAATTACGCATCCACTCACATGCCAGGCACTGGTTCTGAACAACACCTTTTCAAAGTAAAATACCACTGAAATTGCTCATGAAATGTAGACCGAGGGAAAATGGTGAGCAAGAAAGATTTTTCATGATGTGCAGAGTAAACTTCCCCCCACCCTCCAGTAGGCGGTGTTGTGTATTTTATCAGTTTACTGTTAGGGCTGTATAGTATTGTTCCAATGGATATCCTGTATAAATGCAAGCTTAACAGGAAATAATGAGGGTGCAGAGAGCGAAAGAGCTTTTACCAGGCGGGAAAGGCCCTGAAAGAAAACTGATTTTCATTATTGCAAGTGTAGGGTCGTTCTTGACTTATTCTAGGTGCCGCACTGGTTTAGGCTTTTTTTTTTTTTTTTTTTTTTTAAATCCGTCTCTTGTGCGTACCCAAACCTTGTGAACAGACTGAATTGCTGCAGTACCTCTTTAAGTGCACTCAGTCTAAAATAAGGGCACAGCCTCTTTGACACTTTGGAAATTCAATGGACAGTTTATGTGCAATATCCTGCTGTCCGTGTAATGTCCTCACTGTACAGCACAACAGAACGAACAACATGCACTTTCAGCAGAGGCCGCTATTAATATAATGTATTTGGCATACAGGAAATTGTGCTCATATATGGAGCGCCTCGGGAGCCATTCGGTAGCTTTGGTATCAGCATTCAGAGCGCAAAAGGAATTTGAGTCTGCATGGAGCCCACATGGAAGAAAGTCGCGCCTGGAGCCATACTACTACATTCCGCCATGTAAGGTAACCATGACAAGGAGCAGCAAAACCATGCCACTGTAAAAGCTGGCATGGTAAAGTAACTAGGTCCAACCACTGCGTCAGCGTGGCTGTAAGGCAGCCACATTTTTGAGCGAGTCATGAGGGATGGTGTTCACTCTCAGACATAACAAAGGCGACTGCTGGAGGAGAAAGCAACGTAAGGCTGCAAAACGGATGGTATAAAAATAGGCCTTTGTTCAACTTCTCCCTCGCTCCCCGTGCCCTTCCAGCTCTCTACCTGCCAGTCTCTCCATTTTCTCTCCCTCCTCCTTGGTGGATCTCTCCTTCTCCTTGTCCATATTTCTCTTCCACTAGCTCTCAAGCCCTCCTTTCAATATAATCTTTCTCTGACTGTCTATCATTCTCTCCTTCACCTCTTTCAGTACTGTTTCGGCACCCCACGACTCCATTTTCTGCTTTCATTCCAGTTCCTATAGCTTCTCTGCTGGATTACAGAGTTTATATACATTGCAGGTTAAAACAATTAGGCCAAATACCTCTGGCCAGGCTGCATTCCTCTATGCTACTTTCTCCTTCTGTCAGCAACTCTCGTTACACAAACACTTAGTCTCACAGCGTCTTCCTGAACTGTGCACACAGTACAGCAGGAACGTTCTCTTCCCAGCCTCAGGGACTGTTATTTGGGCATTATGTAATACTAATGAACCTGCTCTTACTTTAGAGCTAACTCTTCATGCCAAGAGTCATTCAGGCATCAGGCATCCCCATGGTGTCCCACTGGGTGAGAATTTGTGAAGTGGTCGACCACGACAATGGTGGGGTCCTGCAAACATCATTCAGCATCAGCAACCAATTCACAAGCTTACTCCGGACTGCACATAAATGCACCATTCTGGCAGACCTTTCAATCTTAACCTCTAAATCTCACACTTTCAGCTACTTTTCCAGGAAGGAAAAAACAATAAATACAAAATAGTTAAAAAGAGATAAAAAGTTAATTACAGGACTTCCTCAGGTGAAGCTTATCTTCAGAGTTGTGCCTGAATAGGACTGAATTTCTGCCTTTTTATAAATGATACAAATTTATGCAACTAGAGTTCCCTGACTTCCACCAGGGGGCTGAGTTCAGAGTGGACAGGAAAAATGGAAAGAGAGGGAAAGAGGAGAAAGAGAGTGAGAGACAGAGAGAAATTCAGCAGAGAGGCTGCAGAGAGAGAGAGGAATACTGGAAAGGACAGTTAAGAGAGGCAAAACTGGCAGGGGTAAAAGAGTAAAAGACAGCAATAAATCCAAAGTGAGAAGACATGTGAGAGCAGCCTTGTCTCCTCTGCGTCAGAGATAAAGATTTCATTCATCCACCACGGACAAACACCACCACTCTGTGCTCTCCTCTCCCCTCCTCCTCCTCCTCTCCCCTCTGGTCCTTTCTCTTGGCCTTTGTTGCTCTCACCTCCCCTCCTCCCCTTTTCTCTCTCCATCCCTCTCTCTCACTCTCTTTTGCCCTGCTTCCCCATTGATGTGAACAAAGTGAAAGGGAAATCGCCTGGTGCAGGGCTGTGATCTAGCTCTGCTCACACCCACCCACTGCACAGCGCTTAGAGGGAGCCAGCAGAGTGAGAACCATGCTGGAGCCAGAAAGCAGACCAGTTTCACCCCTTCAGTGTACCGAGGGGAGGGGAAAAAAAAAACCTTCAGCACTGCTGGTAGCTGCAACAAATGCAAGCATGAATCTCTGAGACCAGCAGAGGTTCTGAGTGGCAGGACTGGGCCTGTGGAGGAGCTACAGGGTGATTTCAACAGCTCTCATCACAGTCGTCCAACTGGACAGTTTCTCAGGGATCATTTGGACTGTGAAGCCCTGAGCCGGCATGCTCACTCATCCCTAAGACCTAGAGGAATGCAGTGGAGCAAAAATACTTCACTGTAAGCAGGAAAAAAGACATTCAGATGCAGCAAATACTCTGCCACGGTCAACATGTAAAATATGATAGACTGTTGTTGCTGTTTATAATTAGTTTGATCAGACCAGCGAGCTGAAGCTGTGAACCTGACACCAACTTTCTGGATGAACCAGGGGAACATCTCAGAGAATAAAACAACAATAAAACTGAGACTACACTGAAGCTATTGTGCGTCTGAGTTGCTGTCCTCTCGCTCCAGACAGGACAGTGATTACATGCATGTATGAGGGTGTGACAGCAGGAGGGCAGGGCGAGTTGAGAGAAAGTCCTTCAAGAGGAGAACTCATCTTCGAGCCTCTGATTCATTCTGATTCAACTGCCTTGCTGAGATGTCCTCAAGCAAAACATCAAATCTCTACCAGCTGTTCTGCAACTGAGCCTGACCTTTAACCCACCCATAGTGTGCAGAAGAAAAAGAGAACCATAAACCAGAACAGACTGCAGCTTTGCATTGATATAAAAAGTGTTTCTGGTATGCATGGAAAGGGTCTGTGATATGCACATGTCATGGTGGTCATAGCTGTATGGTTTTAATATGAAAGCGGTGCATTCATGAAGTCACATTGACTGGTTGTTAGAGATCTGAAGACTACACCAGAGCTTGTCAGGCTCACAAAAAGGACACAAATTCATTAGTTAGGTCTGCTCTGACAACGTGAGGGTAGGAATGTGAATAAAAAAACACCATAAATTTTATTGGAGTTATTAACATTCTGAAGCACATTAGTTTTAAAACACGAGCCCTTTTTAGGACATACTTGTGATAATTTTCAAATATTGATCTAAGAATATTCCAATAAAATTTGGTTTTAAAGAGGCGTGTTGTTGGTTTTATGTGCTCAGGGTAATATGTTACAGTATACAATCTATTTATTGGTCACCATTTTATGGCTTTTTTTGATCTACAGTCATGAAACAGGTTTGTATTTACATAAACACAAATCTAACAATACAATCTGATAATAATCTTTTTAATTATATTTTACTTTAATCAGCCACGTCTTTCTTTCAACTGAAACAGTTCAAGTTCGTTAACTTAAGTGAGCAGTATAGCTTCTCTCCATCCCATAATGCACCTGCAGTCTCCTACAGGCCTTTGGTGTAGCAGAAAGGGGAAAGGAAAGGCAGCCCTAATTAAGATCAAATACCTTTTTCTTTTCTGCTTGAAGAAAATAGATGGTGTGTGTATTTCTCCCAAAATAAATCCCTGCGCCACAGCATGGGTGGTGTGCTGAACAGCAAACTTTACCACGACAGAAAATGTTGACTTTAATTGAGTAGTATTTCATGTCGCATTGCACCCGCCCGACATTTTCTCCCCACCGTAAATGTCGCTGAGAAGGTTGCCTATCATCAAACATAAAGCTTATGAAACCATGAATGACTGAAATGTCTGGGTAGCATGAGATCCAGCACCGTGACAGTCCAGAATCAGGGCAACTGGTAATTTAGCTACAATAAGCATCAGAATCGCATTTGAGGCATTAAGCTGGCACCCTTAAGTAAAACAAACGGGGCATGACAGGAACTGAATTCATTCTTGTTTTCAGACACTCTTCTGTTGTAGATATCTTCAGGGTTTCCCCAGGAAACCTGTTAGCTGAGGTGGTAACCACATATAAGACACCACTGCATCATCTGTGATCATTTCAGTTACTAAGTGACAGTCTTAACAGTAGGGTCTTAACAGTAGTGCCCATGTGTGACGTCTGGTCAGATAACATTCTTTCAAAGCTCCATTCAAATTCAATGTAGAAAATGTTCAGAGGCTCTGAAAATGTACTGTGCAATTAGACATTATCAAGCTAGTTAACAGTATTTAATGTTCCCAAAGGGGAAGCAATAAAAAGTCAAAAGTAAGTAATGATAGTGTGAAGCCAACCACAAAGAGAGACATGGGATATGTAAATGTACTGCTAAAATTTTGGAGGGCAAAAGTGAGAGAGATGACTCAACAGAGGAGGTAATGAGTAATGACTGGAGAAAGAGCAGTAAGAGAGTCAGAGAGAGCAAAAGAGCTCGGGAGAGGGAAGGTGAACGAAGGAGAGGATTACATGAAAATGACGGAGAGGAGAGAGAGAGACTTGTGTTTGACTGACAGCTCATTAGAAAACCGTCAGTTGGTGCTTCTGAAACTGCAGAGAGCTCGGACTTCCCCACATCATCAAGCTCAGTAGCACACTTAGCAAATACTGAGATGACAACATTGTACACACACATGCACTAATGCTAGATAACCCCAATTTATACATGCACGCACACACACACCCACTCACGCACACACACAGGTCAATGGTCAGATGTAGTCTGCGAGTTATCTGAGCTGCTTAGGGACATTTCCTAAACAGAGAGATTTTATCTCCCTCGTCTCCACGTCAGTTTAGTGCAGGACAAACACAAACACCATCTACACTCCGGTCTGGCCTGAGGCAGCTGTACAGTACTGATTGTTTGAGTGTTAAGACCATACTTCAAGGCTTTGTGTTATTACAATAATAAGACAATAAAAGTCACTTCCTGAGTATTTTAATGGCTTATTTTTTAATTAGAAATATTCAATTGACTAAACTGAACTGAAAAAAATCTTGATCCAAAGCATGATGGGTCTTTGAATCAACTGGTCCAGAAAGCCTTGATGCCTCAGCAAGCCCCCTTTACATTTATACTGAAGGTAATCTCGGTGAGTGTGTTGGGACTCCAGATTCCTGCATCATCAACAGGTGCCTGTCCCTTCTCTGTGAGCCACGATTACCTGCTGCCTCAGTTAACAAAAGTGCAGTTTCAGTGTCTGTGAGGTAAATGTAAAGCAGATACAGATGCTAAATTTACATGTTATGTTATCAGATCACCGGGTTGTTAAAGCACGCAGGTAGACAGGTTAGCAGCTGTGAGTGGAAATACACACACCACACAGCACCTTCATCACAGGGAGACGGGTGAAGAGGGCGACTGACAAACAGACAAGGATGTGGACAGACAGGTGGGCTAATACACTCACAGCTTCAAACGTGTAGCGTGTGTGAATGTGTTTTACATTTTAGGATGTTGGTATGTGCTCTACAAAAGCAGACATGCTGTTCAAACAGTGCAGGCTGTAAACTGACATGCCACAACTGGCCCTGTGCTATGGTTAGGCGTCTGGCTGTATTGCTGCAGGTAGAAGCAGGTGGCACCAAGTGTGTGCACCAACACACAATTTGTGCTTCTATACTTATGAGGACCCTCACTGAAATAATGTATTCTCTGGCCAATAACCATCACCTCAACCTTCAAACCAATTCTAAACCCTGAAACAGCCTTTTGAAAAAGTGAGGACTCACCACATGCCCAGTTTCCAGAAATGTTTTCCCACTAAAACTCAAATTGGTCCCAGTAAAGAACAAAAGCTCAAAGCACACAAACACCTTAGCATCACAACAAACGCTCATACCGTCAAATTTAAGTTCCCTCAAAGAAGCTGTTGTTGTTTCCATGTGAGTGGTGCTCTTTACATTTAAGGGTTACCATGAAATGCAACAACGTAATTTGTTTTCATTTCTCATTTTGTGAAAGACAGTGGTTAAAAGGTTTTGGCGTGAGAGACAGCCTGCGAGCTGTCATGCAACTCCGGGGGAAAAACCCTGACACCAATTACAAATCACAACCAGGCAAATTTGACTTTCTTGCTGAAACAGAAGCCACTGGCACTGAAAATGTCATGCAATTCCTTTAACCAACAGCCTATTGATGGCACTTGAATACTTGCACATGAACTGCATATGGCTGAATAAACATTACAGGCTCCAATGTGTGAGCACCCATTCACCCACGGAGTGACCTGATTTCAGAGAACCACAAGATGTGCAGACACCCACAAAAAGGCACAGTCTGTGCTTGCTGCCGCGTTACTTCAATATTCATAACTGTATGTAAAAATATCCACACTTTGAGAAAACAAGGGGCAGAGGGTGACTGCCATCTGGCTCCTGAAGAGCAAACAGCTTCTGATTTAATGTCCTGGCATTCATTTACAAGGAACTAAAAGAAAAATATCAAAATCAGATTTGAAATCAAGTTTAATTCTACAAATAAGCCTCCCTATGCAGCTAAAACACACAGGTTTATAAAGCTTTATAATGACTTTTCATTTGTTTCATCTGACTGTGCATACAACCACAAAGTCTTCAATGAACTCGCATCTACGGTGACCATGTGGTTGCACTTCTAAGAGTTTGTTGATGTGAAGAGCTCTTGCTAAGATGTTGCCTCTGTGTGTCACAGCACCTCTTCGACATGGCTGTGTGTGTCTGTGTGTGTGCGTCTTTTTCTCTCTTCATTTCGTTTTGGCGCCATGAAAAATGCTTGTAATGTCAGTGAAAACCCTGACTTTCATAAATTCTATCCACATTTTGGCAATTTCTGCGATATTCTGCACTTTACAGTTATGAGCAAACAGCAAAACATTTTTCAAAAAAGCAATATTGTAATGTAGAACAGATCATTTTGGCAGATCATCATGAGTCAGGGCTCACTCGACATCTTTAAAATACTCAAGATTCAGTCAGTTTAAGAGTTTTAATTTGGCATGCAAAAACATGAAAACTGCTCTCCATCCTATATAAGCTATCAATCACTTACTACAGTAGGACATGAGTTTTATTTTTTTCAAATGTAGCTCTCTCCTGAAAATCAGAAGCATTCACAAAGAATAAGCAGACTCAGCAGCTGCTGGCTGATGACTGACAGATGCTCCAGTCAGCCCCAGCTGCCATAAAGCAGAGCTATATCATTATTACAAAAAAGTCTACTTTCCAAGGGAAAGCGAAGAAAGTGGGTCAGAGTTAAAGAAAATAAAACAGATGTGTGTGTGTGTGTGTGTGTGTGTGTGTGTGTGTGTGTGTGTGTGAATATATATGGTGAGAGGAAGGATGTAGAAAAGGAAAAAAGACAGGAAGGGTCAGAGAAGCACAGTAGCAAGAGGAAATGGCATAAAAATATGAAGCACAAGAAAACAGACAAGGCCAAAACTTGTGTTGTGTAATTAAGGCTAAAATAAGGTGACACAAAAATTAAGTTCTGACCATTGAATTAGGTGTGTGATGAGAGTCGCAGTCTAGGTGCATCAAGAAGCAAGATGACCTGCAGATAACTGTCTGATTTTACTCATGGAATAATCTAAAACCTGAAAATGCAGTTTGACTTAATTTAATTGTCTGTGTTCATGCTAAAAAGACAGAACACACATGAGGAAAAACTAACACACGCTTCAGAAAGTTTACACGGTCTTCGGCCAGCAGACAGACACAGAGCAGAGGACCGTGTGGTAAGTGCTGGAGTCATGACACATTAAGCCTAAATGAGAAACAGAACCAGAGCTCAGGGAGAACAGCAGCAGATTCAATAGTTCAGAAAGGACTGTCTGTTTGCATGCATTCTTCGGTTTCCACATTTTACAGTTCTAAATGTCCTCACATGAACAGAAATATGATGAAAGTGACAGTATGTTCGCAGTCCAAACTCATTAGGCGATTTGGGTCCGGACTCACGAGAGCTAAAGGTGACTGGGAGTAGTTAAAGGCAAAATGTATACAGCGTCAATGTCATTGTTGAATGTCCTCACAAGCTTTATAAAACTGTGCATTTTTTCAGTAAAGTGCGTGTGTCCTCTCCCACCCCAGACTTATAAACTGCCCTTCTCACAGTAGTCCGAACTTCCTCTCTCCTCCCTCCACCATGTTTGTTATTTCAGGAATGTTCTGCAGCCTCACTCTCCCTGTGTTCTGCTGTGTCATTGTTACACACACGCACACACACATACACACGTTGTGTTTATATGTTTATATCACTTGTGGGGACATTACATAGACTTACATTCATTTCCTGGAGCCTTACCCTAACCCTAACCCTAACCACTATTTGCCTGTTCCTAACCCTGTACCTAACCTAACCTTACCTAACCCGTAACCATATCCTCAGTCTGTACCCTAAAATTTAATGATTTACGTTAAGGGGACCTGCATTTTGTCCCCATAAGGGAGGTCAGTCCCCACAATGTGACTGTGTAAACAGATTTTTGTCCCCACAACGTGATAAATACCTGGCCACACACACACACACACACACACACACACACACACAGGAATTTATATGCAAGTGAGCAAGTGCGTGTTATACAACTCTGTATAGTGGCACATTTACACTAAAACAGAAATCGTGTCATAATGCGCGCTCCCTTCACAGGAAGTGGCCTGACACACAGACATACACGCAGGCCTTCAGCTTCAATGTAAAGCAGACCGGTGATAACAGTCGTCTCCTCAGGGCGTATTCAGCAACAGTGAGTGCTGTAACACTCTTCTCTCCCTCATCCTGTTTTACAAGTAAGACTGGAAAGTAGAATTTTCAAATCACTATCAAATATGGTTTATGTACTTCAGTCACACGCCTAAGTCATGAGACCATCTGGCAAGTGTTTTTCTCATCTTTGTAAATGATGAAGAAGGGGATTACAATTCCTTCACTGAACTGTTAACAGTTGTTTGCATCTTGTCTGCATATTAGCAAATTATTTCACCGTTTTCTTTGCCAAGCAGCAGCCAGTCATGAGTGACTCACCATTTCTCGCTAAATGTCTGGCACGCTCACTAAAAACTTGACAAATCTACAGCAAACAATGTGACAGGTATAACTGACTATTAAAGTAGCAGCATGCTTAACAGGAAATCACATTTGGAGCATTATCATGGGCCACGAGGCCACCAAACCAAAAGTAATGATGTAAATATTTGATCAACGTGCAGCATTTTTAATGTGAAAACAATCGACTGACACCTTGGTGTAATCATCATAAACGATAAACAATACTGTGGTGGTGGTAACTGACAGCCTCTGTCATACCTGTGGTAGTGCCATGACAACTGTTTCTCAACAATAGAAAAACACTTAGATTCATGTTGTTTTGTGGCGCAGAGAGGATGTTTCCATCTCTACTCTCGCCCTCTTCTGGCATCACTCTGCATATTTTCTGATTCACTTTGCTAAAAAGATACTTTTGCTATTGACCACAATGAAAAACTCTAACTACGAAGTAATCCAGACAATTTCCACCAAAATTCAGCTAAATTCAACATGTAACATACAGTGCAGAGACTAGAAGATGGCAACTATTTAGTTTAGTTTATGGCTGCAACTAATAATTATTGTTATTACTGATTAGTCTACTGATTATTTTCTTGAATTGCATAGTCTATAATATGATATACAGTAATAAGAAACAGAAAAGCAAAACATCTTCATATTTGAGAGGCTGAAAAGAGCAGTTTCTTGGCACGTTTGCTTGAAAAATGACTTTATAGTTGATTATCAAAATAGTTACAAAATAGTTTTATGTCAATCAGCTAATTGATGACCCCGCTAATCGTTCTAGCTTTAGTTGACGATATTTTGTTAAAATGCTACATAACACCTCCAATACTGCCCATCATTACATGAGAACGCATGCACAGCTGACCTATAATATCCACGTCTGCTCTGTATCACTGATCCATTCACCTCCTCCTCTCTCTCCCCTCCCCCTCCTCTGAATCCCCTTCACACCTCTAAGTGCTGGTTGCCATCATCCCTCCCTGCCTCCATCCTATCCATCCATCCATCCCCCTCCAGGAATGTTTTTGTCTGACTAAACACTTTGATTACAAAAAACAGAGAAGAGGCAGAGTGAGGGAACGTCAGACTAGGAAGGAAGGAGGGAGGGAGGGATGAGGATTAGCAAAAGAGGGGTGACAGACGGGAAATCCGGGAGACCTGCTAACATGGAAGAGAGCAGAAGAGGAGCACCCTCCCCCCTCTTTGCCCGTCTTTCATTATCCCCTCTTCTCTGAATGCTGGCATGTTTTGTAATATCACATTGGAAAACGCTGAGGCCGAAGTTATTAAATCAACTTCACAGTTTGTTTTTTAACCCCAAATAATATTACAATATCCAATTTATGTTCTGAATGTACTCTCTACATTTCTTTCCTCTTTAATATTTTTACTTCTGAAGGAGATTACTACATTACACAACATCAGCTCTTTGACTTAATTTCTATACAAATCTTCAAGGCATAAGCTGATAAAGCCCAGAATAATGTGACCCTGGTAACAACTGGAAAATGCAGAATACAGGTGAGTGATCCAGAAAAAAACAACAATAAATGGAAAACACATTTATCAAAGTCAGCAGTGTCAGAATGTTAACTTGGCAAAAATATAAAGGAGAAGAAGGGGTCTCCAGCCTTGCAGGCCACAGGGGTCTGTGGGTGAAATCTGGTGATTAAAGGGCACAAAGACCCTCTGACAGATGGAGCAGGTCACAGAGAGTGGGACATGCCAGGTCTCACACACACTGACACACTTATCAGCAGAAAATGATGTGTGCATTCAGACTTATAGTCACACACTGCCTCCATTTAGGCATGCAGGCTTGTGCACACACACGTATGTGAGCGTGTGGCTGCATAAAAAACAGGCAAACGGGCATTTTATTCATGAGTGAGGGCAATCACACTGTTTAAATGCAGACACACAGGTAAGTCAACACCCACAACTGTTCTGTCATTCAAAGTATTAAAACACACAGATGTACACACACAAACAGTGTAACAGTCAACTATCAGCACCATTTCCATCATGTTTAAACTCATGAAATACCATTTAGGGAGCATCTTGCTTCCTTATTTTGACCATTATGATAGAGGGTGTTGAAAATATGGAATTTAGGTTGATGTAAAAATGAACTCAAATTGGCAATAGCTGTGACCACACATGCATCCATGCATTCACACACACACACACACACACACACACACACACACACACACACACACACACACACACACACACACACACACACACACACACACACACACACACGACCTCACAAACATTTAGGGCCTCAGGCGAACACTGTGGCAGCCAAAGGGTGGGGAGATTTTTGTGGGCCTAGGGACAGAGCGAGCTATAGAGCTGCTGGTTGTAGCTAAAACCTGACTTGATTTGACTTGGGTGGAATATAAAGAGACAGTTCATCTCATAAAAATTTAAACCAATGGGATATCAGCAAAAAGGGAGAATGCTTTATGGATGTATTTGCTGAAATTTTCATGTAATGTATTTTCTCTAAGACCCTAAAATCAGTAAGAAAATCAAATTATGTAACTTCCTTGGTATGTTTTTTTAATAGATATTAAGGGAAAAGTGAAACAGCCATTTTCATTATGGTGCTGGCACTCAAGAGCAGTCCAGTATACAAAAATTCTATTTTCTTTCCTCTTTATTTCTACAAACTCTATTCAATGCTAATTCTATTGTAGCAGAAGAGTTAGCCATTAGCCTGATGAACCTGAAATTATTCCAGCTTCTCACCCAACATCTAATGTCTCTGACATGCCTTTTGATCAGCCACTGTCATGCCCCGGAGCAATCGGGTTGGATGTGATGTCAAACTGTGCAAGATCGACCCTCCGACACACACACACACACACACACACACACACACACACACACACACACACACACACACACACACACACACACACACACACACACACACACACACACACACACACACACACACACACACACACACACACACACACACACACAGCCGAAATCGATACACTTGTGATCTGATCCCAGACCAGATATGAATGGCAAATAAGAGCGTGTCCTTAATGAGGTCAGTGTGGTGATAATGTTCTTGTGATCGATACTAATAAAGCGAATAACAGCTCTATTAATGTGGAAATCATTCATCTGCAGATGATGTGAACGTTCATCGTATGAGCTCAAAACTAATCAAATAATCAATGGTTGATAAGCAAGAATGTTTCTGATTCATCTGTTATCTCAACTGGGACAGTCCATCTACGATATAGCAGCTGATTGGCCCAATCCAGTGCTAATCAATTGAGACAGAAAATGAAAACACACACAATGAAAACACATGCACTGACACATATTGAGAGTGATATTCATGCTCATACAGACTGTCTTGCCTACGAGATGGTAATTTTAGAATTTCTCAATTAGGAGCAAAGCCTGTTAAGAGAAGTAGCTGTAAGAGATTAACAGCGGCTCTGACTACTGACCTAGTAAAGAGAGAGAGGAGGAGGAAATGAGGAAGGAACAATGAGTGTAAAAGAGCAGCAGGAGTGTGAAAAAAAATTACATGGAGACTGAAAGAACTGAGAGGTAGAAAAGAGAAAAAACAAGGTTGACATGAAGATAACCAAAAATGGGGGTGAAAGAAAGACAGAAAGTAATCAAATATGATAAATATGAACAACAAACCCTGCCTCCCCTCACCATTTTTAGTCTGGAAAGAGTGCATGAATGGGCAGAGGAATGAAAAAGGAAAGAGGGACAGAGTGAAGGAGAGTGTGTCAGGAGAATGGTATGATGGAGGTTTCATCAAGGACAGATAAAAATAAGATGATGAATCAGACGCCCGTAGATTCACAAGACCACACTGGTGCTGGAGAGGGTCAGGAAGGGGACAGTCAATGTAAGCCCGACACACATTGTGTAAAAATATTACCAATGTGTATTACTGCAGTGATAGCCTGAGCAACTATTTGGTTATTTTGAGCAACTCTGCCCACACTGCTATTTAAAGCAGGGTTTCTCAAACGCTTTATTGTGACAGCACCCAATATAGCATCAGCATTTTATACAATTAGACTTTTCTCAAGACTCCTGAACAGTGTTATTAGGACATCTGACTAAAATCAGACTAATTTGCTCATGAGTCAAGGTGGTATGTTAAATTTTTTTTGTTGTTTTGGCTAGCACATATGACAGCCAAAAGGGTAAAAACTGGAAAAGCTTAATTAATTAATTCACAAATGTAAAAAAAGACTACAAACAGTGAAACAACTGAATTTTACAAGAAGCTGAGAATCCACGATAACCTCTGAAGAGGCTAGTTTTCTGTTTGATTTCAGAGACCTTATAGGAAACACTAATACAAAATGAGCCTTTCCTGTCACCACGTTGTTATCCATTGTCTAAAAAGATCCCTGATGCTCTCTGAGAAGGTGGGAGGAGGGAAAGCAGGAGGACATCACTGCTGACACAAAAAGGCAAGAAGCTTACAGAGGGATTGTTGGATTTTAAACGGCTCTGCACTAAAAAGAAAGGCATTTAAAATACTGCAACCTGATTGCAGCAATTGTGAGGGAGTGCAGCTCAGCAGTGCAGTGTTTTACGTCAACAGCTGCAGGTGCCGAATGAATCTGAACTGTGACGACTGTTTGTCAGGAGCGTAACGGCAAAGAGTGAGAACAGAGATTCAACTTTCAACTTCAGCATCCATTAAATAACCACATTTTATATCCCCTAAAGACAATCAGCCATATATCCATCCAGAAATACAACCAAAGGCCACGCTTCCTACTACTCCCTGATGCCAGGGCCAAGCTGTATTACATAAGAACCACAGTAAACACCCACAGCAGCAGCCTCAGTGGTACAGGCCAAACACTACAGAGATGTGAGGGGATGGACCAGTCCACTGCGACAGGGGTGGACTGGTTCCTTGCCATGGCGTTGGTGTAGTAAAATGGATGAATGGGATTAGGGCTTGGCGCCTACTGGGGGGGCTGTCTGTGTGACGTCCCACCAGGATGGAGCAGATTACCCTCACAGCCTGATTTGAATGGCAAATCCTCACACCACTTCACACACACGAGCACACATACAAACGCACAAACACACACATTAACACAAAAGGTTTATGGAGTGTGGACTGTAAGCAATACACTGGGAAAAGGCATCCAAGTGGAGTGGACAGAGACAACTCAACACACTCTACAGCAACTGTGGCTGCAACTAATGATTATTTTCATTATTCATCAGTTATTAATTATGAATCACATTATTATCATTGTTCAAACTAAGAGAAACCTCCGTTATAAAAACTGGAAAATGGTCATCTCGGGATGCCTGCTGCCTAAAGAAACTTCTTGAAATTGCTTGTTTTTATCCTACCATAGTCTAAAACTGAAAGATATTCAATTTATGTGATAAAATACAGGAAAAAAACAGGAATCAGTGAATGCTCAACACGTTTGATTGAATGAACAATTACCCACTAAAAGATTCACCCAGGGGTTCCCAACCTCTCTGCCTGGGGTCCCTTAAAATGAACTTAGGTTCACATGAGCAAATTTGTTTCCTGCTTTCCTTTTATTACTCGTCTTGTGACCCCTTGTATTTACTTGTGATCTCCTTGAAGGGGGGGAGGGGGGTACTGACCTCGAGGTTGTGACCCACAGGCTTATCATTTCATCACATCTGTAAATAGTACAGTTTTATACTAACATTGATGATTAGGTGAGGAAACCTGTTGGTGAGCCATGTGTGCCACATGTATATTGAACACACACACCTTCCTTGTTGTTTTTCCTGCGTGTGTGTGTACACCTGCTAAGTGGCCCAGCTCTAGTGTGTGACCCAGTGTCCCACAGTGTGTGTGCAGTCAGCTGAGAGTCACAGGCTCAAGGAATTGGAGCAGATTAAAAGTCACCCTACGTCTCTCACAGTAACAAGCCGGGGTCGACACTCACAGCCACTCAGCACATCCTTTCATCTGACGGGATTTAAGAGGAGAACACACATCCAATCGGCTGGGACTGACCGTTCACACAGTTATTAGGGGGGCTGGACAAAAAGCAGCATGTACATCTCCTGCTCCTCCCTGGACACTTAAATGGTTAATAAAATAAAAACAACGCCCATCTCTTCTCTGAAACAAGATACTGATCTTAGAGGAACTCTTATCAGTGAAGAGAGCTGTAGGAGCTGCAAGCCAACATAAAAAAAAAACCATATCAGTCAACTCTTTCTCACAGAGAAATCAATTTCTCTTCCTATGCTTTTTCTTGCTAGAAGTGACATTTGTTCAAACTTTTTCGTGTTTTAACAACTCAGCATGACTCAAAACAGTCAAAACTCCAACATTAGCTGCCCTAGGCGTCAATAGACATACAGCTGAAGCTTTTCTCCTGAGTCTGGTAAAAGACAGGAGGGCCAAACTGATTTTAAAAAAGAAAGAAGGACAACCAAATATATCATCTGATTCATTCTGCCTGTCTTTAAGTGAGCCTGTACCATCGTTTGTATCATCGTGGTTATATTCTGGTTCACTATTTGTTCACCTGCCACTTTGTCAAATGTGTGTCCTGGTTTCCAGCCATGTGGAATATCTAAAATGCAGCTATACAGAATATTCCAGTATTTAAAAGACAAAGGCAGTGTGAGTCACATTGCTCGCCCTCTCTTGTAGCATCCTCCAATCTCACTGGGATGGAGACTGATTGAATAACATCCATCTGAATGACAGGATGATTGATAGACATGGGGAGGTACAGATTCCCTTCTTCATCTACTAACAGCTTTTCGCCTTCATAAGAGGCGAGGGAGCTGAAGAGTAAAAATTAAATAAAACTCATCTATCCAGCATAAAGGATCCGAACAAGCAGAGACGCAGAGACACAAGAAAAAAAAAGTGTAATGAAAAGAAATCTAGAGAAAGAAAAGGGAGGATGGTAAGAAATGAAGGAGAGTTAGAGAGCGAGATGAATCCAGGAAGCCAGAACCGGCATCAGCGGCTTAGCCTTGCCTCGCAGTGTAGGCCAATGAAACGGTAAAAAGAGCACAAGCTAATCTGTGAATTAGCACCCAAAAATATTTGAGAATTTTTCTAAAGGACAAAAACTAATTCTCATTGTGGAGGCAAAGAAATGAAAATGGGAGAGCAAGCATAGGATTACAGAGAAAAAAAGGAGTGGGGTCAGGATGCGGTATACCCTGAAGACAGCCCTATAGGAGACAGAGCTGCAAGCCCAACGGCGCATGTGTGTGTGTGTGTGTGTGTGTGTGTGTGTGTGTGTGTGTGTGTGTGCGCTCGCCCCATTCCAGCAGTGTGCAATCGATGCTCTCTGCAGGCCGCAGTCCCCTATATTGCTTTTAGAGCAGCGCCCATGATTAATTCATTAACCATCTCTCCCCATCTTAGTTTATCTTGACAGCTCTACTGCATTTTACACCCCTCACACACACCCCCACGCACAGATGCAACAAATGTTCAGCAACAGAGATATGAAGAGACAACACCTCTCTTCAGCAAGACTTTGTTCACAGTAAGACAGCTAAATTTGAAAACCCTGGTGATGGTCCTTGTCTGACAAAGTAAATAGTAATACAGGTTATTGACAACAGCTGTGCTATGTAACGGGCTTCATCTACATTTCACAGGGTGGCTTAGCATCAACAGAAAGCTGACTAAAATTAGTGCTACGCAGCTCCTAGCCACTTCGAAGCAGACTTGTTTCATTGTTTTTCCAAAACTTCAGTTTTACCTTTCCATCTGAAAAAGCAGTGCTGGTATTTTCAAATATATATGTAAATGTATACATCTACTCAAGTGGACTGAAGACTCAAAATTAAGACAGCTTAATATGGGCACTGTCTGAGACTGGATGTGACCATGTGAGTCTTTGTGTGTCACAGAGAGTGTGTTCCTCCTCCTGTTTCCTTGTGGAGTCTTATTATTGATTCAATCATGGCACAGCTCCAAGGATCACACAGAGTGTACACACAGACATACGCTGTAATATCATGCATTGCAACATTTACTGATGTTCTTGATCTATTTCTTTTCCTTCAAATGAAGGCAGTTTGACACATGAACACAACAGCCAGAGTTTTGCCCCCCTTTGCCAACAATTACATTAAACATCCAGGATGCACCAGCAGGGACGGGACAATCATCCCTCTGCAGTGTCAGTGCGAACTCCAGGAGCTCTGACAGCCGCCTCGCAACACTGCAGAAAAGTTTTAAAAGATGTGGGTCGACCACACAGCCTTCACTGTTACAGTCTGTCATGAATACAGGCCCTGTGTGCTGCTGACAGAAGAGAAGGACACTGTTACCCCAGACACAGACACACACACACACACACACACACACACACACACACACACACACACACACACACACACACACACACACACACACACACACAAATATGCATCAACACACACATTTATGCGTTCAAGCAAATGTTTCACACTTGCTGGCTGCGTCCCGCACGACCATTCAACTCAATTTTCTCCCGTGACACACACACATGCACGCACACAATGAAGCTCATTGATTATTTTACTAAAAGTCAGCTGGGTGCTGGTTATGTAAGAACCCTGAGGGCTAAAGAGGGGAGAACTGCTGCGAACAGCATGAGGGGAGAAATAAGGGGGGAGACCAGGAAGAGAGGAGAGATATGACAGATTTAGTGCATATGAAGATAAAATGTGGAGAATGCAACAGAGACAGCATGCCAGAAGGACCTCATTTTGACACTGCAGTATTTTTCTTTGCTTACTCACTCTAAACACGTCTATGATACGGTTATCCATTACCTTTGTAATGTTGTATGTTTTGTGTTAATAGGAGAAGTATCTGAAAATCTAGAAAAACACATACTCTTGCTGTAAATGACATGAAACTCTAAAATTACTGCTCAGAGTATTTTTTTTGTTGTTGAAACTGTTTCATATGTATCTTGGTATTTTCCATATATCTGATGTCCATCCATAATGCTTTAATAACAAGTAATTTGTCGCAGCAGGGTGGAGATGCCTCCCGGCAGAGCCACGAGTTCTGGGAGTGTTTGATTTCCCAGAGGGCCCCCCCCCCACTACGAAGAGCAGCGCAAGCCTTCATGCTCAGTCTGCGTTCGTTTGGTTTTCCCTGCCGCAGCTCTGAGAGCGTTTGGTTTTCCTGGCAACAAAGTCAGGTGCTGCTGGAGAATGTGACAAAACAGGAAGCAAATGGGAAAAGATGGGAAATCAGGGAGGGGCCAAGGGAGGAGGCAGGGAAAGAGAGGAGAGAGGGAAGAAGAGAATTTGGAGATAATGAAATAAGCAAGTGAGAATGTGAGGAAAATACAGACGAGAGGGAGGGAGAAGGCAATAGAGGAAAAATCGATACTGAGAAGGAAAGTGGGCCAGGACAAAGAACGAAGACAGAGGTCAAACGAAACAGCTACTGGTGACAGAAAGGAGCAAGAATGAGACTTCCAGTACCACCAGTTTCATTACAAAACACAAACGCCACCTCATGAAAAAAGTTGTTTTACTACAGCAAAGTAACAGATAATCTGGCAGTTAAACTCTGGATACTACTGAGGTATTTTAAGACCCTTGTAACATCCTCAACTGCAACATACTGTTAGGCAGTCGTTTCCCAAATGATAAAAATCACCATAAAACCTTCCTGACGTGACAGCAAAGCAACGGTAGATCAAAAATACTGACCGGGTGTAATCTGAGGGACACAGAGACATTGTACTGGATGAGAAGGAGGAGGAGGAATAGGAAGAGGAGGAGGAGGTTGTGTTCTTGCGGGCAGAGATCTACCGTGAGAGGAGAGCAGGAACGAGGGAGTTGGAAGGGAAAACTAGGCCACGTGGAAAAATCCAGCTGTAATGATCCAAATCAGGGACTGGCCGATAGCTTGCATACATGCTTGTCTTCTCTCTCAATGTCTATCTCATTCTCTTTCAGTCTATAGTTACATCTCTCTCTCTTCTCTGATATTCAGTTCAGTTGTTTTGTTGTCTATTCTACATTGCCTTTCTACCTCCCACCCTTCCTTTCCTGGGACAACCTCTCTCTATCTCAACATTTTGATCTTCTTTTCCATCATCTCCCTCCTATTTCCTCCAGTACCGAGATCACTAATCAGTTGCGGACGCGAGGAACAAATATCCACACATCAACTAATCTCGCAATTTTGAGATCTAATTTTACCTCTAAATGGGTCACATTAGTCCAGTGTGACATTTCTTAGGCAGAGGAACAAAGATAGCAAACATGACAGAGAGGCCGAGTTAAAGATGGCATATTCAAAGCAGTAACAGATGCACTTTAATAGGATTCATGCAGTGGTTAGAAAAGCACAGGCGTCCTTTGTGTGTCCAAGGCGTGTGGAGAGTCAGAGAGGCAGGTAAAACAACCTGGAGAGACAGGAAGAGGTGGCCAGCACTGGCCTGCCACTTCCTGTATTCCATGAAAATGCATGACATCAGCAAACACTCCACTCCAAACTCTTCCTGATGCTCTGTGCACTTCCTGTCTGGCTTGCTAGGTCACTTTTTTGTGTGCGTGTGGCAGGGGGGCATTACAGTGAAACATTGCTCATCAAAATCACAACTTTTGACAACATAATCAGCTCTAATCTGCAGTTCTATCTATAATAAAGGTAATAGTTAAAAGAGTATGTGGGAATTATGTGTGATCTAGCTGTGCAATGAAACATTAATCCTGATGGGCAGTGAAAAGCCACAGAAAATTTGTCTTTTGCTTCACTGCTACGTATACCAGCTTAGAGGGTCAACACGGTCACACAGTCAGACGGCAGCAGGAGGACTGAGCTGCCAGAAACTGGCAAAGAAGTCAGTCTGTAGGCCAGACTGATGAGCTTGAGGTGTTAAGTATACAGAGAGAGCATGATGCCATCTTCAGCCAAAGATCTACAACAGTGTTAGCCCTGCTCACTGCAACACACACACACACACACACACACACACACACACACACACACACACACACACACACACACACACACACACACACACACACACACACACACACACACACACACACACACACACACACACACACACACACAAAATACAGGCTGTTCGGTTTGCATAAGACTTAATTTGACGTATCCAATTGCTCAATGCACACACATCCAGAGAGCACAGACATTCAGACATTTTCTAGTGTCTATGTTTGTAAGAGGCAAAGTTATGGCTGTTGGTTTCCTGGCCATCTTGCACTTCTAAATGTGCAATTGTTCTGTTTCCTTCCAGGTTTCCTGACTTAAATTTAGCTCTGAAAGGATTGTCATGGACTGTTGTGTCCCTGTCATGTTTGAGCGAACATGCTGCACCTCGAAGCTGATCTTAGGCTCGTGTGAATGCTATTATACTTGTCTAATTAGGATTACTAAAGAAAAAAACAGCAGAGCAGCAGACATCCACTGTGTCACTTGCTGCAGAGTAAATATAATGTTCATTTGAATGTTGCTGTCAATCTGCCCTAAACCATCTGGTTTTCCACTGACTCAGAGTGTGTGCGTGTGTTTTCTGAGTCAGGTCCCAGTGTTTTTCCATATATGACCCTGTCACTATTGCTTTAGATATCCTGTCATTGTTACACAGGAGTTATACACAAGCACACACACGCACGCATGCACACAAGCACAAACACCCTACCACCCTTGTGAATGATTTAAGCTGGATCAAATTTACCCGACTCAAATTTCAGTCAAGTGATGCCCCAAGCAGGACGCCAAGTTCACATTTCTCTGTCTATTCTTCCTGACAACTGCTACAAGTGACTCACACACAGCTGACAGAGTAGAGAAAACTCACACACATATACAGAATAGTGGTTTATGGGGTCAAGTTCACTGCAACACATGAAAACTGCTGCAATCCAGACTACCAGGGGAGGAAGGGGAAAAAAAGAGGAAGAATAATGTATGACAAAATGAATGAATGAAAGGCTAAACTTGATATCACCCAAGACAGTAAGCGCGCTCTGAGTCTTTAAAGAGCAAAACATGATTAGACAGTGACATACTGCAGCACTAAATCCTATTGTTGTGGAGTGACTCCAGTAGACACAGGGCAGGTCCTATAGGGTTACAGCCTCATTATCGTACTGACGAAGGAGATGAGAGTGATGTTGACAGAGCACAGAGGTATAAGTCCAAAACATGTGGCCTGACAGGGCCAGAAGACACAAATCAGTCTAAAGATATCCTAGTGAGAGACAGCAGCTCATATCATTGATACGTTCTCCTACCGTACCTATGGGGCAACTGTAATAGATCCACACAGCATCAACAAAGAAATCAAAAATGTACCTTTTTGCAAACTAATTAACATCTGATAACACTTATTCCCCAATTTGCAGAATAACTTAGATCAAAACGAGTTAACCAACGAATCCATCACTCCACTGACAAAAAATGAATCAATAAATTGACCACTTCTGCTAATCACCTATCATGTTACCACTTCACAGACAAAAAGTTGTACGTTGTACCTGCACATGTTTGCTATTTTTGTTTGCTGACAGTCAGCCAAGCAATCGGAAGACTCTATTGTGGAACCTGGTGTCTTGTGGGGGGGTGTCTGATATTACACAATCAATAACTGATGATGAAATAAATCAGATTGGTGCAGACATCATTTATGGCCGTACTATAACAATTGTAATGATTTTGTAGAGCTAAAAAAGCAAAAAAAGTTTCATTAATTTAGTGTTGTTTGGCCTATTACAAATGTACCACATAAGCAGGTTTTGCATGTATTGAGAATATAGAGGTCTGTGACGTCTCGTCATTCTGTACCATCTAGGCTGGCACTAATGAAACAGCATGGGATCAATCCTTGCACAAAGTTTACCAAAGTGACATCTTACACATTGATTGAACCTGCCAAATGAAAGGACCAGCAGTGGCCCGAGGAGTACTGAAGTGTGATCAGTTTGGGACTTTTAGGCTGTTACAACTTGAGATTCCTGACAGACCAGAAGGCCCAAGAGGCCCATGCCCAGCTCTACTTAGATCAAAGAGTTTAAGTTCCCTTCCTTTCATCACCTCACCTCCTCTAATGCCTTATTTATTCATCAAAGTAAAACAGTTGTGCTCGCAGATAAAATTGAACTGTGATTTCCATCGACAAATGGCCCTTTAATGGAGAGCAATCATTTGCTACAGGCTGCAGCTCTGCCTGCTTGCCTGCTGAAATAAACCGACTCTGAATTTACAGCACTCTGCAGCATATGAGGGAAAGAGAGCAAGAGTGATTTTATGGAAGTCCCTCTGCCTCCTGAGGAGCTTTAACACCTTTGCCACCTTTACCATTTCGATTTATTTTAACACGAAACTGGTTATTAATGCCAGACACATAAATACAAATCCCTGTGCGTTCATATAATACAGACCTGGGCCTAACAGCATTTGTTTTACCAGCTTGAATAGGATTTGTTACACAGAACAATGAAGTAAATGCCAGAAAGTTTTCTTTTAATCAAAGTATTGCAAACTTAATTTAACAAGCTTTTCTATTATTAATATACTGCTATGCCAGCAAGCAAACCACCAGCCACAGAAAAAATCTCATGACTCATATTATTGCCCAGAAATATTCCAAATATGAGTGACGCTGTTTTGAGCCACGTGTTTTAATTTCAAGAGCTGGGCAATGTGTTGCCATAGCAAAGATGCTAACAAACTGTCATTGAATCCATCTCCCAAAAGGCTTCTTCCTGTGTGGTTAGACAGGTTTGCTTGATGCTGGATGATTAAAGAACATCTAATGACATGAACCTCCTCATATCCCACGGTGTCTTTCTTCACCTGTCTCCCATATACACACACACGTGCACACATTTGCCAAAAACATACAAGGCAAGCTAAGTTCCAAACCCCAAGGAGTTTAGTTTCATTATAATAATCAATAATTAAAAGCCACCTCCTTTTCATCACCGCCAGCATCACAGATGTGACCCGAGTCTATTGGCTGTCAGCACCCCCATCCTCTCTCTCTCTCACTCACACACACACACACACACACGCACACACACACACACACACACACACACACACACACACACACACACACACACACACACACACACACACACACACACACACACACACACACACACTCTCCACCCCCTCCCTACCTCAGCCAGTTTCAGTAGAGGCATTCATTTTTAAAGCGCCCCTGTCACTGGGATTATAAAACAGCAAGTCTCAATGCTGGTGGCAGCCACTGCTGCAAGGGGGTCACAAAAAGAGAGACACACACACACAGAAAGCAGAAAGAGATCTGCAGTATCCCAACAAGAATCACTGTTTGAGAGGGTTTGTTTTCTCATCTTAATGTGTTTTAAAACCCCATCAGCCACACTCAACCTTCACACTGACTTGGAGAGCAGCAGCTGTGATATTTACAGGATAAACAGCAAACACAAGGCAAAACATGAGGCCATGTGGGGAAAATTCCCTGATGCTGGCGGGCAGGGGGACATCATAAAAACTGCTTCCTCTGGTGTCTCAAAAGCACACAAGTGATTACAAGGGAGTCAAGGCGTGCGATGTACCCCGATCCAGTGCAATAATGTGGCAAAGCTAGAAGGCCCGCTTTGTTTATCCACATTATCAACAATGAAACAATCAAGATTATGAAACTGGCAGACTGGCCTGGCTGTCTGCCCAAAGATCGACTTACACTTTCAAACACACTCTGTGACCCATGTTTGAGGTCTTTCCATCCCATTCCTTTCAAAACGCTGGCAGTCCTACAATAATCCCAGGGGGACGTTTGAATGTGTCTCAAATGAGCAGCAAAAAGTTAAGTCACCCCATCCGGTGACTTTAATAAATGGTGCTCACTTCAGGCTTGGCTAAGCTATGATATTTCAAACTTCACTGTGACATCCGTATGTATCCTCCTGAATAATAATAAGATGTTACAGTACTTCTCCCCCCTCTTCCTTTACCTTTATATCTCTCCAACACATCCTCGTACGCCTGGGCGAACTCCTTCTCCTGCGAATGGTTTGTCGGCAGCAGACCCGGTATGAAGCCGGCCATGGTGGCTCTGCAAGCCGGCTGGCGAGTACAGAGGGGTCGGCCTGCAGACTACCGCAGTGACCCGGTCCGCTGCTACGCGTCAAGACCCCAGCTCTGGATCCCTCTTGTTGGCGTCCAATCCAGCAGCACCTTGTCTGAAATTAGTGATGCATTGGCGCACACTAAAGCCCAGCAGCTCACTTCCAAGCAGATAGATAATCCTCAGGGGTACTTGAGAGAATAAAAAAGGACAACAAAAGCCTCAAGTGAGCGCGTATTTATGAAAATATAAGACGTTAAAGACGCGAGTATCTACTTGAGAGGAGGTTACATAAACGCTATCTATCCATTATCGTCGTCTGTGAGTGTGTGTGTGCGGGAACACACAGTCGCATCGCTCGGTTCGTCGTCTCCGTCCTGTCCCTCCTTCAATATCGGCTTCCACCCGGCGACTGGTGCTTTTAGAGCCTCATCTGTGTGTGAGAGAGAGAGGGAGTATATCCTACGCACCCAAGCCGAGTGTCCACGGAGGGGGGGCAGTGTGTCTGTTTCCGTCGCCAAATCGGCGGATCTCCAGGCGAAACCGTATCCGGACTCAGGCTTCCTATCCCAGGCTGTGTCGGCGTCCTGTGGATCTGAGGCGAGCCGCCCGAGCTCCCAGCATGCTTCCCAGCCGTAATGGCCGCTGCTCTCCGAGGCTTTGCGGTCTCTGCCTCTGTACGAATGTGTATGTCTATGTTTCTCTCCTTCTCCTGCTCAGGTTTCTCGACTCTTCATGCAGTGGCTGTCTTCCATCCCTCTCTACCGGCCACGCCAGGAACCTCCGCCACAGGAATTTCAAGAGCCGGTGGGGAAGAGCTAGCTAGCTTACATGGCTGCCGGTGGAAAATGGAGCTGGAGCGCCCCCAGACGGCGGCCACGGCTCGGTGACAGGTAACCATGAAACCCCTGGCAAGGCCAAAAATTAGGCTATTGGCAGTGATGCCCTTATATTCACTAGACTACATCTGTAATTTGTTATATAATTTAACTACTTACATTATCATTACGAGTTTTCTTCCGTTAGCTGACATCGCCGAAATTGGCGCTTGGCACCCACTTCTCACCTTCAACAGTGAGAATTCAACATACTTCTGGTAAACTGGTGAGGAAAAGAAGTCCTGGTCGTATTATTTGGCCTTTTTGGATGATAGTATGAAATTTTCCATCCAGACTGCCATAATTAGAACTATTTGTCAGAGAAACTGGTGAGAAAGTTGATGAACCATGGGGATTAGAAAATGGCGGATATAACGGCTACGTTTGGATTTTTTAACATAGAGGTGACGGCGAAAATTAAAAAATAAATAAACAAATAAAAGCATAATAATAAGGTGGCTGAGGCTGTATTACTGAGCCATTAGTCCAATACATTACTACACACAAATGCTAAATTATAAGGAAACCCTGAATAAATGAGGGAAGAAACATAAATGTACAATAGATTCTTCCATACCTGTGCCAAATAATGGTTTGGTCCACTTGTCCCCTCAAAGAGCGGGATGACTACAAAACAACACTAATTTATTTTGATTGATTACTTTTATGGCATGATAAAGGGGAGTCACAGCTGAGTACTTTATTTTATATTACATCTTAGTTTGGAATTAACTTTGTACTGTTGAATAACGGCAAATCACTTAAGTGTAAGCAAATGACTTTACCAAATACACATATTGAATAAACACCTATTCAATAAAGGTACCCTCTTATGCAAAGTGCAAACACAACAATAGAGCAGTACATACAGAGGGCTTTACACCTGGAATTTGTTTAACAGTGCCTCTGCACATAAGGAAGTTTTGGCTGTGGATGAGCTGAATTAATGGGGCACACTGCCATCTAAAGGCTAACTGAATCTATATTACAGACAACTGTGGCAAAATAATTCAGATCCAAGTGAAAGCTTTGTTAACAGGCCTATAAACCCACAGACACTGACTCCAGTCATCTGTGTGACGTCAGGTGAATGTGCCCACGAGTCTGTCCTGTCTGGGTGAAACACAGCCCTCGGTGGATAATCTCAGCATGCCATCATCCTGAGGTCGAAGCCCATAAAGGGTCCTCATTTAAACGGTCTACAGATTATGTCATTTAATCCCATGCAGACACATAAAGATGGTTTTGAAGTGAAGCTCAGTGTTACGCCCATGCAGCTTTTAGCAGAAATACCTTGCTGGAAAATAAAGACTACGAGGTGCGAAGAGCAGGAAATGTCATCTATTCACCTTTTTTGACAAGGGTTGAAGCAGATGTGGATTTCTGACAAGGTGGTGAAATCAATATTGGATCAAAATGCAAAAAAAGATGTATGAATGTCTCCAAAAAGCAGACAGCTTTCAAACCACTGACTTTCAGATCCTGTGTGCTGGAGTTTGGCTGCGGTCTGTTTTTCCACACCTCAGCCTTGTAGTTCAAGGTATCTAGAGTCAGTTGCCACATTATTAGGTACATCTGTAAGGTGTAATACAGTCCAGTACAACTGTTCTGCCATAACGGTGACTTTTGTGATGTCTTTCCAGTTTTTGACACTGTTAAGTAAATTATATCTTTAAAAAATCTACTTTGTCAAATTTTCTTTACTTTTCTAATACTCTTCTCAAACTTATAAAACCTAATTTTGTATGTTTGAGTTTCACTAGCCACCTCTTTTTCTCTCTACCTGAATGTGCCAAAGCAGCATATGTGTGTGTATCAGTGTGTGCTCACATGTGTGTATAATGTTGATGGTCTTTCCAGTGTGTGGGTCATTGCTGCTCTAACAGATCTGGCATTAGATATTGAGCTGTGTAAATATAATCATTTCCAGCACCCATGCACACACACACACACACACACACACACACACACACACACACACACACACACACACACACACAGGCTTACGCATAGAAAGAAGAAAGTGTCAGCGATTAAACCAGCATGGACAACACATGCTGCATTTCTGTACCAGTGGAAAAGTCATGGGTTCAAGCGCAAACACAAACATTTATGCATCCGACCCTTTTCCCCTCCCTTTCTTCCTGTTAGCATTGAATCACAATCTTAGCACATCTAAAGAAGCTAGCAGCCTCTACCGTCCTCCACGCTGCAGAAATCTGAAGGACGCTTTGCAGCACAAAGCAGAACGCTTGTCGGGGTAATGGAGGAACAAGCTACAGGTCTAATATTTTTATCTTCTTCTGTAAAAAAGCGCTAACCTTTCAGTGAGGAACCACAGCTTGTTTGCTATAACAGGAAGCAATAGAATTATGGGAATTGTGGTTCCAGTTTATAACTGTAAGAGTGCTAAAGATATGTCTTAAATTCTTCCAGTCATTCAACAAGTGTTTAATAATAATTATTAGTGTTAATTATGCAAATGATAAGAAATAACTCCATGCAGATATTCTTTGCTGTCCTTTCTCTTCCTGTCTTTCATTGTTTTTAATGTCCTCTTTATGTCTCTTCACCCTGGTTCACCCATCACATCAGCCACACTTCACTGCAAATACAAACAGACACCTCAGAGATCCAAATCTGCCACACACACATTCACACTCACATATACACAACATTCAATGACAGCATAAGCAGGGGGAGGTCCAAAATGTTCAGAGCAGATAGACACACACACACACACACACACACACACACACACACACTCACAGTCATACAAACAACAGCGAGGTTGTCATGACCCTGGTCTCAAGGTCCCAGTAACATTTAGCTTCCAGTATACCGCAGAAACATGAAACAGTTGACATGATTTCAATGTCTTTTACCAGGTAACTGTTACCAACAAAGCAGGTGGTACATATATGCAGAGCACAAGGGTCCCTCTCAGAAAAGGTCACAACCCGTCCACATGTGACACCCGCATATCCCCACCTAGTGGTGGACAATGGAAAATACTCCTCAGTACTACTCAAACTTGTCCTGATTGACTGAAAAAACTTTATTTCCTGTCATTTATGTCCTTCCTTTTGGCTGTTCTCATTCTGTAAACTCCTCATGGTGTGTATTAATAATAAATAAAATAATCAAAGCAGTAAAATGTGTGTGTGTGTGTGTTTGAGTTAATGTGTGGCTGTTAAAATTACAGAACGCAGACACAATATATTGAGTCATCTCTTCCTCTTGCCTCTATCTGTCACTCCCACTGTTTTACTTCTGAGTGTGTGTCCTCCTGTTTGTGTATACTCTTGCATGTGTGTGAGTGTGTGTCGTTGTGTGTCTGTGCTGTCATGCAGAGTCCAGCTGCACAATGAATGTGCTCTATGAGCCAAAAGGACATACAGTCCTCATCACATCAGCATGACCAACGCCTCCGTATCAGAGCTCTGAAAACTGCTTCAACATCCAGTTTTTGACATGTGAACCCATTTATGAGCCTCTCTGTTCCTGTCCTGGACGTCTCTGGAATCACTCGACATGTACAAAACAGCTACATTGAAAGGTATTTCCAACATCAAACATCTGATTATCCATGGCTGCATTTTTGTTAGTATTACAGCCTGATTAAGCCGCTCAGCAGCCTGATTGAACAGGAGACTGACTGAAATAACTGTAAAATGTGTGTGACTCAGATTAGTGTCTTCATTGTATAATTTTTAGAAAAGGTTCTTTGTAAAGTCTGATCTTTGTTGAATGTGCCAATATGAACGTCTCAAACATCCTCAGAGTAATGCATGTGTAAAATCCCTGCTTCATTTCATTAATGTGACGCCCGCAATCCAAGAAATCAACATGTAAACAAAGTCAGCAGTGTTTCAGCAGGGAGCATCAAACTGCAGTTATGAGGAGGCTCATTAAAGATCTAAATTTATTTTGGTTCATTTTTAAATTTAGAAAATAGTAAATGAGATTTTGATTATACCTACTTATGTTTTACAAAAGGCCTTGTGATTTCAAAGCACACATGACTTTTTTTTAAGGTACTTTCAGAGTCAAATGTTTCATTTATTTAATTTCTTTATTTGTGAGTCAAAATAGCGATGTTCAGTTATGTCTGCAATTTAAATCTAAAGCTTCCACACACACAAAAATAGCCACTTTAAAGGAGCATTCCACATATTTCACACCACTGCCCGTGAACACGGCTGCATGTCGGGTCAGACAAACCTCCTCAGGTGACATCACTCGGGTATCTGGGCTTTGAGGCTGCGATGTGTTAGCCTGAAACACTGCATTACAAACTGGAGTGTGGAGATTGAGCGAGGTGGACATTTACCAGACAGGGCAGGTTAAACAAAAAATGTTACAGAGGTGCATTATGGGAAGTGTTTTTGGAGCTTGACAGCCTCTGCTGGTTTAGTTTTGACCATTCTTTTCCAAAGTTTGTCTTTTGAAGGTTTATGGATGTAATGATAATAAATCTAGTAACAAACAATAAATCAACAAAAAACGTAAATAAATAAAATATTTCTTCTAAATTGATGGTTGTCCTGTGAAAATACTGAAACTGAAGACTTCTATCTTAAACAACACATGTCACTTTGTTCCTTTGTCGTCTTTTTTAACATTGCTTCTCTCTCTCTCTCTCTCTCTCTCTCTCTCTCTCTCTCTCTCTCTCTCTCTCTCTCTCTCCATGCTGTCTCTCCCTCGGTTTCTCTCTTTGTGTCCTCCTTCATGGCCTCTCATCGTCTCCCTCTTTCAGTCACTTCCTCACTCGCTCTTCACGTCACACGTCTTCATCTTCCTTTTCATCCATATTATCTTGTCTTTGTTCCCTCTCCAGTTTTCTCTGTCTGCTTTGATGTCTTTCTCTCTCATCCTTTCTCTTTCACCCTTGGCCACAGTTTCCCTCCATGTCAGAGATTTGCTTTCTTTTTCTTTCTCTTTTACTCCCTCTGCTTTCCCTCGGTGCTCTCTGGTTCAGTCCTAATCCCTCTTTCTGTTTCCGTTCTCTCTCTCTTTCTCTTTTATGACCTCCCTCACCCTCCTCTTTAGTTAAAAGTCATCATTTCTTACCCTTTTCTTTTGCCCTCCTCTTTGAACTTTGCCCTCTTTTTCCTCCACTCCCTCCATCCCCATCCCCCCCTCCTCCTCCTCCTCCTCCTCTTTCTCCAGCTCTATGTCCTTCCTCTCTTCATCACTTTAAACGCTGACTCCATCATTCACTCCTCTCTCTCTCTTTGGCAAACTCCCCCCTCTTTTCTCACTCTCCAAATTAAAATTCTGACACTCTCCCTCTTTCACTATTTGTTTTGCCCTCCTTTTATATCCGCTGTCAGTGTCTCTCACCCCCATCGCCATTGCTTCTCCTCGCCTTTTATAACCATGGAAACAGAGGAGACCACGTCGCCATGGAAACAGGGGAATAGCCTGGGCTTCGAGCCAAGGCTTCCTTTCATTTGCCTGCAGAGAAAGAAATGTGGACGGAGCGGCAGGCAGGACGGCGGACAGCTAAGTTACATGCAGGCACAGACGTCTGGGGTCCTGATGCTCACGTGCATCGATGATTGCCGCTGCGGTCTGACACACACATGCACACACGTTGTCAGATATGACGTATCACACATACTTTGTTGTGTGTCATCTTTCTTTTTTCTGGGCTTGTTGCAAAAAGGATTATTCAAATGTCCTTTCAGCCATTTTTAGTAATCTAATATCGCAATTCTCTGCATGTCTGAATGTGCTTTACATTCAACGTCTTTGCTGACAGATCAGAGAAGTTAGTCTCAACATTGGCAACAAAAGTTTGTTTCATGATCCACTAATAGAAACAAGATTTACAAATGGGGTTGAATGGAATCGAATATCTCAAACATATCTTATCAAAGGCACATGGATCAGGTGATCTGTGTGCACACAATCAACAATCTGTGCATAAATGTGAGAAAAAAAAATCACAAATATTTTTAGACATTGACGAAGATTTAAAAAGAAAGCAATGTTATCAGATTAATGAACTTGAAGTTGGAACCATATATGGAATACTGAGATTTCCTGAAGTTAGGTTGCATGTGTTGTTGTATTTGTTCACTGGTTGGTATCTGTGCTCGGATTATAAACATGCATTTGTGAATGCCATAAATTACTCACAGCTGTCACACACATTTGTAAATCATGTTTTTATTTGTCACCAGTACTCAGACTAATTCCCCTCCGAACATCTCGAGCTCACTCTCACTTTAAATTGTAATTCATGAGGTGAATCCCCAAACTCACATAAACAGAAAACCCAGCAGCTGTTGGGAGGTTTCATTGGCATTCATGCTCAGCAGGCAGGCAGAGCAGCCCAGAGAGGCTGAATAACAGAGTCCAGTCAGGACGGCAGTGTCTCTTTATCCTCTCCAGTGTGAATTCAAAACTCATCTCTCCACAAAGCTCCTTGTGTTTGCACTCTCTCCTTCCATTACTCCTGCCTCAACTTTCCCCTGTCTCGCAGGAAAACAACTTTTTCCTCCTCTTACAACCATTTCTATAATGAAATAAATATTCCAGGCAGAGGAGACTCTAACACATGTTTTCTGGGCTCTCTGTTACTCCTTACAATCAACAATCTCAGTCATCTGGTGTTATACTCGTTCTAAATATTGTAACTGGACTGCAAACCATGCAGCCTAATGTATTCATTTTCCACATTCCAGCCTCTGCCTGAATGGAAATTGAGGTCAATGTAAACACATAGTCCATATTATGTAAAATGTAATATCATCACAATAGCCTTCACGCCCGAGCGAGCGCTGGACACGCCTGGGAAATACTGGATGTTACCAGCAACACGAGCTGAGGCTGAATCACTCTGCGAGCTTACAGAGCAAATTTGGAAACATCGCTGTCACAGAGAGACTCCTGCTTCGCTTTGCTAGTTCAACGTCTGAATAGACATTATGTCATAGCCCAAACACAGCACACTCAGCTCGAGCTGACATCTAAATAACAGCTGATCTCAAGGGCTGTTTTGTTGACGAGCCTTGTCTCAAGTACAAATCTAAATTAATCAGTTTATTTTCATGTTTATAAGGGGCTCAAAGAGTGCATATCCCCAAATTAATGTTTAATTTGTTTCAAGACAATAAGGTACAATTCTCAGAGATTCTGGGTTTCATTGGTGGCTCAGCTCATTTTTGCCCCTGGAACCCAGAATGGGTTCAACTGGCTGTGACAAAAATGCCTTCAGATATTTTTCCTCCTTCAGTCCTCTTGGGCTTAACCCCAGTAAGGCACAGCATACTGGAGAGCAACTGTGCAACCTGTTGAATTTCACTTGTTGCTTTTTCCATACATCTAATTTTGGGGAGACGTGTTTCAAAATGAGTCTAGACGTAGACTCGATAGTATTGGTTCTACAAATCAGCAGCTTTCACACTGCAGAATGCTGGCAGCGTTTGCAAGGTGTCGTCTGTGTTCAACCCCTGGGTGGTTTGTGGTGCCGCTACCTGCCGCCTCAGAACCGAGTGATCTCAACACAAACAGTCTGACTGGCTGACTCAGCCCAGAGGTGCTGCCAGGACACCTCCCTGTCTGTCTTTTAATAATTGTAAATAATAATTCTTCAATGATTTTTTCTCTTCAGTCTTTCAGAACAGCCCTTTACTGTGTGTTTAGCTCACACACTCTCACACACACAGCTGTAAGTTTCCACTACATGCCACATGTTCATCAGACACATTAAAAAAAGAGGAGTGGAAAAATTCTGCCATCCTCCGATTCATCCATTAAAAACACATCACATGAGATCACGTGTGTTCTCACATCTGCCAGCAGCCATGACGGACGGATTCCCTGAGAAAAGCACGCCAAGAGATGTAAAAGATGTACAATTCAACACAGAACCAGACAAGTGGGTTCACATTATTCAATGAAAGATAAAACTGTACATTTTCTTTTAGCATTTCTGGCTTCTTCATTCATTTTCTCTGCTTAGAGAGATCAGCTCGGGTCAGGACAGTAATGGTTAATGTGGAATTTGTGCTGTACGCAGCTTTTTTCATCTGCAATGAAAAAGATGGCCACAGGACATAAAAGTGACGCCAAAGTTCCCACTTCCCTGCTCAAATCTGGTTGTAATTAGCCTTGTGCATGTAAACAGTAAACAGCCAACATTGTTGGTATCAGTAAGAAAACTGAGAGCGATTGAGTGAGTTTGTAGTTATTTTCAGGAGACTGGAGGAACAGATTTTCAACTTACCACTTCTCACTATTTCATATTGTTTGAGTAAGTGATTTGATGGCAAGAGAAAGGTTTGTTTTAGCTGGTGAGGAATTTTACAATATTGGACTGATTCAGTTGTTTACAGCATTTGTTGGATGTTTTAAATGTGACCTCAGTAGCCTGAGTTATAATCGAGAAATAATCTGAAAAGAGTGATTATATTTCATTTTGGTGATGCTATTAGGTTTCTTTCTTCTTCACGTGAACAGCTCAGTTTTCACACCGCAGTATGCAGATCCTTATTTTTTAACCTGCCTATTATCTCTTTCTTATTATCATCCCACACTTTCAAATTCAATGCATGTGCAAATGTGTGTGCATGTGACAAACACACATACACAGTCCCAGAAAAACACACTTTTTCACATGCACCCTCCTCCACAAATTCCCAGTCCTCTCGCTCATTTTCTCTTGAACACACGTTTTCCCAGTTTAGCGCACACAGACACACACACACACGTCTTTTTTCCTGTGTCAACACGTACGTCTAATTTAGCTCATTTCACTTTCACTCGGCGTGGAACATCTTTCTTGTTTTCTTCAGACGACTCGAAAAACAACCAGCGCACACTCACACCACCTCTCCACACTGAAATCCTGCTGTTAAAATTCAGTTATGTTAACTTAAATAAAAAATAAAGTCCAGCAGCTGCAGCTTCGTCGCTGCTCTCAGCTCACAGAAAACTTCAAATCTCCCTTCTACACATTTACAGCCAGATTTAGGAAAGCAGAGACTCAGCCGAGAGCTCGTCTTAAGCCGTAAATGTAGCTGATTGTAAAACCAGATATCTCAGAGACACCAAACAGGCTTCTATTGTGAACGGATACAGAAGCTTCCAGACTCTAAAACATTAACGATCTGGAAGCGCCTTCCAACTGGAAATGCTTCAACAGCAGGAAATGCATCTGAGTAACACACATTTTCCTCATGTATGTACACTATGAGAGCGTTAACACACAGACATAATGCACACACAGAAGTCTCTCACTATGATCCAGGCAGTGACATCAAGCCCTCACCCTGTCCTGACCTACATGCTGTTTCCAGGTCTATAAAGCAGGCTTTTACTGTGCTGTCGTCGCCTCCAACCCCCATCGCTTCCCATGCAACTGGCTTTTACAATGTTAGTGGTATTAAAGCTGCGCAGCCAGTTTATAACAGTTTATTTCTCACATGAAAAAAGGCTAAAAACAGATGTCAGTACAAGACAAAAACTGTTACTTACAACACTTTAAGGACAGTTAGGGAGGAATTCTTTGCCAATAACTGATTATTTCCAAGGCCGCGTCAGCTGATGCTGATTTGCATCTCGATTAGTCTGCAAAGGGGTGGGCCATATGGATCAAACCTTCTGTATCAGTATATTTATGTATATTTGGTGGTGGATTACATTTTCTCAACTGAGAAATGCTTGAAATAGATCAGAGTGTCTGTTTTTGTTGCACATATTGAGTGAACACCTGGCAGGTGAAGATTGATTATCCCTGATATCCTGATACAACAGTCTTATTAAACAGAGCAGAAAAGTCTCTGATGACTAATTTAAATGTATTGCAGATGCACACGTCTACAAAACACTGCTTTAGAGACACCTCTCCTGATTTATTACTAACTGCATGTGCTTCCAGGTGTGCCCATTCACAATATTTAATATAAAAATCAAATAAAATGTGTGTTCTGTGATTATTGCTCAGTATTGACGAGTTTATACTGGATCAACTTGAGGGGTGCTGCTGGTTTGCGGTAATGTTGGTCACGCTGTGGAGTTTGAGCTGATTGTGTTGTTGCATTGACTGTAGAGGCATAGCTACACACCGATGAGGCTGCAAACCAGGACATCCATCAACTGACACACACTCATGAGATAAAAGCCTCAAACAGTAAATAATCAGCAGTTATGTGATGATGTGACTGAGAAAACGATAAGAGGTGCATCACTGAGCCCACTTTCACATCAATCGCCTTAATTATCCAGCTGGAAGCCCCCCCCCCCCCACTAAGAGAGAGAAAGCTATTAGGCTGCTACCAGTGTCTCATTACGAGAGCTGGGGAACCCTGGCATCTCCAGAGAACAGAGTAACCTACATTTCTCCTTCTCCTTTTTCAGTTGCAGCGAGTAAGAAAGGACAGAAGAGACAGAAAACGAGAGAGGACAGTCGTCCATGTGGCAGGACAGAGGAGTCAGGCAGGTGTTGGCTCATAAAACATATCTAACCTTCACCTTTGACCTCTGAGTGGAAGGATGCAGACGATAAACCACCTCAGGGTTAAGCTGTTCTGTCCGTTAAAATAAATGTGTGCTTTACATGAACATAAACTTCCTCTGCAGGTAAAACAAAGCAGAGAAACTCCTCAGCGACAACAACAAAGAACACATTACAGTTTTACAAGACAAAACTTTTAATAGCACACTGTAGATGCTTTCATCTCAAATATAAGACACCATGACCAGCTTTTCCTCCCATCTCTGTGACATTTTTCCAAGCATGTGGACCTTTAATCAAAGCCAGAAGGAAGCCTCAGAATCAAACATGAGCTGCCAAGAAAATGTCAGCAAGCAAATGAGAATGAAGTGGACACATCCTGTCCCTACAGCTCGAGACAAGATTAAAACCTTTGACCACAACATCTAATGACCAAAAGACTAACAGCGTCAGAACAGCACATATTCTGTTAACAGTGAGGGTCTAACGTCTAACACTTTCAGACATCACCTCTTCTCACGAGAGAGGTTTAAAGGGACAGTTCAACCTAAAATCCAAAGTACATTTTTTCCTCTTACCTGTGCTGCTGTTTATCCATCTACACTGTGTGAGTTGCTGTTTTCAGGATATATGGGCTGTAGTGATGTCTTCAGGCAAACTAGATGGGACTCGGCTTGTGTTGCTTCAAGCAGCAAAAAAATGAATTCCTCCCCACAGACCTTGTCCTGAGCAGTTTCATGTAGGAACTACTTTCTTTTGACTGAACTACACCCACTAACTGTATCACTGCGCAGAGTGAAGCGTGCCTCTCCTCGTGGATGAGAGGCTCGAGACAGCGCGGGATGTGAACAGTAATGGCGTCCTCTTCTGCTCCTCCTGAGCTCTAACGTTAGCAGCATCAGTTAGCTATAAGCAGTCCAAAAACTAGCATTGTCAGACAGGGTTAGGGCAGAAGATGAACTCCAAACTCTCCAGAACTCAACAACCTGCACGAAAACAATCTGGATGGATAAACATAACTTCAGGTAAGAGGAAAAAATGTATTTTTGACTTTGGGCTGACCTTTCCCTTTAGACACTGTTTTTCTGGGCTCCTGCCAGCTTTTATCTAAGTTCTCTGATGCACTGATTTTTCCAAAGCACACTCATTCAAACCTTTACACGCAGCCTCCACTGGAAGCTTCCCACAACAACCACAGTCCTCTGCCTTTTGCCACTCAGCAGATGCAGGTTCAGCGCCTTGCTCAAAGGCACACTGAGCATTTCTTAAGAGAGAGCGACTTTAAGACTTATTGCCAGCGTGAGATGGTTTCACTTACCTGCAACACGAACCACGGCCCTCTCCGCCGGGTCCAGCACCGAATCCTGGCTCTTCCTCTTCCTCCTTTCATGTTTGGACAGGTTCCATGGTAACGTGTCTCCAGGGGGTCCTGCAGGTCCTGATGGGCAGGGGGACAACGACCCCCCTGAACGCTCGCTTCGGAAGGATGGCTCACTGACGCAGGAGCGCTCGCTTAGAGTATCATCGTCTGACGACTCCATCTCACTTTAGGACTGCAGGGAGGAGAGGGATGAGGAAGAGGAAGGAGGGATGGAGGGAGAAGAGAGGAAGTAGAAGTAGAGCAGTGGGGGAGGGGGGGAAAGAAGGTCAAAAGAAGGGAGGAGGAGAGAAGAAGAAGAATTGTAGGGGAAAAGAGAAGAAGGAGCTTTAAATGAAGTGGAAACACTGTATAATTCATTGCTGGCATACAGAGCGATCACGCAGAGGCCATCAAAGTTTCAACGGAACAGCACGACAGTAATAATGCAGTGATCAGGAGGAGGAAGACGAGGAGAGAAACAACTGGGTTAAGTTAGTCATCACGTCTAGACAACTGAGTTTATGAGGCTGCAGAGATACAACGACGGCAGGCCGGAGGAGGAAAGCACCGCCGAGGAAGAGATGAAAGCGAAGAGAAAAGGACAGCGAAGATGATGGCACAGATTACTGAGGCCTGATTGGACGGCCAAGGGTGTGTGGAGTAACTTTAAGACATGGATTTACGTGAACATTCAAGGTCCCCAGAGGATGAACCCTAACAAACATGCTGCAGAACATGGTCAAATACAAACGTCATGCAAACCCAAACACACACACACACACACACACACACACACACAGGCCTATCAGTGGACATTAGTTCGGCATTTTATCTCTTAATAGAAATCGCTGAGGTCTGGACACATCACATCCTGCTTCAAGCTGATTTATTGATGATGTGGATGACGCCAGCTGTGATGGAAGAAAGACGGCTCTGTGTGTGGATGGAGGGATGAAAAGAGGGAATCTCTTAACAGTGACCAATCAATAAACAAGATGAGATGAGATTTCAAAGTTTGTCCACGGTTGCTATTCTTAAAGGAGAGTCAATATGCGGGAAAGACAGAGGAGAGCTTTTTTCCTCTTTCTTCATCTCACTTTCACCCTCTGTCCTTCCTCTACTTCCCTCCTTTCTCCCTCTTTGCTTCTCTCTATCTGCAGCTCATCCATCTTTGCACTCTGTAAACTGGCATTAAGGCTAAATCGAAAACTGTTTATAACAACGAAGAACAGTGAGTGATTATAAATGCTTCCTGGACAGAGGTGTGTGTGTGTGTGTGTGTGTGTGTGTGTGTGTGTGTGTGTGTGTGTGTGTGTGTGTGTGTGTGTGTGTGTGTGTGTGTGTGTGTGGTCTCCGGGGACCTGATGCTCTGATCTGTCCATCACAGCATCATAAAATCAATACCTGGCCTGAGAGAATGAATTGGCAGTTACTGGCTCTCATGTTTCAGCTCTGCTGGGTGTCCTGGGAGTTCAGCAGGTCAGTGATCGTCTGCTGTGCGCTGCTGATGTCAAGAGGTTCAATCCAGCTCACAGGCTTTGTGCACATCATCTGACTAAAATAAAGTAGAAGTAGCTTTAAACTAAGTTCTTAAAAAGTAGCTCAAGACTTCGGCTGCAGAGTATTTTTCATCTGATATTCAGCGGTGAAGCTGTCCTCACCAGCAGTGATTTTGAATGTTTTACTGCAAATCACATATATTTATAATGGTTTAAAACTGAGAAAGTGTGTTTATATGATTTTCTTTTTGAATTGTGGAAATGAATGGACCGATGCCAGCAGCTGCCTGGAGGATCGAAAGTGTAAAGCTCTACAGCACGGACTCAAAAATGGTCAGCAGTAATGTGTATAGAATTAGACAGAGTAAAAACTTGACTTTAAAAACAGCATAACAATCCAACATTCATCCAGCTGACAGGACAATTTCAAGCGCAGGTCTGTTTCTAAAGCAATGGGCCTTTTCTCACGAAAGCATTTTGACTCGTCAGAGCAGACAAACCACAGCTGTGCTGATAACATTAACGGTGGCTCCGATCCGTTCAGCCATCAAGTGTTTTTATTATTCATGCCTGTGCTTTTCCTACTGTGAGAAGTCTTCTGTGAAAAAGGTCCATGAGCCTCTCCTGGTTTGGTCTGAGAGCACGATGGTTGAAGGTTGTGATGAAGGTTACGAGAGAGTCTGACATTCAGGATCACAGCTGGATAAAAATGAGACTCATCATGCGCAAGTATTTGAGGAAATCGTATGTAATCTGTGATTTTTAAATTTGTGCTGATGTTTTTTTTCTTGTTTTGTGAACTGAAAATGGATCTTCTTAATTTTTCAGAATAAAAGTCTCCAAATTCACCAGTGATCTGTTTCACATTTCATCTACTAATTCACAAACAGTTTAAAAACGGCTTCCAAACCAGCTTCACTCCCTAAACTGAGAGCACTTAACGGACTGACTAACCTCTGCTGCCTGCCAAAGAGTTCCTCACAGCACATCTGTCTTTATTCACCCCCCGAGGCTGCAACAAACTGTGGAGTGACCTGAGCTGTGGTCACAGTGTGGGAATGTTTCTGTGTACGATGTGTGAGTCCAGCTCAACGGCTGGGATTTCCATCTGAGCCGCTGCTGCTGAAAAATCCTCCTCCCGCCGCTGGCCCCCGGCTCGGCCGCTGGCAAAGCCCCACTTCCTGAATCCCCGTCTCCACAGCAACGCTGCTACGAAGAGGTTAAAGCCTTCCCAGAATGCTCGGCGGTTTTCTGGTGTATGGTTGAGTGTATAAGTGTGTGTCTCATAGCGCGAGTGTTGGTGTTTGTGTGTGAAGTCAGTTTCCCTGCTGCTCGCTGACAGTGAGTCAGTGCCACTGCAAACTAGCGGTTTTATAAATAGAGGCAGCATGGCAGCTTCAAAGCCACACCGTGTCATTACAGCTCTGCGAGGGGAAAAAAGGAGATCTTTGAAGAAAAAATAAAGTTCCAGCAAAAACACTGGGGAGGCAGTATGAGAGAGAGTGAGCTCACTTCCTGCCCGATGAGACCCTCACTGAGGTTTTTCACTCACAATCACACCAACAAACATGGACACACACTCAGATGTGCTGCGATCTGCTCAGCTTCATGTTTGGACTGCAAGTATTGATTATTTCCATTATTGAGTGATCTGTTGCTGAGTTTTTGTCTTTTTAGTGATTTCTTTTCAAGAAGAATTTAAATCATACAGTGAAAAACACTCACTGTCTTGTTTCAGGCTTTTTTATTCAAATTGACTGAGGGGCGATAATTCCTATTATCTGTTAACTTGATTATAACATCATCATGATAATTGTTTCAGCTCTACCATGTCAAAGAAACGGAAACAATATTAGGTCCATTAAAGATCTCATCTCCAAAGCTGGTAACAAATCCAATAGCTGTCCAGTTTATTACTATAAAAAAAAAGACCAGCAAATGTTCACGAATTGTTTTATTCACTTTTGCTTCAGAAAAAAATCAATTAACCATTGCTGATTTTCTCTATTTAATGAATTGAATTTAATGAATTGATTCATCATTTCAGCTCTAGTTTTATCTGTTCTTTGTTAGTCTTTAAGTTAGACATTTGTCAGACGATCAAATGGCACAGAATACACAAAAATGCTCACTCTGACTTCTCATTTCTCCTGAAATCAGCAGTGTTTATCAAACTGAGGGGGTGGTTACTCTCATTTTCAGTGTGTCTCGTGTTATTCAGGAATAAACTAATCATTTAATCTACACTACATCACAAAATTGTGAAAAATGGCCCCAAAAGTTCCCCAAGTGAAAAATTACGTCTTTAAATTGCTTGCATTGCGTAGCCAAAGGTCCAAAACTCAAAAAAATTCAATTTACAATCATATGAAATAGAGAAAAGCAGCAAATTCTCCACACACACACACACACACACACACACACACACACACACACACACACACACACGCAGGGATCTTGGCTCCTGCCTCTTCCTGTGACAGCGTGCAGCAGCTGAATCAGACTGTGCAGGGATGCTGGATGCTTGACTGGCCTGATTTGTAACTCACAACCAGGATTTACATGGACGCGGTCTGTTCCCACGTTTGTGTGTGTGTGTGTGCTGGAAACAAAAGAAGAGGAAAAAGGAGGAGTGACATGAAACAGAGAGAGGGAGACGCTGACAGAGATGTAGAGGCAGCAGTGAGAATCTGAGCAGCAGATTAAAGAGGAGAGAAAAGGGAAGAAGAAAAAGAATCAGGGAGGGAGACAGAGAGAGAAAACCAGACGTTTGCAGAGTAACGGCCATAACTGCCAGTGCATGTCTTCGTGTCATTCCAGAGCAGCATACCAGCGCTCGAACAGCCGCTGATGGAAGTCAGACAGACATAATTCCCAATTCTGCCTGACAAACTCCATAACACAGAGCCACCTGAGCAGAAAACACGTCTGATCTCCACGTGACTTACATCCAGAGCTGCACAGCCAGCGTTACATCAGTGTTAGCTGGCAGTTTGCCCCCGTTTCCTGTCTTTATGCTAAGCTAGGCTACTCACTTTCTGATCCTAGCTCCAAACTTGGTATCGTATGGTGCTATGTTGTATGTGAGCGAAATAAAAAACTTTCAGCAGAATTACAGCTGGAATTTATAGTCTGGTCGTAGTTTGACATGTCGGGTTTTGAGCTTCTTCCTTTTCTTTCTTAGATGAGAGGATCAATATCGCTCTCTGAAGGTCTGAAAGTTGACTAAGTGGCTAAAGCAAGGAGGTGATTAGCCAGGGGAAACAGGAAGCTAAGATAACGCCATGTAAAACCACAATATGATGTTTTTTCATGTCTGCTTGTTTACAAATTAAACAAGCACGATACAGTGTGTTCATTGGTGAGCTTTAGAGGTGATGCTATGTATGCTACATTTGGACAAGGCTAGGCTAGCTGCTTCACACTGCTTCCAGTATTTGGCTAGTTCGCTTTCTTGCTTAAAACAAGAAGTGGAGGAAACAACAAGCTAACTTAAGTTCCTGTAAACCGCAATTTGTCATTTGTGAATGACAGATGACTTTCCTTTTCTTCCTAATACACAGTGTTAGACTGGTGAGAGTCGTACCAGTTTCCCAAAATGTCAAACTAGACCTTAAAATTGATTATACAACATGACTTTATGTCTTTCTCTCTGACTGTGTCATCAGATCCTGCCTGGGTCAGACGTCTTAATCTCTTGAATGACGTATACTGTCGTACATATTTAAAGCCCATTTGTTACATGAGATATTAAAAGTGTAGGTGTTAAGTGGAGTATGCGGATGAATGAGCAATGGCTCCCCTTAAAACGCAGCCCCCAGTCATGATGAGTAACACACTGACAGACTGGATAAATGAACGGCTAGACTCAGCTCCCCCACGCACGCACACACACATACATTAACACACATGCATAGACACACACACAGGATGGCGTGCATAGCCTATATAAACACACACGTAGACAAACTGGACTGCTTGCCAACAGTGCTGTAGCTTACTACTACTCAGCATGACTGGACAGAGACAGAGTTAATTAAAGTGAGAGCGAAAGAAGGGGAACTGTAGAGGCAGCGTGAGAGCGAAAGAAGTGGAACCACTGTAAAAGACAGAAAAGTGAGCGCAGAGGTTAACAAGTGGTGGAGAGCGAGGCAGAGAGATACAAGGAGAAGGAAAAGCAGAATGGAGTCACAAATACGAGCTGATCAATACGCATGAGATGTTGAACGCTTACCAAAGAGCTGCAGGGAGAGCGAACGAGCACAGACACTGAAGGCTAGACGGCTAGACGGACAGACGGACAGACGGACAGGCCGTGGGACAGACAGACGGACGGACGGAGGGAAAGACAGGCAGGCAGGCAGGCAGGCAGGCAGGCAGGCAGGCAGGCAGGCAGGCAGGCAGGCAGACAGAGGGAGGACCGACATGCCAGTCAAGCATTTTACAAAGAAACAAAGGATGATGTCAGTTCTGTGAAAATAGTGCTGTAATGTTCAGTGTGTTAGTCCAGCGTCTGGATATTTTCATCTCTTTAGAGCTCTAAGAATTCCCCACATGCAAACAGAATTATAATTTACATCCACACTAAGGCCTTACCTCATTTAAGGAGCTTTGAGGCCAAAGAGTTTGGGAAGTACTCAATGAGTTGAAAATTAACATTTTCGACAATCAGTTTCAGTCAAAACATCAAACATTTGGCGGCTTCAGCATCTCAAATGTGAGGATTTGCTGCTTTTCTCTGTTTTTGATCATTGTTGCTTTGGATTTTGGGATGTTGGGTGTCTGGGAAGCTGTGACGGCCATTTTTCACTCTAAAAGACAATCAGCCATGAAGGAGCTGCAGCCACGCATGAAAATAAGCAGAGATCCACTGTGATTACGTCTCTGGTGACAAAAGCCAGTCGTGTGAGCAAAAACTGATTCAATTCAGTCAAAGATTACAAAAGAGACTCAGTCATTAACTCAAATTACAACCATGTCTCGTAGCCTGCACCTCTTTATCCCCAGCATCAGAGATGTATTGGTACTTTCCACCACTATAACATACAGTAGTAAAGGGGTGTGTCTATGGCCAGTGCAGGGGAAACCAGCTTGGAAGAGACCATCTTAATGATATCTCACCAAAATAAAATGAATTATAAATATGTTGTATCTAGTTTGTGTCTTACAGCACTTCATGTCTGACTGAGGAGAATAGTAGCCTGCCAGTTGAGGGTCAAGCATAAGGCCGGAGGGAAAAGTGCATCTGACCATCTGGTACAAAGCGGCAGGAGGGGAGCCCTGAATCCTGATTCTCTCTCCCTGCCTGCACCTTGCATAATATCGCCGAGGCTTTCCAGACAGACAAACAGCCTGCAGTGATGGAGCCCACTGGGATTCATACAGCAGGTGGAGGTGTGATGATGGAGGTCTGGATGTAATCGGCTGCAGGGATTGCACAGATCAATAAAGGCAGCCTCTCATGGGTGTGTGTGTGTGCAGCTGGTGTTTCATGCCAGTGTTGCACGCTCTGTCTGTCCGTCCCTTTGAGTGTGAGGGGGGGTGTTTGCATGAATGGACATCAGACATGGAGACAGAACGTGCAACGCGGGGCCGCATGCAGGAGCGGACAGGCAGCACGGAGCTCTTTGTCCAGCGCAACCCTTCGCCCGCTTGCATTGCAGGATAACACCAGCTAATTGCATTTCTCCATGTGTGACTGGCGCTGTTGATGAAATGCTGCGTCTATGCTGCCGCTGCCCGGTCCCTCATTAGTGGGGACAACCCCGGCAGCCTTCTCACGACCCACAAACCCCCTCTGACTGACTGTCCGCTGGTTATTTCCAGCACAGCCCTCCGGAACACACATCACGAGCAGCGTTGGAGTGCTGACAAAACTGGACGGTTTCAGGCAAAAGATGAGATTATTATGCTGAAACCACACACAGTAAACACACTATGCAATGAATGTGAATCAACGTTGAGCCTGTGATCAACACGTTATTGATAGTAAAGGTCTGTGAGGAGCGAGGAGCATGCAGACACCACCTTATCAAGCCGAATTCATCAGCATACTTTAAATATGCACAGTTCGGGATTAGATTTGAACCTTAATTAGACCAAACTGTCCCTTAATTGTGTTTGTTGAGAGTTTACTGGACAGTGACCATCATGTTCCGTCTGCAGCTCATAGTTGTGACTGGTATCCGTATTAATGGGGAATCAGCATCCTCACCCACCTCCACAGGTCTTGATCAAACATGATTACGACCCGCGGGTGAGCACAGAGTTCACGCTGCACGAGCTCCGGAGCCGCTTACCTTCACCGGGAAGCAGCGGTCCTGGAATCCGAGCGCAGAGCGAGGGAGGCCGGGGATGCTGCCGCCGCTGCTGCCTCTCCTCCTCCTCCTCCGCCGGGTGGATGGGTGGATGAAAGGCTGGATGTTTTCGCCTCCGCCGATCGGGTTTCTGCCACCAGGCTTCCTCCAAAACCGAACCGACACGCAGCCGGGAGGGGGGTGGTGAGGCTGGGGAGAACAGCAGGCAACGTAATCCTGAAATGTAATGGCTGTCCTATTCCTCCTCCTTTCCCCCCTCTGCCTCTCTCTTCTCCTCTCAGCAACCCCCCACCAGCCCTCCTCTCCTGGTCCGCTTTCTCTCTCTCTCTTTCTCTTCAAAAGGCTGTTTTCACGGCTCCGACACTTAACCCATGTCTATTGAGCGCGTTAAGTGTCGCGGAAATTGAAATTTCGGTTGTATTCCTGCGTCATCCGTGGCTCAACAGCACCGCCAAACCCAGGCCGACACACACACACACACACACACACACACACACACACACACGCAGACACACACACACTTTCTCGCAATTTGGAGATCAGGGGGAAAAAGGGCGTTCACACTGGCATATTTGCAGCGGCTACTCATTCACATATATCTCAGGATTACACAGAAGAAGCAGCGCTGGATCTGTCCACTGGAACTTTTGCATCACACGAGATAGTATTAATCTGGGGTTTTTTAATCCCTTACACACACACGCACACACACACACACACACACACACACACACACGCACATGACTCTCCAAACAGCTGGGGGAAGAGAGGGAGTAGCTCAAAAAGCAATTGATTACAGCTGCAGAGGTGGAGAGGGGTTTGTGGACTTGTGTTTGGGCTGGCGCTCCCTGTCAGCAGGGAGGAGGTCTTCACAGTTTGGGCTGATCTTGGAAATGTAGGGTCAGTGCCAGATAAACCACCAAGGGCCCCCAGGCTTCAGGGTTTGTGATGTAAGTGTCAAATTAAAGTACACACCGTTTCTGCAGTCTTAGCTGTGATCTGAATGAACTGGCTGGTGAACATAGTGGAGCTAAAGAACCGGAGCTGGTGGAGACCAAAAGCAGAGCTAAAACGACCATTAATGTTGGATTTAGATTCATCAGGCGGACAGAAACACGTCTCCAGCGAAATGCTAATGTTGCTCTGTGGACCTTTAAATGAAATATTTATGTGAGTGCTGTGTTTACAGCTTGTTGCACTGACCCCAAGAGTCAAAGAAGATCAATCCATGCTGCTTGTGTTGTTGTTGATGTTCTCCAACTTAAATTTCTTTGCTCTGGTGTCCAGTTTTGACCAAAAAAGCACCCAAATCGAAGCAAACACCAAAGACAAATACTGATTTCTTAGCAAAAATAAAGTCTAATTTAATTCAACTATAAGCTTCACCACTGACATCAATTTTTTCTACCTTGAACATGAGCTCTTGGATCACAGATCTTGTGTTTGAAGACACAATATTTAAATTATCAGGGGAAATACATGGATATATTTATGTGTAACTACAACTAATTGTATTGTTTTGTTAGTCTAAATAGTTTTTGTTCTGATGTTATACTTTTTTGGGTTAATAACTATGACTGTGTAAAACGGTTTTAATGAATTAATCAAAATTTGTTTTAAAATCATCGTTTCTTAAATGTTTCAACACTAAGTAACACACAAGCTGTTTGTTATTCCACAACGAGACTTTTATTTTCAGTGTTTTGTTTCATTTAGTGTCATCACTGAGCCTGAGGTCACTTTTACTCTTTTACATCTCCTGCTGCTGCTAAACAAACTGAGCTTCTCATCATGTGACATTGTGCAGTCTGGTGTGCAGAAAACCTCAACAGAGCCCGACTGTGCAGCAGGGATGCTTTCAGATGTACGATTAGACGGCTAATGAAAAATGGATCATGTGATCGTTGGCAGGTCTGTCTTTGTAAGACTGTCTGGCACTCAGATTGATAAGGCACTGGGTCAAACAGGTGTCACTGGGATTGCTGTGTGTTTGTTGGGGGTGGTGGTGGTGGTGGTGGTGGTGCTTGCTGGTGTCTGGGCTCTGTGGCACGATAATCCAGACTCTCATCCTCCCTCCGTCGCAGGCGATCGGCAGAGTGAAGCAGGGCTGGATTATCTGTGCTGCTGCCTTAATCAAACAGCAGCTAATGGACTGAAGGCCACTGTGACGACAAACAGGGTAAAGTTCACTACAATCACTGCTCATTCTTTCATTATCAGTTAATTATTGAACGATACTGCGCTGATCTTCCTTCAGTATAAACAGGGTTGTAGTACATGGAGTTCCTGACATGAGCCTACTGGCCCGTCTTCGGCCGTGAACCCAGACTACATTTAATTTACACAATTGAAACCCTGTGATGGGAGTCATGGATTGAGGCACTGCACGATGCCGTCATGATTGGTTGTAATTATCTAATAAGGCCAATTTGGATTTCAAGAGGACATTAAGGCCGACTGTATCCAGACACAGCTTTATTTTATCATAGTGTCATACCCAGACGCTGGACGAGTCGTTCATGGAAAAACTTTTTCATCCACACATGAAGTTTGACAGATCTGATTTTAAGATGTGACAGATTTAGATGAACACACTAAATATAGCTCGGAGGATCCATCTTGGATCGTGGAAATACCTTCAAACTGTCCAAAGCTAGTTCAACATTTTGTGGCAGTCCAACATCTTTCAGTTTGACCTGATGGTAACAGTCGGGGTATTTAGCTCATACTTCCACCTGCATGATCTGAAAGGAAAATGCAGTTTCAGTACCTGTTTTTAAAATCTGGAGGGTCATAAGAAGGTTTCTGTGACAGGAAAACATTTCTTTATAGCATATAAAAGCTCCAGACTGAACAGTTTTCAGCCTCTGAGTCTTAATTATTACTCAAATAAAACAGTTTTAAGTTAAATTGTTGCCAGCACAGCAAACAGGACAAGTTTGTACTACTGTTTGCGTTTTTAAGAAGACATCACAAAATGTTCAGGTTGCATTTTCCTTAAATTTTAACCCCTGTGTTTTTGTGCCAGTTATGTAATTCCAGTTGACAATATTCATTTAATTTAAAGCTTTGAGTCAAAAATATGAGAACCAGCCTTAAAAAACCCAACATGTATAATATTATGTGTATGTAAATTCCTTTAAACGCGAGGAGTCCTGCGTCCTCAGTGGCAGCTACAGGCCTGCATATCACGCTCAGGATGAACTCTCGGCACACACAAACAAACCTGCGAACTTCAACCTGAGGACTTCTGACAAACATAAATGAAAGCGTCCAGTGCTGGGAGCTACAGCTAAACCTGTTTGTTTGGAAAACCAGAAGATAACCAAACGTCACTGACACAGAAAGACCTCATGTTAAGGTTTCCCTCCTGGATTATCTGTGCTCTTGGCTCCATCTTGTGGTGCTTTGCAGCCTCCTAATCCCATCAGTCAGAGTTTAACGCTGTAATTGAATCAAGGATGTCTGAAAGCATCCATTCATATCTGTCTCTCATCCCAGCGGTCCAGCAGTCCCTCCGGAGCATTCACTAGCTGATCCACTTAATGACTGGCTAAAATTAGGTCAGTGGGTTAAGAAAATGGACTGTAGTTAAATTCCTTTCACGGCAGAGGCACAGCTGAACGCAGAATACGACCACCACAGCTGGAGGAAGAACATTCCCTCACCAGCGATCACTGATCCAGCTGTGGTAATCAGACCAGATAAATCATTAACAGCTGATACCTACAGTTCACATTATGAGACCGAACACTTAAAACTATATATAAGGACTCAAGAGCTTAAAAACAAAGCTTTTAAAATAAGAAAACATGAATGTCAACCAGTGCGTTTTGGTTGCAGATGTTAACACAACAGATAGCCTACACAATTTCTTTGTAGTGATGGCAGAAATATTCATACTACATGGTAAAGTTGGAGTACCACACTGTAAAAATACTCCATTACAAGTACTATATTGAAAATGTTACTTTAAAAGAGTATGTTAAGGCAATGTAATTAAAATATAAAAAGTAGTAAGTAGTAAAAAGTATAAAGTTGTGTATATATTTTAATATCACTAATGATTTTACTGTTGTAGCTGGTTCAAGTATTTTACATGATGTTGGTAGCTCAGTCAATAAAAATACATATTCTGTATACGTTTTTCATTTAGAAAGTAACAAGGATTGCTTAGAAAGAAATGAAGTAAAAAATATATATAATGAAATATTTCCCGCTAAAATACAGCGAAGTTCAGGTATAAAGGAGCATAAAATGGAAATACTCAAGTCCAAGTCCCTAAAATTTTAATTAAGTACAGTACTTGAGTAAATGTACTTAGTTACTTTACAAAAGTGTTTTGGTTTTACTTTAAACTGGGTGGCTTGTCTGTAAACCGTATTTCTAGCTCTGAACTCCCTGACAGGGTGATCAGTGAACTCAACTGAATTTTTTTTTTTTTTTTTCAGTATTTAAAAGTACTGAGATTTGTACATTTTGCTTTAAGGGTATAAATACAGCTAATGGATGAAAAACTGAACGATATTTTTACCCTGATTTACTTTGCTGATCACCATCGCGCTCTTGTTAACTGCAGACTTACTGTTTTCATTCTTAGCTTCTGTGCACTCGAACAGGGAGAAAAAGAAGAAGACAGGGAAGGAAAAGACAAGAAGAAGAGGACAGTGGATGATAACATTTATTTGCAAATTTGAACAAATGAACAGGAAAGAGTGATATATGATTTACTATAAACAAGAGCAGGACTGTGGACAGCTGTGTTCCCTCATGGCGTCTAGTTGGCCTGACCGGAGTGGCAGGGTGGAGGCGTGTAGGTCCCCTCCTTCACCATCTTGTCACGCTGCTTACGGATCTCATACAGTCTTGCGAACTGCAAGGAGGAAGAGAAGAAGAGATGAGTGGTGAGGACCCAGAGCAGGACGGACAGACAGACAGAGAAAATGAAGTCATGACAGAGAACGTTGGGCATCCCTCCACCATTCTGGTTCTCTTTGCCTGAAGTCAAACATAAGAGTGATGTCAACATTGTCTTTTCACTCCTTTCACCGTGTGTCACTGTGAGAACTGAAGAAGAAGAACAGCTCCCTACCCTCCATGCACATTTCCATCCAAGATGCAGGCAGTCCTGTCAGATACGGTGTTGTGGATTTCAACTCTGCAGCAAAACGCTGTTCAACAACCAACATTTCAACCATAAAACACCTCCAACGGACATGAGGTTAACGCATGAAGTGGTCTGAGCCGACATTCTCCTTAAATCAGCACTTCGTCCCGCTTCATCTCCATCATGCTCTGAGAGAAAAATGTGGCTGACGAGCAAATCAAGGCGCCTGGATCCAGGGAAGGAAGTTCCTGCTGCTGCAGCACATTCACAGCAAGTGGGCAGCGCATCTGTCAATCTCTCCTCTGCTGACACACACAGCGCTCAAGACCGGCCTCAGTTTGACTCTGACAGTATTTAAAGGATTAGCTGTGGGTGCCATTTTTCTGTTTGTCATTTCTCATTAGTTTTATGTTAAACTTCATGTTAAATTTCTTCTTGATACATGCTCTCTTCTCTTCCTCCCTGTGAGGAATCTGCGCAATTAGTCAATTAAACACTGCTGCCCTCGCTCGTTGGCATCAGAAATACTAGTCAGTTTAACTTATTATTACAGCAGAAAACGCGTGTAGTGATCACAGATACACTGATGAGTTACTTATGGATCAAAAAGCTTGGGAGAGAATCACTCTGATACAAATGCTGTTAAAATAATTTGCTTTTACTAACCCAGTAGTCCACTTAAGCAGTGCTTGTTCTGGGTCAAAATAGGGACAAAGATTTTAAAACTATAGTAACTCTTTTTTCTTTCCTGCCATGATACTGTACTTTGCCTTGTGGTAACCTGCCTGCTTCCAGCGGCTCCCTGAAGATGGCGCTGTGTGCACACTGAGATCATGAGAGGAAAAAGAAAGTCATCAAGGCAGAAACTGCTATAAATGTAACATGGAAACCACTGGAGGGTTTTAGACGTTTGAATATCCATTAACAATATTAGCTTTAGAGTAGCTCGTCCAGAAGGAGCTTTCTGCTTCATGTCCACTGACACAGTGGCTCTGGTGTTTGCTGGTTTGTGGCCATAGTGAGTAAAAGGCTGCTTAAAATCACACAACTGGCAAGCAAATGCCTTTTGAGGGGTTCATTTGTAGTGTGCTCCACCTCTCACAGCAAAGGAGTTTTCATGTGGAGTCCAGCTGTACTGTTTCATGCAGCTATACTGCCATCTACTGGACTGGGGGAGCAGAAACACAGACTGTGTGTAGACTAAAGAAAAACACAAAACACATGATTACAATACTCTTCCATTTACAGTGATCAGTTTGACCCGAACAGACATGATCACTATAAGCTGTTTTTTAATTATATATACATTTAAATAACAGGATAGTGTGCAATGTTCCTATTGCATGGCACAAAGTTCCAGACATTTCACTGGAAACTGAAATACAATTTGGTTACTGAAGAATGTGAATTGAACAGTTTCAAATGGCTCTGCTGTGCATTTTTTCAGTGTTACCCTTTTACATTACATTGTTCAATTTGGACTGTTTTCTTACTTTCAGACTAGTGGACTAGGCGAAGTTTAAACATCAGGAAACCAGTGCAGTAAGATGATCGTTACAGACTCAGTGCTAGTGGTATTTTTTGGAAATTTCTGCATTTATGTTTGTAAATGTAAATTTTGTGCTGCAAGCTTGCATATACATACTTGCAAGCTGAACATTTTCATTTCTTCCTGAAAACTCCTTTGAGTCGGGGAGGAGGGGCCAAGTTTGTCCCAAGTCACAAGCAGTCATTCCTCTAAGTTCCAGGCTGCGGCCATCCCAGCTGTGTTCACAGCATGTATTTTTGTTGCCTGCTGGCATACTGATTCTTTTTTCCACTGTAGTGCCGAATAATAGTGAGTGAGCCCAGCTGTAACATGCACAATATCGAATTTACCAAAAACGACATGGCTCTGCAGTATATGCACCTTAGTTTCTTAAACTATGGCCCAGCAGTGAACACTGTTCAGAAATACTTTATATTTCAAAAGCTGCCAACTGAACACAGACGTCACCGAGTTCCCACTCAAACACTTACCGTCTTGCCCCTGTGCATGCACTCGTAGAAGTCCTCCCACTCCAGCTGGCACTCCCTCTTGGCGCGAGTCTGCCCAATGCCGTGGGAACATTCAACCCACTCCTTCTCAAAGGCATGGCAGCGCGACGCCTTCTTTTCGGGCTGCTCTCCGCTCTGCAGCAGCAGCCAGCGGTCCAGGCCGAGGCCAAGCCGTGCCTTCAGGTCCAACAGCGGCATGATGCTAATGAAGGAGGCGCGGGAAGGGACAGAGGAGAGGAAAGCATGATGGATGAAACAGGATGCGGTGGAGAAGACAGAGGAAACACACAGGCAGACCAAAGAGAAAAATTAGTCTTGAAAAAATGGCAATAAATAATCCCTTAATTATAGAGCAGCACATTTTTTAGACCTCAGAGTAAATCACAGATCTCCATTTGTTGCAGTTTCCAGGACAGTTTAAAGGAAATGTAATCTTTCAGCCTTGTGATGTTTGAGGGATCATTACTCTCAGAGTATATTCTCTGATTTTTTTTTTCTGTATTTCAAAACAAAATCTGACAAATGGACTGACTGAAGGATGGAAAATGGTCCGGGCTTTTAGCAGGAAAACAGGTTTTTGTCTATATGTACAAAACGTAAGAGACATAATGATGTTTAGTGACTGCTGATACACTTAAACACAAACCAGAGGTTATGCTAAAGAGTGCAGCCTGACAGAACAAAAAGACTAATAACTTGTTGTCATGGCTGTCCTGACATGCCCAGTAATCTTAATTACAAAGCGTGCAGTGCCTCTGCTTCCTCATTTAAACTGAGATGGCGTACAAATTCACTTATTGTTGAAATTATGACGTATACGAAGAGTACATGAACTACATTATTTGACTGCTTTCCTATCTCTGCACACACTCTTTCCTCTCCAAAGTTTGGCCCCGAACAATGACTGGATTGAGATGCAAAACAAAGCTAATTTGCAGGAATGTGTTAGTTCATAAACAAGCTACAATAACGCTCCAATATATTCTTTTTCCTTGATAACAACTGCTTAACCTTAAGATTAGCCAGCTAGCTAACCGCAGACAGCTAGCTAACGCTTAGCTGTAAGCTAACAGCTAGCTTTCTAACCTCCGTAAAAACAGCCCTATGTGAACGCTTTATATTTTTCTTTTAAGTCAATATATGCGTACATTAACTATAACCCTCCTCCAAATCTGTCCCCAGGTCAGCTCTTTGCTGCCATGCACCGTTTCAGACAAGATTTCGAGTCTCCTTCAATGACAGCCTGGTCATGCTAACGACAGGCCGCTGTTATCTTACTCTGTTTACAAACTGGCACATTCTACATTTTATTGAATTAAGTGTCGCGCTGCTTAAATGCCGATATCAACCACAAAACAGATGTATTTACCGTGTTTCCTACAGTCCACTTTAACCTTCTTCCGACTCAACGCGTTTCGCTCTACGGCGGACCACAACACCGCCGTAAACTGACGTAAACTGTGTCGTAAAGAGACGCGAAAGACCTGTGAGCAGGTTCTCTTCTTCGGCGTTTTCATTGTTTTAACGGCGCATTACCGCCGCCTACTGGATTAGACTGTGACTAAATATTCATTGAAACACGACAAAAACTGCAATTTTATGATTCTTTCATTCTATATGTATAGATAATTCACTGTCATCCTATTCTCTCACAGCACTTATTGCATTCACCTCACCTGAAGTAAACATTAAAACTTTTATTATGTACAACATGTGAAATATTTAAAATAATGAAATAAACTACTAGAACCAATTACTATATTATCTGTGTGGCTGTAAAGAGTTTTTGAGGAATTCAATTGTTTTCTTTACAACATTTTAAATTGTTCATTTAAAGCCTTTGCACAAATGAATCAACATTTAGATGTTTTAGGATTCTGTGCATTTGATCAGAGGTACATTGTTTGGATTGCTGACACTTAATCGAAGACAGATGGAAAAAAAAAATGTTGTGCTTAAAAATTGTGTTTGACAGAGAATCTAACGGTTTCATGTGTTTTTCTCTGACTCTGAGTGCAATTAACAAACACTGCTTTGGTGCAACATCAGATTGTGTTTATTTTTTCCCCAAAGGTCCACAAGTTGTCTTTCACAGTCCTGCATGTACAACCCCACACAGAGCAGGGCTTTAACAGTGACAGGAAATTCACAAACAATATTATAACACTTAAATATTGCTATCTATATACTCTAAAACCTTTTCAAATAAGGACAGAACCACCTGTGGTCTTAATGGGACATTTCCATTAACACTCACACTCCGTCCATGGTACATTCGTGTGTTTTCTCACAGGCAGGCAGGCAGGCAGAAACAAGTGATAAGTGCAGACCAAACAAAGCACTGCCAAGGTATATAAGCAGCTAAATCCATAAAGCTACTCTGAGATGAAAAAGGTTCCCAAGTTGAGTCCTCGCAGATTGAAGGAAAGCTTGGTTGAAAACCTTTTTAAACTGAAGCACAGAGGTGATACAAAGCTAAGAAACAATTCAAGCTAGTGAGTATGATTAAGAAGAGCTTATCGGCATTGATATTTGAAGTGCTTGGCTCCAAAAGTGAGACTGACTTTCTTAAAAGATGATTAGTAAGACATGAACGAATGAAGTAAAATATAAAACAAATAAGATAATTAGTCCTTGGATCAGAAATTTAGTAAAAAAAAATAAATACACCTTGGATGCCCTTAAAAATACTGAATGATCAACTTGACAAAGCATTTCTTTTAAAAAATGGCTGTATGAATGTTTTGGAGCCAAACCCTTCTTTAGTTACATCCAACATAAAAGGCCTTCTGGTAGGTGATTTATTTTGGTTGTACCACAGACTTTTGTATGCAAATGCAGTAAAGTAAACTCATCCACAGCAACAGATGACGAATCAAAAAAAAAAAAAAGAAAAGAAAGATCAATTCAGATAAAGTGCACAAGTGCTCATTCAAAAAACAAAGTGGGACAAACAAGTACATTCATCAAGAGTCCATTCATACACACACTCACACACACACAAACGTACAAGTGGGTCAGACAGCCAAAACCAGTCAGGTGTGTGTCAAACACTGGTCCAGTCACGTGACACACACCAGAACCAACCAGTGAGAGAGTTCTGACAACGAGCAGCGTTGCGTCAGGCGGCCAGTTAACGGCGAGCGTTTGTTCGCCGTTTAGCGGAGGAAAATATTCAGAGCTTCAGATTTAGAAAGTGATAACAACTTACCAACTACTGTGGAATTTATGTTGCATCTAATTATCATCTTATCATTATCGTTATATATTTTGTTTCTAATCCATGACACGTCCTCAGTTAATACATCTGAACCTAAATCTAAGTCTGAAGTTGCACTGCTGTTTTAATATGTGGAACCTTTGATAGAACTTACTGTAAATTCTAGTATGTAGACAGTTTAAGCACCTGAGGATCGCTTTCCACATCTGTGCAGAATGAGCTGAAGGGTGGTACTTCTTCATATAAGTGAAGATTTAAGAAGAGTCATCTAAGCAGCTAAAATTGTAGAAAACCTGCATGAGTTTTGGTTAGTGAATTTTTGAGGTTAACATTCTATTTATAGAAGTTTCTACTTATGTAAGTTTCTCAGGTGGTTGTTAATGAAATGATAAATGTCTGTTGGATGTACGTCTCAGTGAGACAAAGCCAGCTTTTATACTGGACAGCTCTTAATTGGAATAAAATGGCTTCTCTTAGTGCATTTCACCAGTGTCTTCTGGCCACGTCATTGCCAGAACTCAATCACTTATTTCTGTAATTTGAAACTTATTTTTTGTCCCCATGTCCATCCTCCCAGTCCTCCTCCTTCTCCTCCCAGTCCTCCTCCTCCTCCTCCCAGTCCTCCTCCTCCTCCTCCTCTTCCTCCTCCTCCTCCTCCTCCTCCTCCTCCTCCTCCTCCTCCTCCTCCTCCGTGCAGGGAAACTGAGATTCAAGTGCAGCTTCATCCTCTAAAGTAAACTGTCACCAGTGTAACAGACACTCACTGCCCTTTCAAACCTTTCACTCAAGGCATGGCTCATGCAGACTCATGCACACGACAAATAATAAAATTTCAAGGTCGTCTGAATATAAATAGAGAGAAAGAAGAAAATAAAGCCACAATAGTTGAGTACAAAGTCCACATTCATTCACATGTTTTTATAAACATCCGCTTCATCCCCAGGAAACATCTGTTTTCTCAACAGTCCCTCTCCCTCCGCTGTGCTTGGTGACATTTCACCTTATTTCATAATGTCAATTTTGCAATATTTCTTGTGGAAAATTTGTACCTCTATTTTTCCTCTTTCTTTCTTTTTTCTTTTTCTTTTTTTGCTTAAGTAGCCAAGGCATTTTGCACCAAGGAGTAAACATAAATCATCATCTTAGAAATCTCAGAGGTAGAACCCTGACAATTTACTCAGTGAGGAGATTGACAGGTAGATAGATAAGACAGACAGACCAAAGTAAACAAACGCAGTCTGTGTTTAAGACGGTGTCTGTGAGTCGCAAAAGCAGCAAACCAGAAATGCTAAAGAAAAAAAAAAGCTATGAAGTAAAGGAGCTCAAATGTGAGTGTTGGGGATTGGTTCTTTTTTTTTTGTGCAATCCTGAGAGCTGCCGTTCTCTCAGACGTAGAGGATGACGTTACTGTCTGTGGGACAGTGAAGGCCTTCAGGGGGGTTCAGGGCTCGGCAGGAGGGGGCCTGGGGCTGCTGTCCGGCCGCCAGGTGACAGCTTTTCGGGTGGGGCGAGTCACAGTCGTCGGACGTGAGCTCTGCGATGTCATCGGATTGAGTGTCCGACATCTCCAGGTCACTGCGGATGCTCTCCGGTTGAGCCAGGGTGACGTCTCGGAGCCCCTCCCTGATTGACGCTCCCGGTGACAGTCCCAAAGCCGAGCCAGACAAAGCCCCGCCCCTTCTGGAGCTGCAGTCCTGAGGCTCCTCCCCTCCTGAGACGGTCGCCATGGCAGCAGAGCCAGGGGGCGGGGTTAGGTCCTCTTCACTGGTCAGGCAGAGATGGCTGGGTTTGGTCTCGATGTCCACCTGGATCTCCAGGTTGGTGCACTCCCTGCAGAAACACGTGATTCACAGCAATCAGCGTGATGCTTCCCATCAAATGAACGACTGACCAATCTGCAGCCTGACAACTAACAGAACTCTGCAATAAGAAAATGGAAAGAGAAAACTGGAAGCAGAGAGCGATCCAAGACACCACAGAAGAAGACAAAAGTGTCACCTGTCAGGTAGTGTGTAGGACGAGATGATGGATCCGGCCATTCCACGAGTGCTGGCACAGTCGCTCCCGGCTCCCAGGCTGCCTGTCTCCCTCTGGGCTGATTCTTTAGCCAGCTCCCCTGCCTGCACCTCCAGCCTGGAGGAGGAAAACAATCATACTGATCAATAACAGCGTGTATCAATCCAGAAGAGCAGAAAGACAAACCATTAAACAGCATTTGCACTGCGGATGGACCACGACACAACCATGACACATACTTTAAGAAGTTATCCACATCAAATATTTATTAAGATAAGCAAGAATATCTCAGCGTGGAAGAAATCTAAATTCATCTTCTTGTGAACAACTTAAACATGAGTGACTTCATCTCTGTTCCTCACCTGCTGTACTTGCTGGTGCGAGTCCCCAGGGCGCCGCCCGCCAGGGTGTTGAAGTGGGGTGTATCACCCAAAGCCCCGGGGGCCACGGAGAGCCCCTCGCTGGGGGAGGTGGTGCTCAGACCGCTGACCGCCCCGTCCAGACTGCTCTCGCCGAGGCTCGGGGACTTGAGGGCTCGCCATGCATCCGCCACTGCAGCATCAGACAGAGAATTAAAGTGGATGTGCAAAGGTGGACTTTGAAGATCTGGCGCTCCACTTTGCAGGAAATGTTTTAATCAGTTTGGGGTCCTCACCTGTGATTGGACCATCGTCCTCATCAAAGTCAATCCGTACCCCTCGTCCCTTCCCTCTGCTGACGCCACAACCTCCCCCTCGACACAGAGAGATGGGTACCACTCCGTACACGTAGGCCAACATGATGGGCACGCCGATACCTGAGAAAGGACAGACATGATGCTGTCAGTGAAGACGCTCTTCCCTGTTCCAGCTGGTGCACGGCAGTGTGTGCTGACACAGATAAACAAGCTGAGCTCGCTTGTGTTTTGCCTTCAGCCCGAGAGATTCACATTGACAGCCTTGTCGAGTGTCTTACCCACGCTGACAGCTGCGATGACTGGGGCGGTGATGATGGACAGGGCCACGCCTCCTGTGATGGCCAGGTTCCTTCTGTGACGAGACGACTTCTTCAGCTCGTAGTGGGCGTGGATCTGTGGTGGAGGAAGAGGAGAAGAGACGGTCAACACACACCTCAAACACTCCAGAACTAAAGCTGAACGTGGGCAGGGGTGGGGGCTAAATGCTGGCATGGTTTTGGTGAGATCAGACTTCAGGTGAGCTCCAGTCATTGTAACTGATGTATAATGGGTACAGTGTGATTTGGTTTTACTTTTCTGATGAACATCTCTGCATTCATCCATCAGCAAAAGCTATAAACAGCGTAATATTTGTGTTATTTATTACAGATTGCTTCATTTAGCTTGGAGCATGAACAACCGGGAACAAAGAGATAATTTTGATGTCTATATTATTGCATTACCAGAAAGGCAAATGAATACATTCTTATAGAAAGAAGAATATGCATTCTGGTGTACACGCCATCTTTATTTCCTTCAGACTCCATTAAAGCTGCAGCCAGGATTTCAGAAAAGTTGTGAGTTGAGTCCAAATTCCTCCAAAAAGCTGCTGTTTTTAAATTTTTTTCACATTTTCTGTGTCCGTGTGCTGTTTCAAAGCTGTCTCCACACTGGCAGGAATGTTGCTTTTCAGGAAACCCCACTGTGTTTTAGGCAAATTTAAAGTATATAAACTCGTCCTTGAAAAACCCAGCGTGTGTAATTTGTGTGTATTTGTAGAATGTGAGGTTGTTAAAACCCTTAAATTCTCAGAAACAATAGGGAGGACACGACCTGTCTGTCTCCAGTGGCGGCTTCTGTCTTGGACTCTGTGTAACTGCTGGTTAGTGGTGACAGTTTCTCACCAGAAACAAGCAGCACAGTCTACAAATACCCACTAAAACTAACACTAACTACAAGTTTCCACACACAGGCACAAAGAATTCACACAGTAAAAAACCCTACAGAAAGTTTTCCCTGCCTGGACTCATTATGAATCATCTTTGATCTACATTTTACACACAAACCGATTTCTTTTAAACAGAGCTTCTTTTGAGAGAACAAAATGTGTGTCACGTCAAACAGAAACAAGGCCGCTTCAGCTCTCTCACTACCTGAACTGGCAGTGAAAGACTTCCTGAAAAGACTCAGTCAGTAATTCTCTGGAACACTTTAACACAAAGGAGACAAACAGAGTGTGTGGGTGAGCTGCTGTTTCTCACTAAGGCTGCAGTTGATCTAACTAGTTAACCACTTCCAACACTTGAAAAGTGCTGTTTTGCTGTTCTCCACAAGAGAGCGCTGCAGTATGTTACTGGGCATCGAGAACTCATAGTTTCCATCCTCATTTAATCTCCTTCCTCTTGCAGTCATTTGAAGGAACATTGTCTTGAAGCACATGCTAATAACAACCAACTTTTTAAATCTACTTTAACATGATGGGCAGCTGGAGAGAGAGGAAGACGTGCAGCAAAGGGTCCAGGCTGGAATCGAACCCGGACCACTCTGCCAGGCGGCTGCAGCATAACCAACTTACAAATATGACAAAGCCATGATGCACTCACGTTTATCTGCAGGCTTTAGAAAGCCCACGTCATTACATCTACGATTGCTATGCTGTAATATTAAATAGACTTTAGATCAACTTAAAGCTGGAGTGACTTTTACATTTAGTCACAGTAAAGCTCTTCACAAACAAGTTCATGAGTGCTGATTAAGCCTATCGCCGCCAGGTAATTCTCTGTATTTCTCAGTATTACCGCAGACAATGACAATGGCTGACACCCAAAGTGTCCACGTCCATAATTATGCACAACTTTAAGCCTTAATATAATTCAAAAGAGTGAGTAATATAGAAATCATCCCCTGTGCAGTTGTCATGAGCGAGGAATTCGCTAAAGAGACCAAAACAAAACAAAAAAAGTGTTTATTTCTGCTGTAAAGTTGGACATTTTAATATGGGGGTCTATGGGGATTGACTCACTTTTGGAGCCAGCCTCAAGTGGCCATTTGTGGAACTGCATTTTTTGGCACTTAGCATTTTATAATTAAAACACTTGAGGTGCTTTAATAACTCCGGGGCCATAAATTTAGATAATTTGGACGTTTTCTAACTTCACCAACAGCCCGTCTTCTTACTGTTGAAGCGTCAGTCTGTTCTGAGGTCAGCGTGACTGCGATGTGAATGGAAACTGTTTTGTGGTTCTCAAAAGGAACTGAAAGTATTTTGTGACATTTCTGACAAAAGTTCAGCATCGTGTTAAAATGAGGGCAACATACTGAAACTCAGAAAAGGTTCTCGTTCTGCAGGGCTGTAAATTCCAGAGAGCCACCAGAGGAGGACTGTGAAAGAGTGACTGTGGCAGCGCTGTAAACTATTTGTGTGTGTGTGTGTGTGTGTGTGTGTGTGTGTGTGTGTGTGTGTGTGTGTGTGTGTGTGTGTGTGTGTGTGTGTGTGTGTGTGTGTGTATGTGTGTGTGTCGCCACAGCTCTGCGGTTTTCCACTTCTGGTTTGTGCAGCAGGGTGGACGAAGATGAATGTTAAGCAAACTGACCATAAACATTAAAAAAAGTATTTCACACAGTGTGAAAGACATCTGAGCTGCAAAAAAGCTGGCGTGCATCTTTGATGTTCTTAGAATAAAAGCAAAAAAGTGCAAGAGGAAGATTATGAACACATCAAAGACGTTTCATAATGCACTTCAGTTCCTCTTAAAAAGCCCCTTCACGTCTCTGACTTCTAGCCTTTTCAGCTGGATCCAGTTTGAAAGTGAGTTTTGGTGAAATTCTGGCTAAAAATGTGTGTTAAGTTACAACCAGGGAGGTAATTGTGTGTACATCAAACATCTGAAGAAAACACTCGATTTATAGCAGATTTAAACAGAATATAACACAAACCAGAGGGGCAAAACTAACTTCACTGACTAAAAAAACTTGTGGAAAACTAAGAAAATAAGCAACAACAACAGAAGCAGATCTTAATCCTGGTGAAAATATCAATTTCTCCTAAATCAAAAATCAATAATAAACATGCAGTCATCTGAATTTCTGTTCTTGCTCATCCTTTAAATCTTAATTGAGGTTTATTATATTACACTTTATCATACTTCCAGCTTCATTTTGCATTAATGTTCTGTCCTGTTTTCATGCTCATTCTATATATTTTATGTGAAGGGTTCGCTGCATGTGATTTCTTAAAGTTTATCGCTCTTCCTCACCTTGCGGCCGACGTAAACGGGGATGCCGATGACCATGGCGGGAACGGCGATGCCTGCGATGAGGGTGATGCCGACCGGAGCTCCGATCAGGGTGCCCAGCTGCCACAAAATCTTCTTCTTCCTGCTCCAAGGCTTCTTCCCCCAGAAGGTACAGCCGGATGGACTGATGGAGGGAAAGCAGAGGGAGAGAGGAGGAGAGGGGTTCCAAACCACAGAGAGAAAGATGAAGGAGTTATGTTGACAGTTACACGTTTGAAAAAGTCTCTCATGGAGATGAATTGGTACGTTTCAGCACCTGAGGTAGTGCAGGTCGGAGATCTCCTTCATGCAGAGCCAGCAGAACTCGCAGCCGCAGACGGCGCAGGTCATGTGATTGCAACTCCCATCATTCATCTTGATGATGTAGGCACCACAGCGAGGGCAGGGCTTGATGTCGTCAGCTGAGGAGGCAGGGAAGCACTTAGAGCCATCGCTCACATCGAGACCTGAATGGTTTGAATGACTTTTTTTCCTTTAATCTCCTTTTTTTTGTTAAAACGTTGAGGTGAGAATTCTTATTTTCTGTCTGCTTAAATTATTACACGTCCAACAAGTCAGTCCAAAAAAATGAAAAACATCTTAAATGTAAGAAAAACTCTAGAAAGTCCTGCTCAGTTGTTTTTTCCCTCTGCGGTTGGCGTCAAACTCAAACCTCATTAGAGTAATGGATCGGACAATCGCAGCAGTTTGTCCTCTGATGCTTTTTAAAGCGAAGAAAAGTCAATTCACTGTGTGTTGAGTTGTGGACGCTGGGAACGCTCTCTGCTCCTGAAAGGGCATTTTAACTTGAAGTGACTCTGGCAGATCCGTGTGTGTGTGTGTGTGTGTGTGTGTGTGTGTGTGTGTGTGTGTGCTCTGTATTCTGCTGACGGGACTCAACACACTCTCTTGTCTCTCTTTCTTCCTCTCCTTTCATTTCTTCTTCTGCTCTTATCTTTCCTCTTCATCTCTCCCTCCCATTTCTTCTTTGTACATCTGTCTGCACCCAGCCGACTAAGCAGCAGGTGTGAACAGACAGACAGGCAGACAGACAGACAGACAGACAGACAGACAGACAGACAGACAGACAGGCAGGCAGGCAGGCAGACAGGCAGGCAGGCAGGCAGGCAGGCAGGCAGGCAGGCAGGCAGGCAGGCAGACAGGCAGGCAGACAGACAGACAGACAGGCAGGCAGGCAGGCAGGCAGACAGGCAGACAGGCAGGCAGGCAGACAGGCAGACAGACAGGCAGGCAGGCAGGCAGGCAGGCAGACAGGCAGACAGACAGACAGACAAAGAGGGAGCGGCCTGGATTTTTTTATGAGTCAGTCTCAACCTTGCGGATTGTTATCAGTTCCTCTGAATTCCTGGCAGCGAGAGACAGACTGGATGTGGTGAATCAAGGAAAGACAGACGAGGAGGACTGACTAAGGACAGCTGGAGGGATTTAGTCAATAGATTTTTAATCAAAATGGAATTAAACAGGCACTCGTATCAGGATGTTTGCACGCACAAGCTCGGATGTTTGTAGAGATTTCAGTGTTTGCTCTTATCATCACTACAAGTGTGTGAACGGACCACCTCAGCATTTTATCTTGCAGATAATCAGATGTAAAGATGGATACAACTGTCATTTCTGTGCTGTAAATATGAAGCGATAGCAAGGAGACAGTTAGCTTAGCTTAGCATAAAGACTGGGAACAGGGGTAAACATCGAAGCTAACTGTCAGACATGACAGCAGCATCAGTCTTCACATTGAATGCTCTGCAAGAAAACAGCACAGCATATTTCCCTAAATGTCAGAGTATTCATTAAAGGGACGTTGGAAATGAATCTGGAGGTAATTTTAAGGCATTAAATTCATCAAGACATTAAACCAATTAAAATGTTTGTGAGACATATTTTGTTCAATTTTGTCAACACAGATTACGATAAAACAGACAAACAGCTGCTTCAAAATGAACATGTGCAATGTGTTATAAAAATATTGTCATTATTTTATGACAATAATGTGACATTTGAAATAATCTCTGCTTTCTAATTGTGTTGTTTTTATAGCCAGCAAGTACTAAAATGTATGTATGTACAGATTTAGAAAATACTAAATGACATTAAAATACTACTGCCCATAAAAATACTATTGCCAGTGTGGCATGTTGTATTGCACCTGAGAAATGCTGTTTCATAGAAAGAAAGAAGTCTTCCCGGATCAGTTTGAAAGGTTTCGTCATGTTTTTTCACAACAGTCCTGAAATACAGTTTAAAAGTGTTGCATGTTACAAAAGTGGCCTGAACTTGAGCAGCAGTGTCGCTGTTTTCTGCTGCGCCCAGTTTGTAGGATTTAGTGGCATCTAGTGGTGACTGCAACCAGCTGAAAACCCCTCGCCTAAAAACATGAAAGGTGCTCTGTGGAGCCAGTGTTCGAGGGGCTAACTGACTAAGAGGACTAAAATGGAAGCGCAAAGCACTTCAGTAAACGACTTTATCAATATGGCTGTCTGACAATCAGACCTAGCTTAGATAGAGAAATGTTGTGGTGATATTTTAAAATGCTGTGTGACAGGACGCAGGGTGCCGCAGTCATGAAGCTTCAGAGAGGAGACTCTGTGATATAAATAGTGTCTCATGCTCGGGTGAACGCTGCACGCTTCGCCCAGTGGTGGGAACGCTGGGGAGTCAGTACAACAGACGCGAGACGAGTTTGACTCAGTGCTCTGACAGACGGAGGAGGCTGACGTGATAAAGACTGACAGAGACAGAGACAGGGAGTTCTCAGAGGTGTGAAAAAAGTCGGAAATGCTGGGGGAGAAGATTTTATCTGTCTGTTTATGTCTGCACCGAGCACACAAACACACACACCTGTGCGCAGTGTGTGAAGTGTGTAGCTGCAGTGTCTGAGCCAGACTGTGGTTACTTCTGATCCGCTGGCTCTCCAGAGGTGTGTGCGTTTCCCTGGTACTCACCGGGTCCCTGCTCCTGTGTGTAGCTGGGTGAGTGGTTGCTGTGGGTGTGCAGGGACTGCGCCCTCTGCTGGCGGGCCGAGTCGCAGGTCTGGTTGGGATGCCAGGCCTGTTTGCAGTGGTAGCAGAACTCGGCACCGCAGCCTTCTCTGCGACACACCAACCTGGGACAGCTGGCACAGCCCGAGGCGATGACAGCAAATCTGAGAGGAGGAGACGGACAAAGAGAGGAGTGTTCAGCGATGCGGCGACTGAAGAGCTCAAATTATGAAGTCAGAAAAAAGACATTTGCTGATTATTTTGAGGCGATAATTGCCAATCAGCATTCAGTACACGAGAGCTTCACACTGACATTGAAACAAAAGACAGTGAAGTTAGAAAGTGTTTTCAGAACTGATGATCACACTGAGGATCAACCAGTTGGCTGCTCCACATCAACCAGCGTGAACATCTGGCCAACACCAACATCTAAAACCGTGGGGGCAGCCAATCACAGCTCGTGAGCTCAGCAGAGTTCTCAGCCTCAAGGTGGCGCTTGATAGAGGAAAAGTCAGAGGATCTTTAAAGCCAGGATGAACCATTCTCTGGACGCTGTGGATGTCTTCACCAAATTTCATGGAAATCCATCCAATAGTTTTTGTGATATTCCCACTTTTTACCACCGTTACCAGCCATACAAACATAATGAAGACGATGATGAAGATGATATTATATACAAAGGCCTATCAAAGCCACCAAAAGTTACACAGCCTGAAAGCTCTCTGTTGGCCGAGAGGAGAGAGAGCAGATCTGATCAATGGAGTAATCACTTAGTAACGACGGTGAGAGAGGAGGCGAAAGAGACGGGATGAGGTCAATCGATATGGATTTCACAAAGTTCAATACAGAGAAAGGAGACGCAGCCGTGAGGAGGCCTGTAAATACAGCAGCGATGGAGTCCTTCTGAGTTTATAAACAAGACATTAAAAAGGTCGAACCAGCAGGTAATTCAGGTGACATTTTAACTCGCATTGAAGGGAAATGTTATGTGGAGGAGGACAAAACAACCCAGATTACTGTGCATGGATTATTTTTCTATGCAAGACGGTGAATCATGAGAAAACAGCGGAAATGTTCAGAAATATGAAGACATCCTCTCAACAAATTGCTTGTTCTTTGACCTGCGGTCAAACAAATTTCATTGAAATTTCTTACGTTTTTGAAATATTCTTCCAACAATCAGACGCACCAACATCTAATATAAAGTTCTCTAACATGGAGGTAAAAACCAACGAAGCACAATCGTTTTCACATGAAAAAACATATCCTCAATGCCACTAAACCAGTCTAATCACTCCTTTGTTGTGTGCTGAAGTCAGGCCAACACACTTCTAAGCAAATTATGTTAAATATAGCAGAAAGAGTGGCACTTTGTAACAGTGAGGACAAAAAAGGCAATTAAAGAGAGGGGGACAGACTGAGATATAGGCTGTCAATCACTGAAGCAATCACAAAGCAGCCAGTCATCAATTATTGTCACCAAGCTAAGTGGGAGAAAACACGTTGGAGGAGTGATAACAAAGGCAGGGATCTGAACATTTTATGGTTGTTTTTTTTTACCCTGAGAGACAAAGACGACGTCAGTTTTCTGCATGTTAGCCGGGTGTTCAAGTTAAACTCTGCAAAGGAAGAGGAGCGGTGAAGAAGTGATAACATGACAAACTTGTAATTGCTTTGGCACGCCTCCAACATGCCGGCCCCAACACGTCCCTCATTACCCCCTTTTCAAATGCCGCGTCAGGCCTGATCGCAGGCCGGAATAAATTAACGAAGCAGTTCGCTTTCTCAGGACAAGACGAGACAAGAGCTGGCATTCCTGCAGAGACACTTCAGCCTGCATGTGTGCACATTCAGACGTCACGGCTGCCTCAGAACACGGATCTGCAAGAAGTAGCTTCAACTGTTATGATGGGACAAATTCTTTTTAAAAACGATCCACGCTGTTTACAGCAGGCCTCAAGGGTCAAATTGTCACTAACTCGACACAAATAACTGCACGAACTTTGAATTCAGCTGCCAGCTTTGCAGTTTGTTGCAACATCAGCACTCTGGTTCAAGCTCGCCTAAACAGAAACAGAACAGCGCGGTTTCAAATGAGTAATGAACAAGCTCTTCACAAGACAGCCTATTTCTTAACCATTTCCCTTTTCTCAAAGCTCACAGTCGCCGTCATGTGAAAACCCCATTTTCATCAGCTTGACCCTCAAGTTCTTGTTTCCCATCTGTACTTCGGTGCCCAGCACAGCACATGGTGCAGAGTCTGTTTCTGCCACGTCACTCAGCAGTATTTCCAGCAAACTAAATACTCGCAACAAATGTGCAAAAATAAGTCTATAATGCTTAAACTATCAGCAAATTATTACAATTAAACACTGTCCAATCAGTAGATGCATTCATATCAGAGTGCAGTTACAGCCATCCATTGTGTTTGCCTTCATTACATCACAAGCCAAAGACCCCAGGTTGCTACAGTGTGACCCCACACACCTCCACACACATCAGAGGTCCATTACAGCTCGGTATTCTGCCTGTTTCTGCAGGAGAAATCAGATTACTGCAGCTCATTAATCCCGTGCATCACAGGCTCCTTTTCGATGAAAACAAACAGATGTTCATGTTTTATTCTTGAAATGCATCACAAATCTGCGATAGCTCATCTTAAAATGTGATGTAACCATTTGCAACATGACGTTCAGTAGAATTATAACTGAAATAATTAACACACATCCGGAAATCAACATGCTTTCCTGAGGAAGCTGACTCTTCACTTGTTGAGCGGTTGTCGTCATGCCTCACTGTGATTGGCTCAGATGTTCCAGAGCTATGAGGCCACGCAGCCCGTGAGGCCTTCATGTACCACTTCATGTTTGTTGTTGCACTAACAGTGAACAGCTATCTGCTCAGTGAGGCTGGTGAATGCTAATGCTAGTATGCTAATGCTAGTATGCTAACATGGGCGTAATGGCAATGCTGTGGATGATTAGCGGGGATAAAGCATACCATGTTCACCATCTTAGTATAGCATGTTAGCATGCTAACAATTGCTAATTAGCATAAACCAAAGTTTAGCTGAGGCTGATGAGAATGTTAAGTTTTAGTTTTGTGAATTTTGACCTCATGATGGCGCGAGATGAAACGTTTAAGGGATCACCACTGCCGTTACAATTCATCCTGAGGTGAACCAAAGTGTCTGAACTAAATTTCATGACAATCCATCGATCACCTGTTGAGACGCTACAGTCTGGATGAGCTCATTAGACAAACCAACAGACACACATTACAGCTACAGCTACAGCTAACCAGGCTAAAAAGCAGCCACAGCAAACGTGTGTCAGTGCTCTGCATCTGACTTGTTGCGGTACAAAGAACATGTTGCCAAAACAGCTTTTTCCTGGGAGAGCAGCACATATCAACGCTGTCTCATGATTGGTGGATGTGGGTGCGGTGCTGAGAGCGATTTGTGCTGACGTTTCTAGGATGGGAGAGGAAAAAGGAGACAAACAGAGAAGGACAGAGATAAAACAAAAGGACACAGGGTAAGAGGGGCTTTTGAGAGATGGAAATGTGAAATACAACATAGTCAGGGAAAGAGATGGAGGAGAGGGAGGAGAGGGAGGAGAGGTGGAGGAGTTGTGATTGCTGACGTGCTGCATGTTGACAGGAAATGTGCACAGACAGTCCTGTCAGTGTTCAGCTCCACCAAGAGCCACCTGGGAATCCTGCTGAGCCTGTAAATGCAACCTTACCACACACACACACACACACACACACACACACACACACACACACACACACACACACACACACACACACACACACACACAGATGATGCTCTCTAACTGCAGTCTGTATTTAATGCCACGATGAAGTGAACGTGCGTCAGTCTGACTCAAAAACACAAGCGCTGATTACATGTCAGTCAACAAGAAAGGCACAAAACAGCACGATGACACGCGTGCACGCCGAGTCCAGAGCGAACGTATTGATCTGTTTAATTAACTACTGTTACCCATAGCAACGCTCCCTCTAAGTCACCATAGCAACTGACAGCCAGAGGAGACGGCAGAGGGACTCTCTTTGTTCTGACTGGATCCTCGACCTGACAGTCGTACAGGCCGAGGCCTCATTGGCTGGATGAGAGGGGCAGGTGAGAGGTGAGCAGCTGTGCTGTGAAGACGAGAGGTCAGAGAGATTTACTGCTTGTGGATTTTGTGGATTCAAAGTGGATGATTTTCATTTTTTGCAGGGAAAAAACTGTGTTTGTTTTGTGTCACCTGGAAAAAGTTTCTGTGTTCGTCGTCTTTTCTGACGCTTGTCGAGGTTTCTACGTGCTCGAGGTGGTCCGGCTCTCACCTCATTTCACTCTTTGGTGCACCTTGATTTTTCTGTCCTCGCCAGATCAGCTTCTGTAGGTGATTCATAGTGGCCCTAAATAAACTACACTACCCAGGGGGCCTTTGTGACACACACCTGCCTGCCTCGTTCTCACCTGCCTGCTTTTCTCTGTCAGCAGTTAGTCTAAGTACTGTAGTATTGACCTTATAATGTTGGCCTGACTCTAAAGGGCACGAAGGGAACCCGAACAGAGGCAGACGATGGCAGGACGATAAAACACGGTGATGCTTCGTTTGTGCGACACACTGAAAGTAGAGGGAAGAGAAAGTGGCAGGAATACAGTGAACTGAGGGCAAACTGGCCTGATACACTAAAGCCAGTGTACAAAGTCAGTTATTTTTTACTCTAATAATTCAAACGGTTGTCCCGTCGGTTAAATAAAACATAAATTCAGGACGTAATACTTAATCATTTGCTGATACACAGACGAACATGTGAATAAGACGAGTACTGGACTTATCTTTCTCCATTCAAGCACTGATGTTCTCATATTTTAAGGTATTTTAAAAAATTAAAGCAGCTTTAATTGATTTTTTTTTTTGCCTCCCCAGGGACGGAGAACAAGGCGAAAGTATCACCATATTATCTCCTGATCAAGTTGGTGTCGCAAACGTGTTGGCAAACAGTTCCTCATTTACACCTCCAGCAGACACAAAGCAACATTATCATTCATTATGAGTCGTGTTTATGTCTACCTGATGAATCTTAAGTCCAGTATTCACTCTGCTTTCAGCTCTGTCAGCTCCCTCGCTGCTAAACGCTCCACTGTGTTCTCGAACTGTCTGTCTGCTGTGGTGGCGTACAGAGGGTTCGATGGAAACAAGAACAGTGAAGCTGCAGGCTGTCATGTGATCACTGTAAATATGAAAATACTGGTTTGTCCATTCCGGGCTGTTGTAGAAACGTGGTGGTGCAACATGGCAGACTCTGTAGGAGATGGTCATCTGTAGGACATCTGTACTTCGGTGCCATGAACTTCAGACTTTTGACACCAGTCCTGCTGCTTACCTGTAAGGCTTCAAACGGTCTGGCTCCCTCATGTATCTCCAGCCTTACTGCTCCACAAACTCCATCACTCTACGTTCCCTCGATGCTGGCTACTGAACAACTCCTCCATTTAATGAGAACTCTTTTGGTGGTTGAATCTTTTCCCATAGAGCTCCACTTCTGTCGAATAATCTGACATACTCGCTTCTCGAGCTCTGCTGAGACACGTCTTGTTTCTGTCCACAATGATTTCTCCTGATTTCTGATTTTAACCCAAATCACTTTTCCTCTTGGCAAGTAGGTTCGATACCCCAAACCTGTTTATACTGTATGATCTCTGCTTTTAAAATGACTAATCTCAACCTTGTTCTCATATTAACTCCATTACATGTGTGTGTGTTTGTGTGTGTACTTTTCACGTAATGTGTGTTTTCACTGATTTGTAAAGAGCACAGACACTGTGTGTGATGTGCACTTTAAATAAACTGAAGCAGATAATTCATCATAAACTGCAAACAACCACTTATTTGTATCGACGCCTACTGTTTTGTAATGTATGAATCAAGATATCACTGGGATCTAAATAAGCATTTCCAAGAACTTTCCGAATGTGATCTTCTTTAACGATGCAGTTATTGACGCACAGATCGATGACTGGATATCTTTCAAAAAAGATTAATAAAACCAGGTCACATTTACATAACATTCCCACAAGTGGGCCAGTATGCAACACACACACACACACACACACACACACACACACACACACACACACACACACACACACACACACACACACGCACACACACACACAACAGGGCCATTCTCAGCTATAAACACTCAATTCTCTGTTATATTGAAGAATTCACACCTCTTGCACAGTTACAGAAGCTGTAGCTACCAAGTGTGTGTGTGTGTGTGTGTGTGTGTGTGTGTGTGTGTGTGTGTGTAGAGAGAGCTGCGTCTCTGTCTCCAGCCTGGGCTGTTTGCGGTGAATAATAATTTGGATTTAGTCAACTTGTCTGATTTAAAGAGGTGGTGAGTCACTGAAGGCGTCAGACGGAGGTAAACATGTGGGTCAGCAGTCAACCTCTGCTCCTCTGATGCTGCTTATGCAAACACACACTTTGGTTTTAGTTTATTTTTATCAGGACATTACAATGGCTTAAATGAATCCCTTGTGTGCTTATCTCAACCTTCGTAACCTACATGACGCACTGCATCCTGCACCCGAATGCATCCCCAGCTCCTAAACCTGAAGTCCTTACTTCTGTCTGTGAGCGCCGGCTGGATACTGAGCACGATCACACAGTCCACTCAGCGCAAAGCACCACAGAGACATTAACACAGCAAATAAAGCAACAGTTAGAACAGCAAATCAAACAAACACGATGCTAATAAATAATAATAAATACGCCTCTCGAGGTTCCTTTTCATCCTCACTGGCAGTGAAAATGATCCAAACTCGCAGAGGTTTTTTCAGACACAGTCTTCTTCTGAACACACAGTCGCTCTTACAGAAACAAGGAACTGTAAAAACAGAAATGGATGTTGGCTGTCACTCAGTGCTCGCATCGCTCTGACAGCGACAGCAGAGGTCTGACACACTACAGAGCGCTCACTACAGAGTCAGCTAAACTGAAGAAGGCAGACTGGAATTTATTCCTCAGAAAAACACGGATCTATCAAAGCTAGAGTTATTGTCACGTCTCCACAATAAATCACAAAATGACGGTCAGATTTCTACTGTAGCGCGTGTTGGTCATTCATGGTCCCCACAGGTTGAACCTTAGAGTTTTACTAACTTCCTGGCTGTTATCACGAGGCCAAAATATTCATTTCTGCAGAAGAAATATGAAAATCAAAAGAGCAGATATCCAAAAAAGTAAAAAAGTACATTAAAGTGAGACAACCATTTCGCTGCTGCTGGTGGCCTACAGTGCGTTTACTTCTTTGTTCTTTTTATAAATCAAGTTTATCTGTGGTAAAGTGGAGAAGAGCGCTAACGTTAGCCACTTTATGCTTTAGTAAGTAAGTCTGTAGCCCCAAAGCATCAAAGTGTATTTTATTTCTTATGAATATGAGTTTTTATTTGTAAGAGAAAAAACAGTTTTAGGCGCTTTAATGACAAACCTGTGCCACTTTAAACACTGAGCACGAGTTATCTCTTGATCTAAAAGGCAGGTTGTGATGACATTAGCTGATGATATTCATGCTCCAATGTGGACAAACTCCTTTGATTCTAATGATCCACTGTCTTTCCTCTCGTACTCTACCTTAGGACAAAAAAACAGCAAGCTTCACGGCCGACAGACCTGCTGAATGTTCCTGAACGTATGCCTGAATTTCAACCCATCGTCTTTTAAAATACCTTTTATCAAGTGGTACGACGCACAGACACAAACAGAGATGCACACATGAAGGCACATGCAGACAGATTTATGCAAAGATACCACACAGACGCCACGGCCTTCCCCTGTGACAATACCGGTATTACTGAACAAAACCACAGCAGAAAAACATCACTGAGTATCTGCGTTCCTCCTTCACACACACACACACACACACACACACACACACACACACACACACACACACATACACACACACACACACACACACACACACACACGCACACACAGCAACACAAACACAGTGAATCACTCTTGCTTTCTATGATGAAACAAACGCCTCTCATTTGTTCCAGAAACCTAACGAGAGCCGCTCTGCCTCCGAACCCATCTGACTCTCCCTCCTCCGACCGCAGGGCGAGCTTTACAGCCCTCTAACCCAGTTACAGTTTCTCGCCTCCACTTTCACATTCAGCTTCCTCGTGAAGGAACTCTAACAGAGCAGATCATGAAATGCAGCCATTTATGGGGATTCTGAAGCGATGCTGTTCACGTGAAATCCGGGCAATTACAGCAGAAAGAATGAAGAAACAAACAAAAATCAACTGAGCGAGTGATGCACCAGAGGGAGAAAAGGCTCAGCAGGCAGAGACGAGCTGCTGCCTGATGATGATGATGACAAAACAGCCTTCCTCCAGACTGAAGACTAATGTGAGCTCACAGCCGATGACCTCTTCAGTCAAAACCAGATGTTACAGCTGTGACTAAACAAACTAACCTTGTTTATCTGTCCAGGCTTTGAGATCAAAATGACAATGAGCTCTTTCTCAGATACCAAACTACTTCCAGCAACACTTGCCAAATTTAATCCGTCATCTCTCACAGAATGCCTGTGAGAGATCACTGCCTTTCCACTTCTTGTCTTACTCGTGCTGCTTTAGTTTCTGTTTCCAACAATCATCTATTTGCTTATATTAATTGCACAAGGTGGATTCCCTAACGGACAACATTTCAGTTCTGGCAGAAACGTTTGAGCACATGAGAGAGAAGTGCATGAAAGTTCTTTGGTATTTGTGTGCTTAATCTCCAAACAAACAGGAAGATGGAAACAAACAAGCTGACACTGACGCAGATGAGCTCAGACCAGCAGTTGAAATGCTAATTCTAACCTCTGTGACATTCATAATGAACGTAAGTAACTCCGACTCCAGCCCTAAAATCCTCAGCATGCTCACACAGTCCACTGAGCTAATGCTAAAACAGTAAGTTGAAATCTCAGATATTTGCTGGTTCAAGCTCCTCAAATGTAAAGATTTGTTTCGTTCATGATGACGTCGATGGCGATGGGTGGAGTGTGCAGGAGGTAAGCTCGACGCAGGCGCCACTCCTCGGCTAAAATGTAAGTATGGTAAGTGAGCCGAGCTGTTGAACTATGAAGGGCCTTCCTCCTTATGAAAGTAACTCCAGAGATGGTGCAGAGGGAATTTGATCAGACAATAACATATCGACCACTCGATCGACCAACAGAGGTTCAGCTGCATGCACATCAAAACACACAGAGAAAATAAGTCTGCTTCTTACCCGCAGTCAGGCGCCGGGCACCATCGGCAGTCTGGATCGGAGGCGAGGCACCTCCGCAGCAGGAACTCCTCATACTTGTCCAGCAGGGCCGCATCATCCAAGATGTCCGCCACCTGCTGCGGCGCCAGTCTCTCGGCACATTCGGGGCAGCTGAGCTGGACTCGACTCTCTGTGATTTCAATGCGGAGGTACTGCCGCAGGCAGCAGAGGCAGGAGCGGTGGCTGCACCCCAGCAGCTCGGGGAGCTGGTCGGCGGGTTGGCGCACCAGGCACAGGGGGCACTCCAGGAGATTGGCCTCCGAGGAGGAGGGGGCTCCTCCCAGGGACGGCTGGCTGGAGGACAGTGGCTTTGAGGGGGTGCTTGGGGCAGCATCCTGGGGGGTCGTGGCGGCTGTGGTGGTCGTTGTTGTGGGCGTGGCAGAGGCTGCGGCGGGTGCTGAGCTCAAGGCAGAAGGGAGAAGCTGTTGTTGTGTGTGGTGGTGATGGGATAAAGGGGCGGCCGCTCCAGCTTTGGGGCCCCTGGTGCCCCGAGAGCCCCGCTTGCTGTGAAAGAGGCTGTGAAAGGAGATGCGGCCCTGGCGTTTGCCTGCCGCACGGCACTTAGGGTTGGGGACGCCGCTCACCGAGGAGTGCGGTGACTCTGAGTCCTTCTCTGATCCCATTTTCCCACAGGAGACACACAGGGCCCGTTATTGTCCCCTGATACACGTTAATGTATCGCACAGGGGACACTCAGCTACGCAAACACACACGAGGGAGGATTTGTCCCCTTGTGAAACCCAAACTGGAACGCAAACACTACTGAAGTTCCTGTCAGAGAAACTTGAGTCCGTCGCCTCCTTTTCTTCCTTTCGTGTGAGACAAAGAGAAATCAGAAGTGGGATAACAGAGAGGCGAAAACTGAAAATGAAACAGATTGCGCAAGTTCAAAGTGAAAAAAAAATCCCCTTCGGCTCCCAGAGTTTCTCTGAAACTCAGCGTTTGAAAGGTTCACAAAGAAGAAAAACTACCAGATGTTTCATCGAGCAGGCAGATGTCGAGGTCAAACATTACTGTGATCCTCAACAAAAAGATTAATGTCAGTTCCAACAAGTGACTCCTCAGAAACAGAAATCCAGGAGGCAGCGCTGAGCCTGAATGCTGCGATAATCCCTCAGTTTGGGTTAATTCTCCTCAGCTGTGTTCAGAGCCTCTCCCCGGCTCGTCTTCCTCTCGGTGTTGAACGCCGGTCTCTCTGAACAGTCTTTTCTGTCAGGAAGAAGAGAGCAGGAAGTCAGCACAAAGAGCATGCTCAGTATGACACACACCTCTCTTCCTCCCTCTGCTCTCTCTCTCTCTCTCTCTGCTTTGCGTTTCTTCATTTTGACCACGAGCTCTTGCTCTGATGATCCTGCTGTGCTAATTACATTTAAATAGACAGATACATATCCTCCTCAAACAGACAGATGATGTTGAGTAACCATAATTAAAAGACTGAAACACAACAAAACGTCATGAGGACACACGCGTTAAACCACCACTTAAATACATGACATCATCAACCAGTCCGGCCAATCATGTATTCATGTGAAACCAGTCGCTCTATCTCTCTTCATCACGCTGAGCACCGCAAGCTCTTCCTCCCCTTCACACTGCGCTGCTAGTGCCGTTGTCATGGTGACGCTCACTATGAGTGAGGCACACGGCGAGCCACTCTGTGACTCTGGCACGCACACGCACACACACACACACACACACACACACACACACACACAAGCATGAGCACAGTTGAGCGTACACTGGTAAATAAATACACTCTGATACACATGTAAATATGCACTCCCAAAACACACACACGCACACACACACACATTCAATTATACACTCATATACACACACATATTGTGTTCTATGTGTATGCCAAAATATACACACGTCTAAAAAACGCTCACAACAGACAGGAAAGCACAGACACACACACATACGAAAACAGAGTCAAACTTGTAAAACAACACACACTATATATTACACACACACACACACACACACACACACACACACACACACACACACACACACACACACACACACACACACACACATCTGAATGAACATACACCAGTGAACAGTGATAATTATACTATACACATACACATACACACACGTATGTTAGGGCACAAACATGTACACACACAAATGTTCTCATACATACACACACACACACACACACACACACACACACACACACACACACACATCACACACACACACACACAGGCTGTAGCATATGCACTCATACAAAGACATGTTCAAACCTGTACATAAAACCCACAAGATGAAAATCACCAGCCACACACACACACACACACACACACACATCTCTGCATCAATGCAGAGAAGGAAAAAGTGATTATTATGTATGCACACACACACACACACACACACACACATTTGAGTAGATACAAAGACACACTTAACCTGCAAGTGAACACACACAGAAGCTGAAAGTCATCAATCACGCACACACAGAGAAACTGAAAGTCATCAGCCACACACACGCACACGTACGCACGCGCACACGTGCGCACACACACACACACACACACACACACACACACACACACACACACACACACATAGACAAGTGAAAAGCGATATGCGCACACTCACACGTATGCATGATAATTACACCCTGTGCTGCTCTTACAGGCTTGCAGGCTGTGTGAGCTACGTGTGCGTGTAAGAGACGTGTTGTTCAGACGCATGTTAAGTTTTCACTGTGCGTCTATTTTTTGCTGAGTTTTAAATTCAAATGAAGCATTACATGCTCCGTAATGGGCTGATAAAACCCTCAAAACTTGTGTAAAAATGCATCGAGCTGAAACGAAACACGTCTGAGAAGGTTTGCAGATAAATGTTACGTTCAATAAATCAATAAGAAAGTGAATTATAACGGCTCAGCAGCACACTCTGACCCCCACAGCAGCACAGATGTTTTCTGGTTTTCTCTCTCTGACCAGCAAACGACTGAGCGGCCTCTCTGTCTGACTTAGTCTCCACAAATCTGATTATGGCTGCTTGTCTGAAGGCCACACACGCACACACACAGGGTAGTGCTGACCCAGCAAATGTCAAACCATTCAGGAGACTGTAACCAGTGTGTTCATGTGATTGACAGATTAGCTGACCAATCACTGAGGAGAGGGCAGACAGGCAGACGTCTGCCAAGTGTTGTTTCAGGCTAAGCTGAAAAGTCTGCTCTATTATAATATCCAGGTGACTCCAGGCTCTCCAAAACTGGTTATAGGCTTTTATTTTGTTTGGATATTTGGAGAACTGGGCATCCTGTTCATTTCAATGCACTAATTTATATTTTCAGAAACTTTTAGCCCGACTCTGCATCAAATTGGAAATTTCTGACTTCTGCAAACCTCCATTCTGTGTACGATCATGTGTCAAAAAGGATTTGGAAATGATCACACTCTCTTATATTTATGTTTTACGCATAACCAACTTTTTTACAATCGGTATTATAACCAAAATGTACTTAAAGTATCAAAAGTACTCACTCTGCAGACAAAACTATCATACATGATGTTTTGGATGATCAGCAGATTCATCTAAACTGCTCATTAACACCTTTAACCGTCATGATTCACCCTAATCTCTCCCAAAAATAGAGGAGACACTTCTGACGCTTCACCACAGAGTGAAAAATAATCTCGCCCTGCTGTCATGTTTGATACCTGCAGCCTGCAAACTGATATGTGAAACATTGATAACCTACATCGCACCGCCAGCGCGCTGCACGAGGGAAAAACACTTCAGTCAGAAATCGATAGAAGAGGAGGATTTCCACGGTTAGACAGAGTAGATGGTGAAACACACAACTGCTTACTGTACCAACGCACACACATCCATTAACGGTTGCCATGGCAGCCATCACTCGCCGCCTTTTCAGGGTCAAACTGGGTCTCGGCTGAAATGTGTGTGAGTGTAAAATCCTGCAGTTCCTAAATATAACTTCCCACCGGCTGAGTTTGTAATAGCCCTCTTCTCTGCTGCACCCTGAGCATCACACACACGCACGCACACACACACAGTGTCACAGATGGCAGCCTTTGTGTGTGTGTGTGTCTGTGTGTGTGTCTGTGTGTGTGTGTGTGTGTGTTTGTGGTCGGGCCCTGAGCGCTCGATGCTTTTTAAGATGAATCTTTTGATTTCAACATTATTTTACAAACTTGGTCTGTGTGTGTACAAGTGTGTGTGTGTACAAGTGTGTGTGTGCATGTGTGTGTGTATGTGTGCGGCTTTCATCCTCCTCCAGCACAGGACTCCCATTCGGCCCAGCGATCAGTGCTTCAGTTACTGGAATCAAACTGGTGAAACTTTCATCATGTGTCACTTCTCTGATGTTGCTTCATGATAACGAGTTGCTTTAACGCCCTGATGAAGAAACACCTCCATCCCTCTAACAGACGTCTCTGCTAACACCACACACACACACGCACACGCACACGCACACACACACACACACACACACACACACACACACACACACACACACACACACGCACGCACGCACACACACACACTCCACCACCACTTGCTTTTGTTTGTTTTAGGAAAAAAGCGGAGGCGAGCTTCTCGAGAGCTGATGAGACTTCCTGCTTCTCCCGGGAGGTGACATGAAGCAACAGACATCAGAGCGACGAGCGTCTTCAACTCGTGTCGGATCTCTTCATCTGCTTCTGATCGACTGCTCCTGTTTGACGGCTGACTGTACCAATGAAGGGCGTGTAACACGTCCCGACACAAACATTTTACATTTATGACTCATGTTTCCTCTAACAGCAGGCAAGAGAAAATACTTAAAATACTTTCAGGCTTTTCAAGGCTTTTCGATGCCTGGACATAGTCTGTCTCTCACTTTGTACCTTTTCATTGGACAGTTTGTGATTTAAATACAAATTTAGTCAATTTCAGACTATTTAAACAGCTTTTAACTCTCTGTTAAATGAAAAAAGGGTTTGTTGAAATTATGTAAACTTTTGCTATTTGATCTACTTTATCATTAGTAATTGATTTTTTATTACTTTATGTTTTTCTTTTTCTAAAGCACTTTCTAATAACTTAATTTCATTATTTTATTACTAAATTTAATTTCGCTGAGCTGTTTTAGCGTTTGTGATTATTTCACACTTTTCTGTGAAACACCTCGTCACTGTTAACACACGTCTTTGCAAAGAGTCGTACGTTAAATAAACAAAACTAAATCAAATTCAGACGACGTCGTGTATTCTGGGAATCATATCATATCCCGGCCGTTAGATAACGAGAGATTTGATTGGCTCTCTGAAGAGATTCACATGCTGTAAAATGTGCAAACTAGCGGGAGAGTTTGAGTGTGTGTGTGTGTGTGCGCGTGTGTGTGTGTGTGTGTGTGTGTGTGTGTGCGCGCGTGTGCGTGCATTTGTGCGTGCGCTGCGATCATGCCGTCAGTTGGCAGATAGGTCCGAACAGCCTGAGAACTTCACAATCTGGACTTGATTTATTATCAACATGCTCACACACACTTTGTTCCACGCTTGTCCTCCTACTCCACTGCTGCTCAGTTCAGCTCTCTCTCCCTCACACACACACACGCACGCACGCACGCACGCACGCACGCACACACACACACACACACACACACACACACAGACACCGAACACACACCGTTCAGACTCTCAGCCCTCCGTCCCTGTTCAATCTCTTCTCCTCTCTGTTTCCTCAGTCAAAGCTTTTGTTGTCTGCATTGACAAAGCGCTCAGCGTTGTGTGTACATGACTGTGTGTGTCGCCGTTTGTAAGAAACCATCTCAGCTAACTAAGATCAAGATGAACTGTTGACTGAAGGCTTTATAGCAGCTACTGTCAGTCCACCGTCTGCGATTCCCATGATGCACAGAAAGACTCGTGTTATACACCGGCTCTCAAAACTGCTTTTTAATTCTTGCCATCTGTGGTAGAACTGCGATTAGCAGAAATTAAGGTTGGAGAAAAACAGCAGAACTCCATCCATCCATTTTCTATATCTATATCAGAAAAGCTGAATCAGCAGTAAGCTGTTTGCTCAGTCCAATAGGTTTGCATTTGGTGCTGTATTAAACACTGCAGCCTCTAAAGGCCACCAGTGGGGCTTTTAATCTTGTGTCTTTATGGGATGTTAAAACTATAACGTTCAGTGGTCCAAAACTACCATAATGAAACCTTACAGCCCAATTCTGGGTTCATAATGGGTTTTCCTGAATCAGACACAAAGCAGAGAGAGAGGTAATCTGCTCTCAGACACACTGTTCTGTTTTCCACAGTGAATCTACGCCTCAGCACTTTGAGTTTCTCCCTGCAGGGCCGACCAACACGCTGCGACCGGCAGCACACACGCATGCAGCACATCGCTCAGCTGTCAGTTTATATCAGGACGGCTATAAAGTTTGTTTTTTTGTTGAAACTGTTTTACGGAGGCGTTGGTTCTGACAGGTGTTTCTATTGCAAAAAAAATGAATAACTAACAATTCAACAGCACTGCAAACGACTGCATCCTCCAAAATGATCATGAAGTTTAACAGCAGCTGAACACTGTCGCCTGCAAGAAGGAGGATTTCTCATCAGGCTGCGTGAGCTTCAGGTGTACCTAATAAACTGGCAACTGAGCGTATACACAGACAGCGTGGACTACAGCTGAAATGATTAGTTGATTTACTGATTTACAGAAAAATGTGATTACACAAAAATGCTCTAAATTTCCAGCTTCTCAAATGTGAGAATTTGCTGTTGAATATCTTTGCTTTTTCAACTATTAGTTTAGAACAACAACCAGTTTGAAGACATTATCTGAGGCTCTGCGGACACACACACAGTACCTGGACCTCAGAGTAATCAACAGTCCACTACAGGTGTGCTGCTCTGAGAGGTAATTACTCTTATGCAACAAGATGATTCACTGCCAGCCAGACATGTCTGCACAAGATTCACACACACACACACACACACACACACACACACACACACACACACACACACACACACACACACACACACACACACACATGCACACACACACACACACACATGCACACACACACACACACACACACACACACACACATGCACACGCACTACTCCATAATAATACTAATACTACTCCATTACAAGTACAAGTCCTGTCTTAAATTACATAAGTATTATCACCAAAGCTGGAGCTAACTCCTGAATGTGCTGAGGATGAGGATGAGGACGAGGATGAGGACGAGGATGAGGATCATGTGATGTGTTCAAATGCAGGACTTCATAATGATTAGTCCACCAATGAGGAAGTATGTTTCTCCCTCTCCTGCCAAACGCATTATTAATTAACTTTCCTCAGAACTCGTCTCGGTCGTTAGGCTTCTCTGCACCTGACCTTTGCACTTCTTGCTGCTTTGCTGGCCCGTGGTTTGTGAGTGCACCGTCTAAAAACCTTAAATGTAGCGTGAAGCACGCTGAAGCACAAACATGCAGCGCCACCCTCACATAATTCAACAAACATGGCTCTAGTAATCATAATATTTATGATCTGTGTGCAGATTCAACATGCAACCATTACATCTTAGCAAGCACTGCAAACAAAACATGCCTCGACAAACCAGTTCACCAGCCTGTATTTACTTCTAAATACTAGATTACTCAACCATAAACACATACTGGACAAAAAAAACCCTTTATTTAAACATTAAATAAGTCCTAATGTTTCTCTGAACTGATTACCCTGTTACACTCAGAGCATCTTATCACTTTGGATAAGAGCATCAGGTCTAAAGCGACTGGTGACATCGTTTTAAGGTGAGCAGACGGCTCGACTGTCCGTAGTCACACTGACTAAAACCCTGCTAATCTGAGAAGCAGGGCCCGGCAGTCTCTGGACAGAACAGGTGGCCCCTCACTCAACCAGCAGCTAATGATGCATTATGTGTATGTGTGTGTGTGTGTGTGTTTGGGCGGGGTGGGGGGGTGGAAAGCTAATTAGAGACCATCAGCTAATAGGCTGGGGTAACAAAGTAAACCCCTCGCCGGCTGACCTGCAGTAAAGATGCATCTCTGCCTGCTTCTCATGCTTCCACAGAGCAACATCAACCGTAAAGGAAACTTGTTCCATCTATAAAAGCTGCTTGTTCTGTAGGATGCAGTTTTACCAGTGATCATTCAAAGTTTTCTGATTTGTTACTTAAGCAAAGCAGCAAGACCACCATGTAAAAATACTCCATTACAAGTAAAGTTCCTGCATGAAAAATTCATTTCTCATAAAAGGTAACGCGTGCCATCACCTCTTCTGTTTCTTTTGTCCAAGAAATAAGCTGCAAATGCATTAAATTTAACTTAAGTTAAATTCGTTAAGTTAGAGTCGTGCAAATGCACAAACCCCCCCCTGGGTGGTACGTGCTTAAATATGTAAATGTATTGCAAAAGATGGAAAGCAGCAAGTACAAAGTACGAGCAAAAATGTGTGGATATGCTAACTGAGCTAAAACATCAGAGCTCTGAGGAGGATGCTGGCATAACCTGGACCCGGTGCATTTAGCCACACTGTGGACATTATATTTCAGTATCACGATGAAAAAGGTGACGTTACGCATCATCCAGCTGTGAGGCAGTTCTTCTTTTTATGGATCACACTGATCACCAGCACAGACTGTACATCCTCATTATTAGCGGCTAAATGTTCTTTTTAAAGAAGAGAGGTCAAGCAGAGTGTCCTCATTCTCATCTCTATATCTCTGTGAGAACATTTGGTCCACACAGAAAAAATACAGGACCACACACACACAAGTCAAGGCTACTTCCACTGAGCAGACGGACCGGCTGAGTCACGCAGATTAGATATCACGACTGATTAATTGGGTTATAATGACACATTAGAGCAGAAAGAACCGAATGCCAACCTCTTGCTTCAGTGTTGATTCACGGTGTACTGGATGACCTCACCGCAGCCTCCTCCCACACAGCTGCTTTCATCACACAACCACAAATTAGGAACCTTTTTTGATTAATAATTCAGAAAGGCCATGGCCTCTTTCAGCAGCCCACAGTTATACACAGCATTTCCATCGACAGCTGAGGCCTCCTTCGTCCAACTGTAGTTCTCTAATGTCGAGGGGATGTTGGTGGACATACAGAAGGGGTGGACAACCTCCAGCCTGCAGGACAGGTTGATTCAGCCTGCAGGATGCTTCAACTCAGAAATATACAAAACTTCTCTCGACAGGAATTTAGATCAAAGAGTAGACTAACACATCCTCTGAGTGGTCCCTGAATGCAACATGCATCTAGCCATTGACGGCACGTCAGTGCATCATAGCAACTGTCAAGAAAGCAAAAGTAGTTGCCGAGCTTTAAGTAAATGTCAAGCCGATGTGTGCCTGAGTTACGGGGATGAAAAAGACCAATTTCACGAGTCATTACAGCTTGAAACATGCCAAACTGGATGAGCTGTGAGGACAAATGCATTTGCATAAAGGTAACACTTGTCTGCTGAGTTTGGATGCCCAACAAGCAGCTTTCAGAAGACCACATTCTGACAGAAACAGTGTGATGCAGTTAAGTCTTCACTGACAGGCTAATGAGGAAGAAGCCGAAACTTCATTCAGAAGCAGAATTTGTGGAGAGCCTTGTTAATACCGTGGAGCTGCTAGCAGCCGGAAAAGTAAAATTAAATTGCTTCAATCATGAAATAACGTCATCTGCATGGATTAAAAACTGAAACATCCCTGGTTATGGTGACCAGGTGTCCTGGTCTGTCCAGGCCCGTTCTGGGTTTAAGCTGGGTGTCCCGAGTCTGTGAGGCAGCACTTCGCTAAATGCTAACACTAACATGGCAAAATGCTCACACGCTGATGTTCAGCAGATGATGTCACCATCTTCACTATCTGAATTTAGCATGTTAGCATCTAACATTTGCTAATTAGCCTGATGATGGTACCAAAGTGTGTGCCAAATTTTATGGAAATCCATCAGTTGTTCACATATTTCATGCAGGACCAAAGTGGTGCCATGCTGTTAGCGTCAGAGAAAGCTAATCTCACCCGCATGTATGTTTACAATAGACAGAAACGTAGCTGGCACAGCTCCCGGCCTTTCTCCGAGACAACTAGAGTGAGCAGGAAAATGAGTTTTTGGAGTTCCCAGTGGAGCAAAAAATTACCTCATATTCAGTCTGAACAGCTCGTGCTCCACCATCCGAGTCTGCTGAGTTCATGTGACTGCACAAAACCAACATTCAAACCAAAACTAACAAGCTAAAACCGTCGCTTCACGAGCACTCACCCTCACAACATGTGTTAACTGTGATAATGACTTTAACATAATGGAAACTTGATCATTACGACAGTTTTTCCACTTTCAGGTTAATTATTCCACTAAATATCTTACTCATTGGCACCTACACAGCTGGGCAACACAGTAACCTCACCACAGTTTGAACATGCATGGACACATCAGCAGCAGTATGTCTCCTTGTCTCCTCTGCCTGTCAATTATCACCTTTATTTTGACAGCAAAGATTTAACTGCTCAAAACTCTCAAAGACAGTGCCAAATGTCATCATCGGAAGATGAGTAACGCACCTTTGTTGCAACTATTTAATTTTACCTCAGGTCTATATCACCAATCGTATTTTTTTTGTCTGGCAATCAAAAAGAAAAAAGTCCCATGAACCACACCTGCTGGGACAGATAAATCTGTCAGGTCTGACAAACATAAAAATGAAGTTGTTCCACTTTCATTAATGATCTTATTCATGAGAAAATCAACAGTTCCAGCGAACGACTCGGATGAGCTGAACTGAGAAAGCACAGCTGAAGTTAGTGTTACGCAGAACATGAAGTACTTATTGTTTACTGTCAGTATTTCACACATCAACAAGAAACACTTTCCGAACAGCAGGGCTGCGGGCATGAAGTGCTGTAGACGCCGTGTTGTTTTGTAAGCAAAGTGATTGGTTTGTGGCGTGTGCGTGTGGGGGCGAGCTGATATCTCCGATAATGGAAGCAGTTCTTCCCTCTGTGGAAAAACCACCCTGACAACCAGACATGAAGTCCTGCTCCTCTCAGGAATCCAGCTCACACACACAACCTGAACGCTGTCAGTAAATGTGTGTGTGTTTGAGTGGGTGTGTTTGAGTGTGTCTTCTCACCTAAAACCTTCCAAACATCTGGCAACATGCGCCTCACCTGAAGATGTGTGCTTCCTTCAATGGCCTAAAGTGAATGACACACAAATTTGAATAGAATGAAGTATTCATAACTTGTGCGTGTGCGTGAGTGTGTGTGTGTGTGTGTGTGTGTGTGTTTGAGGAAGACTTGTTATCTGCTAATGTTTACACACCCTTTTCAGTGGAAATGCACAGCACACTTGACCAGTTTCCATATCACCTTAATGACTGCGTCCACTGCTGTAGAAACGAGTGTATTTCTAATCTGTGTGTCCATCTGTCAGTGAGTAAAGGCTTATTCAGTTCAAAAATCACAGGATTTTTTAATTTATATTTTACCGTAATTTCAGAAAATCAGACAATTTGCAAAAGACAAAAGCACTTTTGTTAATTTGACTGCACATACGCAGGGTTGGGTATTGTTTTGCATTCTTTCGATGCTGTTGATGCCTGAACTTTGGCACAGATGTGGCCTTATATTCACACTGTTTCTGTTTTCCCTCACTGGTCAGCCCGAACCATTTGCCACATCGAGCTCATTTTTTAGTCGACACAGAAACTGTGGCATTGGTTGCTATTAGCAATTAATTTAATATTTCGCACATTAATCAAAGACATATGCAGATTTAAAGCGACAACCAACAAGAAAAGCTCTGCAAACCCACAGTACAGCAGGCAGATACAGTTACAGCGAAGAGCATTCAGCAGCTAAAGAGCCAGATGTTTCCCTCTGGAGACGGAGGAGACCAAAACGGAGCTAAACAAATGTTAGACTTAATTTCATCAGGTGGACAGAAACATGACTCCAAATGAGTTCTGATGCTGTTCTGCGTCTGTTTGATGGTCAGCAAGTCAATCATTGTGCACAGTTGTTCAAAAGTCATGCTGCTGTAACAAAGCAAGAATGTTGCCAACAGAAAATGCGACCATCAGCGCTCACTTCACACTCAGCAGTATGGCCGCACCTAACAGTGAATTCTAGTATAAATGTATTTCTCTACGCATTTGAGAAGTCGTCACCAGTGACATTTTTGCACTTTTTCTTTGAAACTGACTTACATGTTAACTCACTGTCAGAATAATTTCCTGTCCACTGAAAAATCCGTTGATTCACTCATAGTTTCAGCGCGACTTGACAGTTTTGTTAAACACTCAAGAAGAATTGAAGTTTGATATCCAACCACTCACGACGAGGACTCAGTTTCAAGAAATGACTGATGAGGAAAAGCTCATGCTCTTTAAAATGACCACAGACAATGACCAGTTTCCTACTAAAGATGGGACAGCACTGTCTGTCTGTCTGTCTGTCTGTCTGTCTGTCTGTGGAAAAACCTTGAATTTTATCATTTTTAGGAATAAATGCAGCGGGAGGCAGATGGATACACAAATGGAGAGTCTGAGCATTTTCTCTCTTTCCCACTGCCTCTCATTAACACATCTATCCTTCTCCTACACACACACACACACTCACACACACACGCACGCACGCATGCACGCACACAAACATGTAGAACATGTAGAACATCCAGAGTTCAGAGCGATGCACTGGGAGGTGGAGGTAGAGAGAATCTGCTGCTATAATTAGAGGAGCGTTCAGGAGCCATACCGCTGAGTTGTTGAATGTTTAATGTCAGGCCTGCAGGCGTTAGAGTCACAAAGAGCAAACCTCTGAGCCCCTTTACGCCACCTCTTAACACACACATCCTCAGAACACGCTCACACACACACACACACGGAGGCCTGCGCAGAGGTACGGGTGAGGTGAGCAGCAGTAACAGTAGTAAACTGGATGAGTGGATTCAGGTTTCAGAGAGGAAGCAGCAGCACAATCCGTGGAGACAGACACGGGACATGCGACAACTGAGCGTGTAATTCCCTGCTATTGTCTGTAACCTGAACCACATAATGACACGGGAACACAAACCTCCTCTGGATGAGGTAATGGTCAAATCCCTCTGACGAGCAAGAGGAACTGCTCCCGACATGGACCGAGAGCACAAAAAACCTGAGTGTTTGAACTCACACCTGTCATAAAATACGCTGTTATTTTTTAATGAAATCTGTTTTTTTAGTCACTTTGCAGCAGAATAGCATCCAGTACATGTTTAAATCTAAAAAAACAACAACACAGCACTATAAATGATGAAGTTCATCAGTCAATAACTTCACAATTTAGAGCAACAACAGCTGTTATTTTAAGTGATTTTGTGTAACAGCTTTAAATTGCCATGCACAGACACAGCACAGCCTTTTATCTGCCCTGTGCAGCACAAACAGTGTTATTTGGTTTCCTCTCGTCATCCTCTGTGCAGTTTAGGACAGACTCTGGAAGCTAAACGAAGGGTTATGTAGGGTTGCATCCAGGGTTTGCTCTGCGGTTATTAGTGCTGTCGCGTCAGTCACTTCTTCTCTGTAGTCATTTCTTACTTATCAGTCAGCGTGTGTTGTTTTGCAATAATCGTTTCAGGCTTGTCAACTCATCGATTGAGCTCTGGGCATCAAATCACCAGAGAAAGTATTTTCTGCCCATGTGATTATTTCTAACTCGCATGGAGGCCCATCTGCGTCAGGACCCTTCAGACTGGATCAGGTAACATGTTAGTCACTGTACAAGCATTTGCCGTTTATCTTAAAATGGGGAAAACGTGCTGCCTCCCTCTGCGCAGCTGATTCCCATCTGAAAGCAATGTTAATAACGATTATCTGCTGTGGCTGTTTGCTTCACTTCTGCCTTACAGTGCCAGTTACAGCTGTCAACTGTTAAATGTGAGAAAATCCACTGCTTCAGACTTGCTTTTAAACACCTATACGACAATATGAAAGCGGGCACAAAGCATAGCTCATTATACTCTTATCACCTGTCCTAAAAATCACAAACGAGCCAATTATAGCCCCTTAACAGGTATTTAATTACAGTGTAAAGACTTACAACCTCCCCAGTTCATGAGACCAACGCTGCCTGATGTTTATCTGTTCAGGTTGCTTCTGGATTCAGAGTTTCTCTGAGAGGTTACACATATCACACATTTTAAGTGTGAACCATTCCCATGCTGGAAAATCTCACCACACCTTTTCCCCCCTGAGAAAGTATGATCATAAAATCCAGGCTCAAACACATGCAAATCCCCTAAATATTCAGATTATGTTCCTGTGAAGGGTGTTTATGGGGCTCAGTGCCTTCGTGAGACCTCGTCTTTCACTTTATCGTAACGCCTCTTCTGTTCTGAGCTCTGCTGCCTTGTTTGCTCTCTTTAAATTCACTATTATCATAATGTATTTTTTCTTTCCTCACAGGAAAATGCAGCGTGTCCTCAGGCCACACAGTGACCAGGGAGTGGCGGAGCACACTGGAATGTTTTAGAGGGGAAGCCGGGGAAGGATTTTAACTCTTAGGCATCCTGGATGACTTGGACCATGACTGTACTGAAGCTGAGGACATTTTGATTTTACTGTTTGATTATTTCCAGACATGAAGCAGCACTGAGGCTGGACACTGGTTTGTATACTCCCTCCTGTTTATTCTAATAGCCTCTTAGCGTGTACGCTTCAGGAGATTTTTTTGGGTGGCTTTGGTCTGAGTTGACCCTCCTGACTGACAGATGCACAGAATGTGACTGTCATGCTTATGAATAATCACAGACACTAAAACACTGGTTTGGGGGTTTATGGTGGCAGGCTGCTACACTCCCCTTGAGATGGCCCTTTTACTTTCTATCTAGGTGATGTATACAAGGAGAAGCCTGGAGTCTGTTAAATCCATGACATCTCAAACAGCTCTTACCCTGCTCAGGACCGGATTTCTTCGACAGGAGAGGCTGGGAGCGATGCGACGGCCGCTCCGGCTCCGATCCTGGCTCCCTCCTGCTGTTGCCTCGCTATTTATCGATAAGCTGTGGGTAGAACCAGTCCTCCGCTGCGGTGCCCGCCTCTCTCGTCTCGGGCTCGGGGGCTCCTGGCAGGTGACGGCGGCCTCTGGTCTTGCTGCGCCCCAGGAGCGCGGCGCTGAAACTCCGTGTGATCTCCGCAGCTCGCTCCGCTTCTCCCTGCCGCTCCTCCGCCGCCGCCGCTGCTGCCGCTGCCCTCTGACGTCAAGGAGGAAAGCCCCGGTCGGTGACGTCACGCCGTCAACAATACGGAAACCCCACCCCGTGGCGTCACCTCCCGTCAGGAAGTTCAGCGATTACTGTAAAACCAAATGTGTGTTTGTTTGGAAAGGGGAGAGGAATAACTGGGAAGAGTTTTGTTTTGGTGGTGAGAGAAGCAGAAAGCTTCATGTTCAGCTTCACGGTTCTGTTCTTCATCACTGCACTCATCACACTTCAAAGAAAAACAGCAGATGATAGCATCTGTAGTTGATCAGATAGTGAGAAGGTTTGCCTGATATCACCTTGTTGTCCAGGTACCCCAGCCCTTCGTTGGCATGAGAATAAAGATGTGCGTCAACATCCCACATGGCTTCATCCAATAATCGTTCAAAGCCTAAAGAAGTCAAACAAACAGAAGCCGATCATCTCAGGACCCCTCAGGCTGATAATGTGACCCACTGACAGCAGGCTGAGGATGGCGGATGCCAACAGACTGATCCGTAAGGCCAGTGACGTTGTGGGGATGGAGTGTGACTCTCTGACGGTGGTGTCAGAGAGGAGGATGCTGATTAAGCTACAGACTATCTTGGACAATGTCTCACACCCACTTCATGATGTGCTGGTCAGGCACAGGAGTACGTTCAGTGAGAGACTCATCCCACCAAAACTCAGGACTGAGCGCCACAGGAAACCATTCCTGCCTGTAGCCATCAACCTGCACCACTCCTCCCTCTGAATGGCCCTTCCTTCTGTATATACTGTTTATTTTTTCTCAGTATATATATTTTGCTGTATATTTGTTGTATGTATGTATGTGTGTGTGTGTGTGTGTGTGTGTATATATTCTCAGTATAAATATTTTGTTTTTTTATATACATCTTTTCTTTTCTACTTTTATCTAATTCTATCCTTGGAAGGAGAACCTGCAACAAAAACAATTTCCTGTCGGGGATCAATAAAGGAATTCTGATTCTGATTCATCTCAGGGGCCGCACCATCAGGTTGGGAGGCAGTGGGCTAAACATGTATAAAGAATTTAAAACTAGCTCCACCTCAGCCAGCTACAACTGCAAAATGCTGCATTTGCACTGATGCACCAGCCTTAAGAACACTGTTTATTGTATCAGTCACAGGGGATGAAAAACAAATACTTCTACTTTAAACACCTGAAGTACTGGATGAAATTACCTCACCACCGCTTTTCAAATCATATTCCTGTCTTTTTATATCACCGTGTGTTTCTTTTGTGTGTTCTGCACATGCCTGGATTGACCTTTTGGTGGCCTCGGGGCAACAATTTGCTGCTGTTGCATCAAAGTTTCCATTAAATACACAGCACTCACCGCAATGTAGACGGCAGCTTCATTATATTTCGCACAAAGACTCAGAAACCAATCAATACCCCTAAAATGGAGCATTCACCATGTGCAAATTTGCAAGAACCAGGGGTTTCGCAGTTGCCTGGTTGGTCCTCCCGTCTTGCTGATGTAAAGAATACTGATTGCTTTGAACCAAGATGATCCATGTTTGAGTCATTTTTGGGTTAAAACACAAGCACAACCTCTTGCTGGACTTCCTTTCTCCAAATATCAACGTCTGCATTCCTATCATGTCATTTACAGCAAAAAGCCAAAATCATGTCTTTATCAGTTAGCGAACACATTAAAACTATTATATTTATCTACAACAGCCAGTTTAAACTGATTCAACAAAAGACAATGTGCACAAAATGTGATGATCGCAGGAAAGTGAGATTTATTGGGAGGGGAAATATGAGGAATATGACAATAAGCTTTGCAACTACGAGCCTCACAGCACCGCAAATTTAACCTTAACTTACGACGTCTAACTCCCCTGATTTTCTGATTCCCTCCCTCCATCTGTCCACCCACCCGCAATCTTTTGCCAACTCCAATCCTTCGCCTCGGCGGCAATGGAGCAGCCCGGGATTCAACCAGCTGGAAGACAAAGGAGAGAGAGGAGGGGAAAAGTTTTGGGTGAATTACAGAGAAAATTCAACAAGCCACGACTAATAACACCTTTTTGGTCATTTAAATGCTGGAACTGTCAACAGCAACGGACAAAAAGAGCCGAGTGCAGTTAAAGTGCACACTGAAAAGTCACATTCATTTATGGGTGAACTAAACAAACAAGGTTTCAATTGTAAATCTACACATTCACAGCTTTCAAACAGTGACCAATAAAAAAGGAAGCAAGGCCTCACTGAGCACAGGACGGAATATTACGGGAAGTTTAGCATGAAATGGTCTGGCTGAGCTGAATAAGAGACTGGAATCTGCTTGCTGGGAGTGCCCAACATCTGCTTTTGTTTTTCCTCACAACAACCCCGAGAGAATAGAAACACATCGGTATTCGAGGGAAGGCGAGAGTGACACAGTCTGCATGCAAGATGTTTCCACTGAACACAAACAGCAGGTGACAACAGAGCCGGGAGGAATCGAACCGGCCAGGGAGGAGCCAAGGATTCAAGGACAGAGTCCTCAAAAAGCCGCTGTCACAGGAGCGTCCACAGGCCCAGTTTGTCATTTCCAACATGTGAAATATTACAGAAAAGAAATCCCTGCTGCTGTTCATATTTCAGACATGAGCCAGTGTGCCAGCAAGAAGAGTGTTTCTATGGAGCTGAGCATAGCAAGCCAGCACAAACCTGCGGAAGAAGCAGCTAAAAACCCCTTTGGGAGCAGCCGAAACAAAAGCCTGAAATCAAAACATTTCCGGAGGGGAATTCTTTTCTTGAGCCGCCGGTGTCCTTCAGCTTTCCTCTTTGATCCGGCTCACTTCACACAGACTGTGATGTCAGTCCTCCCGCCGAGAGACGCCGGCACAAGACACCAAGTCGTCATCGTTAACTTTCAATGTCACTGATAAAAAAAACTACTTTCCATCCATCTGACAGGGTGTTTGTCCAACTGGCCGCTGAACTCTGGACACTGATGTGCAAAACAACTGAAGACAAAGTTCACATGGAGGGGACTTTAAGAAGCTTTCAACAAGCTCTACGCTCAAATAATCTAAACAATCTGAACAAGGCATTTTAGGCACTCTTTCTGAAGCAACTTCGCTCTGATTTCATATCACATGGTTACATACCAGGAAAACCTGCAATAACTGATGTTTTTAGCCAGTTGGTGGCAGCAGAAGCAGGTTGTCGGCACAGCAGTGACATATATCACATTTACTGGCTTACATATGCAGCAGTTTCAGATAAACATTACGGACTCGTGTCTCTGAGCACGTGATGAACAGAAGTCTAATATTCTCTCTTTTAACTCTCTCTTTTGCTTCTGGTCACTACCAGCTCCCGAGGGACAGATTCTTTAGCTGCTAAGTTGCTAACTGTATCTGTCTCCTGTCCTGAAATCATCTTCCTGCTGCGGCCAAACATGACACCATGAGAGCTGTGAGAGTGAAGCGAAGCAGTGAAGCTGAGGCCGGACAGCTAAAACCCAGGGTGTCCACAGCTATCAGACATGTGATTTTAAGGCTTTTTTTTGCCTTTTCAAGATCATTTTTAACCCGCAACCTTTGGACAAATCACCTTTTTCAAGCATTGCAGCTAAGCAGCACACATATTCTGGCAGTACTTGTTCTACTCTTTTTATATAATGTACAGTTCTACTCTTTTTTGTATAATGCTTCAGATTCAGGTGATAATTCTCTGTAGGTTCATCACGACGACTGCCAGCTTTCACATTATCATCTGATAAATACTGATTAAATGTGCTTTAAAGGCACTGGGAAACATTGAAGACTACACATTCACAGTCATATTCAACAACCAAAAACTAGATCACGCTTTTGTCTAAACAAAGGAGAGATGTGTCAGTGCCTCTTTACACGTCCATTATTATCCATTAACCAGCATCCACAATTTAAAAACGGCTCGGGAGTGCCTCATTACAGCACTGTGTGTGGAAATATTTGGTGCGACTCGATGATCAGCCTCCCACTGCTTCTGACACAGATTTATCTGAGAAATGTGGTCTCTCAGATAATAAGATTTCACAAAAGGCAGACAGGAAATCACACGCATCACTTTCTCAGACCAGCGATGGTGTGGAGCCACGCTGAGCTCCACTCAAACACCATTTAGGCCCAGAGGATTAATTCAGCTACTAAAACACTGTACGGTCCGTTCCACAGTAAAGTGCATATTGATTTAGAAATAAGCCATATCAATCAAATGCTGAGTTAATTTTTAACAAGTACAGTCTCTCAAACGTCCAAAAGGTCATTCATGGAGTCCGAGAGAGCGAGAGCAGGACATGAGCCAAGGAGGAGAAGTAAGAGGAAGAGGAGGAGACAGCAGGTTACTGGTGGATGAATGAAGGAAGGGAAGTATGTCCCGGGTTGAGGGGCAGGGGGAGGTCTCCACTGGACACAGTAACTGATGCATCATCATCGTCTGAACCCCCTGATGTGTTAGTTCTGTGGTGAGCTGGAGGTCTGAGGTTAAAGCATCAGCAGCACCGAAACCTGCAGCTGAAACAGATTTCCTCATGAATGACTTAAAACTGGTCATATAGACTGTGCCACCCCCAACCCCTCCACCACACAAAATCAAGACATGACTAAAAGTATGCAGAATTAGCCATTAGCAGTCCCTGTGTGCAATCGACTCATGGCGTCACTGGGTTCCTTTGATACCGAAGACAAGATAAAAACATGATGATTCTCAGGCGACTTCTGGAGTTATAAGGAGGGTCTTTTTCTATGATTTCTAAGCAGATTTATTTACTTGCACTGGGGCAAGAGGGAAAGCATGACCCTCGGAAAGTCTAAGTCACACTGAATCAAAAAAATGTGCATCATGTCTGTGTGTTCAGATTTAACTGGAGTACAGTTTTTGACACAAACTGCATCAATCAGGTGCTAAAGGTCAAATACCTCAGCTGTGTGTCATAACCATGGAAGCAGACTACAAGAAGGAGCTTCCCACTCTTTACATTTCGCTAAAGGCCACTGGAAACAACTGGCAGGTGGGACAATTCACATCTGCTGCGTTTCTATGCTGAAGGAAGCGAAGGAGGAGGAGGAGGAGGAGGAAACACAGCTGGAAGGAAAAACAGGAGATCTACTGCACGTGCACGAGAATCAGACACTGAGGAAGAAGAGAAAAGGGCAAAGTCATGGATTAAACAAGAGCAAACCTGTCCAGCGAAGGCAAACAATATGCAACATCGATGTTTTTAAACACGGTCCGATGAAAAGCATTCTGCTCTGCTAAATGTCAAAACCTTAAATCTCACGTCTGTGTCGCTGAAAGGTGGCGGCAGCAGCAGCAGCAAAGTGCTCAGCGTCAGTTTGTTTGCTGCTTATCGATCAGCTCTACACTGACTTGCTCTCTTTCAGACCTGATTTTGTGATCAAGAGTAACAAAAATACAACTTTAAATCCTTTCTGTTTCTACAACAGGGATCACACGGCTGGCATATCGTGACTTTCTTGAAGCGCTGGCGCCACATCGAGTCTCCATCTTCCACGTTTACACCTCGCCAAGTTACATTTTGTTGCCACTGTGACTTGATCAACTCTTGTGTAATCTTCACCCTTGAGGGAAGAAAGAACCCGCTGGAGGGGATGTGGGAAGGATGAAAAAGCTTTTTAAATGAAGAACACTTCGACTTTACAGGCGGTGGCACGGGCGGGGACTTCCGTGGCAGACGAGAAAGCGGCGACGATGGAGGCGAAGACGACACTCGGGCTCTTGGCGGCGTCGACGGCCGTGTGCAGGCCCCTGGCGCTGTAGTACTTCACCAGAGGGACGGTCTGCCGGTGGTAGGCCTCCAGGCGGGAGCGCAGCGCCGTCTCATTGTCGTCGCTGCGGCGGATGAGCGGCTCGCCCGTCACCTGAGCGCGGACGAGACGGGAGAAAACACATGAGAGGTGGGACGAGGACAGAGAAGCACTGAGCGGTAAAAGCTGCAAACCCTGAAAGCAGTTTCACCTCACGCCGACAATTAGGTCAGTTCTCTCATCTTTCTTCTCGCGTCACTTTTTCCTGTGCTGCAATCTGTCTTTGTGTTAGTCAACAAAACAGAAGCTGTGGAAATCACAGCCTCCTTCCTAAGCGGGGGATTGTGTGTCACCATGTGCGTAGCTTTGCTTGTAGATGAGCTACTTAGTTTCACACACAAAGCACTGATGGATCCGACCTGTGGGACTGGTATCCACACCAAACCTGGCTTTAGAAATCAGATCAGGAATCAGCCAGACGTGACAGATTCACATTAAATACAGTTTACAGTTACTCTTCAGCCAATAGATGCGTTTAAATCAGCATGAAAAACTCTGTTTACTGTCGTTAAAGCAGGAACATCTGTAAATCAGCCTGTATTCATCTATCAATTAGTATGGATGATTCATACGCTATCTGCTGTGCACAGTATGAAAGCCTGCTTCAGTTAATTAAGTCCCTGAAGGCAGCAGGACACACATGTTGATAAATCTGCAGTCTCTGGATATGTAATGCACCAGAGTGCAGAGCCTTTAGCGCCGGACGCGTCGAGTTACTCATCAGCTGGTGGATGAACATCTGAACAATTAACGATGACCTTTGATACACGACAACAAAACACTGCAGGAAACTCTGACCTGATCGCCACCTGGAAAAACTTTTAGTGCCATCAATAAATCAATCACCTCCCACTTCAAAGCCAAATGGTCTCTCCTCACTGGGTGCCACCGCAGAGCAGACTGCATGTTCAAAATGTTAAAAGACATCATGCCAATATTCAGCTCGTGGCAGATCTGAACTTTTCTCCTATTTAGAGTTCATGACGTGTGTCTGGAGTTAATGTGCTGAATCAAAGGATGGTGGCTTTGAACCAAAAACATTTGGAACAAACGTTTTATACACTCAGATTGCGTCAGAGCACTTAAGTCTGAAGCTGGCTGATTGTCACCAATCTCCAGCCCAGCAGTGATTGTAGGTAGGTGGCAGTTTAGCCAGAAGTGGTTTCTAAGTGGGTTGATAGTGAAACTACTTACGTCATCCTTCATGGGCTCTTTGGGGGGGTTGAACTCCTCGTGGTAGGAGCGGCCACTTGGCTGATGAATTAGTCTGGGGAAATGGAGGGGAGACGATGAGGAGGACAAAACAAGGACGGAAAAGAAATCAAGAGTGAGAGCAGAGGAGGAGGAGGAGGAGGAGGAGGACAGATGAGGGTTAGACAGCCACAGTGACTCACTAACTACTTAACTGTCCTTTTCACATCCCACATTCTGCCCTTGTCCTACTTGGGCTTGAAAAGGCAGCAGCCGGCCTCCTCCTCCTCACACTGGACCCCCATGGACAGAAAGATGGCCCATTGCAAAGTGTCTTCTGTTCAGTGTGGCGTACGGTTAATGTAGAGCGGTTATTGTGAAGAAAGAGGACAGACATTGTGTTGCAAAACACACAATAAAAGGTTTCACAACACAAATTTTGTAAAGCGCCGACACGTGTTCAGATGAAGGCCTCTGAAAACACGTCTGCCTGTTCAACGTGTGGGTCAGCCTAAAATCAGAGCGCAGCGTGTTATATTAAACCGTGTCAAAACTCTTACATAAATAATGACCTGTTGCACAACGGAGGCAGAGATGGAAACGTACCAGGAAACAATAACACACTGCCAATTAAGTTGTTATAAGGGTTGAAACTTTCTCCTCAGTCCTCCCTTTGGCCTCAACCTGCGGAGCTTACGTAAGCGAATCAGTGCCAGGTCCCACCAAAAAGTGGCACAGCAACATTTATCAGAGCATCTCTGCAAAGTAAGTGCCGCTGGACGCTCGGTGACGAGGCGACTTCCTGCGGGTTGCGCAGCGGCTACTGTTGGGTGATTCACTTGCGGCAAAACAGACACAGTCTGGGCACGATTAAGGACAAAACCAGGTCGTAGACAGGCGTAAACAAGCCGCCACCACTGAGGTGGCCCACTGTAATGTGTCACCACGTCTGTAATAAAGCTGTGGATGATAAAGTCTGCCTTCAGTGGGCCGCTGCTGGACCACAGACCTCATGACAGCATATATGCGTGTGGGCATGTGTCTTTAAGTATTTAAATTCAATGCAAGGAATCAAGGATTGCCAAGGTTGTTTATGATTTATGATCATAATCAAGTAAGCATGCAACGCTCGTTTGTGGCAGGGAGACAGAAGCGGGGTGTTAATGTTCTGTTTTCCCCCAAAACCTGCCGAAGAAACATAACTTCCTGCAGGTCACCTTCATCAGTCCCGCTCAAACATCTCTGCGTCTACGTTCAGCTCGACGGCGCCATCGCAGTAATGCCAATGTCACACGGGAGCACGGAGCATAAATCAGCTGGGGACATGGATAATTGGATGTGGCCACACCATTTGTCTCTATTCCCTCAAAGGTCAGCACTGTCGAAATGGCTTTCAATTGGTCAGTGTCGCAAATTACAGCGTCCGTGTTTACCAAAGCAGAACTCTGAGGCCCTGAAAGCACCTTGAAATCAACAGATGTTTTTATTTTCTCATATGAACAGTGAAGAGAAGAAGCGCGTGTCCTCGTCCATCAGATAACAAACACTTCACCTTGGATTCATTTACTGCTTTCTTTTCTTAAAACCACGACAATAATTCATCACTAAAAAAAAATATGTGTTTAGAAGTAACTTTAAGTGTCAGTCATGAGCTGTCGCTGCCTCTGACATTCAGTTTCTTTGTTCTACACATGTCCGCTTTGAGCTTCATGAAAAGTGTCAGCACACAGTTTCAAAGTGCAATCGAGCGCTGAGCAGAGACAGAGTGCAGCACATTTCATCAGGGACGGACACGCTGACTCCTTTAAGGATTCAACCTGTGACCTTGCAGCCACGGGACGCTCTCAACCCCTTCAGGCCACCTTCGCCGTTAATCGCATGCCTTCACGCTCCACTTCCCTCCAACATTATCTCACTGTCCCAGACTCCACTGTTCACATTAATCAATCTACCTGCCCGGCTGGATTCACCACGCAGACAGAATGAGGAGCTTCTCAGTCTGCATCACGGGGATCATAAACCCCTGGGAAATAAAACAGATTGAACACTTTCTTTGGTCTTGAATAATTCATTCTCTCTCTCGGCTCCTACCTGCCACAGATCCGACGCACCAGCAGAGAGTCGTCGACGGCGAACTCGATCACAGAGTCCAGCTGCTCGCGTCTCTTCTCCAACAAGTCGTCCAGCTTGAGGAGACGAACAGAGGGAGTCAAACATGAGACGTGACTGACATCTATTGTTCAGTCCAAAAAGCTCCCAGCGCTTAGATCTTGTTCTCGTTTCCTTCCACTGCTGACTAAACAAAAACATCAAGAGAAAGTCTGAAACGCTCAATGATATTCTGTAACACACAAAACAGTGACAGGACCTAAAACTACAGGAGAAAACTGCTTCAGTTTGCAGCATGTTGATCTGACATCATCTATATCCACATGTTTTATGTATGCAGTGAGCAGATCTTAGACTGGACACGGACAAACATCGACTCTTCTATTATGACCAACAAATTAAATCCTAACCATCTCCGCCTGTTTGACTGTGCGAGGGAACCCGTCCAACAGGAAGCCGTTCCTGCAGGCCGGCGTGTCCAAGTTCTTCTCTATGAGCTCCACGACCATCTCATCGCTGACCTGTGAGTGGACAAAGACGATATGTATGAAAAGACATGAATCTATTCACGCTGCAATCAGCTGCATTCTGCACAGTAACAGCTCTGTACAGAAGTCACACACAGTGTCAACAACAGACTGACATTTATTACAAAAGACAACATGCTGACACAGTTCATTTGCTCCTGATAGACATGATACACAATAAACTTCCTTCATGACAATGAAAGGAGAACAGGCAGACTTGTTTATGCAGTAGATCAACATAAGCAAACACAAACTGCTCTGAAATGAGACATCAGTCACGTGATGAGACCCTGAAAAGGAGACCGAGATATAGTTCCACTACGTGATTCATCTGAAAGACCTATTAATGGGCAAAAATGGCTCACCTTTCATCAATTTGCATGATTGTTGGCAAGTTTATACAAGCCTGCTTTGTCCATGAAAGGTGGAGACACCCAGTGGAAAAGAGATGAATTGCGCCACAGCATGAGGCCGTGAAGGCGCAGTTCATGTCTTTGTGTGATCACTCGGAGGGTTAGGAGTCATTACTCACCTCTTTTTCTGGCGTTATTGTGACACTGTATTCAGAACACTATAAACATCATCCCTGCACCATCTAATATGCAGCATTTCATTAACTCGCTGAAATTCAGCATTTAGAGAACATTTCTCCTTCCTCTTCCTCAGTTTAAGAAACTCTTAAGCCTCTTAAAAGTTCTCCTCCTGACTCCTAAATTCTTAGAAAAAGTCACCATTCCAAGAACTTCCTAAGAATTGTGCCACTATGAGCAACTCTCTGCACTCAGAATATGTATGAATGTGGCCCGAGATGTCATAACCTGTGATGAAGCCGACCTTCATGAGTTTTTGTTTAAACGGGTCATTTCGGAGGCTGGAGGCGTTTTTAATATTGGTCCATCTTATCTTTATCGCTGAGGGTGTGAGTGTGGAGCGAGTGTAAGAGTTGCAGGTTCTGACCCTGCAGAATAGCCGAGTAATGTGATTTAACACTACATACAAGATCAACTAGAGTCACAGTCTCATGACTGACGGCCTCAATCAACCAGTTAAGTTGCAGTTTACATCCATGTCAGTCCAGACGTGTATTTTTTTTTTCTTTAGAAAAGGCAAGTTCTCTCTGTATTGACATGCAAGAGTCCAGTGAATAATGTCCAGTGAGAAACACGCTGTTTGCACTTAGAGACTGTTTTTACAGAGCAGTACAGAGGACTGATAGAGAGCTTCATCATATGGCACAATCTCCTGAAGCTCAATATCAGCACAGCCAGTGAGCTTGTAGGGACTTAATACTTCAAATACTGATGCTTCACCTTCGTCTTCATTCGACAGCACAGGATATGGAAACAATCAGCACAGTTTCAAGGAGGACACAAAAGATCAGTGTCACCAACTCAGTGTCTGACTAAATGTGAAAAAGGTCACAGTCTGTCCTCTTGTTCCTCAGTTTCGCTGTTGAACTATGACCAGAAGTCTTTTTGCAGAACATTATGATGTCACAATGAAGCTGACCTTTGACCTTTTGCAGAAAAAAATACATCACTCCGTTATTTTATCCTGATTATGGCCAAAACTGTATTTTGTGAAAGATCTAATCAGCTGATCCTTTTCTCTGCCTTCATTTTGACATGCAGCAAAGGGCTGCAGGCTGGAATCAAACCTGGGCTCTAATCAGTTCATCCTTGAGTCCAGGGGCACCTTTGTGTCAGAGCTGATGAAATTCCCTGCGTTCACCAGTATGGGAAGGAGGGGCAGACACCCAAAAAACACAATACCTTTGTCTATATTTGGCTGCACTCCAACTTGAAGGAAAGTAAATTTTCCAGGAAAACTCTGGTTTGCTGCTCTACAGCTGCTGGAAACCATTTTAGTGGTAAATGTCACTGAAGACAAACAAAACTGAGACATCTAGCCATGAGGGACCGGACATAAAAGGCTGTAATGTCAACAAGGAGCCTCAGAGAGGGCAAAGGAGTCGAGACAGAAAAACACACAGAGCTCATGAGAAGATGAGCAGAACGTTACCAGTTTGCCAGAATCCATGGTCTCCTTGAGCCTCTTGCCGAGCTCGGAGCCCGAAGCCACCATGGCCCTCAACATGTCTCCGGTGGCCAGGTGGCAAACACAGTACTTCTCTGCCAGCCGGGGGGCCTGCAGGGAGGAGGAGAGCTCGTTCAGGATACACAACAAATCACAGAAGGTGCAAATTATCACCAGCAACCAGACAAATGAAGAAACAGGTTGGCTGTGAATTTCCACTGATTCTGTCGGAGAGCCAACCACCTGCAAAAGCATCAAGCAGATTACCTGATGGCAGCAACACTGAACTTTAAAGCTGTGCAGGCCGAGTGACCTCTGGAGCATATTCAGCTGTCATGTGTATAACTCAACTGGGAAAGATGATGTTTGCATACGGCAGCATGCGACATATAGAAACGAGCAACATGCAATACAAGTAGGATTAGTTCGATTACCACTTACTCTACTGATCGTCGTTTTGATGATTTAAAATCAAATAACTTGTTTTGTCCAACCAAACACAAGGACATTCAGTTTACTATCATACAAGATGAGGAAAAGCAGAAAATCCTCATAGGTTTGAAGCTTGGAACAGAGAATGTTTGGCACTTTTCTGCTGAAAAACTACGAATCGAACATCAGAAAAGTTGCTGATTAATCTTCTCATCATCTGAATCTACTCATACAAACCAAGTGACTCTTCAGAGAGCTTTCCTGGGAACAGAAGACTCAAACCAGATGCTAACATGGTCAAAGACAGAGGAGACTGAGGACACAGCATGCCCGAGCACGTGTCACAGGTCTGAGAGCCGTTCACAGTGTGGAGATGTCACACCACAGGCTGAAGGAGGTCACTGTGACATGTTATTGAGGGTCAGGCTTCTGCCTCCAACAAAGTCGCAACAGAAATCTCTCTGAAAATGGATTTATGAAACTGGAGTCTTACGGGGAAAAAGACAACGATGTGCCTTTCCTCCTAAAATGTCAAACACAATGACGTCCACTACTGCGTGTACTTTGTCTTTGGTGGACATTTTGCAGTTTTCTAGACAGATGGTTGGTCTCACAAAAATGCATGTCAACACTAGTCAGTACGTGTAGAAAATTATGTGATTACCGGCTTTAGAATACGTAATGGTATATCTCCATTGAGCCTTAGAAGACGGATCTACCTGAAGCACTGGTTTGACGGGAACAGATCCAGGCCAACATACAGCTGAGCTTTCTCTTGTATTTATGTATTTCCACATACACTGTACAGTCAAAGTGCAGGCCAGCACCACTGTGTTTCTAAATCATTTGCTAATTGCAGCACCCGGACATGATTTTCTACAATTAAAATAACACAGCTGGCGACAAAAGCTAACTTTGACTTTAGACATTCGGGTTTTAAGATGTAACTTTTGACAGTGAAACCACAAAAACACACAAGCGCGCATCTGCATGGCGTTACATGTTTCTTAAAGCTAGTGAGCTAACTTCTCCACGAAACTGACCCGCGTGTTTCCATTCAGGATAACACAACCTTCATCTGAGCAGAAATAAGCTTTCCAGCTGAGTGGGAGTGACATATGGAAACAGGTAAAACAGGGTAGGTTAGCATTAGCATTAGCTAGTAGTATTACCGACCATGCGCTTAACGCTGCAGTTTTTCTAAGCTAACGGCTAACAGCTAGCTACGCTAGCTCGCATTGGTCTCTCTCTCACCTGAGTTCCCTTCCCGGCTCCGGGTGGACCGAGCAGGATGGCACGAATACCCTCCTGCATATCGGCTATAGCCTCTTTCAACTGCGTACTGGGGGCCATGTCTGGACCGGGAGACACCAGGGCAGAAACTTTATTAAAGTCTGTCTGTGTCGTCCTGGTGACACTTCAGCCAACTTGGCCAGGAAGGAAAAGGAACGTTTCCGCCTCCTTTTTTGCAACTCCGGTTAAGCCCCACCCTCTACAGGAGAATACAGCATTTGATTGGCTGTCAGACTTCTCTGTCAGAAATCGTGTTCGTTGATTGGAAGGAATTCCTGCAACTTTATTTAAAGGCTTCAATCCGAGATATTTAGTATATTAAAAAATGTGCATTGTTTTGTGTCACGTTTTATTTTATATTCTGTCTTTTAATATAAAGTATAATCTTCCTTTGATTTGGTGTTTCCAGCATCTGCTTTTTAGGTTGCACAGCTATAACAATTGTTTTTATTATTTATGAATGAATTTTGTTTTTGCCTTTCTGGGCTCTTTTTCAGGCTCTCTCAAATTACAAAGGTTATCTTGATTTCACTTAGACTGAGCAAACTCTTTGACTTTGATAGTTTGTTTGATAGTGACAGCACACATTCAGTAAGGAAAGATGGGTAGAGAGAAATGGAAACAATCAGAACTTCATTGTTTTTAATTTTTCTGTTTTAGCGCCCCATCAACCCTGTTACACAACACAAAATCTCTTCACTTCCTGTCTGAAACAACCAGTCTACGTGGGACTTCTTTGCTGAAGAATATAAATAATATGTTTTGTTTGAAACAAAAAGGGAAGTCAGACAGTCATGTAAATGACACAGTGATTACCAGGGTGTGACTTTGGGGAAGATGTCTTAAAAGCCCTCCCCATCGTTGGTTCAGACAGGAAGCATTTGTTTGCTGTGAAACTTTGACCATCTCTTTCACCCTCACCGATGCTGAGCCACAACGGTAAAATGACTGAAGCTGATGTAATTTACTCTGATGTGAAGTTCACAAAATCGACGGGAAACACCACTGGTGAGTCTTAAACATGATACTTTACCAACACATCTATCTATCTATCTATCTATCTATCTATCTATCTATCTATCTATCTATCTATCTATCTATCTATCTATCTATCTATCTATCTATCTATCTATCTATCTATCTATCTGCTTTCTTAAGTGGTGACTTTTGCTTCCCTCTTGCACTTGGAAGACTGTGGCTAGAAATTTTTGAGAAAAAACGTTTCCGTTATTTGTTAGAGTCTGAGTGGAAATATGAACTTTTAATCTTCCTCTTCGTCAGTGTCCGGCACGTATTTGCAGCTCTTTCATCATCACTTTGGTTTTGTGACACAGGGACAGCTGTATCACCAGATGAAACAACATATGCCGAAGTCAGGAAAAAGGAGCCGTCCACAGAGCTCCCCGGTGGGTAAAAACCAGAGTTAAACAAACACACAGTTGAACAGTGGTCTTGAGTCAGTGGTCTTCAGGAGGCACATAGCAAATGTGCAAATGCATAGTCTCTGTAAAAAAAGAGGTTTTCTTCAATGAGCTTTCTTCATCAGACTCCAGAGCTAGTGCTGTCTTTGGAGACTCTATTAAATGAGAAAATAAAATGGAAAAGATTCTATTGTGCACAATGAAATTTGCACAAGAAAACCTATTTTGTGTTCAACAGAATGTATGAGAGGAGAGAAATAAACTCATAGCATTGCCTCATAGAATTAATCAGTTTAAATATTATACATAATAAAAAAGGATTAGATGTCAGATGAGGATATATCCTCATTTAACTTTAATCATCTTCAGTGTTTGTACTATAGATATACATTAATATCTGGTTCAAACAAACTGGAGACTAAATATTTGGAGGGTTAAAAGGCAATTAGAAGGATCAACCCATGTTTTTTTTCTAAACGCATATCATTCATTCATTCATCTTCTATACCAATTATCCCTTTCGGGGTTGCGGGGGGGCTGGAGCCTATCCCGGCTGTCAACGGGCAAGAGGCGGGGTACACCCTGAACCGGTCGCCCGTCGATTGCAGGGCATAAAAGCATATCTGTAACTTAATTTTCACAGATAAAAAATATCAAATTTGAAGTGCAATAAAGAGAAAACTGGCATTTTGTGTTTCTCAAATGACAAAAGTTTAGAAAACAGATGTGCACAAATCAAATATTACAAACACTACGAGTGTGAACAAACTGCAGCAGAAGCTGCCAGTGACATGAGCTTTAACTGATGTACTCAGAGTGAAAGCGGCTTCACAGGGTTTAAATTACGCTGTTTAAATGAGGTGGCCATTCTTTAGCGAAGCTATCTTCTGCTTTCCCGGCAAATGAAGAATAAACGAAACACAATCCACCAGCAGGTGAAGCCCGCTTCATTGTAAAATGGGAAGAAAAAAGAAATTCAAGGTCAAGAAGAGAAGAGGAAGTGAACATGGAAAGTGACAGATAAAAGTTTTGACATTTGTGACATAAAGTGCTAACTTCATGTTTCCTGTTTGTGTTGTCGACATGCTGTGGTCCCTGCTTCACACTCCACATCCACCAACTGAACTGTGTAATGGTGTGTGTAGACATCAGTACTCTAATGTTTGCATGTCTGATGTTTTCTCCTAACCTTTCAAGCATGCAGAGACTCCAAATAATTTGAATTTGAAAGTATAGTTTGAAGAATTTAACACAATAATATGAACATCTGTGCAGTGGGGGGATGTAACTAAATACATTTACTGAAGTATCCAAGTACAAAGTCTTGTCTTTTCATTGCACTTTCTACTTCTACTTCACTATGTTTCAGAGGGAAACATTGTACTTTTTACTTCAATACAATTATCTCACAGTTTTAGTTGCTAATTACTTTATGAATTAAGATATTTGCACAGAGAACAGATAAAATGTGATGTTTTATTACAGGACTCTGATTCAACATGTTGGGACGCTGCATAAAAAGTAAATAAATCCGAATGTGATACTTGAATGTGTACTTAAATACTAGTGTAATTAAGTGCATGTAAACACACTGTGTGTCTTCCACAGGCTCCCAGCAACAAGCAGAACCAAAGGGAGGGTCAAAGGTCACATCAGAGAGAGTGGCCATAGCAGTTCTGAGCGCTCTCCTGGCTGCTGCTGCCATTGCTCTTGGCTTCACCTGTGAGTTTGTAGTGTAGTGTGATAGAACAGCTTGAAATGAAGTGAATCTCAGCACAACATTCAGATCTAAGTTCAGTTTGCTATATTTATCTCAACGGATGTTGGCGAACGATGAGCTCTTCTTGCGATCCCCAGCGCTCCGTCTGATAAACAGACTCCTGCTCATCATCAGCACTGATTCATTTATCAAATCAGCGTTTGACCTTTACGAACTTTACTTTCTTTTTTCAAAAAATCAGCTTCTAAAAACATTCGAACCATGGAAGAGCTCCAGAAGGTGACAGCAGAGAACAAAAATCTCACAGGTCAGTTGAATCCTGATGATGACGCATCTTATTAATCTGTTTATTATCTAGAAACTCAACTGACTGGAACATGAAAGACTCTGGTTCTCTGTTCAGGTTTTCAAACAGAGACAATCCTGATGAAAGCCGAATCTTTTTCTCCTCTTTCATAACAGCGAGACGCTGTGAAGAAAAAACCTGTATCCATGTGCCGACAACGTGCCCACCAGGTACAGACGGCCAAGAACGTAAGTGATGGATTTTGCTTTCTCACACGTTTGCGTCCTGTCATGATGATTAAAGAAACAGTGATGGATTGACAGATAATCTGACAAGAAGTCAGATTGACAATCTACTAAAAACATATGAAGTAAAACTTCTCACCTCAAAGTTTCTGCTGCCTTCAAGTCACATGTGACTACAAACAGTGATTTGTTGGCCCTGACTGAAGTCTTTGCTGTAATCTCCTCAAAGCTGGGAGATGTCTGAAATGTCTGGAAGGCTGGGAGAAACATGGAGGACACTGCTATTATTTCTCCACCAAAAAGTCATCCTGGAATAACAGCAGAGAAGAATGCCGACTTAAAGGAGGAGATCTGGTTCAGATAGACAGCAGAGAGGAGCAGGTATAACACACTGCTGCAGGCTCATGTAGCTCACATCCTTATGTCTCTGCATTAGTTCACATGATCTCTCCACACATTCAGTCATTCCTGCATCAGAGACTGCAAGACAAGATGGACTATCCTGAGGACAAGTTCTGGATCGGACTGACGGACTCACAGGAAGAGGGGAAGTGGTTGTGGGTTGACGGCTCACCGCTGGACGAGAGGTCTGACTGTTGTTAACGTTTGTTGTCACTTTCCAAAATCAGCGTTCCCAGTTTTATTGAGCCGGTTCCTTCTGTTCTCTCTTAGTTTGAAGTTTTGGAGCACCGGAGAGCCAGATAACTGGACAGGGAAGAATGGGGAGATTATAGATGGAGAGGACTGTGCGAGGATGGGAGAGCAAGGATCAACAGACCTGAACTCTTGGTTTGATAAATTCTGCAAATCAGATGAAAGATTTATTTGTGAGAAATCAGCAGAAAATGGAAAATTAAAGTGCGAGTGAAACGTGGCTGAGCTTAAGTCTCACTCTGCCTGTAAACAACCTCAGCACTCGATAACGATGAGCTACGTTACTGTTATTCAGGTAATGTGAATAAATAAATGAATAAATAAAGCAAACATTAAAATACTTGCTCAACAATTAATTAAAAGATCCCAATAACAGATCAGCAGTGGTGAAGGCAAATATTTAGATTCTTTGCTGAAGAAAAAGTAATTCCACACTGTAAAAATACTCCGTTGCAAGTAAAAGTTGTGCGTTAAAAATATAACTTAAGTAAAAGTATGTGTGTATCATCAGAAAAATGTATTATGAAAAGTACTCATACAGAAAAATGTCCTCTGTGACTGATCTGTTCTATCTGAGATCATTAGATTATTCTAACTCATGCATTCATGTAAAAGCAGGAGCTTAATGTTGTCGCTGGTTGAGCTCATTTGATGATGATTTTCATTGTGGATTAATCAGCTGATCATTTTCTCAACTGATCAAACCTGAAGGTCATTAAAAAGAATGAAAACTTAAATGAAAAGCAGCAAATCTTCACACCTGTGACGCTGAAACGATGAACTGTTTTTGACTCACAGCGGCCAGTTACTCTTCTGTCAATCGATCGATCGATTCAACTGTTGTCAGCCGTATTTGTACAAACTGTTGACTAGTTTCATTTATACTGAAGCACTGTAGCTTGTGAAATCTTAATTTATTAAGTAAGTAAAGCTGTCAAACAACTGTGGTGAAGTAAAAAGTAAAACATTTCCTTCAGAAATGCAGTGAAGGAGAAGTGCAAAGTGGTCTGAAGAGGAAAGACTCAAGTACAGATCTGAGGTACTTTGACTTTACTGACGTACTTGAGTAAATGTACTTAGTTACATCCTCCTGCACAGAGCAGACAGGGATTGTCCGAAGCAGCTTTTTACTGCTCTTCTTCATAAGTGCCACAGCGGCATGGGGTCACTGTAGACATGTATTCAACTGTTTTCAATCATAACTTGTCTTATTTTGTTCTCTTTGTAACTTTAAAACATTTACAGACAAGATTCCTCAAATAAAGTTTGTTTACCTCTAATCCAACATCTACAGTTCTTTTTTAATTATTATTATCTTGGGCTTTTTAGCCTTTATGATAGAGACAGCTGATGCAATGGGAGGCGGGCAGAGAGAGAGGGGACGACGCAGTAAAGGGTGGGAGTCCAGCCTGTGCCCCCCCCCCCCACCCCCCCAAACACCTACAGTTAGTAAAACCACAACTGTGCCATTTATGAGAGGGAAGAATAACAAAAACGTTTGAATTATTTTGTCTTTATTGAGACTAAACAGCTCCAGTCTATTAATGTCTTGCTGGTGTTTGAACAAACTAAACAAAGACCTTTACTGAGATATTTCTGTTTAATGCAAATTTCACCAACACATGCATTTAGTTGATTTATCGTATGAAGTGCATCAACTGCACTGACCAAAAATGATCTTTCACCTGCAGATTATTTTTTCATGATCGCGTTTTCTCTGCTTCCTGTAATATTTTACTTCCTTTCACTTCTTTCTTTTCTCCCCTTGCGATGCACTTATATATTTAGTCAAACTATAGCAGAAATAAATTGACAAATCGTTACCGTTTCAACAATTTGATTGTGTTATCGTCTAAACGTCACTGTCAGGTTGACTGGGACAGTGTTTTAAATGCAATGCTCTTCAAATCTGCACAGACTTTACAGACAGACCTGAAATGTATGTTAACAGGCAGCACAACTACACCTGTGTCACCCAAAAATGTGCACTGATGAAGATGAAACATGTCACTTGTTTTCTCAAAGCGGATAACAGAAGCAGCAACGTCCCGTCTGTGCCCTCCGTGTTACAGCAGAGAAATAATTGCTCTTCATTTAAATTAACGGAAATGGAAACAGTTATTCAAGACCAGATCAAATAAAACCTCTTCCCCATCTCTGAGGCTGACGAGCAAAGCGAAGAACAGCAGAAGTGTCAACAGAGGACGTTGGCGGTGTGTTGCACATTGATGTGAAGATAAAACACGAAAAAACAGGATGCAGAAGCATCAGCGGTGAGTTTTAAATAAGTGGCATCATGTATCACTTATACCATCTGTCTGTCTGTCTGTCTGTCTGTCTGTCTGTCTGTCTGTCTGTCTGTCTGTCTGTCTGTCTGTCTGTCTGTCTGTCTGTCTGTCTGTCTGTCTGTTTATCCAGTTCTGCCAAAGCTTTAGAAGAAATACCAAGCATTGTTCTAACTGTAAAATATGAACGTTTAGAGAACAAATAGAAAATTAAATTTCCACAGTTCCACAAATGAATTCCAGTATTCTGGTTTTGTGCTTTGTGACACAAAGTTTTCTCAGCACTTATTCTATATTATATATTATTATAGCACTTATATTATAAGTCAGGATCTGGAAAACTCAAACAATGAGCCGTCCAGAGGGCTGCGCAGAAGGTAATAACCAGTGACAGAACGTAACTAAGTGCATTTACTCAAGTACTGTGCTGAAGCACATGTTTGAGGTATAGAAGTGTTTCTCCTTTATGCTACTTCCTACTTCTGCTTCACTACATTTCAGAGGGAAATACTGTACTTTTTACTGCACTGTGTTTGTGTTTGTGTTTGTGTCTGTGTTTGTGTCTGTGTTTGTGTCTGTGTTTGTGTTTGTGTTTGTGTTTGTGTCTGTGTTTGTGTTTGTGTTTGTGTTTGTGTCTGTGTTTGTGTCTGTGTTTGTGTTTGTGTTTGTGTTTGTGTTTGTGTTTGTGTTTGTGTGGCAGCTTTGGTGACTTCACAGATTCAGAGAGTTCATACAAAAATCAATAAATCAATGAATGAATTCTGATATATTGTTAAAGATGAAGTGACCATAATCCAGTGATATGATGTTAATATGATTCTGACATGAGCCGTTCTGCCTAATGAGTACTTTTACTTTCAGTACTTGAAGTATGTTTTGGTGCGTACTTCTCTACTTTTACCTGGCTACGCTTTGAATGCAGGACTTTTATTTGTACTAAAGTATTTTAACACTGTGTTGTTTTTACTGAAGTAAAGGATCTGAATACTTCCTCCACCAGCTGTAATAACCAGCGATGTGAGCCAACAGGAAGCTGAACTGTGATCAGCCATCAGCCATCATGAGGCATGTCGCCACAGTCTAACCAAACTGTGTGCTCTCGCGTGGGAACAGAGTATCTGTGTATAACATGAACAAACTGAGGCCTCCTTCAGTGTTGCATCCTATAAATGTAGAATAACATGTAATAAACGGGTTGATTTGAACGTTATGGATGACTCGTCTTTCACAGGAGTGCCCTGTTTACAGTGCCAGTGTTAAAAGTTGTACATGCAAGATAAAACACAGCACTGCAGCTGAAAGATAATCAATAAATGAATTAAAACAGGGCGTTCAGCTGACGGCAGCACTCCACAATCCAGAAAGACAATGACGAACTTGTAAATGTGCCAAATAAAAGGTTTTTGGGTAAAAAGTGAGCACCTGTAAGGACTTGAGCTGAGCAGGTGAAGTGTAGACTGAGACTGGAGGCAGGTTTGGAGTCCCACTTTAGAATAGGAAGAAACTGTATCACTGACTGTCTTCTGTCATTTTTGCTGAAATACTTCCTGTTACAATAAAGGAAGTCGAGGTTGAGGTTTAGCTGTTCATATGTCGTTATAATGAGATACTTGAAAAGCATTCATTTGGAACATGGACACACTTAACCAGTCCTGAAAGATTCAGAGCAAAGCATCAACTTAAAATTTCTTACTTTAAGAGCAGTTTTAATTTAAGTCAGTAAAACATGGTTAAACAGCTAATCAGAGATCTGAGGTTCATGCAATGCCATCGTTTGTTTGGTTTTCGATCTCTGTGTTTCCTGACTGTTACTTTCCAGTCAATCAAAAGCAAAGAAAGAAACACAATCATCCACCGGATCAAGACATGGTTAGTTCACAGTAAAAACGCAGCAAAGAGAAGAAGTTGAGGCAGAGAACAGATGTGTAATTAGAGTCACGACAGGAAATGTGAGCTTCTCCTGTTGTCTGACGCAGTGGCAGCGTTACACTGTTTACTGCTGAACTTTCGAGGTGCTGTTGTTTCCCTCGTGTTTCCAGTCTTTATGCTAAGCTAAGCTAACAGGCTGCTGGCGGTAGCTTCATACTTACCTAGTGATGTCAATCTTTCCATCCAACTCTACAAGAAAGCGAGACTCACATGAGAATTATAGATCACAAAGTGTTCCACGATTCAGCAAAGAAAAAGTAAAAAAAGACTTGCCTGTTACATGTTTGGAGTGACTGATGTGTTTTGCTGCACTTAATCATTTCTGCCATTAATGTTTCGAGAACTCCAGCAGTGATATGTTGTTGTGTCCATCCTGTGCATATCTGTACTTATTCTCACATCTCTGCCTCTTCTACCTGGTGAACAGGTGAAGCTGTAGCCTCCCAACAATGCTCAGGTGCAAATAGAGGGTCAAAGGTCACATCAGAGAGAGTGGCCCTGCTGGTTGTCAGCACTCTCCTGGCAGCTGCTGTCTTTGTGATCTGCCGTCTCTGTAAGTTTGTTATGTGGATCCATGTTGGTTGAGTGTGGAAAGATCCAGAAGATCACTTCAAAAGTTTGACTTTCAAAGCAATCAGGTTCCCATTAAAAACTGAATCCAGTCACATTTTTGTTCTTTCATTTCTTTAGACGTGCTTCATGTTTCTGCAGCACAGAAATCACTCTGACTTCATCTTAGAGGAACAATTGTTTATCATTAAGCACTGACTGATTGACTTGCACTTACTTTTTTCCATCAGCTCTTGCTATCGTGCACACCCACGAAGGTTTCCAGACACTGAGAGAAGAGCATGAAGCTGTGATAAGAAACCTCACAGGTAAGTCAGTCAGGTTTGGAAAATGTCAAAAAAGGCTTCAAACTGACAGCAGAGAACAAAAATCTCACAGGTCAGTTGAATCCTGATGATGACGCATCTTATTAATCTGTTTATTATCTAGAAACTCAACTGACTGGAACATGAAAGACTCTGGTTCTCTGTTCAGGTTTTCAAACAGAGACAATCCTGATGAAAGCCGAATCTTTTTCTCCTCTTTCATAACAGCGAGACGCTGTGAAGAAAAAACCTGTATCCATGTGCCGACAACGTGCCCACCAGGTACAGACGGCCAAGAACGTAAGTGATGGATTTTGCTTTCTCACACGTTTGCGTCCTGTCATGATGATTAAAGAAACAGTGATGGATTGACAGATAATCTGACAAGAAGTCAGATTGACAATCTACTAAAAACATATGAAGTAAAACTTCTCACCTCAAAGTTTCTGCTGCCTTCAAGTCACATGTGACTACAAACAGTGATGTGTTGGCCCTGACTGAAGTCTTTGCTGTAATCTCCTCAAAGCTGGGAGATGTCTGAAATGTCTGGAAGGCTGGGAGAAACATGGAGGACACTGCTATTATTTCTCCACCAAAAAGTCATCCTGGAATAACAGCAGAGAAGAATGCCGACTTAAAGGAGGAGATCTGGTTCAGATAGACAGCAGAGAGGAGCAGGTATAACACACTGCTGCAGGCTCATGTAGCTCACATCCTTATGTCTCTGCATTAGTTCACATGATCTCTCCACACATTCAGTCATTCCTGCATCAGAGACTGCAAGACAAGATGGACTATCCTGAGGACAAGTTCTGGATCGGACTGACGGACTCACAGGAAGAGGGGAAGTGGTTGACGGCTCACCGCTGGACGAGAGGTCTGACTGTTGTTAACGTTTGTTGTCACTTTTCAAAATCAGCGTTCCCAGTTTTATTGAGCCGGTTCTTTCTGTTCTCTCTTAGTTTGAAGTTTTGGAGCACCGGAGAGCCAGATAACTGGACAGGGGAGAATGGGGAGATTATAGATGGAGAGGACTGTGCGAGGATGGGAGAGAAAGGATCAACAGCCCTGAACTCTTGGTTTGATAAATTCTGCAAATCAGATGAAAGATTTATTTGTGAGAAATCAGCAGAAAATGGAAAATTAAAGTGCGAGTGAAACGTGGCTGAGCTTAAGTCTCACTCTGCCTGTAAACAACCTCAGCACTCGATAACGATGAGCTACGTTACTGTTATTCAGGTAATGTGAATAAATAAATGAATAAATAAAGCAAACATTAAAATACTTGCTCAACAATTAATTAAAAGATCCCAATAACAGATCAGCAGCATCCATTCGACAATATGAACTCATGCATTTTTAAAGATTTTGTCACAAATCAAGAGGTTTGCCAAGCAGTCACATGTATAAATATGTTAGCCGACTTTTAGACTGTCTTGTATGTTTGTGCTAGCTTTGCTTGCAGCTTTTGGCTGACAAGATTTTTTTTTTAAAAATCATTTGCCTGAAAAAGCATTCAAAACACGATATAGTTAAATAAAATCATTGACTGTGTATTTCATTGGATGAATGAATAATTAAAACGTCAAGACCACCAATAACAAAAGCACAAATGTTTCAAAAATACGCAAATGTTTTTTAGTTAGTAGGTTGTTGCGGTCACATGATGTTAAATGCAGATGCAGGGCAGGGGTCTAAACTCCACACACTTCACATTTTTTAATGTAAGATTATTACATATTGTGGCCACATTGAGCGACCATAATGCATGTTTTTCAGATCATTTAATGAACTGCTCTCCTTAACTTTATTGAACTAGTTTTCAGTCATATTGTCCAACCACAGCTGCAAACTTTGGGTTTTCTTTAGCTGTTTAGCTGCTGCAGCATTTCGGCTGCGCATGCTGATTTATCGCCACTGTCAGACGCTCTGATGCCAGAGTCTGTGCGTTTTTCTTTGATTAAACCATGCGTGCTCTCCATCGTTGCTGTGTCATTCTTTCACAGACATCAGCTGGGTGATGCAGGCGTGCTGTGGTGGATCGAACAGCTGGCCCATCCAAGCTGACTGAGACAACGATTTATGTGTTCTGGACTTTTATTTTCAGCCATTAAAATTAACATTTAAATAGACAATAAAAACTTAAAAGCTTCTCCATTTCTGAAAGAGTCAAAAACAACATTTATTAGGCACTATCATATGCGAAGTCTGGGCCAATCACAGCAGGCCATGTTGGCTTCAGATGCATTTCTTATTGAAAGACGAGGGTGTCACAATCAACCAGACGCGCTATAGTCGTCTTAGGGAGACGAGTTGGAAACTTCTGTAATCAAACCAGCTAACATGACTCTGACCCCTCCAAAACTGAAATCCTGAATGGGAACGCATTGTTTAGGCGTTTCACCTGGGAGCCAATAACATGTAGTTTAGCTGAAAATTCAGCCACAAATCATCAGATATCTTCAGGGGCGAACTGGGACAAAAAACCGGCCCAGGCATTTTAGAGCAGACCGGCCCCCCACATTCGATAACTCACTCCTTTTCAGTCTTTTCGGCCTCTTGAATGTGTATACCAACTGTGCAACTCTTGAAAACCACGTACCTGAAGCCATGCAACGAGTTAACGGGAATCAGTGAGAGTGGATACATAAAATACTTCCAAAAACTTAAGAGGGATGATGACACATGAATGAGGGAGAGAGAAAGAGAAATAATGGTTCATTGATCTGATTATCACTGTTTTCCAGACAAAGCAGTGCTGAATGAAGAAGGCCTGTGAACTTGGGCAAATCCTTAAAAAAGAAGACATTATCCTGTACGTGTGTGGCAGATAGAGAGAGAACGAGAGGATCATCTGTGTCTTTTGCATTACACTAACTGTGAACTCACCAAGGAAAAGGATGCAAGCGAAGTCATCACCGCTGTCATCAGCCACGGGAGCTGATGAAGGCCCTGTTATGGCAAACATCTGGCAGCGTTGGCTTGAAGAGCCAGCTTCTTCTTGTGCCGCAGTTTCTCTGCACCAGGCCAGCGTGTGTCGAGGGCCTGTTGGTGGTTATGAACAAACTCTTGCGCTGACTATTTTTATTTATTTATTTTTTTCTGAATACATTACGCTGGCAGGACCGAAGCCAAAGGGGCTGGTGTTTAACGATGTGACTGGGTCAGCCCAGCGTCAATCGGGCCGTTGATCAACTCTCTGGTATTATGGGCCGGTCAGACCAATATTTAAAATAAAAAAAGTCGGCCAAATTGGCACGTCGGCCCACTGGGAAAATGCCCGCTATGCCAGATGGTCAGTCCGTCCCTGGATATCTTGATGGAGGAGATTTGTTACAAACATCATGCAATCATAAATGAGGGACTAAAATCCTGATTCCAGAAAAAGTTGCTGCCATTCAACACTCTTGAATTGACTCTGACTCTTCTATGAGACAAATAATGAGGACCTGTTTTCCCTGGTCTCTGATCTCCATCTGCTACAAGGAAAATACTTTTTATGACTCTTTACTTTTCACTGTCACTTCCTCAGACTGCTCATTTTGTAATAGTGAGGGAGAAAATGAAGCCGCTTCTTTAAATGTCCACGCTCTGCCTCCTCAAAACTGAGAGAACTGACAATCAGTGGTCCCGTTTGGGGGATTTTAATCACATGAACTCTTAGATTTCATAAAACGTGCCCTCTGAAAGTTTAACATTAACAGTCCAGAATAACTAACTCCACCCAAAGAACGACAAAACAAACCCAATAGAATAATTAAAGCGCCCCTGATTTTGGATCAATTTCTATGATATTCTGAATGTTTTTATTTTCTAAGTTTATGTTTTCTTATCTCTGACGTCACAACTCGCTGACGTTTATGAAATGTTTCAAAAAAGGCACTGGCAGAAAAAGTTGGCTCGTTCTGTGTTGCCTAGTTACGGTTGTGATGTAACAACATCACGTTCTGTGGCTTTGATCTCCTGATCAAAGACAAACATTTAGTCTGTGACCTTATACGCGAGTTTTCAGATCAGTTTCACATCGTTTCAAAGCTTTCAGACACGACAAAAAACGACTTTCTCATCGTTTCAAAACTTACAGACACTACAAAAAAAAAAAACAACCTGATTCTATGGCCTCAACACACAGAGGACAGACGTCGCAGGCCCTTCCACTGAGCATCGCTGAGACTCTTCTCCCGCTTGTCCTGCTGTTTCTGGACAAGCTGGCGGAGGTTCAGTGGGACAAGCTGGAATCCAGCTCTGTTGACAGCGCAATCGAAAAAATCGCAACGCACAGTTGCATGAATATAGTCATGATTGCGTATAGTTACGAGGCATTAGGTGAATTCCGATCATCTACATCTGATGAATCACAGACTGAGGCTTCCATGTCTGAAGCAAAAGTCCATGAGTATCTGCCGCACATTTCACTCACTTTTAAAGAGATGATGGATGTTCTGGAGTGCGTCCGTTGTCACAGCAGAGAGGAGGTGGTGAGGTTCATCGCTGAGCAAGTGATGGAGCGGATAAACTACGAGCTCTCCAAACGCAAGCTGCTGGTCTCCAAGTCTTCCTCCCGCAACCTCATGACCACAGTAAACGCTATGGTCAGACTGCTTGGAAAATGCGCCACTAGGATTACGTGTGCGTACAGCGCGCGTAATGACAAGACAGATCAGCGACGTCCGGAGACGGCAGCCGATGAAGCCAGTACAAGCACTGAGGTGGTTGAAAGTGAGAGCCCTGTAAGTGCTCTGAAAGAAGAAAATGTTTCTTCTGGCAGCTGCATCATCGACAAAACCACCGACGCTGTCAAAGAGATCCTGGAGAAACTGGTACACAACTTCAATTCCATCAACTGTTGTGAGGACTTCACAGATGAGGAATACCTCATACTCCAGTCCACCAACGCCAAGCGTTCACACCAGGAAGCGTTTGAGATTGTTCAAGTTATGTTGGAAGAACTTGAACTGGAGAAACCTAAGAAGCAACGAAGGGGCACCTCGAACAAAAGAGGCTGCTGGGAAAGGGTGGGAAACAAAACCAGAGGCTTTTATTTCCACAGATTTGCTAAGATGTCACTCATTAACTTTGTGGTACAACTGAGGAAGAAATTTGACTGCTTCCCACCACCTGAAGAAATGCTACCACTGAAGATGCTATTTGACTCTGTGGATTGGCTGATAGAGGACAAGATCCTACTACAGGCTGAGCAGAAGACAAGAAAGGACACAGAAGAGTTGTGCTTCTACAAAACAATTGCCAAGTACATTTCCAGCAACGAGCAACATGACCTGACTGAGCGGCTGACTAATTTAGTCCACTACCACCTGAAACAAGGATTAAAGCTCAGGACGAACCTCATTGTCGAGGTTCAGACCGAAGTGCACACTTTCATGGAGCTGATATTGAACTGGGTCAATCGGCAGGCACAACTGCATGAAAGGAGGAGAGACAGCGTGAGTCTGGCTCTGAGGCAGATTGAGGAGCTAATGGCAAATCTGCCAGCACTCACCGAGGACCCCGTGGAAGAGGAAAGTGACATTCGTACATCAGAGTCTGAAACAGCATCTTCGACTTCTGATAAGTCAGCTACCAGTGAGGAGGCCACAGCAAAACCAGACCAAAAGACAGACCAACTGATTGAGAGTATTTTGTTGGCTCTGGTTGACAAGATTTTCAAGCAGTGGGTGCACACCATGTCCCCTGATGCCATCACAACCACAATCAAAACACTGAAAACGATGCTCTGGGCAGAGATCACAGGCTCTGACATTGTTGTGACGTTGAATCCTGGTTGTGTTAAAAAGGTAGTCAAAGCGGTGCACAAGGACCTGTGCAAGGCGATAGGCAGCAACAAGGCAGTGCAATATAACCTGATGTTGCAGAAGCAATGGCTTTACAGGTGCCTAACCGATACTCTTATAAAGCACTTGGCGAAAAAAAAAAGGAAGATCACAATTAAAGCAAACTTTAAGTCTTTCTTCAAGACACTGCCCAGGCGTTTCACAAGCTTCTTCACAGGTTCCTCTAAACAATAGGTACTGGTGGTCTTAGGGTGGTGTCCTCTGCGCTGCCAGCCTCAGTTTGGCTGGAGGTGATGCAGGACTTCACGTCTCAACGTCATAACTCATTTGTCCACAAGGGGGCTTTCCAAACATTTGACAATCTGAAGCAAAAGCATGGGTTGAGCTCTGACGACTTTTTTTTTTTTTTAGGCTGCACGGTGGCGCAGCAGGTAGTGCGCGTGCCTCACAGCAAGAAGGTTGCCGGTTCGATTCCCGGGTCAGGGTCAGACGGGGCCTTTCTGTGTGAAGTTTGCATGTTCTTCCCGTGCATGCGTGGGTTCTCTCCGGGTACTCCGGCTTCCTCCCACAGACCAAAAACATGCTCATTAGGTTGATTGGTGACTCTAAATTGCCCCTGGGTGTGAGTGTGAATGGTTGTGTGTATGCACCCTGCGATCGGCTGGCGACCGGTCCAGGGTGCACCCCGCCTCTTGCCCGTTGACAGCCGAGATAGGCTCCGGCCCCCCCGCGACCCCGAAAGGGATAAGCGGCATAGAAAATGGATGGATGGATGGATGGATTTTGTTGGAAAAATATTATGTGTTTTTTCATTACACCAGCTCAAAAAAGATACCGTGGAGATGCCTGCTGGAGATGTGGTATAGAAGGAGCTAACCATTTCCATGTTTTTTGCAACTGTCAAAATATTCAAGGGTATTGGGTTGAAATTCATCATCATATACAAAATGTGTTTTCAGCTGGTTTCCCCTTTGTATTTGAAACTGTGTACCTCGGTAACATAATACTAGACGGCCTTAGCAACGGAGACAAGAAACTGCTTTATATTCTTTTAGCAGCAAGCAAAAAGGCCATTACCAGAAGATGGCTCAAGCCTGAGCAACCAAGAACTGAGGACTGGATCAACGTTATACAAGAAATCTATACAATGGAAAAAGTGACTTTTCAACTAAAATTGCAAATGGACTCATTTTATAAAACCTGGTCAAAATGGACAGAATATGTCAAGCCTATAAGATCTGACTTTATGTAAAACTGAAGATGACTGCTGCAAGCGATGAGGATATGTGAAAAAGATGATGCTGTGTGTTAGAGGTACCCCCACCCCAACTGTTCCTGTTCTTTGTTCTGTATAAATTGTTAAAAATTCATCAATAAAAAGTAAATTTAAAAAAAAGAAAAAAGAATGAAGGTTAAGAGTCTTTCCTGTTGGCTGAATCAGCGGCAGTGCAGGCATCACGTTACATGCCTCTGTCCAAGGTCCTGAATGTGTCTCAGTCCTCTGTGCTGCTGCTGTCCAGGGTCCTGAATTCTTGTCTCAGCCACTCGTGTCTATTTGAAACATCTGCCTGCAGATCGTCTTTATAGTTTTGCTATTAGAAAAGCACTTTAAGACCCGCAAAATATTATAGAACATATAAAATTATACACTGATATTATCAGAATGCTCTTCCTCTAACAGTGAAGACCAGTTAGTCCATTTCTTTAAATGTCCCAATACTGCCCCCTTCTGGAGGGGGGTCCCTACTTACAGTTGCTGCATTCTCTAAACTGATAGAACAGCTTTTTTGGATTTCGATCACATAAACGCTTCAGATTCCATGTTTCACTGGAGAGGTCCACATTCATAAGTCAAGAAAAATTTACTCTCAGCCAAAGCAGACAATTAATTTCTCACAACATGTTTAAAAAAAAATCATTCAAAACATTCATTTATTTTGGATTCAGTTTGAACTTATACCAAATGATATGTCATTGTTGTTTTATACACTTTTCATTTGTCATTTATTTGTACTATTTTCAGCCGTTTTATGGAGAAGTAATCATGCTCTTTTGTTCTGGTTGTTATAAACCTCGCCTTTTGTCTCTATATTTCAAACCGTTTAATGTTAAACAAATGCATGCATGAGCACAAAAAATGAAAATTGGTGCTCCAGTTTCCTCCCACATCAAAAATGAATTCACCAATAAGAAGTAACAATCAAATACATATAAAAAAAAAAGGAAAATAAACTGATTGGAAATTATATTTCTCCTTTAAGTGGTTCTCATTATTTGCTGCGTAGCTGTAGATGTGTAACTCAGACTGATTCACTCTGGACACGCTACGTACACACACACCAGGGCTGCTGAAGATGCATTCCCGCGTGGATCGAGTCAATAAAGGCACAAATATTGGTCAAAATGAACTCAAGATGACAAAAAGCTTGGAGTATGACGAGGATCCACACTGCTAAGACTCCTGTCAGTGTTAACAGCCATGTCTCCATCCCATCACCAGCCACAGCACACCTGCACAGGTGTTTTCACTATTTTGAGTGAGTGGCGGGAGGGGGGCGGTTACAGAACTGGAAAGTGGGTCCGCATCATGCAACACAACAGGAATCTTTGTTGGTCTTTATTGATTTTGCAGACGTCCATGATAAAGGAAAACAAAGTTTGGTTAAACATGGTTACTTTTCAGTGTTTTCATCAATTCAACATCAACATTCACCTGACATGAAACAAAACAGAGGCTTGACGAACAGCATGAAGCAGCAGATAACGTAAACTTGTTTCTCTCTTCTCGAGTTAAAAGACTCGAGTGTTAGACCAGTCTTAATTTTGCTGTCGCACGGCTTCTCAAAAACACAGTGAGATATTTTAGGTCTAGAAAAATAGCCGCCCCTTCCTCTGCTGAATGCACCGCATGACAAAAACAGAGGATAACATGGTTCACGTTTTTTTGTATAGCTGCACCGTTAACTGAATCTTCCACTGAAATGCAGCTGCTGGAGTGAACAGAGCTGAGCGCTCTGATGCAGCTGCTGTCAGTGAATTTCCACATCAATCTGAAGTCGGTTAGTTTGGTTTCAGCCAAAGTCAAAGTCCATCTTTGTGAAACGAACCCCTGAAACAGGATCTGAACTAACTTTAGTTCTGAGCTTGAAAGACGTCACTTCTTGATTTCTGCTTGATTTTTAAATGAAACCTGATGCCTCGTCATTCTGAATCCTCCTCAGGCGTCATCTGACGTCTGCTGGTGCACGCCTCTCCCATCTTCCCCCTGCAGCTCTCGCACAGTGAGGATTCGCACGAGCATGGCCTCCATTGTGCTGTCGTCCAGAGGGGTGGAGGAGAACCACAGACGGCTGCTGGGAACACAGGAGCGATCTGGGAGAAGGTAGAACACGTCGCTGCGCCGCCTTACCGACTCTGGGCTGGAGAGACAACAGGAAATAAAGACAGTCGATAAGTTCAGACTGACAGGTGGTGAAAGAGCTGATGTGGAGTAAAAAAACCTGACAGATCAAAGCTGTCTGGAGGTCCAAGAGGGACTCAGCTTGTTCATCCTGACCGCTTATATAAAATACCACAAGTTCATAAGTAATACACGATATGCTGTGTATATATGTGTAGCCAGGTGAAGCTTCTGAGGGCTTCTGAGCTGTTCACAACGTGCAATACAATTTACATGTGGAATTAGCACTGCGATAGCTGTTTCTCTTTGTCGAGGTAACGCTGTCACTTTAAGATCAGTTTACAGGTGAGAGCCTGTAGCTCTGTGAGACTCTTGAAACCTGGAAGTGTTAGCGACGAGTGACTAACGAGTGCTGAGGCCTGCATTTTGGCCGATCTGTAGGAAAAATATCCCTATAAATGTGATGAAATACAAAGAATGGTGATCAGTGTTAAGTAGTAGTTAAGAGTATAACTACGCTGACAGACTAAGGCTGATGAGTGGTGATTTTGTATGAAGATTGGTAAAACATGGTCAACGCGATATCCCCACTGCGCTGATGAAAAATGTATTTTGAGTTCCTTAAAGGGTGACTGTGAAGGCATACTCTGTTCATTAATGCACATTTACTGGTAAATAAATGTATTTACTGCAAGGTAACTTTGTAAGTTGTGTGGTTTAGTTTTTGAATGCAGAAATCAGCCACCGCTGTTGTCTTAAGATAGACTGAAAGACTTAACGTCATAAGGTCACTGAGTTGAGCTTTCACTGGGGAAAGTGTGTTCACTAAGTACAGAAAGGAAAAATAGTGCTGTTGTCTTGAAGAAAGACTGTTAGAGTTAACGCTGTTCTTCACTCAGAACAGTCGGGGAATAAAAGACCCACAAAAAATAATATTACTGTGTTTCCATCTTTCATTCCTGGGCCACACATGTATACCTAACGTGTGTGACTGCGTCTCATAGTGATTAACCCACACTGTTATGAACTGCAGACTTTCTGCTCTACGGAGGCTTTCAGCAACTTTCAGCTCATTGTTTTGGTTTTCCAGCTCAGGACTGTTCTGTTCAGTACTGCTCGGTTTCCTCGCTCTCACAGCAGGCAGCTCTTTATAAGCAGAAAAAACTCCACATGCCCACCGTACACCACCCGCTCAGCACCAAACAACAGATACAAGCTGGTGAACATAGCGAGCATTAAGATAAAAAGCCAGATATTCTCCTCGGGATGGTGGAGACCAAAGACAGAGCTACATGAAGAGTGATTCATCAGCTGGCCATAAAAAGTCAAGAACACAACTAAAATACATAAACAGTGAGACGACAAACCACTTGGAGAGGTAGAACTGGTAGAGTCTGACGGGACAGCGCAGAGGGTTCTCCACGTTCTCCATCATCTCCAGGATTTCCTCCTTACTCTCATTTTTCTTACGCTTCTTAGAAGGGACGCTGTCTGCATCTGACACACACACACACACACACACACACACACACACACACACACACACACACACACACACACACACACACACACACACACACACACCTTCTGTTAAATGTGCCAATACAAATGTGCATGTGCATGAGATTTTTACACAATTTAACAACACGTTTAGAGTATTTTTAATCAGGTGCTTCACTTTGATCCTCAGCTTTACTGGTACCTGACTCCGCCTTGTTCGTGGACACTGGGGGGTCGAAGCGCAGGACGGTGGTCTTGGGGTTTTTGCTGTAGCAGGCGACGTGGGCGAAGGACAGCTGGCGGTGCTGCTCCACCGTGGTGAGGCCAAAGTGCTTGCAGCAGAAGAAGAGCAGAGTGTCGAGGAGGACGATGGGGGAGTACGCCCCCAGCTGCTTACAGTCCCACAGAAAGTTCTCCTCCACACAGGATTGGATACAGGCTGCAGAGAGAGGGACCTGTCATAAATCTGGTCAATCTGAGTTCATCAGAGACAGAAAAAAACAGACATAATAACTCACCACTGGCTGCGACCGAGGCTTTGAAAGCTTTCAGGGTCTTGGTGAACCCAGCGGAGAACTTTTTGTAGCTCAAGTCACTGAATATGTTCTCCATACGACCGTTCTCAAACAGGTACTAAAGAGAAACAACAAAGTAACAGTCAGAGGAAACCGACACACGGTGATGTCTGGAGGTTTCCTGACACAGCGAGTCTCAGAGAGCGTCCTGTAAATATGCGTATGTGTGCAGTGTTGCTCATCTCGCCTGCTGTATGCTGAGACAGAGGTAGAAGAGGCCGTCGGGGCCGTACGGCTCTCCGTCGGCTTGTTTCACTTCGGTAATGAAACAGCAGAGGCCGTCACTCAGCTCGGCGGCAGAGGAGCGAAGAACGTCCTCGTTTACTGTTCACAAGAGTCGGGGGAAAGTGTCAAATGTCAGCCGTGTTGGACTTGTTTCAGACAGCAGTGAAAGCCTGGCGTCATCTCAAACCTCACATTTCATCGGTTCAGGTTAAGGCTGTATGGTTAAGGCAGCATGGTGTTATGGCAACGTTAGCTCGCCTTATGATTCTTATTTTTTATTTTACTGCCAAGTCCTCTGTGTTGAATATCATAGAAGGTGGTGGTGTGTTACTGTGTGTAACATAATAACTGTAACATCTACAAATGCCAACAAAAGCAAAAAATCCACAACCTCTGATTTGTTAAGTTTTGTTCTACGACTGAAAACCAAACTGAAAAAGGGACAGAAAAACATACAGGAAATGAGGGGCAGGCCGGTTTGTGATCGCCTCCACTGGATCCACCTCTTCCACGCGTCAATTCCACACTGACTCTTCAGTTTGTGGTGCTTCCTGGTCCCAGCTGTGGGGAGGTTTCTGTGAGGTGGATCTTTTTTAGCTGCTTTGGAAAACTGCTGCAGCTTCCAACCCTGAGACAGAGAGGAGAGGCAAGATGGCAGCAAAGGAAGATGACAGCACAGCTTTAAACTCCAGCTGGTTTGTTACCTTATTCTTGTTGTGGACTTTCCCCACAGTTTGTTTCTCTGGAGCTGGAGGAGCTGGAGGAGCTGATGGAGCTGGAGGAGCTGGAGGAGCTGATGGAGCTGGAGGAGCTGATGGAGCTGGAGGAGCTGGAGGAGCTGATGGAGCTGGAGGAGCTGGGGGAGCTGATGGAGCTGGAGGAGCTGGAGGAGCTGATGGAGCTGATGGAGCTGGAGGAGCTGGAGGAGCTGGAGGGAGCTCAGACTCACTGGGTGCACCCACTTCCAACACCTGAGGTGCCTTTTCGTGGGTGTGTGATGGAGTAAAGGACGTGGAGCTGGAGTCAGAGAAGGAGTCCTCCTGGTTGTCGAAGGCGGCCTGATGATCCAGATCAGAGTCATGGCTGCGCTTGCTGGTGTGCTCTGATGAGAGTTTACATGTTGTTGTTTCCTCTAAAGAACAAACCAGAGAGGATGTTAATCTGTGAGTCTGGAATCTCCTCTGTCCTGAAATCTGCATCACAATGAATCCTCATATTTTAACACTTAACACCTCCCTTTGGGCCTGTATTTAACCGGGGTGGTGTTTTGGGATCCTAATCTAAATTTTCAGGGATGTCCTGGCCAAAACAGCGGCCAAGGTCAAGCTCAAATGAGCTTATTTTAGAGGCGCAATTGTCTCAAGTGTTGCTTCATCTGATCGGCCTTATTAGAGATCACCATTCAAATTATTTCTAACGCGTATCGGCCAGTCACGATCCAGCACCCTTAATACACAGCATGTTCTCTTACCCTGAACAATAGGAATCCCTTGTCCTTCTTTTGTCACCACGTTGTCTTTCTGCCCGTCCTCCGTCTCGTCCCTCTCATCTTGCGCTCTCCTCAGCTCAGACTTGTTGTTGAGCTCTCCCTCAGAGGGGTCGGACTGGATCGTCTCCTTCGTGGGTGTCCCCGTCGGGTCCGGCGTCACAGGAAGAAACACGGGCACTGGCAGCTGCAGCGGGGACGGTTTGGAGACAGAGTCTGTAAAATCTGATGGTGGCACGTGGAGTCTGAGCTGCCTGTCAGAGGTGTTTTACGTACCGGTAAGGGAAGGCCGACAGGCTTTGGTGTGTACTGGCTGTACATGTTCATCGGCACGGGGACGTACACCGGCACCGGGACAGGCAGGGCTATGACTTTGGGTACAAATTCGTCTTCACACAAGACAAAAAGACAGACACTTAATTCTGAAAAGATGGCACATGTAAATCTTTGAATCTAGTCTTTTTTTGTCACTACATCATAAAAAAGATAATTTGGCAGAGCAGTTAAAAACCCTGATTTTACCCGTCTGTGCTTCTGTGTCCATCGTCTGAGTCGTACAGGAGACTCCTTTGTTATGGACCAACGGTGTGCAGAGCATGGACTTGTTCTTCACTTCCTTGGAGACTGTTTGAACACTGGCCTGAAGAGCAGACAAATAACAATAATTCAAACATAAAAAAGGCCTCGAACAATCTGCGTATGCTGTCTGTCGTATGTTCTCATGCAGCTGGAAACGCCTGCTTGTTGTTACTGAGGTCATGGGCAGTTCAAAAACATGTGCTTAGAGGTCTTGGAGTAAACTTACATGTCCAACAACCTTTGCCTGAATGTCAGGGACGGAGACTGTGAGGGATGACAGAGTTTGAGTCAGAAAAAACAAACATATCTGCTGCAGCTGAGCCAAAGAATACGAAGCATCTTCATTTCTAAGAGCTATTCCACAGTATGTGCAGACGTAATGTCAGTGTGTGTGTGCGTGTGTGTGCGCGCATACCATGCTGTGCAGAGCTGGCAGAGGCTCTCGGCTCCCTCATCAAAATGCCAGCGAGCGAGATGGTGTTAGTGATGACCGGTGAGGACTCGGCGGTACTGGCAGGTCCAGGTGAAGAGACTGGTGGAAGGAAACAAAGCCGAGTCAGCAGGACTGTCAGCGACTGACCTCAAGTCAAGCATGAGGCAACGGGACCAACTGAAAATCCAACTCACATCAAAAAATAAGCAAATGTTTGCTAACAAGTTCACCATGTCAACTTCAAAGGTGATAATGTGTCCTCAGTTTGTTTCCACTGCACCCAGGCAGCACGAAAAATCCACTAAACGCAGGTTGGAAACGATAAAACAGGCAAACAGAGGATGAAACGTACAACAAGATAAACCTGTGTTGACCATCTGGACCTTTTTGTTGCAGAAATGTAGGAGACACTTCAGGTCGCAGAAGTGTCTGACCTCTCCCAGCATGCGAAGACTCTGCCTCAGCTTCCCTTCGCGGCCACAGGTGTCACACCTGGCAACCTGAGAGGAAACGGAGAGTGACGAGGAGATCGGTTTTTCTGCTGATTATTATTATGTTGAAATTAATTATTTGGTCTGCAAAATGTCAGAAAATAGAAGAAAAAAAATCTCATTTGAACAGGACAGAGTCATACAGTCGTCTATCCTGGAAGGCTGAGAAAACCAGCTAATGTCTGAGAGGCTGGAAGCCTTTTTTATATCTTTTGCTTCAAAAATGACCTTAATGATTACCGTAATTTCCGGACTATAGGCCGCTACTTTTTTCACACGCTTTAAACCCTGCGGCCTATACAATGACGTGGCTAATCTATAGATTTTTACAGGCAAACGGCCTCCAGGGGGCGCTCTAACAGGAAACACAAGAGCAAGACAGACGGGTGGAGGGGATAATGCACCGTGGAAGACGCTAGTTTGATTGTGTTTTCTGGTAGGCTAACAGGCTACGGCTGCTAGGCTGGTTATGTTTTTTTAACCAGCCGTGTTACTGTACTTTTACAGTCACTTTACTGCTGTTACTGCACTTTTACTGCCGTGTTACTGATACCGTAAATATCTCATGTTACAACGTGGGCACCTGCGACTCATAGACAAGTGTGGCCTATATATGTACACATCTTTTTTTCTTTTTAAATTTAGTTGGTGTGGTGTATATTCAGGTGCGCTCAATAGTCCGGATATTACAGTAATCGATTATTATAAAATAGTTCCCAATTAAAAATTCTGCCAATCAAGTAGAAAAACACGACATTCAGAAAAGGAAAGAACTCACTCTTGAAGCTATAGTATCTATAACTGTCGGGTCATTTGTGCTGTGGCTGAACCTCCACCTCTACTCACATGGCAGAAGAGCCTTTTGTAGTGTGAGTTGCAGTCTTCAGAGCAGAACGTCTCGTCAGCACCTTTGTACTGCGCCGTCACCACCGTCTTCGAGATGGAGAAGCAGTAAGCGCACGAGCGGCAGTGATCCCCCCACTGCTTCTCCAGCTCATGGCAAAAGAGCATCTTACAGCCTGGAAAGAAAGCAGAGACTCAGAGTTTCCCAGGTTCTTCCTTTCTTTCCACCTGTGTATCCGTCCGTCCAGCGTCCCTCCTGCGTCCTCTTACCGTCGCTGCAGAAGTAGCAGTCTTTGCTGTTGACCCTCTGGGCGTCTCTGATGATCCTCTCATTCTTACAATACTCACACTTGCCCATGATGTTGTTGACCCTCTTAAACTCTTGAGAACAGGCGAGGCTACACACGAAATTCATTTTGCCCTGCGCGCGCGCACACACACACACACACACACACACACACACACACACACACACACACACACACACACACACACACACACACACACACACACACACACACACACACAAATGTCATCATGTGTAAGCTATCACACTCAGAGGTTTACAGCTGGTTTGTCAGCACTGTCATTATAAAACTGTACAAATGGACATAAGACTCACAAGCCTTACTCGAGGGTAGTTCACACACAGACCTTCCCACCTGATTCACAGACCTGCTCCTCGATCTTAAAAAACAGACCCAACCCACCTTTTTCTGGACGACCTGGGGTGTAGATTTTAGGATGCGCCGACACTGAGCGCATGGCAGTTTCTCTGGTGGCTTCAGGAAATCCCAGTGGGTTTTCTCAGAGGCTGCCGTTGTGCTGGTGGCAGCGTTCTGGGTGTCCTGTGGCACGAAAAAGCAAAACATGTGCAAAGGTTTTGGGTGACAGAGGAAGTCTTTGGCACAAAGGAACAAGTTGCGACATTACTTTTGTTAGCAGTTTAAATCCATCAGTCATCATTGGTCATGAGGTGGAGCACCGTGCATCGGTCACCTGTTAGTGACGGGGCTGACTAGGATGAATCTAGTCTTGGTTTTGGACTCTTGAAGCAAATTGTTGATAATCTGCTTTAATATCAGCAGTAGTGAAGGTTCATAATCTACCCCAAACCATAAAAAGGTATGGATTACCCACTTTAAATCTGTTTGTGGAATAAATATATTCAGACCTTCTGACATGTACACATCACGTGCACCATAGTAATGACACAAAATCCAAAAATATGCAAAACAAGCTGAAAGGAAAGCTGCAGATGCTCCTGAGAATGAGACATCAGAGCATAAATACATGACATCCAGTAAGTGCTGCCTCAAAATCAGATGAGCACAAAGTAAGCAGGCGTTTATGAGCCTTCAGTTTGGTATAAGCCGTACGCTGTTTCACCTTAAAAGCCATGGCACAGGTTAGAGTGCAGAAGTTCCTGATGGAGGCGTCTGACATGGCGAGGTGGCAGGCTGGGACTGTACTCTTAGCACAGTTATCACAATTCAATGTAGTACCTGTCGAGCAGAAGCAATTACTAACATCACAAGTACAAATGTCACACGCATCAAAAGCTGCAGAATCCAGACATGGAAGGACAGACAAAGAGCGGACATATAGCAGCACCTGCTGCGCTGACAGCCTGGATCTTGGACGCCATCACACAGCTGGAGGTACAAAACAGCTCCATCACGTCCTCACTGTTTCTGTTTCCAATCATCTCTGACATCAGACAGGGGGTGCAGCACATGGAGCACGGCTGAGGGGTTTTGATTTTCTGATAAAACAGCACAGAGGAACATTAAGTGCTGTATATTCATTTATTTGTCTTTTTGTCATTTCCTCACAGAATCTGCAATTCGCCCTGCATGTTTCTTTTTCATTTCATCCTATTTTATCGCTGCCTATGACACAAATAGGTCTGTTTCATTCCCATAATTCCATAATTCTTTGACATCTGACGGATGTTAACAGGGCATCATTACCTGTTTGAATTGGGCCAGACACTCTGCACTGCACAGTTTTGTGCTGCCATCTTCCATCTTGAGCGTGACAGGCGAGCTGCAGTGGGAGCGGCAGTTCTCACAGATGGACAAGTTGTTCATGTTGCAGAAACGGAGGAAACAGGGATCACTGCAGATCTTGTGGACGACGTCCTGCTGTATGATCTCATGTTTGCTCTACAGGAGGATAAACAAAGGACAGTGTGTCAGATCGCTCTTTTATTGTCTTCATGATTACAATAAATACAAATGAAATACAATTTGATCTTTTAGAATTTGCTCCCTTATGTCTTACGATGCAATATCTGCTGCACATGCTGCACTGTGAGTGTGATGCCACTGGCACCATGGTTATTTTGGTGGACATGATTCTCTTGTAGTTGAAGGAGGACAGGCAGGTCTGACTGCAGAAATCCTTCATCGTCTCCTCATTGTCCACCGGCGCCTGGAGGACGTCCTGAGACTGTTCTATCGTCCTGAGAGGATGAGAAGCACAGCGTGAACAATCACTGACGCTGAAAACGTGCAGACGTGGCTGAGATGAGTTCAGCTGAAGTCCATCCCAAATTCAGCGAATTGAACGACTGCATGACTCACTGAAGGCAGAAGTGGCAAGTCTTCTTAGCTTGTTTCATTTGGTAAAACTTCGAAAGGCAGGAAGTGGCGCAGAAGATATATGTGTGGCCCTTCCTCTGGTAAACAGTCTCTCCGTCCATCAGAACCTTTTTGCAGTTGGAGCAAGACTCAAGACAATCCACGTGGGTGAGGGTGGGCGCTGCAGACTTGGAGTCACCCGTCAAGGAGAAGACTGAGCCAATCTTCAGGTCCTCCTGTCAACAACAGAGCAGTGAGACGATGCAGAGTGACGGCGTTTCAGTGGACTGTTTTCTAAATCTCCACTAATGTGTCTCTTCTGCTGTTTTCCTCATCAGTATCAGTGGCGACATTTATAATACTATTCATATCAATACTAAATGAATCATAATTCCATTAAACCAGCTCCACCTCACCACTGGACACAATGACACTACCCTCAGCTGGTTCAAATCATACCTCACAAACCGGACAGAATACATCTCCCTGGGCCAATCAAATCCACACACAGCCACTAGCGGTGTCCCCCAGGGGTCAGTCCTTGGCCCCATCCTCTTCATTCTCTACCTCACTCCCCTTGCACAAATCAGCAACCGTCACAAAATTTCATTCCACTGCTATGCCGATGACACACAGCTCTATGTAAATGCCACAGCTGAAACCCCACCTTCACAGTCATCCCCATCAAAACTCACCACCTGTCTGGAGGAGATACAGGTATGGATGAAGCACAACTTCCTCCAACTCAACAGTTCCAAAACTGAGGCCATTCTGGTTGGCATCCCTCACCAGACCAAATCTTCATCCATAACCAGCATCACCTTTTCTGGATCCAACATCCCCCTTTCATCAACAGTCACAGATCTTGGTGTAAAAATGGACTCCCATCTCACCTTTGAAGCTCATATAAATCACCTCTGCAAGACCTCCTTCTACCATCTCCGTAACATTTCTAAACTCTGCCCCATTCTCTCCCTCTCAGATGCCGAAAAGCTGGTTCATGCCCCTGTCTCCTCCAGACTGGACTACTGTAACGTCTCTCCCTCCTCACACACCAATGCATCCCCCCCCAAAAAAACAAACAAACAAACAACAACAACACACGCTCTCCACACTACTCACTCAAACCTCCTCCACATATCCAGAACCAGACTCAAGACCATGGGAGACAGGGCCTTCTGTGCTGCTGCCCCACATCTGAGCCCTCCCTGACACCTTGAGGGCACCACGACCCCCTGACTGTTTTAAAAAAGCTCTTAAGACATTTCTTTTTAGCAAATCTTTTGGCCCCTTCCAGAAGGTTTTTGTAAACCTTCTTCTTTCATATATATATACACATATATACATATATACATACATACATACATACACACACACACACACACACACACACACATACATACATACATATACATATACATATACACACACACACACACACACACACACACACACACACACACACACACACACACACACACACACATATATATATACACACATATATATATGTGTGTGTGTATATATGTATATGCATATATGTGTGTGTGTGTATATATATATATATATATATATATATATGACATATATGTGTGTGTGTGTATATATATATACATATATATATGTGTGTGTGTGTGTGTGTGTGTGTGTGTATATATATGTATATGTATATATATATATGTATATATATATATATATATATATTTTTTTTTTAAACTGCTCATCTTTTTTCTTTTGTTTTTAATCTGTAGCACTTTGAGATCTGTGATGAAAAAGGCATTACAAATAAAATGTATTACTATTTATTATTATCATTGTTCAAGCCAGAGCAGGCTCTGTGTTCAGGATATTATCCTTGCAATCATCAATTATCTTTAAACTTCCCAACATTTTAACTGTGGTTGAAATCAGCTCCACCTGGAATAACTCCAACAAAAATGCTGTTCACATATTAATGCATCTGTTATAATGATCAGTAATATATATAACGCTCTGAAAGGACTGAGTCAGTATTACCAGTACTTTAGATAGCTGAAGTACATTTTGCTTGTAATATTTACAGAATTTTACTTAAATATATGTAACATTTTCAACTATTTGAACACTTTCATGCTATGTCATCTGTCTTATGGTGATGTATAAATAAAATACATGCTTTATGCTCGCATGTTAAAAAAAAAACCTCTCCTACCTTAACCACATTAGGTTCGTCCTTGATGTTTTCTGTGGATATGGAGGATGAGAGATTCTGGTTGTACTCTTCATCAATGGGCTCTTCTTTTATCTTGATGAAGAGTTAAGAGAGGGACCGATTAGCTGTGCAACATTTACAACAGACAAGTCCGTGAGGTGAACTGACGACTCTCACAGAGAGAAAAAATTCTTTCAATTTTTATTTCTTCTAAGGCACAAAACTGATCGTATCTCAATGCAGAAATGTGGTTGAAAGTCATGCTTTGAATCGGTGTATCATCATTATTACAGACGACATTTCACACACGATACTCACACACTTGAGGTTCGGTAGCGATGGCTTCACTTCTTTAGTGTCGTTTTCATTAAATGTTGGGCTGTTCCTTCCTATGAACCAAAGTAAAAATGAGTCAGAGAGAGATCTGCCACTGCTGGAGACACCAGAAACATAATCTCAAGCTTAGTGTAGATGGGATAGACTGTGCATGCATAACAGGGATGGGAACAGTGGGAGAAGAGGTTTCTGGTTTTAGTCTTCTCCATGTTCGCTGAAGATGATTACAGAGCAAAGTAAAAGCAAGCAGCCAAATTCAACCAATTCTCTGTCTTATGTTTGCAAACTGCGGCCAAAGCTCACACACTGTGCTGTAAGTCAAGCCATGCAAATAAAGCCAGTGGAGGAAGACTGCAGTACCTGACACCGTGAAAGACTGAGTCTTGTGTACCATCATGCATCTGTTGCTACAGAAGAAGTCCAGCTTGCCCTCATCGTTTTTGTTTTCGACCATATCCGACATCTGATGAGTCGTCTGGCACATGGGGCACAGCTGAGGCGTCGCGACTTTCTGCAAAGTCATTAAAAAAAGGAAACAGCAGAGACACGACGTGAGGGACAGAGGAGGATCAGATGGTGCTGATGAGACATTAAAAATGGTGTTTGAACCTGTGAACTTCAGGTTTTATACACGACAATCCACTTTGTGTAAAGCTTTATATTCTTCACTGAGAAATCAATCAGTTGATTAAACAAATCAAAACTTAAGTTTCTGTTTATCTTTTACCATCGAATTTTCTGTGATAATGAGATGGTCGTATCATGTCCAACAGCTACAAAACACAAAAATCCGTTTGACATTTGTGATTTCCACACCTCTTTGAACTTGACCAGACATTCTTCGCTGCAGATGTTTTTACTTCCATCCTCCACCTTCAGCAGGAGGCGTTCGTCTTTGAAGATGGAGCTGCAGACGTCGCAGGTAAACACAGACAGGTTGTTGACTTTGTGGAAGTCAACCAAACAGGCGTTGCTGCAGAGTCTATACCCGGAGCCGTCCAGGTTCACCCTGAACCTGCACTGAGGATGACAGAGCAGCACATGCATGTTACTGCAGTGTGGTAGTTTAATTATGCTGAAGGTGAGGCTGGTGGTATTCTTAATTTTCAAAATATCCCATGAAAAGAATTGAATTGTTCCAAGTAACCAGTTAAAGCCTGAAGTAGTTTATTCCTCTGGCTGCAAAAATCTCTTTACATGGACGGCACTGGACACCGCAACAGTTAAACAAATGGAAATTAATACCAGCAGCCTTTAAAATGGGGAAAATGGGGCTTCTATTCTACCTACAAAGACTTTGAAGGTCACAAGTTCTTAACAAGCAGTTTCACATCTCTGCGAAACTCACGGGATTTGTAGACAAGAAAAATACAGAATAGCCTTTTCAATCAGACTTCTCCCTTAAATATCACATCAACATTCAGCTGCGTTCAAAGCACTCTGCAGTGATGTCACTTAGAGTCAAAGAAAAGTAAATTCATCCTTACATAGCAAAACTTGGAGCACATCCTGCACTCTGACCGAGGTCGTACATGTGTGGGTTTTGGGGCGGCCATGTTCCTCTTGCAGTTGACAGAAGCGAGGCAGGTGTTGCTGCACAGTTCCTTCATCGTTCCTGAATCGTCCACCGGAGCGAGGATGATGTTCTGAGGCCGTGTTATCACCCTGAGGGAAAGAGAGCGGGAAGAGATGAGGTTCAGTTCTACAGTGGGGGTCTTGTTATGGCCTGCATAATACTACATGTACACAAAAGCTGCCACAAAAACACAACCAGCCACGTCATCACAATGCTCATTTTAGAGAGGGGAAACATCAGCTGTGTGAAGAGGAGGACAGGTGACACACACACACACACACACACACACACAGAAAAGCATTCAGGAAACATCCTGGACGTACTGAAAGCAGTTGTGACACTTCTTGGTGACTAATGTGACGTGCGGATGCCTTTCAGAGAAGCAAGAGGCTGAACAAAAGACGTCCGGTGAGCTCTTCAGCTTGTAAAGAGTCTGTCCTCTCCGCAGCGTCTTCCCACAGTGGCGGCAGACAGCGTTTGAGTCTGCGGTGACGAGTGACGCCACGTCCGACTCAGCGGCTGCAGACGCTTTCTTCTGTGGGACGATGCACAGTTACGTCACAGTGATTAGAAGCTGACCCTGCACAGCTGCGATCAAATGTTTTAAAGAGATGCAGCATCACAGATATCTGCTCTGATTTATATATGAAATAAACTCACAGCATTCAGTTTTCGTTTCAACTGCTTGCCTCTTTTCCTCCTCTTCAACCAAGCCAATATCTTCTTTCCTGAAGGGAGAAATTAGAAGCATGTGATGAGATTTACTGCAAATTCAGGGAGTGTACATAAACGAAGCAGATCACACTGATTTAGCGTTTAGCAGCTCTTTTATAAACATCTACTAAATGTTTTATAATACACTTTCTGTCTGTCTGCTGTAGAACAACCCCTCAGCCTGACCGGATCGATCTACTGACTGACACACTTTCTCTGTGCCATGAATGAAGCCTTTTCCCAGGAGATCATACCAGCGTTGATGGCGTCATCAGTCTACAGCCGTTACACTGTGTAATCAACATTCAGTTTATAATAAGAATCAGGTCTAATGACAACAATAGTAATAAGGCCACGCTGTGCGAGATGGGTCTAATAAAGGGGTCACAATCTGGGTCAGACAGTACAATATCTATTTTGAGGCATGTCAGTGTGAGTTCCCACCATGCACTAGGGGTGCACAGTTAAATTTCACTGGTGTATTACTCATATCTCAATGTCTCACTGCTGCCTGTGCCAGCCCATCCACACAGGCAGCGCCATCGTCCCGTACCTTTAAGGCTGCGTACAATCGCAGGTCGGAGTCTGTATGACGTCACACAGGCGCGAGTGCAAAAGAGCTCCGCCACGTCCTCACCGGTTTTGTAGTGAACCATGTTGGACATCGGCTTGGAAGCGCGGCACATGTGGCACTGATGGGGTGTGTTGATTTTCTGCAGATTAACAGAAAAAGAAGACAGAGACATTCATTCATTCAGCAAAATATTCAGCCAGTGAGCGTCTCAGTGCCCGTTAGCTCCAAATAAAGGGACATGTCAATGATTACGTTGGTCAACAGCGGGGTTCCAACAACAGTAGGTGTTTTCATGCATAAACAATGCCACGTCTGAGTCTCCCAGTTTGGTGGGAGAACTCCACTCGCCAGCACAGAGCCTGACCCTGACCAACAACTCTGGGATAAACTGGACCACAATGACGCAGGACTTTCAGTGCGACATCAGCGCCAGACCTCACAAACGCTCCCGTGGTTGAATGGGAGCAAATCCCGGCAGCCAGGATCCAACGAGGATCCCCAGAAGACCGGAGGCTGTTACAGCAGCAGGTTAATGCCCACGGCTTTGAAACGAGGCAAGTGTAGAGTTTAGGTGTCTGTCTGGTTACAGTTTATTAAATACGAGGATATGCTGTTATTACCATTCTTGTGGCAGAACAAGCAATCTGACGACATCACATTGGGCTGCGGAAACATGTCACGAACATTTTTCCAATTTTTTTTTTTGACATTTTAGAGACTAGATGACCAATTGTACACATTACTGACAGATTAATATGTTCAAAAATGCTTGTAGGCTGCAGCCATGCAGCTTTGAAGGTAGCACGCGGTCAGGATGAGGCTGGTGATATCGAAAAGACCAAAACCTACAATGAATTCATTGCACTAAAAGCCTTACACGTCTTAGTCCTCTGTGCCACAGACCTCCAACTCTGTCCAAAAATAATAAAAACACATGAACCACAGAGCTGCACTGGATGACAAGTCCCTGCATTACAATGAATACAGCCAGTGTAGCCACAGGCTAATAACAGTGTATATATTGTGCATATACATAGACTTAGTCTTTCTCAAGTGCAATACAACACCTGACATATTGGCAATAGTACTTTTTATGGGCAGCAGGATTTTTATGGCATTTATATTTTTATAATCTGCACATAATGTACATATATAAAGCTGTTTTTCTATTCTGTATCTTGGCCCTTTTGTGCCATTCTTTTTGCTTTTTGAAATATTTTGTAATCTCTTTCATCTCAGGGGATGGTGATGGACATACGCCACTGCGCATGCTCAGAGAGGACAGTCCGTGGCAATATATTTCTATAAGCCAGCAGCCCAGCTCACCTTTACGGTAAAGGTAAAGGCTTTACCTGTTGCTGGGGCGGAGCTGTTGTCGGTTCAGGGTCAGATTGCGGCTCTGACCAGGGGAACAGCGACGGGACAGCACCTCGCTTCAACGCGGCGTAGTAAGTGCGCTGCCCCCCGGCGTAGTCCCGGTGCCTGAAGTGGTCACTGCACACACGCAGACCGTGGAGCCTGGCCACGAGCCCGGGCGTAACTTTAGGCTCGAAGCGAGGCTTTTTGATGGCCTCCAGCCACGTGCGGCACAGCGCCGGATCGGAGGGGAAGACGTGAAATTTCTGCTGAGTAGATAATCTTGACGTGCGGACATTTCCACAGCCGGGGACGGAGCACTTCATCTTCCCACAGCGAGCGCGCAGAGGTCACACAGGTGGGGGAAGGCACGGCGCTTACAACTGCGCACACATCACCATCACACCGGGAGTCAGCCCGACACACCGACCGCACTGCAGTCTGGTACCGAGTTAACGGAGCTGACGTTTGGAAGCGGCTGCCCGTCTGCTCCTGTAATTACGGTACAGGTGCTGCGAGCAGCCAAAACGCACCACGAAAAAGGCGAAAGGCACCAAAGCAGGACCTTCAAATTAAACCTGATGACATATGATCATTACACCTGACGTGGACCTCGTCGTTTAGCACCTGTTCTTGCGTTTTTGACTACATCCATTAAATGTTCATCAGCAGATGAAGTTGGATCCGTTGTAAAGGAATTCAGTAACTCAGCCGTGAAGATGTTCAAACCTGGTGTTTGGCATGATTATATCTTGTTTAAAATGTGAAAATATGTCGCAGACAAAGTGCTGATTTTAGAAGACAGTGTACTTACAGATCTGCTCATATTCAACTCTTTCCTCGTCACAGTCCCGTTGGAAACCAGGAAGTGAGTCTCATCATCTGAAGGTCGTGAGTTCGAGCCTCACACCGGGCCCTGTGTCGTCCTGTACTCAGATCATTTGCTCAACTGAACCCTTTGTGCCTCACGTTCATGCACTGCTGCACTTCTTTCAAAATGGTAAAATGTAATCTATTTTTATCTGTATGTTATTTTCTGCTGTGATTTGATGCTTTATCCTTATTATCCTTATCCTCACTTGGTGCATTTTTCTTTCTTGTAAAGCACTTTCAGCTACACTTCCTGCATGAAAGGCGCTACATAAATAAAGTTTATCATTATTATTATCATTGTTATTAATCATAATAAACAGACTCCTTTGTGTTTTCTCTCTTTCTCGGTTTAAACGACGATCATCCTGATATTTCCGCACCTTTTTGAACTCGCCCAGACACTCGTCGCTGCAGACGGTTTTGGTTTCCTCCTTCAGCTTCAGGACGAGCGGTTTGCTGTGGAAGGCGGCGTTGCAGTTCTCACAGGCGCTCGTGTTTTCCCTGCGGAAATCTTCCAGGCAGGAGTCGCTGCAAAACTTGCGGAGCTCCTCGTTCAGGGTCAACTCACGCGTGGTCTAGAGAAGGTGGTGATGAAGGAGCAGTGAGTATAACAGAGACTTTAGTATAGTTTGGGGTTTTTGCAATGATTTGAAGGTGAAGAAAATGTGTTTCTGCTTACAGTGCAGGGTTTGTTGCACATGCTGCAGGTTGACTGCAGCGTCTGGGTGGGCACGCTGTTGGACTTAAACGAGGACAGACAGGTCACACTGCAGAAGTCCTTCATAGTTCCCTTCACGTCCACTGCAGCCATGATGAGGTCCAGAGGCTGCGATATGGGCCTGACAGAAAGAGGAGGCCGGACGATACACGGTTTGTCACCATGTCTGCCTTTAATGTGGAGAATGAAAAAGATGTTGCACTCTCAGATTCACCTGAGGCAGTGATGACAGGTCTTGGTGCCTGGTCGGTTGATGGGAAATATTTTGAACAGGCAGCTTTTGGAGCAGAAGACGTCTGTGAATCCCTTCTTCTGATAGGCCGTTTGGCCCTTCATCATGGTCTTCTTGCAGTGGCAGCAGATCATCTGCGCCGCCTGATTCGTCTCGTCATGCTGTGGAAGTTTAAGACGCACAGATGAACCAAAGCGATACAGAGACACGACACGAGCAGACGACGCCTACACAGCTCAAATTATTTCATCACATAAATGACTCATTTTAACTCGACACTCCACCTTCGCATCGCTGGGCTCGTTGATGTCCGTGGACGCTGGACGCTGGCTGCTGTCGTCATGGACGGGCTGACCGTCCCCTCGCCTCGTGGCAGAGTTACAGACCGATGATAACTGGGACAAGTGGTCTTGAGTCCTCAACTTCTCCTGGGACAAACAAACAAAACAAAAACACTTTTACCTACTAATTACAGCTAAGGACGAGCATGGCTACGTCAGCCATCATACAACAGAAGTGCGTCCTTAAATGAAATTCAAATTCACACTTTCAACCAGTTTGTTATGAGACAAAATGGAAAGAAAGCGGATACTCACAATGTCCAGTTTTGGGATTAATATCTTCACTTCTTTCATTGCAGCCACCACAGCTGACAAGTTGTTGGTCTTTTCTATGAATGAAGAAATCAAATATGGTTGGAAACCACGTTATTGCTGCACGGACTCATGATGATGAATTCTAGTGACTTCGGTGATGATCTGACTTTGATTTGATTCTACCTGTATTTAAAAAGGCAGAGGAACTTCTGCTGTCCACATCCGTCCACTGTCTCTGTTCCTCTCCTCTCTTTTCAGTGTCTTCCTCCACATGGTTCCCTCCGTCCTTGTCCACGGTCTCTTCAGGGTCCGAAGCAGCGGTGGGCTTGTTTGGTGGGCTGTCTGTCCTCCTGGTGTCGTTGTCCTGCTCTGTCTTATCGTGGACACCTGGTATCAAAGACATTGCTGCTGAGCTGTTTGTGTCTCCATCGTGGTCCTCGTTTGTGCCAACGTCCTCATCGGTGTCCATGTCAAAGTCCACATTCATGTCCTCATCGTCATCGCTAAAAGACATCCTCATTGCGTCCTCATTGGTGCGACACAGCGTCTTCTCAGGCGTGCTGACGTCACAGCTCTCGGGCACGTCCTCTGACCCGTCACCCTTCTCTGCGTCCTCGTCCATTTCTTCATCATTCAGCTCAGATTCCTCACTTTCACTCTTCCTCCTCCTCTTTCTGCCTCGGCCACGTTTCCTCGAGGACGAGACTCTGCGGGAGTCTTTAGCTGTTGACGAGGACGAAGGACCTGGAGGAGAGACAGACACGGCTGCTGTGTGAGAGGATTATCGACACTTCTCGTTCACAATCAGACTTTCCGTTCAGCCAGAGAAGCCAAGTTCACGCTTAATATGTTGCTGCAGGAAAAATCTCTTTTCTCAAAGTCAACAAATTAAGACGAGCATCAGAAAAGCTCGTTTAGATACACATTTAGTGTTCTGCTTTGCTTCTTACCGCCTACACCAACAGTTCAGATCATGTTTCGGCTTTAAGAAACACATGCTAACACAATAAAGTGCAACCAGCTCCACGGTCACTACAGGAATAATATAAAATAACGTCTAATTCTGATTATTGAAGAAAAGTAAAGCATACAGCAAAAAGACAAGGGTGGACAGAAGCCTAGAGACAGTGTGAGCTGCTGTCTTTATCGTTAGACATATATTTAATATCTTTTCCATTTTGTCCTTCTTGCAGTGTAATGAACTGCACATCTCAAGCATTGCTGTTACCTTTGGACACAGTTTTTCATATCAGCAGGCCTGGATGAGGTCGAGACGAGCAAATTCGTTGTTTGTGCACAAACATGTCTTAAATGCAACACCATCTTCAAAAATGTCTAATTATTCTGTCTTTATTAGTTCACTGGAGGGTAATCTTGTGCCAGAGGAAGAACGCGTGCTACACCTTCAGTGTCTGGACAAAAACTACATGAATACAGCTCACTGAGCACTGGAGAGCTGGTCTGTTACACACCGCTGAGCTGAAGGGAACTTTCTGATTCTTCATTGTCCTCCTCAGCGTCACTGTTTTCAGGGTCGTCCTCCCTATCTGGCTCCAGTTCATCTTCAAAGGAGAGACAGGGACACATCAGCAGTAGCGATAGCAGTGAGTGATGTGGCTTCAATCAATATCAAGACATTAATATACTGATTTCTTCACAACAAAATCTTTAAGAATTCACGTCGTTCGGCAGGCTGGATATTCTTTAAAGGCAGCCTGTGGAGTTTTGAGTTGAGCACCTTAAATTTGGACGTTAGCATGCACGTGCACGCGCATGTGTATACAGGTGACGCGATACACATTCCTGCCAATGGTTAAACACTATTCCGCCCACAGACAGGTGGCGCTAACGCACCAAAAAACACAGCCATCTGCCAGCACGAGGCAGAGAAAAGGAAGAGTGCTGGAAAGAAAACGTGGACGTAATCAAAGAAAGTTTGTTCGACTTGAAGAACAAACACAATACGCTCTGTGAGTCACAACAAAACTCCACGGGGCACCTTTAAGTACTGAACACATACCTGAAATCTCAATTTCCTCAAAAGATTTTCCCTCGAATCTCTCAAAAGATCCATTCTGCATCGCTGACATCAGCTCTGAGACCTTGGCGATGTCGACGGCTGCCTCTGGCGTCTGATAATACTCCGTGTCGGTGCGGATGTCCCGGCCCAGCACTTCGGCGAGCTGCTCGAGCTCCTCCTTTGTGAGGCTGAGAAACTGGAAAACTCTCGCAATGTGCTTCTGAAAATGCACAGACCTGAGGGTCAGCGCATTCTTTACGCCGCAGCGAGCTGTGAACATGCTGAGGCACCGCCACCCATGGCAGAAGCTCATACGTGCGGCAATGGGTCTCGCAAATAAGAAGGGGTTATTTTTATGCACGCCGCAGGAGTCTCTCTTACTCACAAGCAGTGTTATTGCACTGAGCAGCTTTGGGGTCAATGTAACAAGAAGTTTTCTGCCCCCGATGCTCACAACACTGATCTTCACAGAGTGCTTGGACAGAATTTGATCCAACTGTGACTGAGGAGCCTCTGCGTCGTCGTGAGGCTCAGTCTCGTCCCTTTCGTTGAAAGACTTGAGCGTTACTCTTGAAACTTCTGCAATGTTTTTGTTTAAGACTGACAACTGAGCGGCGACCACTCTGAGAAGTGCGTGGTACACCGGAGGGCTCCCATACATGGTCAGACTTTGAACTGCAGAAGCCGTTATCTTCTCAGTGCACCAATAGAAAAGCTGCACATCGTGTATGAACGGCACGGTCGGTGTGCCGTTCACTCGGGATTTCGGCGGGAGGAGGCGGTCCCACTCTCCTGCGCACAGCTTCATGAACTTCGCCGCTTCCTGTGTCTTCTGTTTATCGGCGTCCTCTTTCAATGCCCTGGCGAAGTTAATGTCCCCAACTTTCTTGAGCAAATTCGCCATTATCAGAATCACACTTGGACTGTCGTAGGACTTCGCCTCTTCGTTGAAACCGGCGAGCTCTCTGACGGCCTCGACGAGTTTGCTGAAGTTTTGGGGCTTGACAGCATCTTCAAAACTAGATATCGACCTTTTCCTCAGCGTTAACAGGAGTCTTCCCATCAGCCTCAGCTTGTGCGTGATGTACTCATGTTTTTTTCTTTTGCTGTCATTCATGTGGCACAAACACTGTGCCAGCTGCAGTATATAGGGATCATTCCAAACCAAAGTCGCGATCTCGTCTTTCTTCATTTTCCTGAACATGCTACTCACATCCGATGAGAGATGAACGTCAGTTAACTCTGCAGCAACAATCAAAGATAAGACTTTATTCCAGCGACCTGTTGGACACGTTGAGGACTTATTTAAGGAACATCTTAGCGTATGTTGCCACAGGTCCTTACGAGCATACGCGCCTTTACAGTACTGACAGAGTGCAAATGCTTTAGTATTGGTGGACAGGTTTTGGTTTCTTCTGTTCACTTTAAGCTCTCCGCGGCAAGTCTTCAAAACCTGTTGATTATGTTTGTAATTCCCTCTGTTTCGTAACATAACCAGCAAGTTACTTCGCTCCTTGGAGTTTCGGCGAAGCGCAAACACTTCAGCTATTTCAGGCTCTTCTTTTCTGTGGGTGAGAAGGTGGCGAGAAATTCTTGTTTGAGCTTTCCCGCAAACGTAACAATAATTTCTTCTGGCGTAGGAACGGTCTTTGGGCTTTTCATCAGAGCTGCCATCGGCCTCATCCTCCTCATCAACGGGTCGCTGCTCAGAAGAACCTTCATCACTACTTGGTTCATCGTCAGGTACGTACTCGTCATCAGAGCAGGATTCAGCAGAACTGGAGGCTCCGGCTGAGTCCTCAGCCTGGAATAATGAACGAGGAATTTTATACACTTAGGAAACAAAACATGGAACAACTTCTCAGTATTGAGGAGGCTTCAACTCCCACATTCAACAGAAACAGAGAACAGGGGCATCCCGCTAGAGTCAACTTTCTGACTATTTGAAGAACGGAAGTGAATTAACGAAGACACCAGAGACATCACCAGGGCTACGATTCTTTCATGACAGCTATGCTTAAACCCCCCCTCTGCTTGGTGCTCACTGAAGAAACATATTCAACACCTACACTTTCATCCTCACATGGAGACGGTGCATGTAGGTCCGTCTGCGGTGCGTTCAGGTCCTCACTGGGTTCCTGTAAATATTAAGAAAGCAGAAAATGACAGAAGAGTCATGAAGAAATTTGAAAACACAACATGACGATGTTTCTTGCACAGAGTATTGACCAATCTGCATAAAAACACCCTGCGCTGGCACAAAGGCCGCAATGAACATGTTGAAATTCCAACAGTATTGTTATTCACACTGTGATATCAGGTGTACACCAATAAGATTGAAAGCAATCCAAAGCAACAGCTGTGTTCTGCAGGAAGTAAACGCACCGCTGAGCGCCACGGGCAAGAGGAGCCCCCATAGTTGAACGTTATCTCCTCGCCTGGAGATATCTTCTTCACTGCGAACAGGCACAAGTGTGGTTTTCCCTCATGAACGATTTTGCTCATTTTGCAGTTGGGACTCATGTGATCGTCATTCACGAGTCTTCCGAGGGACCCGTCCTCTTTGGAAGCATCGACGCTGCAAGAGGAGCATTCATACCGACACTATGGGACTGATGGGGCGGCAGAGACATGGCAACACACCGTTTGTACTGAAACTGCTCAAACTGATCGTTGTCTTCACATTCTGCCTCCTTTTTCAAAATTCACACCTTGGTTATGCTTTTGTAAAGTTTTCCCTTTCACATTAGTCATTCCAGACATTTAAGAAGAAGGTTTCCACTGAGTGTGACTCACCACCAGTTCGTTCCACTCCACCAGAAGTCGAACAGATAGTTGCTCAGAGTATCGCCACATTTCTTTCTCCTGGTTTCTCCGTGAGAGAAGATGTTGCCCCGAAACTCAACAACGAAGGTGGACGGTTCGATGGACTCCCGGGCGAAGACACCTCTCCCTATGAAAGCAAGAATGAAAAACAAGTTCATGGTGGTACAACATGATGGATATTATATTCCATTTCTAACAACAGGTCCCCTGAATAAATCATTAAAGACCAAAACCTTTAAAGGAGTCAATAAACGCTTCCTCCAGGAAAGGTTTGTCTCTGCCAGACTTTATGTGCTCCCGGGCATCTTGCTCTGGAGTCAGCTGCCTTCTCTGCTTCTTCGTGACAGCCTGTTGTTCCACAGCAGCTGGAAAAAAATACCCAAAAATATAAATATTAAAGAATGAACAACACCATACACAAAGCATATTTGTCTTGGAAAACTGAAGGTTTAAAGGATTTAAAAGAGGATTGTTCCATTTTAATCAGATCAAGAAGGGCATTAAGCAAATATGCATGTATAATTTAATTAAATGTAATAGCTCCAGAAAACGCGTGGGGAAACATGTAATGTTCACTTTTCTTCCGCTTTTCTTTCTTCATTCAATCTTATGTCAGATAAGACACCAGATAGCAAAGTCCATTATCAACTTCAGTGTCACTGGCGATCGAAAAGAATGAATATCGCAGAGAAATTGAAAGGGGAGGAGTTTATCTTCATCACATACCGCTCTGCTGAAGCAAAAGATCCGATTCGTCATCGTCCTCCTCTGCCTCTGCGTTTTCAGGGTTGCCCTGCTCCACATCTGGCTCCAATTCATCTTGAATACAAAGCAAGATACAGTATGTAATCCATGCGTAGAAGAGGAAGAAGCGATTTGTCTCTATGAAAGCAGCCCTGTGTATTACACGTACCCTCAATCTCAATTTCCTGCAGAGAGCTTCCTTTGAACCTTTCCAGAGAGCCCTTTTCCATTGCAAGAAGAAGTTTCGCTATTTTTGCGAGCTCCACAGCTGCCTCTGGCAACCGATAATAGTCCCTGTCAGCCCGGATGTCGTGGCCCAACAGTTTAGCGAGGTGACGGAGCTCGTCGTTCTCCAGGTTGAGAATCTGGAAGACTCTTGCAATGTGCTTGTGAAGATGCACCGACCTGAGGTGCTCTGGGTTCTTCGCATGACACAGACTTGAAAAAGCCCTGATGCAGTTCCTTCCGTTGTAAAGGCTTGTAGGAGAGGAGTCGGGCCTTGCGAACAAGAAAGGGTTGTCCTGGTGGACGCCGCATGCCTCTCTCTTGCTAACAAGCAGTGTTAAAGCACTGACAAGTTCAGAAGTCAACAGGACAGCAACGTTTTGGCCAGTCCTGCTCAGAATATTTATCCTGATGAAGTGTTTGGACAACACTCGGGTGGTGTCGGCCCTCTCCTGGAATGTTTTCAGAGTCATTTTCGAAACCTCAGGTGTGCATTTGTTTAAGACGGACACCTGCGCGAGCGTCACCCTGGAAAGTGCGTTGTAGGCCTGTGGGCTTTCATGCCTCTTCAGACTTTCAATGGCAGAAGCTGAAGTTGTTTCCAGGTGCCTGTAGAAAACCTGCATGTCCCGTGTGAACGGTATGGTAGACGGGTTGTTTGCTTTACGTCCACTCAGCGAAGCCATGGCTGTCTGGGAGACAAGCTCACTCCATTCTCTTGCACACAATTTCATGAATGTCTTTGTGTCTTTCTTCATCTGCTCGTCGCCATCAACGCCAGTGAAGACCATGGCGCCTATTCTTTTGAGTGAATGGCTTAATTTAAAAGCCAGACTTGGTTTCTTATAGCTCTGCATCTGTTCATCAAAGCCTGCGATGTCCCTGACAGCCTCGACAACTTTAGGAAAGTTTTTGGGTTTGATTGCTTCTTCGAAGCTAAATATCGACTTTTCATGCAGCGCTATCAAAAGCCTTCCCATTTCTCGCAGCTTCTGTCTGATGTAATCCTGTTTATTTGGATTAGTTTCATACTTCTCGCACAGACGCTGTGCAAGCTGCATGAGAAGGAAATCATTTTGAACTGCAAATGCAGTCTCATCTTGGCGCATAGTTGAGAGCACTTTCCACACAATAGATGGAAGTTTTTGGGAGTATGGTGACTCTGCAAGAGCAATCTCAGTTAAGACCTTTGCCTTGCCTTTTGATTCAGTGTTTGAGGCTGTCTTAAAAGGACATCTGGCTACATGCCTCCACATTTCCTTACGTTTAAACATGGCTTTACAATATGGACAGTGCACATGTGTTTTAGTACCAATCGCCTCGGCTGTCGATCGTCTTCTCAGTTTTAACTCTCCGCTGTTGTTCTTCAGCACCTCTTGATTATGTCTGTAGTTTCCCCTGTTCCGTAATTCAGTCAGTACCTTTTTCCGCTCCTTCGACTTTTTACGTAATTTAAAAGCTCGAGCGATATCAGGCTCTTCATCGGCATGTGTCAAAAGATGTCGAGCAATTTTACTAAAGCCTACCCCGCAAACATAACAATAGTTTATACTTTTGGAAGAAGGCTTTTTGGGTTTTCGTTTAGCCTTTCTGGGTCTAGAGTCTCCATCCCAGTCATCTTCATCAGAACTGAAATCAGCTTCATCCTCCTGCTGGGTCCATGAAGTGTTGTCAGACTGCAGCATAGAGGTCCCAGACATCTCTCGAGAGGAATCTAAATCCGTCGGTGGCTTCTTCCTGAAGTCCAGCTGACTGATGATGTTGGCAAAAGTGTCATTTTCATTACTTGCTCCACTGTCAGGAAGTTTGTCATCGTCATCCGAGCCAGAATGTTCAAAGCTGGAAGCTGCCTCCGAGTCCGAAAACTGGAAATATAGCACAAGTAAGAAATTTGTTATTGTAACTTTATACATGCATGCACAGATAAATATGTAATCTCCTGCTCTGCCAGTATGCCATTAAAACAAGTAGCAAAAGAACAGTTCAACTTTTCGGAAATTCATAGTGAGGGTACATCCCACTCTCATGTCTGCATGATCAATAGCAGCCGGTTAGCTTATCTGAAAATTAAACATCCAGTCTGTGGGATTTAGTGGCATCTAGTGGCGAGGTTGCAGACTGCAACCAACTCAATACACCTTCCCTCAACCCTCCTTTTCCAAGTATGTCGGAGAACCTACGGGGGACTGCAGGTGACATAAAAAAGAAAAGCTTTTCTCTAGAGTCAGTGTTGTGATTTATCCCTTCTGGGCAATGGTGGAAACATGGTGGTGCAACACGGTGGGCTCAGTGGAAGAGGACCTGCTTATTTATACTTGTGCTTATTGGCTGTAGTGGCCAGAAAAGCCAATGTAGACAGTTTGTGAAAGCATGTGTAGACTGTTACATACCCGTTCATTCCCTGGTGTTGAAGTAGCATAGAAGTCTGTGTATGAAGTACTTGATCCACCAAAGGGCTCCTGTAAATGTTGAATGTGATACAAAAGTCATGTGAAAATGTGACATTTGAGTCACTTTGTGTGCAATTAAGACAGGCTGCATTGGTAAAACATAAGGAGCGCCGTTACTGTTGAGCGCCACGGGTAAGAGGCGTCCCCGTAGCTGTAGGTTATCTCCTCGCCTGGAGATATTTTCCTCACTGCAAACAGGCACAAGTGTGGCTTTCCCTCACACACAACTTTCTTCATTTCACAGTTGGGACTTATGTGATCGTCATTCACAAGCCTTCCAAGGGTCCTGTCCTCCGCTGAGGCATCAATGCTGCAAGCAAAGTACTCTGATACGTCACCCATCCTTTAACAAAACCAGATATCTTTATGCCAAACTGAATATCAAGCGGGTGACTTACCACCAGTCTGCTCCTTCCCATGAAAACTCAAACAAATAATTGTTCAGAGTGTCACCACATTTCTTCTCAGGCCTTGTGTCTTTGTGAGAAAAGATGTTCCCCCGATATTCAACAACAAATGTGGATGGTTCAATGGCTTTGTGGGTGAACACTCCTCTTCCTAGACAAGCAAAAATCAACGTAAAAATATTAAGTTCCAGAGCCAATGGTGACTTGCGTGACTATGATCATTGCTTTACTTTCGCCACACAAATCTATTTTTAACTGGATCGTAAAGCAGCAATATTTAGCTCCACACGTCATCACTTTGTTCAGTCCAGCTCCACTTCAAACACACAAGTTATTGATGTTTTGAATCATTCACTTCTGCAGTAGGACTGACTACCGCAGCCCATTGTAAAATAATACCAGAAAACTCTAAATATCAATACAGAAACTGCTTTCAGAAATGTGCCTCTTACCTTTAAAGGAGTCTATGAACCTCGCCTCCAGAAATGGTTTGTCTCTACAAGCAAGTATGTGCTCCAGAGCATCCTGCTCAGGAGTTAGTTGTCTTGTTTTCTTCTCCATGACAGCTGGAAAATGTTCAAAAGGTTTGGGTGATATGAGATCAGCTGAGCACATCGGGGTCGGGCTGAATGTTAAAACAAATTTCAAACACTGCAAGAGAGCAACAAGCTAGTTCACCTAAAATGACACATGGGGATTACGAGGTGTGTGAAACACTGTGATTTTACCTCTGCAAAAAAGGACAGAAAGTTCATTAATAAAGGACATATATCTAAACCGTATGTCTGTGATGCATGTGAGGTTTGAGCATGTCTCGGTTGGTTCAACTACAAAATAAGTTCCATCACTTGGTCAACTCTGCAAGAGCTCCCTGCACTCATTTCTAGCAGAGGTAAGCTGTGTGGTTCAGGATTGTGAAGCTTTTCAAAAGTTGCATGTATAGTTTATTACTCTATTGTCAGTTTGGCACGTGAAGTAAAATACTATTTCCTGTCTCCTCTGACCACCAATCCCATAAACAAAGGGAGCCTGTGTTTACTTATGTAGCTAAATGTGTGTAGCTAGCTTACACATACACCACGTGGGCATGAACACAAGAGATATGTCTTTAAACTACAGCCAAAGAATAAAATCAACATTGAAGCTGGCCACCTGGCTAAGTTTGCTGTTGTCCAGTTGATCTTATCAGGCCAGTTTTGGTAGGACAGCTGCATGTCCCTCTTGTGTACTCTGAACCTTGCAAGCAACTATGCTAACTAGCAAGTGTTGAGAAAGCTAATGAGTTAGTGGTTTCCCCCACTTTGCCCATTGATTTCGACTTAAATAGAACTAAACAGCAACATTTACCTGCGTTTCAATATCCCAAGTTAGAAGAAATAAGAGTCACATGGGCAGCTAACACACTTGCAGCCATTTCTCCTTTCGTCCGGCTTCCTGCAGACCACGTGACGATGACGCTCCGTTACGGGCCGATCGGCAGCGTCTGCCGCCTATCGCTGATTGTAACGTCACTAGCCGATTCTACAAGCAGCGAATCAACAGTCGTGAATTTCTCGACCACAGGGAGCAGTGGCGGACAGTCACACACACGAAATGACTGGTGTGTGCGGTTTATAAGGACACAGTTTTCACCACTGTCCCCATATTCAGTCCAACGCACGTACAGCAAATATTCAGAAAACACTGATACATTCAATAATTAAACCCTGTAACTATTGGGTCTCACTGGACAACAAGGTTTTGAAATATTTTTATTCAAAAAGAACATACAATAGAAAATACCTTGGCAGCCATACTCTACGAACTGGGAGTTAATATAACCAAGATATATATGGACAGTATTTCTTTACTTTCCTTTACTGTAATACCAGGGTCGAGGTTATGCAAAAAGTCAATGTCTCAGGATCCTTTGGATGAAATAACTTGTCCAAAAACGTTACTCAATGCTCAAACTCTGCTGTTCATTTCAGTGTGTTGAGTAATAGTGTTGTCAGCCTTTTTAAACAGGGATATCATTTGGTATAAATGTGTGATTTCTAATGGTTTCTGGTACTCTATGTGAAGTGCATTTCCGCCCAACAGGACGGTTCACATATACATCACAGAAAGACATTCGCTTTCTGGGGTGGACGCTTACTGACACCAAGTGATATCAAAATAGTTTTCCGATGAAGCTCTTTCAAACAAAGACGACCTCCTAATTTCCCCAGGAATTTAAGGAATCAACATGTGGAAGGAAAAAAAGCATTATCCATGAGAAATAACCATTCAGCAGACAAAACACGAAAGGACAGTGGCGTGTTCTGCTGAGCCGTAGTAAACAGACTTCCATCGAAAATCTTCTTTAAATCCTGATCAACATGTGGTTTAGGAAGTCTGCCTTTCTTTGAAGTTCAGCACATTGTTGGTATGTATGTGAGAGATTTATTCTGTCCCTTTCTGGTTACTGGGCCGTGTTTAAATGAACATTTCAGTTAATGTACAAACATTTACATCACAAGCTGCTGCACCAATAAAAGGTCACTTCTGTTGTCATTGCTCTGAATCACTCTGAATCTCCATTTCCCTTTTCTGGTATAAACGCTGGGTCATCAGGTGTCCGCTGCTTCGTTCCTCCCTCTTTCCTGAGTTGCAGCTCTCTGACGGCGAGGATGCGGATGAGCATGGCCTCCATGGTGCTGTCATCCAGAGGCGTGGAGGAGAACCACAGTGGGCTGTTGGGAACGCAGCAGCGCTCGGGGTGAAGGTAGAACAGGTTGGTGCGCTGCTTGACTGACTCCGAGCTGGATGGAAGACAGCTGTTAACGTTGACACGGTGACCAGGTGAAGAGACGACTTGAGCTCAGTTCATACTCACCACTTCGAGAGGTAGAACTCGTACAGTCGGACTGGACAGCGGAGAGGGTTCTTTGTGTTCTCCATCATCTCCAGGATATCCTCTTTATTCTCCTCCTCCTTACGCCTCTTCGCCGGAACATCTGGTTCTGCGGTGGACACAGTTCACATTCAGTCAATAAATGTAACTGTTGTGTACTCTGCTGCCTGGTGGAGCGCTTCACTGTTTAATAAACTGTTAACACCAAAGAACAGACACAGATAAAGTGATGAAATAATGATCCCTGGTACGAACAAATGGGTTCTGCATTTAGACCCTCAGCTTTACTGGTACCTGACTCTGCTTCGTTTATGGATATTGGGGGGTAAAAGCGCAGGAAGGTGGTCTTGGTGTTGTTAGGGTTGGTTTTAGTGCAGCGCATGACGTGGGCAAAAGACAGCTGGCGGTGCTGCTCCACCGTGGTGAAGCCAAAGTACTTGCAGCAGAAGAAGAGCAGAGTATTGAGGAGGACGATGGGGGAGTACGCCCCCAACTGTTTACAGTCCCACAGAAACTCCTCCTCCACACGGGAATGGACATAACCTGCAGAGCAGAGGAGGGAGCCCGTTAGAGATGTGGTCAAATGTGGGTTTGTTTGTGTGCCACAGGAAGACAAACTGAAATACTGACAGAAGAAAACTGCAGAAACATGTACAAACAACTCACCACTTGCTGTGATTGAGGGTTTGAAGCCTTTAAGCATATTAGTGAATTCAGTGGAGAACTTGTTGTAGAACCGATCCATGAATATGTTCTCCACACGACCGTTTTCAAACAGGTACTACAGAGAAGCAAACGGTTAAAGGTCACAATGAGGACAGCAGCCAATATATCTGCTGATGCACAACATTTTAGCAGAACTTGTTTAAAGCACAAGGCCATCCAGCCAAAGGTGTGGCGAGCACTGCAGGTACGTTTGATTTTGATATGAGGAGGATTGCTCAGAGATGAATGTCTGTCTCTAGTCTTCAGTTTCACTCGTGTCCCTGTTTGCACCTTCAGATATTAGCCTTTTATTAATATGAAATGGTAAATGGACTGTATACAGACACTCGACATTCGACACCATGACAGAAGTCATTTTGTTGCGTGCTGAAGTGCTCACATGTCTACGCAGCGCTGTAGGCCCTACCTGTTACAGGTTACTTTAGGTGCATGTAAATGTCTTGCCTGTTGAATGCCGAGGCAGAGGTAGAACAGGCTGTCGGGGAAGTAGGGCTCTCCGTTGGGTCGTTTCACCTCAGTGATGAAACAGCAGAGTCCATAACTCAGCTCAGCAGTGGTGCACTGAAGAACATCCTCCTTCAACTCCATGGGACGTGCTGAAATCAAGATATTTGTTTTTTAAGCAGAACGTCAATCTTTATACAAACGGTCTGTGCAAAGATATGGAACATACAACCTGATGAGAACGTCACAGTGAAAACATCAAACGACTTTAAATCAATAACTTGCCACATGCCATCAGAGACAGATGGATGGGATTTCTCACAGACTTTCAGGGTTTGTGTTTTCATTCCCTTTGTGGCTCAAAGGATGTCATTTTCCATGCAGTCATTTATTAAAAAAATGCATAAAAAATCCTTTACTGTTGGGTGCTTTGGAGTTATGGAGAACCTAATCTTGAGCTCAGCTTTAGCGGTTGTGTTTACTTAAGTCCACACTTACACCCGAAACGCGGCTTCTCCAGGTTGGGCTGAGTTTGCCTCCACTGGATCCATCGCTTCCAGGCGTCAACTCCATACTGACTCTTCAGTTTTGGGACGTCTACAGATACGAGCTTGTTGGAAGAGCCTCTCTGAGATGACGCTTCAGCTGCTTTGGATGACCGCTGTGACTTACGACCCTGGGACAAAGGGAAGAGAGAGGAGGGTGGCGTCATGGATGACATCCAGGCAAAGCCAAGGCGTCCTTTCTCCAGCACATGGTCAGCATTCCCAGTCTGCTAACAATCAGATCTTGATTAAAATGCTACAGCAGTATCTCTTCTCTTTTCCCTGGAGACTTACCTTCTTTTCTCTGGCTTTCCTGTGAGCTTGTCGACGTCGTGGAGCTGCAGGCGGGGGGCTCGGGGACCGCTGGGACTGCTCTCTAAGCCGGGCCATCCTCTCCAGAGTTTCTGCCAAAGACACCACACGAAACATTAGGCCGAGAGCGCTAAAGCCAAATGAGTGTTTGACATGAGACACAGTCGGTTGATAAGCGTTTAGTTTCATGTGCTTCACAAATTTGCTCGTCTCCTCACCAACAGTGAAGTCAGCTTCAATGTCCATGGCAGGCTGTGCGGGAGGCGGGGGCTCAGAGTACTGCTCACTGGACATGGCCTCAGGAATGTCAAGAATCGGGTTGAGCCTCTCGTGGGAGTACGGTCGACTGGGAGACCTGCGACCAGCGTCGTCGGAGGTGTCCTCCCAGTTGTTGAGGAAACTGGCCAAGTCGTCCGTGTCCAGGTCGTCACTGTAGTTACTGGCGTGGTCTGTAAAATAAGCAAAGCTATATTTACCCTCGTCTTTACTCTGTAATATCTCTATTCTTTTCACTTTTTCCTCAAAAACACTTCTTTAAAAAAAAACATGAAAAGTGCTCCTCTTACCATCTGGAGCAGCTGCTTCTTGCCTCTCTCTCATATTCTCCTCCATTTTCTCCTTTGGTTGCTCCTCTTTGTCATTCTTCTCAACTTGTTCCGCCACCATCTCGGCCATGAGGATGAGCTCGGCCTCGAAAGGGTCAGACGGGATCTTTTCCTTGATCTCCTGGATGGTGTCCACGATGCGTTCAGCGCTGTCCATTGTCACAGGAAGGAACATGGGCACAGGCAGCTGTGGTGGACAGAGGGGGAGTGTAAACGCCTATGAGGGTCTGGAACCAGGACGAAGATGCTCAATATTAACTGGTGGAGGGTTTTGTCTACATACTGGTAGCGGCAGGCCAACAGGTTTGGGGGTGCACTGGCTGTACATGTTCATGGGTACAGGAACGTACACCGGCACTGGGACAGGCACAACCATGATTTTAGGGATGGCTTCATCTACAGAGAGGAAATAAAAAGAAAACAATGTCAGAGTTGGAATAAAAGTCAAGATTTGCAACTGAGTAAATGATTCAATATGAGCAATGATCAACACAAACTTTAAGAGTCAGCACATTTAAAAGATGGGTTCAAGGATATGGTTATATGGTTGGTATGGTATGGAGATATAAATGACTTTTTGCTCTTTATTCTCAGAAAAGCCTCCAGGTCTGAAAAGTGAAGCCAATGCAGAAGTGCCTTAATGACGTCACAGTGGCGACGTTCACTTCTTCAGTTTGTGTTTGTACCAAAACACATTAAAAACCCACACAAACTCTTACTGGATCATTTTTTAAATCAATTAAAATTACATTTAAAGCTATGCCAAATGTGTGATTAGTGTTTATTAGTCTTGTCCCTGCAGGTTAACAGACAGCCGTAGGGCAGGGACGTTTGTGACACTGTGTGTCTTAGTGTTGCTTTTACCCGTCTGTGCCTCGACGTCCACCGTCTGTGTCTTACAGGACACCCCTTTGTTCTGCACCAGCGGTCTGCAGAGCAGAGCCTTGTTCTTCAGGATTTTGGGGGCAGGAGGAGGAGGATGAGCTTTCACTGTATCTGTTTGAATACTGATCTGAAGGAAAGGCAACAGCAACAACTCCAGGATTATTACATATATTGAGCTCGTGTCAGACATCACAGAGACCCCCTCAAACGTCTGTCTCTGAAGGGACGACCTGACTGTACCAACTGCACCAAAGACTCAGTTCTTCAGAATCCACAGACTGACAGTGAACCAGAGTTTCAGTTGTACTGATGCAAAGTACATCATGCTGCTTTTTTGTGTTACGTAAAGCAGTTTGAATTGCCTTGTTAAGTGGTGTAATTCAAATAAACTTGCATTGCCTTTACTGCCTAACTGCATAATGGAGTGCACGTGTATGGAAACATCTACATTTCACATCACATCACCTGTCTCTACTGTGTATTTATCATTACACTTTATTGTATATGAAACACATGTAACACACAACAACTTACATTTCCAGAGGTCTTTGTTTGAACGTTGGAGACTGTGCCTGTGAAGACAACGATGAAGCATGAAACCTTCACTATGAACAGTGGCAACTGGTTGAATGAGCATACAGCGCGTCACAGAGTGTGTGTGTGTGTGTGTGTGTGTGTGTGTGTGTGTGTGTGTGTGTGTGTGTGTGTGTGTGTGTGTGTGCGCGCGTTGTGTACTTGGTTGAGCAGTTCTGTCAGAAGCATTGGATTTCCCCGTTGGAGGGCCTGCGAGCGAGATAACGTTGGCGATGACGGGCGTCGCCTCTTCTGTACCTGCAGGTGTAAGACAACAAAACATGAGGTAACATGGAGGAATCAGTGCTGCATGTCGTAATAACAAGTTACTGGAACTTCTAATGGCAACAATCACACACACCTTTGAAGACCTCACCCTGCGTCGCCACTTTATTACAGCAAAACTGCAGCAGACAAGTGAGGTCACAGAAGTGTTTGACCTCTCCCAGCATGGGAAGGCTCTGCTTCAGCTTCCCTTTGCGGCCGCAGGTCTCGCACTTTGCAACCTGAGAGAAAGCAGTGACTGAGCGTTGAGTTGGGGCAGAGCTAGACCATCATCACCATGGTTTTAAAAGCTAGGATTTTAATGAGCACAGTGAGGTTTGCTTACATGGCAGAAGAGCATGGTGTATTTGGACCTGCACTCCTCAGAGCAGAACTCCTCAGTCGAGCCTCCATACTGTGCTGTCACCAGCTTCTTGGACACAGAGTGGCAGTAGACGCAGGAGTGACAGTGTTTCCCCCAGTTTTTAGTCAGCTCATGTCGAAAGAGGAGCTTACAGCCTGGGTGGAGGGAGAGGAGAGGCGCTGCGTCACTGTGCACGATTCACTCAAACCTCTGGTCTGAACATGGTCAGTGTTCGGACCTCGTAGATAATCAGATAATTTTATGGCATTGACAAACCCTGAATTTGTCCTGACAGGCAGAGCAAACGTCTCCTTACCGTCGCTGCAGAAGAAGCAGTCTTTGTTGTCAATCCTCTTGGCTTCTCTGGTGATCTTTTCAATCTTACAGTATTCACACAGGCTCGTCACGTAGTTGGCCTTCTTGAACTCGTGAGAACAGTCGGCGCTGCACACGAAAACCATCCTGTCCTGCACACACAGAGTTGGTACAAACCATAAATCACCTGCACACAGAAAAGTCAGTGAACATCACATATGATCGACTCTTCAGGCAACGACGGCCATGATTTAAGGTCAAACAATGGCTCCAAGCAGGGGTGGACGAAGTATACAGATCCTTCACTTCATTAAAAGTACGAACACCACACTGTGGAGATCCCTCACTGCAAGTTACATTCAAAACTTTGCTATCTAAGTATTATCAGCAGAATGTACTTTAGGTATGAAAAGTAAAAGTCCTCATGTCGCAGTAAAACATTACCTGTCAGTGTTTTATTATATTTATTCATTTTTCATGAGCTCAGAAAAACAGCCTGTTTTCAGCTTTGCAACGATGCATTTCAGCTAATCCAAGAGGCTTTTTAGAGACTGTATTTATACTACCCAACCCATATAGGACTAACTTCATGCCTCCTCCTTGGAGTTACATGGTTTTCACCGGACAGGAAGGGAACGAACATTTGTAACCTGAGAAGTAACAAGTAACTAAGCTGTCAGATGAATGCAGTCGAGTAAAAAGTACAATATTTGCCTCCAAGCTGGAGCAGAAGAATTAAGTTGTAGACAACAGAAACACTCAAGTAAAGTACAAGTACCTCAAATGTGTGCTTATGTATAGTACTTGAGTAAATGTACTCATTTACACTCCACCACTGGCTACAAGATAGTACAGATCCCCAAAGACATTTTTACTGTTAAGGTTTCGCTCTGTGTTGAATGTGAAAAAGACAAAGAAAAAAAAAACAGAAAGCGGCTGCTCGCTTTTTTTCAACTGGTTTTATTCAAGATTATTACTGTTAAAATCTCTTTAATAAATTAAGATTCACACCATAAACCAGGTCACTCCTTGTGAGTCACGGTTCTATCGCTGCTGTTCTGACCTGTTAAAACAGCTTCGGACATAAACTACAAAGGAAACATGCAGGAATAGTTAGTAAATTATATTTCAACCTCAGAGTTTAAAGTAAATTCTGTAACACAGAGTTTTCTCACTGGTGGCGACACAGAATTTGTTTTTGGATCTGGAAACACTGGAATTCTTCCTAGAAACTGACGGTAAATCTCCTCTGTTATGAACATCCATGAAGTCACAAACCAGAAGTTTCTGTGCTGATAAAACACATTTTTTTCCTTCAGAATCCTTCAGAATTGAATCCTTCAAAGCCCAAATCGACCTGAAAGAGAGGAAAATTTCATTTTGTCATTTTCTTTCTATCGTTTATCGGAGTCTGCATTTGATTTGTACAGAGAGCCGCTATAAAAAACAACACTACAGAAGTTATGAAACCTCTTACATTTTCAGATGCGATGCGTCAGAGAGAAAGATTATCAGAAAAATAAAGAACATACATTAAAACTCTGGTAAATACTACTGGTAAATTATTTTAACAAGTTTAAAACACATGATAAAAATGCTGCTTATCAAATACAACGTTACAGGCATCCAGTTAAATAATGACAAAAACTCCTGTCAGATGTTTCCGGCTAATATTGAGGAGAGCAGACTGGACATGTAAGGAGAAACAACCTCGAAGCTTTACTGCTTACTGGTTTGGTTACTGGTTTACTGAGATGGTCAACATGACAGGGGTTAGAAATCACTTCTGCTCTGAATGACTGTTACATGTTGCAGTTTCACCTTGTTCTCGGTGGCACAGACGCCTCCACGTTCGAAGCAGAGGCCTCCGGATGCTTCCTCTCACTCCGCTCGGTATCTTTGGGAATCTCGTCCGAGTTCCAGGCACAGTGAAATAAGACGAGAGCGGCTGAAGAGGATGGTGAGATGCAGCTGAAAGCTCCAAAAACCAGCAAGAGGACTTTGAGCTTTGGTATTTTTTCCGTTGTACAAATGGATGTAGATTACATGCAGTAATCCAGACAGTGCACGCAGGTTATTATGTCACCAACCTGATGTGTGTTTCCAATCAAGACTTTCTGCGCTTTAAATCATCTACTCTTAAAGGAACACCCTCATATTTTGGGAAACACGGTTCTTTGCTTTCATCCCGAGAGTAAAAGGAGAAGATGGATATCACTCTTGTCTGTCTGTTAAATATAAAGCCAACATCTGGTTAGCTTAGCTTAGCACAAAGACTGGAAACAGGGGGAAACAGCTAGCCTGCCTCTGCTACCCCTCTACCTACCAGCACCTCTGAAGCACCTCACGATTAACAAGTGATATTTCATTTAATTCACATGAGAATTTAGCTGTAAAAACAAAGATTTACCATTTAAAAATGGTCAGGTGCTGAATTGAGAGTGAATAAGACTATTTCCTCAAATGTCAAAGCCAATTCTTTAACCACATATTCAGGATCACATCAGCAATCTATTTCTTTGTCCTCATATTACAATTTTAACAGAAGTAACAAAACAACCACTTACTTTGGCATTCCCCTCCATTGTTGTGGGTTTGGTGGCAGATATTTTGTGCTTGATGTACAAATTTACATTTTTAATGTTTAATGTTTAATTGTGATTCATTTACACATTTTTTGTTTTGTGTCTTTTAAATGACTTCATGTGTCATTTTAAGCACATGTTTGTGTGTGTTTTACGTTTCAGAGACAGATTTGAGATGAAGAACCATAAACCTGGAGGATCACACAGCAGGTGAGTCCCACAGAACTTTTTCTTCCGACATTATTGCATCTTTCTCTCCTGCGTCTCTTCATGTTGCTGTTGTATTAACAGAAATACTGCCCATTAAAATAAAGACTTAAATCTGTACTCATCACCCTCAAAGTGTGATCAGTTCCTCTGATCCTGTGCAAAAATAAACAGATAAATAAATAAATAAATCTGGCTGCCCGTGACCCCACACTACAAGTCGAGCAGACGACCTCTCATTTACCTTGATCTGGACGACTTCAGGTTTAAAAGTGATGCTGTGGGAACACTGAGAGCAGCTCAGCTTCTGCGATCCTTTGGAGACGTCGCGCTGAGGCTCTATGGGAGTGATGGTCTGGATCTGGGTGGATCCGATGGGCAACTTGGTGAAAACGTTCACCTGCTTCTGGGACTTCCTAAACTTTTCCTGCAGCAACAAAAAACACAACACAGGGGTCTTGAGTGGAAAGCTCTGCGAGAAGGGTCCAGTGTCTAGTAGAGAGTAAACAATTAGTGTGAAATCAAACACAGCACAACTGGAACCCTGCAGCCTGCGAACCTCATTACCTGAAAAGCCATGACACAAGGTAGAGTGCAGAAGTTCCTGATGGAGGTGTCCGACATGGCTAGGTGGTAGGCCGGGACTGTGTTTTTCCCACAGCTGTCACAATTCAATCGAGCACCTATGAAAAAAAAAAGTTTTATGAAAGAAGAAAAAAACAAAGACATCCAAAAGTGTTAATTTATTTAACGCCAACATCAATGATGACTTGTCGTCCTGTACCTGATGCACTGACAGTCTGGACCTTGAATGCCATCACACAACTGCTGCTACAGAAGAGGTTCACCGATTCATCGCTGTTTTTGTTGTGAACCATGTCTGCCAGCCGCCGGGCGGTGCGACACATCATACAAGCCTGGGTTATCTTGGTTGTCTGTGATGAGATTTAGAAAAAGGGGAAGCATGTTAAGCTGGGGTGGAAGACACTGTGACATGTCACACGTGAGAACAGAACACCAGACCGCAAAGTGAGAAGCAAGAAAGAAAAACATGGAGCAGCAAAACATGGAGTCGAGAAGATGCAGGTCTGTCTGTTCTGAGTTCAGTTTTGAATTTTCAGTCAAGACTAGTTTCAGCCACAAAAATATTACAACAGGCCCACTGCAGGCCTGCAGAACTGCTCACACTGCAGACAGCTGAGTGAAACACAGCAAAGATCCCACTGATCGTCCAGGAGTCAGATCATTGATCATTTGGGCAATTCATCAGGCGTCATGACCCGCCTCAGACTGCAGAAATTCAGCTGTATGGTGTCTGCCCGGCATGAAGTACAGTTTTAGCTGACAATCTTTGTATGAACATTGAGGAATTTCCACTATTGTTTTGCACAGACAGCCTTGTCATGCACTCAGAGTCACCTGCTCCACTGCAACCCACACAAACTCCTGTCTCTTCTTCCTTTGAATGTTCATACCTCTTTGTATTTGGCCAGACACTCTGCATTGCACAAAGTTTTGCTGCAGCCTTCCATCTTCAGCATGAGTGGTTTGTTGTGGCAGTACGAGCCGCAGTTGGCGCAGCCGGCCATGGCCAGGTTGTTTACCGTACGGAAACGGTGAAAACAGGCGTCGCTGCAGATCTTATGGACAGCACCGCTCAGGACCACCTCGTGTTTGCTCTGCAGGGGGGATAACAAAAAAAAGGGCTCGTTATTTCAGAGATGAAGCCTTTGACTTACAAAAGTGCAGGCGCACTAAGTCTTCAGTCCAAACTGCTCCACATTCCCTGGTCCAGCTTCTCTAACTTCTCTGTTTTATATGATTGTAAACTGAATATCTTCAGGGTTTGGACTTCTGCTCAGACAAACATTTTATAGACATTAATCAATGAAAATGATGGGGCGCCCCTATAGCTCAGCTGGTAGGCTGTTGGCCCTCTGCAGCGGCCGTAGGCTCGACTCCCGTCTACGGCCCCATTTCCTGTCATCCCTTCAGCTGTCACTGTCATAAAGGCTAAAAAGCCCCAAAAAATAATTAAAAAAAAAAAATAATAATAATGCAAATGATGGTCAGGTCAGGTGAAGCCCTCTTCCATTCAACTCACAACGCAGTATCTGGTGCACATGCTGCAGAGTGACTGTGGTGCTATCTGTTGTGCTGGTTTTTTGCTGGGGGCGGGTTTGCTGTAGTTGGCGGCATTTTTCTTGTAGTTGAAGGAGGTCAGGCAGTTCTGGCTGCAGAATTCCTTCATGGCTCCTTTAGTATCTGGAGCCAGAATGACGTCTTGAGGGCGAAATATCAACCTGAGGGAACGAGAGGGGGAAATTCGGAAAGAGTTCATTTATTCAGTTTATATATGGGCAGTTTCTCACACAGAAAGTGTCTGAAAAGTCAAAGCACGGACTGATGACACTGTTCCATGTTGAACTCACTTTTGGCAGCTGTGGCAGATCTTAGTGACTCCTTTGACTGCAGGGAGCGATGTGGTGAGGCAGGTGGTGGAGCAGAAGAGTGCGGGGGAGCCTTTCCTCTGGAAAGCCGTCTGCCCTTTCATCAGACTCTTCTTACAGTGGGAACAAAACATGTGCACTGACGAGGGGTTGACGACAGGCAGCGTCTGCGTTTCAGAGGTGGGGGTCACAGAGAAGACCGATCCGATCCTCAAGTCCTCCTGTCAACGACAGAACGGGGAGGCAGAGGTCAGTGGCGGTCCTGCCTGAACTCTGAGTCTAGAAAGCAGCTTTCCCCGTAGGTTGTCCTGCACGCTTGGAAAGGGAAGGTGAGGCGAGGGGTATTCAGTAGTTGAAACCTGCAACCTCACCACTAGAAGCCACTAAATGCATCACACTGGTCCTTTGAGGGGTGAGAGCCCAAAAGCAGCTTAACTTTCGAAATCCTTATGAAGAGATGTGTCCCACCTTTGTAGTATTGGGCTCATCTTTCACGCTTGCTGTAGACGTAGAGGATATTAGAGCTTGCTCATACTCTTCGTCCACAGGCTCATCCTTCACCTGGACCAAAGGTGGTGAAGGAGACGACTTGATTGGCCGAGAGGCAGCACGCAACCTTTCCTACAACAGGAAAATGACGATTAAAAATCAATAAATTGTTAACTGATGTCGATTTTGATGCAGATTTTGACTTCATGGCAACATCACAACCAACAGTTCTATGTACTAACAGGCTGAGGTGAAATCCGAAACGTGACAACCTGAAGACATTAAAGGCAGAACTGTTCAGATGAAATCAGAGAATTTGAATGAAGCAGCGCAGGTACAAAAAGCCGGAGCCTGTTTTAATTTACACACTGTCTCACGCATACTTACAGTGTCTAATCTCGGTGTTGACAGCTTAACTACTTTCATCCCGTTGACGATGGTCGCTGGAGATGAGCTGTCGCGTCCTACAGGAACGTGAGCAACATGTGAATTGACTGTGACTGTAACTGTGAATAAGGGTGCAAGGTAAGAAATAAAGACAATAACCAACCAACAAACAAACAAACAAACAAACAACCAACCAGGCGGCTGAAAATATTTACATTAATTGTAGAATAAGATACTTCAGAACTGCCAGTTGTTTTCTACTATCCTGGATTAGATAATAACCACACATATCTTAATCACATGCTTGCATTGACTGTAAAACCATCATTTAGGAACACACCCCAAGCACCACCGCTCTGGGGTCACTCACCTGTGCTCGCTGTGGCTTCAGATGATGGAGACCAGCTGGACTGCAACGAGTCTGAAGCCGCTTTCATGTCCTCCTCTGCTGGTGGTGGTGGTGGTAAAACAGTCGGTTTGACGTCAGTTTCTTCTGCTGCTGATGCTGTGAGGGAAAATTTTTATGTATACATTAGTGGCATATTATAGACAAGAAGCAGAACAGCTTTGAGGTGCAGCTCTGTATTTTTGAGTTATGGTGTTGAATAGCCAGGAAAGTGTTTTTACAGAACATTATGATGTCGCAGTGAAGCTGACCTTTGTAGGAATTCTCTCAAGGTGTTCCTGAGATATTGCGTTCACCTGAAGGGGACAGGCGGACCTAATGTCTCTGTCCACGGCTGTCAGAGGCATGAAATGTGTGCTTATACTGCACTGCACATAAGCATGAATCAATTCCATATTAATTACTGTGAACTCCAACAAGTGATGTAGCTCAAATGATAAACAGACATAAAGTGGCTGAAAGCTGAACAAAAAAGTTGAGTGAAAAAGTGGAGAAAGAACAAACACCTGACAATCCATCAAAATAAATCGTCACCTGCCATACAGCTAACTGTCGTGCACAGCTAATGAGCGAATGCTATTTCAATTTTCAAAAGTTCTGTTTAACAGCTGCATGAATGTAAGAACGTGAAACAGTAGCACATCCCAAGCCAGAAAGTCGAGGAGGACTAAATACTCTTTGTTTATTTGACTCACATCACAACAGAAAACCGTGAAAATGTTTGGGCTCAGAGCCTTCATCAGAGTGCTTACCTGTGTTTGAAATGGCAGGTGAACGGCTGCTATCCACATCCATTAAACTATTCTGTTCCTCCTCTTTCATCTGAGCCTCCTGCTCCATCTGATCCACTGTACCAATGTCCATCATCTCATCGAGGTCGTCCGCTGCAGAAACCCTCACGTTAGAGGCAGGAGGCTCTTTTTCCTTCTGTGTGTCGTTGCTTGGGTCCACACTATCGTCTGTGTCTGTTGTTTCCTTCTTGCCATCAGAGGTCTCGTCCATATTTGTGTCCTCAGTGACGTCAGGTCCTGCAGGACTTTCCTCTAAGCTGCTGTCCTTTTCGACCACATTTTCCTCATTTAACTCAAAGTCGTCCTCAGTTTTCACCTCAGTAAGCTCTTTTTCAGACTCTGATGTGCTCTCCGGCTCACCATCTTGAACCAAAACTGTGCTGACTGTCTCTTCTGGAGGGCAGCACGACCATGAAGGGGATGGATTTAGAGTAGATTCAGATACAGGACAATGTGCAACAGTGGCCTCACTTTCTTTTTGTTCAGTTTCTTTACTTTCCATTTCTTTTTCAGCAGCAGCAAAGTTATCCTCCTCTCCCTGTTCAGAGAGTCTGGGAGAGGCTCTGCAAACAAACTCTGGGTCTCCAACATCCTCTGACACTCCAGGCTCTTTAACAGCTTCCATGGACTCTCCGTCTGCCCCCTCTGCTGCCTGTGTCAGAAAATACACAACTAACATTCTGTTTGACAGAATATGAACTTTTTTTCTTGTGCTACTGAAAAAGAAGCTGTACAAAAACATAAAATCGTTATTTTGAGTTTCTCACATGCCTTGTCTAGTGTAATTTGCAAAAGAACATAGAAAAAAAGAAAACATATGAACTACACCACATTTACACTGAAGTTTCGGTGAGGTATACTGCAATACAGTCAACTGTTAAATGTCACAAAGTCCCTGACATTTTTAAAAACAGTCTGAAATAATCGACTGCTCATCATTGAGTCTGGAAACTGAAGAGAGTATAATTTGAATTAGCTGAATTTGGGGAACACCTCCCTCTTTATTAAATAAGGACAGAAGATTCATCTCATGGCTTCATGCATGAAGCCCATCTGGTGTTTTTGTGCATGTGCACAATAAATAACCGCAACTTCCGCCTCATTATTTGGCAGATGGTGAAAACCCGAGACATTTTATGCCCTTTGAAATGATCCTAAGTTACTGTCCGACAGGTATCAAACATCAATAAAAAGCCACAGCTGTCTGACAGGTAAAGCTGCCAACTTCCGCTTCATACAACAGTAATACACAGCGAATAAAAAGCTGATAAAACGTTCAGTGCAGCTGCGCACACAATCTTTGACAGTGGAAGGAAGTTACATTCAAGGCATTTTAGTTTTACTTTTCACTTTAAAGGGTCGGTTTAAGGCGCATTTTGCATTTCCACTGCAAAATCAACCCTGATAATGTGCTTAACTTTGCCACAGAGCTCATTTAAAGGTGCCCTAATCATAGCCGACATGCATGTATAACAGACACAGAGTAAAACACGGGCTGCAGAAGTACAAACTGAAATTAGCATACGTGTGCAGCCATTGTCAGTATTATTTTTCTGGCTGTTAAGCGCGCATTCTCATTAAAAACCACGCCATGAATTAGCTTGTTGCTGATGCAGCTACACTGCTCTTGCAATGTAAACACAACTCAATGAATGCGTTACTGCTGCGCAGTTATTTAGCCACCAGCTACAACCTAAGGCCGGTTTGAACATGAGGGATTTATTTACCTGCGTCCGAGTCGCGTCCTTTAATTCAGCCATGTTATGATGATATACTGATTAATTACATGACCTGTAAACAAGAGAGCTAGCTTACCAGTCGCTAAGCTAAGGCTAGCTTACTTACATATCTGCAGACCTCTCTGCCTGTCCGCTAGCTCGTTGTGGTTAGCAAACCATTATCGCGTAACATATCTGCATATCACAACAACCAACCGCTATGCAAACGAAATAAATATCCTCGATGCAGTTATGCTAAATATACATAGGTCTTCATATAACAACGCTGTAAGGAATGTATACAGCCATAGCAACGTGCAGAAATTACCGCGCCAGCGAGTTGGACAGACGGGACTTGATTGGTGGCCATACGCTGGTGTCCATCGCCAGTTTCCGTAGCCGCCATGTTTAGTCCAAAATCCTTGGCGCTGGCAAATAAAATGAGACTTTTAAAATATCCTCGACAACCGCGAAACACGTTTTAAGTGGTTTCTTACTACATTATTTGTATCCAGTGTAGCTTCTTGGAGAGCGCTGTCTTCTTCTTTTGTTTACTTATTGGCTGTTGTCAAACTTCAGTAGCTCGCTACCACCCCCAGCGATGTAACGTGTGTACTGCTGTCCTCCAGGAAATGGCCAAACCTAAGTTACAGTATGTGGACCGTAAATGTTATGAGAGCTCTTAAAATTCATCCATGATATGGACACCTGTATGTTTCCATGATTTTTATTTCTATTTTAATTGTAGGCTTCTTAGCTCAAATTACTGGATAGTTTTTCTGGTTGGATAATTCTGATTTCTTCAGTGTTGATGTTATAGTGATAATAAATGATGATGTAACAGCAATATGATAACAACAATAACCAAAATAATAGTGTCAAAAATGTTAGATTGAAATTATATGATTAAAAAAAATAATACTACAATATAACCATAATAACCATAGTAATGGTTAATTAATGCAACAATGAGGAGTGAGGCCAGACAGCCAGCGGAGAGATGAGGCTCCTCCCAGCGACTCAGCTGGAAACCCCAACAGGAGACAGGTGGGGTGGGCCTCCTTTTTTCTCCCTTTTTTGTTCATTTAGTTATAAGTTTTAGGGAGAACTTGCTCTGAGCTGTGCCCAGGCCTAGAGGAGGGCCCTTTGGGGCCTTTGCTGGTCTTATGCCTTGTCCTGCCTTGGACCACCTGAAGCTTCCTGACCAAAGAAGAGGTGGAGGATGGAAAGTGTGTATCTGCCTGAAGCTCTCCACCCATAGCTGCTACCTGTGTCTCTGTTCTTCTGCTGACCTGCTCATGTCTCAGTGCTTGTGTCCACTCAGCATCCAAGAAGGCTGCGAGTAGCTTATTCTAAATGTAAGGGGTATTGGACAGTGTTAAGGGTGATGGGACAGCGTTTTATCCCTTTTGCCACATGTTTGTGAATGCGTGACCAATCTGGTGACAACAATCGGGCAAGCACCATCTGTGAAACCTTTAGAAGAGTGAAGTTTGATTTCAGTCTGATCCAACAGCAGCATCTTCTGACCCACAGAGCAACCAGCATAAAGCATCACCTATATATGTTGGAGTTTGGACCAGAGTTATCTGCACAAACACACAAAAACAATATTTTACTGAACACTACATTCTTTTGATTAGCCTGATTTCTTTCAAATAATGGAATAGACTCTAAAACCTAATGACAATACATTGTTCAGACTCTCCTAGCTTCCTGATTTCCCTCTTTAACGCTTCTCGCTTCTCTTTTCGCTGTCCACTGTGCCCACTTCTCCTCTGCATAAAGGTGTTGTTCTCTGCTTCTCAAACGTGCTGCCACTCTTAAATGATGTTTCTTTTGACTATCCCTTTTTCTTCAGATTTCCTGAGTCAAATGTCTATTAAATCTTTGTTTTTCAGGCTTGTTTTAACAATACATCCACAGATTCACTGCCCTCCATCCATCCGTGAGCTGGTATTGACATACATGTCATGATAATATTCATTCCCCATTCTGAGCCTGTTACACTTCTCATCACATTCAATATCTTTTTACACTTGGTGTTTATCATATAAAGGTTCATTCCACGTCAAAGCACACTCCCAAAAATCTAAACTTCACTTGTTCCATCCTTTACATTTTTATTTAACACAGTCTGCATTACAGTTTGTCCCAAAGGTGTCGGATGGGGTTGAGGTTGGGGCTCTCAGTCAACTTATTCTACACCAAACTCAAGAAGCCATTTTTTTGTGGCTTTGGTTTTGTGCACGGTGGCACTGTCATGTTGAAGCAGGGAAGGGCTTTCCCAAAAAGGAGTACGGTCCAAATCATCAAAAGTCAGCCCCAAAATGAAATTACGACATGTACTCATAGCCATATAGCTACACTGAGGGTTCACCTCTTTTTGCCTATTTGTGACATATAATTGTCTTTGGTGCCCCCTGCTGGAGCTTCAGAGAAGTTATTTTACTGTCAAGCTCATCCATGAAGCCCTCATCCACAGATTCACTGTCCACCTCCTCTCCTTCGGCCTCTGTGGGCAGAAACACATGAAGCTGAGTGCGAGCCGGACCGGCGGTGGCGGCGGCAGCAGCCACAGCGGGGCGTTGACTGCAGCTCGGAAGACAAGGCTTCCCGACGACAGACAAAGGCTCTGCCGGAGACAATGAGTTGCGATAGTGCATAAGTGAAGGTCGGAGGTCACCTTGTACCATCTCTGTGTTCTGGACCGGGGTGTGGGAATGACGCCGTGCTGGTCTTGGCTTTGAGCTGGGCTGGATGGGCTGGGAGAAGTGAATAAAGGCTGGTCTGCCACAGCTTTGGACCTGCTGGGGGCTCTGCTGCTGATGGGGCTTGCTCGTCCTGGATGGACGGCAGGTCTTGCAGGGGAGCAGGGCTGATGACTTGGAAAATGGAAGAGGAGCTGGGGTTTGCTTCTGTAAAACACTGGGGCGAAGGTTGCTGGAGAATCCCTCAAACAGGACGATCTCATTTGGGTTGAGGAGGGATGGCTCACTGAGGCTGTGGAGACAGGCAGCGTTAAAAGAGACAGTGCTGGAGGGCTTTTTAGTGAGGGAAACAGGGGCTTCATCGCAGTCTGACCGATAATTGTCAAGACATTTCACTCAAAATCACAAATGTCAACCTTAAGGTGGCACTAGAGGAACAGTCAGGGGATTAAAAGTCAAAGGTGAATGAGTAAAACACATTTCATCACAGTCTGTCCAATGACTGTGGAGACATTTCACCTGAAATCACAAAAGTCAACCTGATGGTGGCGCTAAAGGAAAAGTCAGGGGTCACCCTGAGTGCTCAGGCACTTTTGCTGGGTTGTCAACGGGCGGGAGGCGGGGTACATCCTGGACCGGTCGCCAGTCGATCGCAGGCAACACACAAGACAAACAATCATTCACGCTCACACTCACACCTAGGGGCAATTTTAGAGTCACCAACTAACCTAATGAGCATGTTTTTGGTCACGCATGCACAGGAAGAACATGCAAGCTTCACACAGAAAGACTGACCCGGGAATCGAACCAGCGACCTTCTTGCTGTGAGGCACACGCACTACCTGCTGCGCCATCGTGCAGGCCTTCTGGAAACCATGAATGTCTTTCTAAAATGACAATGTTGCTGAAATATTTCCAGTGTGGATTAAAGCAGTGGCTCTCCACAGACACACAGCCAACAGGACAGATGAAGACCTTCTCTCTCCTCATTTATTTGATGGTTATTCAAAACCTGCTCTGCTTGGGTGAGCGGAGGCCATCAAATACTCGTCAGACAGAGAGGGACGTTCGTTTGTGTATGTGTTTAAGAGCCTGTCGTGTGTGTGTGTGTGCGTGTGTGTGTGTGTGCGCGCCTCACTCGGGTTTCTCCCTCCTCTGAGAGAAGCCCGTGTGGGTGCTGCATCAGGCGACGGATCAGCTTCCACACCTGAGATTTATGACACACTGGTCCCTGGCCTTCTGTACTCAAAGCAAACCGGTGGGGAGCGCAGAAGTGGCCTACATTATGCTATCAAATTGGGACAGACCAGACAGGAAACAATTACACTGTAATTCCAGTCAAGCGTTGAACCTGCGCTGTGACAGGCACTTTTGCTGAGCTGTATAGAGACAGCGGAGATGAGAGAGTGGAGATGACATACAGGTGATTAATCACATTCAAACAGGCAGCGCTGCTGCTACATGATCGGCACCGTCGGGCACTGAGCCTCATCCAGTGACTCCATCCTTTGTTTTGTGCTTTCAGATGTTTTGAAATTGAAAGTTTTATCACACACGTTGGGCATACTGCACATTAGGGCCCACATGACAACGTCAAATGTCTTCAGACCCAAAGACATTCTGCTTACTGTCACAGAGGAGTGAAGAAACCAGAAGATATTCACATTTAAGAGGCTGGATTGATTGAACTAACTGATTGTCAGAGCTTTACAGTCTGTACAACACACAACTTCTATCCTTACACTCTCACTTGCAAATTAATAAATCAAATATAGAATAATATAAAATATTTGAGGGTAAAACTGAACGTTTTGTTCCATTTATATTAAAGGTCCATCATGTAGGATTTAGTGGAATCCAAATGCAAACCCTGCGCCTCCCCTCCCTCACCTACAGTGACCACTAAAAACATGAAAAACACAAAGATGCCCTCTTGAGCCAGTGTTTGGTTTGTCCATTCTGGGCTACTGTAGGAACATGGTGGTGCAACATGGTGGACTCCGAAAAACCTCTCCTTCTGTAGATATAAAGAACTCAGTCTAAGGTAATGAAAAAGCAACATAGTTTCTTATTTTATCCTCATTATACACGACTGAAAACATACTTATGAATATTAAATTTAATTTCTGTCCTACACCATGGTCCTTTAAAGGAATGATTTGCTTTCTGGGAAACATGCTTATTCACTGATTTTGTCAAGACTTACATGATAAGATCGACATCACTCTCACGTCCGTTTGTTGAATTGAAATTTAAAGTCAGCAGCCCGTTAGCTTGACTTAGCACAAAGACTGGAAACAGCTAGCCTGGCTTACAGAAGACAACAAAATCCACCAACCAGGCCCTTTAACACTGAGATTTAAATTTTGTAGCAATAAAACAAATTAGATCTGACATGTTAATTAGTATGATTGATTTTTTTTACTGTTTCACGAGACAGAGCTAGGCTAGCTGTTTCCCCCTGTATCCACTGTTTGTGCTAAGCTAAGTTAACCAGCTAATCACCCCCAGGGAGGGGTGAGGTGAGGGGTATTCAGTGAGCTGCAATTTGTGACTTCACTGCTCGATGCCACTAAATCCTCAACAGTGGTCCTTTAAATTTCACCTTATTTAATTCATGAAGACAGATCCACAGGAAACACCACTTTATCTGCAATGTTTTTGTCCTTTTAAAGCAAAGGTTTGAGGAGGAGAGAAACACTATGTCATACAAGAAAGACTGAATCATTTTGATGTCTGTGCTGAATTTGTAAAATGTGAAACAAGTCTTGTATATATTAAACTTGTCTGTGTTAAAGTTACATTGTATTATTTTTATATTGTCATACAAAAGACATGTTTAAGTTTTAATGTGGTAGAAAATGAATGAGGAGATCTGTCGTTGTCTTTGAGGATTCTGGAAAGTTGTGAAAAGGCTCAGTGACTCGCACATAAGGACGATATTTGAGGCACAAACTGGGGCTCCATAAACAGCAAAGTGACCCCACCTGATCCAAACACTGACTCTGTTGTGCAGCTTACCTGAGACGAGCCATGCTGCTTCGCCTGCGAGGCCCTTTGGCTGTAGCCACCAGTGCGGGCAGCCTCAGAGGGGTCCTGGCTCCCCTGCTTCCTCCCGCTGTGGGTGGAGGCTGTGCAGAGCTGGTGAGCAGGTACGTCTGAACCAAAGCCCTGCTCGTCTGGTCGGCTCTCTGCTGCCACGGTGCACTGAGGTCCAAACCGAAGCCGAGCACGGCTGTCGGGGGCGCAGCTCCAGCGGTGCCACTCATTGGTCTCTGAGTTCGTGCACACCTGGAGGGTCTCCCTGAAAATGGCCTCTGGTGGCTGAACTAGATGCACATGTATAAAAATGACAGTATAATCACTTAAAGGACAGATGTCAAGTGTTTCCCCTGCAGATGAAGTGGACTTCAACAACGACCTGGATCTATGTGTGTCTACAGCTTCAGGCCGTGGGGGGTGAATGGAGAGGGGGTTTTACTGCTCCACCTGTGGGCAGCAGACACCATCAATGATGCATGTCCATTAATGATGGATGGCTGGAGCTGGTCAGGTGGACACCACCTACTTTACCTCCCCCCCTTCCCTCTTCCCCAGGTCGGTTTACAGACAGAGGGAGCAGGTGGTAAACGGACGGGGCTCAGTGAGGGCTGCTTGAACGTCCGGGACATTTGAAAGTTGAAAGCAGAGTTGTGTCATTTTATTTTTATGTGTTGACTTCATCGGCTGATTTCCAGAGGACGATCACGCTGAACATCAGCAATTAATCCAAAGTGATTAAGGAGCTCATAGCTTATCACCCTACAATTGGGTTTTACTCCATCTTATTTTAGAGAAGTTCTTCTAAATTTCCAAACAAACTATGTTTACAGGCAACTTTTCTGAAGTGTTCCTGAGTCCATGCAGTAATCTCCTTCATCGAATCATGTGTTCACAAGGTGGTGAACCTCACTCTTTTTCTCGCTTTCCAGGATGCCCCTTTCATACCCAATCATGATACTATCACCTGTTACCAATGAGCCTGTTTAATGTGGAATGATCCAAACAGGTGCTTTAGGAGCGTTCCACATCTTTCCCAGTTTGTAGCTGCTCCTGTCCCAACATGTTTGATTAGTCAGTTAACCAATTAGTTGATGAGTTATGAGTTTTGAACTGGACAAAATAAAATATTTGAAGGTGTCTGAGTTTAGGATCATTTTTCCTTTCTTTTTTATTTTTTTACATTTAAAAACCAAATATGAAATAATCTACAAAAGAACCAGCACATTGATCCATAATCAAAATAGCACTGAGTGCTTCTGATACTATAGTTGTGTTTATCTAATACTTTACGCTTGAGGGACTTTTACTTGTAACAGTTTTTGTAGTGGTATTAGTACTTCTACTTAAGGATCTGAATATCTACATTTGTTTGGTTCCACCTCTCATGTTCTGCCTTTAATTAGTCACCGGTCTGTGTATTTGGCTGCTCACAGCCTGTTTACAGGGTCACAGTGTTCTCGTGCTGCTCAGGTCAAACAAGACCAAACTGACCCACATCCGGCCTCCCCCGGGCATCTCGTGCCTTCAGGTTCCTTCGTATCGTCTTGCCCCCTCGGGCTGGACCTCCTCCAGGGTTGACAGTCAACCCTCAGGATACAAGTGTGATGCAGTGGCAGAAACATTGCACCTTTACCCGTAATTGTAACTGGACTGGCCTCAGCGAGCACTGAGACAAGTCAGCAAGCAGGCAGAGGTGGTGACTGCTCAGTGCTACGCTGGAGTGCTGAATTACACCTTCTTCCACGTGAACCTGACGGAATATATTTAATTATATGAACTGAAATACAGTTCAGCTTTAATTCTTCTTCAAACTGGTCTTTTCAAAACAATAACAGGTTTAAATGGGCTCTTCACTCAGATACAACAGGAGATCATTGCACTGTAAGAAACACAAGGCAAATCTCAGGTTTACATCATTTATTATTAAACCTTCAATGCAAAAAAAAAAGCATAAATCTCCTCTGGACTCTGGTGGCTTCTCCTCTGCTGGATGCCTCCTGGAAGCATCAGCGTCACCACCTGCAGCTCTGCAAGGAAGGAGAAGAGAAAGCTGTTTGTAGTGGAGAAAATGCCATTTGAAGGTCAACTGCCAGTGAAGTTGTTAATGCAACATACATCTCAGCTTATGCAACTCGCAGCTCTGTTTTGCAGTTTTAGTTTTCTTGGTTTCTTTAATGGCACATGTCTGAATAATAAACTGCAGGGAACTAACATGGAAGTGATCCTGGCATCACCACAGTGCAGCTGCTGGGTCTCCTCAGCTCTGGCATTTTAATCAGACACCAGTCTTCATTTTACCTACAGAAGCAGGGACAAACAAAAGAAAAGACCAACTGTTATTTAACTTCTACAATGAACCTCCCGTTTCTAAAGTGAGGAAACATCATTCATTACTTTTCACATACCCTGTACACCTTCACTGGTGATTTAAATCATTCCAACAGATGAAACTTCTGGATAAGTTGGGCAGATCTATGCTGAAAATGACTTGTCACTAATTTCTATGTGCGTACAAGAACGTTTAAATTGTCCCAACATACCAAGTTCAACAAAACCATGTCAGCCAAGCACAGAAAATGTGTGCCATGGGCTGACACGGGATAATGAAGGGGAACTCTTTAAGTATTTACTTTATATATATAAATCCACCCGTAACTAAGTCCACAGCGCTCTTACCGTGGTTTAACGTCGTGGACTCTCAGCCTCCTGCGACTGGTCGAGGCTCCTGTGGCGAGAGAGACACAATGAGCGCCTGGTAGTGAACTGCTCAGCAGGTTTCTACCATTACTTATTTGGTTATCCATTGCTATTGAAGTCGCCATCTTAAAAAGACAAAAAAAAAATGGCAGCATGTGCATCAGTGAGTATGTGTGTGCTTTGTGTGTGCATGTGTTTGTGTGGGCAGTGACTCTAAATGGAAGCGTTTTAATAGGAAATACAGGTTATGGTGTTATAACGTGAACATGCATCACAGGTAAATAACCCTTCATGTGTGTCAATGTGTGGACAAGTACAAATATGTTGTATGAAATGTGAGATAAAGTTAATATACAGGTAGAGTTTTAGAAAGGCATCTCAGCACCCTGAAGTAGATTCATGTGATTACAAACTGCAGAGGGAACGAGACAAATTCATGACGACAACGTTCAATCTGCTGCAATCCTCGGGGAATTCTGTTACAAAGCCGTGTGAAGCTGACCTTCGTACTGACACATCAGGGGTGTGACTGAGAAACCCCATACACACCATAAGCTTGAACAGAAGTAGACTTGGTCATGAATAATGGCATTCTTACAGGCTTTGGGCAGTGCCCTTTTGGACGAGGCCATTGGAGGCCAAAAGGGTTATTCTGGCATCACACTCAGAGATAGGACAGGAAAGATTCTGGCCAATCAGGACTGAGGATTTAGTTAGAAAATGGATCACAGTGCAGAGAGATACATCTTGACAGCCTCCAGGGCTCGATTCATGGCATTGGCTGACCACAGTGTCGCTCCAGCCGGATCCAGATCGAGAACCATAAACTGCCGGCAGCGCCACGGTCCTTTCCAGCTACACGTCAACCCCTACGCACACGAAACAAAAGGAAAACGCCACAGTCGTGATGTACTGCACTGGCTGGTCACGGACATGGCATTCAGGTTTAACAGGAAGAATGGCAAAATAGGAGTCGTACAGGCACTGAGAGGAAAGGAAAGAAAGGCAAGAGTCGAGCACTGCTGCAGAGGTTTTATTCTCAGAAGAAGAACTACGTCTTTCCATTCCCCTCTTCACAAACCAGACTGCTGCAGGGCGTGAACTCACCAGCAACTAAAAGTCAAAATAGCTGTCTGTGTATGGCATCGACCACTTCAGCCTACAGCCATCATTTAGATCAGGGGATTTCAGGGTCATGTAGTTAATAATTGGTCAGTGAATATCTGGTGATCTTGATGAATGTGTTATTGTGAAGTAGTCACTGTTTAAAGATGACAGAACATTTTACTCCCTCTCTGAATGACTGTCAGTTTTGTCTTTAATGATTCTCTGAGGAATGATCATCCTTTAGTTTCAGAACTTTAGTTCCCATGGTGCTTTGGGGAATGAAAACAGGAAGAATAGTGTTGCATTGGATTCAGTGACTGTTCACTGCAAATTGGGTCCTTGTTAACATTTTGGCAAATTAGCATCATTAAAAGTTATTAGCTATTCCTGTTTGTAACGTAGCTATTAATGTGGAGATAATCAATGGGTTACTTTGATACTGAAACATTAAAGAATTAATGATTCTCAGGCAGGTTCTCCTTATGAAGTCCCTCTTTCTGATTCAAGCTGATTAATGGATGTTTAATCTAGAAGGGCATCAAATGATGTGAGTCACACTGAATCTTAATATGCAGATTCGACCATGGCTCTAAAAAAGAATGATGTTTGATGCAGTCTTGCCATGGTTTTAAATGACCTTCAGAACACTGGCAGGCATCCACGTGCTTGCGTTTGAGTTTTCTCCCCAGTCAAGACTGGTCTGTTGTAAATAATGCACTGGTATAGTCAGAGTGCAGGCTCTTCAGGTGACATAACAAATCCAAAATTGATAGCCTTTTACTAACGACAGCTGTCATAATTTGAAATAATTTGTTTAAATTATTAAGATTTCAAGGATAAAAAAAAACACACACCCCACACACCCCATCTACACAAACACACAAAGTCACAAAGGTTGTGGTAAAAGGGTCAAAGTCCAGGCAAACTGCATTGAGCATGGAGAAGAAAAACAGATGTCTGACATTGGGATTTTCACATTCTACACTCCCACCCACAGCAACCCAAGCAGTGTGTGACATGTTTCACTTCAAAACTGCAACACATCCCAACCCAGTACCACAAAAATGACTGTTTATGGTTTGAGACTCTTCACAGCCAGAGACAGTCAGGAGTAGAGATGACGTCAGTTACCAAAGTCACTGCAATGTCTACACAAGTCAGTGATAAACAAAAGTGCTGGATAAGCTGATTTTTAAATAGTTTGAATGGTTTTCAGAATTTATCATGGTTCAGTGATCCACACTGGGGCTACTGTACTAAAAAAATCATGTGAAACAACGATTGGCATGTGTCCTTGTTCCATTGTTTCTGAAAGGGGTAAAATCTAGAATTTACCCAATACATAAGATACTAATATAAGGATGTAAAAGAGGCTCCGCACAAAGACATCACTACCAAAAGTCTTTCTCACGGTATTAAAGTGGAAAATGCCATCCCATGAGCTTTGCATTGGACTCACTTTTTCTGTTCAGTGGTGCACACAACCTGCCTATTTCCATTGCTGATTACCTTTAAGTATGGCAGAAAAAAAAGGTTTACAAGAAACAAAACACTAAAGAAATCAGCTGGACGGCAGGACAAGCTGAACAGAGATTCTCTCCAAATAAATATCTTGTTCAGTTGTACAAGACTTGGGATTGTTGCTTAATTTTCCATTTTCCATTTATACTTCAAGCAACACCAGAAAATAAACCAGAATATCCTTCGTGACTTTCAGTGTTCCCAAAATATGACTGTCAATATTTCAGTCTGGTTAGAAGCTGTAGTGTTGAACTAGTGACTCAGCCGTCGTTACATTGCTCCTCTCATGCGTCCATACTACCACCACACACGCACACACACTGCACGGGCTACAATGCTTTGCAACATCCACACACAAAAGGTTGAAGAACAGAGATCTGCACTGTGATGCCATTCTTTGTAAGTGTGATGCCAGAAGCCCTGTGACGTCACTGTGAGCAGTGACATGGAAGAAGAAAGGACAGAGAGAAGAGTCAAGTTATGGGACAACTGTGCATCTTGTATTATAAACATGGATGGGACACTTACCTTACTTGTTCAGCTGATCTGTGTAAGCATACCTCTGGCTGCAGTGCAAACAAGTCCAGGCTTTACTGTCCACTGACTTCTGCAGAACTACTCATCGTCAATGTAACCCAACTGCAGAGAGGAGCCTCTACTGTGGACTGGGGCAGCCTGTCTTTGACAAGCTGGCTGACAGCAGCTAACACACCTCTCATTTACCCAAAGACATGAAACATACACACAACCACAAAAGGCACAGCACGCCAGGGTTTCCATTAGCCGGTAATTAGCAATGTTTTACTGAATGAATGAAGTTTGACATATTTAAATGTCTCCTGTTACATCCAATTCCAGAATTCAATGTGAAATTTCTGGCTCTACATTCCACCGTTCCTCTTTTTCATTTTGTTTCTATCAAGTTTGAATGAAGTGTTTTCTGACGTCGAAATTTCCGTTTCTGCGAATGAAGTCTGGTGGCTTCGTTGAGAGGGACCTTTTCCATAATGTTGTCCGACGTGTAGGCCTTATTCAGACTGTCAGCCCAAATCATTTTTTATTTTTTTGGCATGTTTGATTGATTGATTTTAGATAATCTGGAAAAACATACATGAAATGCAATTTTTTCATATCAGACCAAAGCGAGGCACTTACGAATATGATTTCAGTCTGACACTCAAATCAGATTTTATTGTGTGTTTTGCATCTCTAGCAAGCAAGACACGTTAACTCCAGAGTGATGAAGCGCATTACTAAGTACACCAGCCTCCTTCATCGCTGAGTTTGTCTGCTGCTACAGAGAACTGCACAGCGGCTTGACAGCGCCTTAATGAATTATTTTTCACACTTGCATGTTGGAAAGCCACATCACCAGAGTCTGTAGTGACTGACAGACACAGCAACCCATGCAGATAGGTTCTTAATGTCTAGACACAGAAATCTAATCACTTGCAAATAACAGTGTGGACACTCGGTCTTAAAGATCTGATTTAAGAAACAAATCTGATTTGCCTGCAGTCTGAACAAAGCCTTAAACAACATCCTGAGCCCGTCAGTGTCGCAGCTGCAGCGTTCGCTCAATACTGGACCAATTTCAAAAACTGTTGTCCCCATTAATCACGTAGACACAAAACACGAGACAACAGTTTCCATAAACATCTGAAATTTGAACGGAATTTCTTTTATTTGTCCCGTACGATGATATCTTCTACGACATGTCGACCGGCACCAACGGAAACCCTGCACCACGGCATCCCCTCTTCAACCATAAGGTGCATGGGATTTCCTGCCTCAGGAAGATTGGTATATTGGAGGTTGGTCAGGTCTACTAGTCCAATTTCAAATATCGATGGGGTGCAGTGCACGGGTTAAAAGCCATCGACTCCTATCAAACAAATCTTTACTAAGAAGGAATGAGTGTCAGAACGTTGGTTTCAATTTGTACTCAACATCACAAAGTTCAGATGTGTTGCCATTGGGGTCATTCCTATTCAAGACCTCTGCAACGGTTCTGTGGCCTCTTGACTATTACGTTTTAAAAGAGGTCAGTGTCAAAACTTTGATTTCTATTTTTACTCCATTGACGCTGTAGACATCCCTGTTCTGAACCTGTATTTTAGTGTCAAAAGCTTTGATTTCTATTGAAATCAAATAACGCTAACAAAAAACTGTGTTGCAACAGGTGAAATCTGTGTCGTGAACCTCTAATGTACATAGTTGCTCATTTGTCTGCTAATTAGTTCCATTAGATAGTTCTTAGCACCACATGTCTGACACAGAACATAATATTAGCATCAAAGATCTCACTAAAATGTTTACTTCAATGATGCTAATTCAGATTGCTTTGACCTTATGGGACATCTCGGTTCCAAACCTCTATAATAGTTAATGTAGTCTGTTAAATGTGCTTGATGCCACCTTCAAACATATCTTGACCATGAATGTCGCTGTTACAGCTCTGATTCCCATTCTACTGAAATAGCCCAAATTTCTTCTGCAATAGGGGGCCAATAAGTGTTACGTGTTCTTTGCACAGTCCAGTCAATCTTGTGTACTTTGGGGGAAGAATGGTTCAATGTTAATGTTAAAAACTGTATTCCAACATTGCACGCAACAGTCCAAGCTATCGAGCACTACCCATCATGATCAATAATCGGACATTTTTCAAAAGTCGGTGTTATTTGGTCCTCGAGCGTTTTTCATTGACAAAACCACTCCAACAGAAGCTACAGTCTTTGAATTTCTTGGTTTGGAAAGTTCCTTCTTATAGTCCAACACCTTTAATGATGGTCAAACCTGTTAAAGAAAAACAAATTGTACACAACACACAGACATAACATTACAAGTTTTAAAATTTACACTGAGGTCAAGTTCATGAGAACTTGCACTATTTTGCAGGATGTTCAGATGCTGTGCGGAGAATGTCTCTGACCAAACTGTTTTAACTAACAAAGCTATTAATAAGCCTAATAACAGTCATATACTTGTCCAGTATTACACTTTTATTTAAGGTTAACTTGCTGTTCGCAAAATGATATTAGTAACTTAAGAGTTTTGTGAGATGCATATCCAACTTACATTTTTTACACTTTCTAATAAATATCTAATTGTCTTACTGACTCCTAAGAATTAGTGGTCATTTGACTTTTGCTTTTTTCCATTGCCTATATGACAAAATCTCTTCCAGGGGTTTTATTGTTGTGCTCAATTCTTTTTGTCACTCTTGAGGAAGTGGGGGAAAAAAACTCTTCAAGGAATAATGGATCACAAACTTGAGCTGAGCAAAGGTATCTTTTTTACACGTTAAATTATTTTAACTGTGATTTCAGATAGATTGATGATCTTACTGAGTCATCTAGAAAATAAACAGCAATCTAAAAATGATTAAATCTGGAATAATCCTCAAATTTGGGCAAAGTGTTTTTTTTTTTGTTTTTTTTTTAAAGCTGGTTTAATTTTGCATTAATATTTAGGTTTAATGTTGATCCACAAACACTACTGTTGTAAACTGGTTGCAGACTGAACTTCGATTTTCCATGGATAACTATACACACTATTTTACCAACCAAGACCAATTTGGTGTTGTCGACGACAAAGGAGCCCTTCCTTCCACATAGACTTTTCCCACAACAGGAAGCAGAGGGAGTTATCTAACTACAGCATGTCTTATACCCCATACACTGTCACATTAACAAAAGATGTATATGTCTTAAAAATTGATGGTGTAAGTCGCTTTCAGATAAGTAAGTACCGCATTTCCTCAAATAAAAACCAACAGTCAAATAAAAGCCTGGTCTCAAATAATGGCTGCTGGCTTTGTTGACAAACAAATAAAGGCCTGTCCCAATTAATGGCCAGGAAAAAGGGTGGATCAACTCCCGGTTGCTGTAATGTGCATGCCAAACAAGCACAATGTATAATTCCATCATGTAAATACAACAATTGTGCAACTTTCAACACATTGTCCTTTTGGATTACTCAAAGTGTTCATTGAGCTGTATCTCTTTTATTCTATGCAAATACATTGACAAATATTTTCGCTACAGTCAAATTCCTTGTGTGCACACACATACTTGGCAAATTAAGCCAATGTCAAGTTGGCAGTTACTAGTTATTATAAGTGCCATGAGGGAATCTTGCAAGTCAATAAGTTTTGTACAACACGTTCCTGCAAATGTTATACAATAAGTCTTGTTTAACACTGCCAACACTTATGCAGTAAGTTTAATAGGGCAAATTGGTCTGTCTCAAAGTGAAGCTTCACACTGAGGTACTGTAGCAACAGCCCACATTTCCCATCATGCAAATGTTACTTTTGGTAGTTTTTTGTAATGTCTCATTCAGAAGATGGTGGCTTATGTTGCTAATTGGAATTTTTGTGCTAGTTTATAATTTTAACCATTATAGAAGTGGTCATCAAATTTATTTACCCCAGCTGTATTTTGCTAATATGTTTTTGTATTTTTTGTTCCCCGTATTGGATGTCAATGTGGAATTCGTCTTGCTGATGTATGCTGACCAATTCTTATAGTCAAAGCAAAGAATGAAAAATCAAGGACTACCTCTAATACAAGCCCTTTACAACTAAATGCCTGTTACCATTCCCATTTGAGGTAACCCAAGGCCCCCCTATCAGTCCTTCAGGAAATACGGTACTCACAATTTCTTAACAGAATTCCTGATCCCTTGTCTGAAGTGATATAGGGATCTGCATTTTTAACATCAGGACACCAAATTATTGTAAAATATTAATCCATCAAGCTGCAACTTTAAAAGTTAATTATGTTCTTGTCATTCAAAAAAAAGTAAATGTAAATTTCTCTACAGTTAGAAAATTATTCATGCAAAAAGGAATGTCACATAGCTAGATTAGCTTCTTTGCATTGTTGTCCATCCCTACTACACTGACTCAAAGGGTAATATGTTGGCTATTGTTGTAATTGTCATTTTAATCCTTCATGTGCTGTTTTTTTGTGGTCCCATGTTTAAGTTCCTTTGCTAAAGCATTCCCGAGTCCACACTATGCAACTATAAATTCCTCCACAGTTCAAAATCTTTAAAGCTGGTCAAACCTGTCAAAGAAAAAATGTACATAACACAAACACACATAACATTGCAGATGAGCACTCCATGATATCCAATTCAATTACCAAATTCATCCGAGTATCTGTAGTCCTCTGTTGTACAGCCATTTCAGATGTATTTTGCAGGGCTCCCAGATGCCGCATGAAGAGGGAAGATATTCTTGGGATACTTTTTCTAATGGTGTAATTGTGCAGTCCACTGTCATACTGTCCATAAATGGAACACCACAACTAATACTCTGTTTTAATGCACTTTGACAAATGACAAAAGAACTAACATAGGATGCATTACAGTCATCCAGCTATTGGTCTAAATGTTGTCCAAAGTCAACCATTGGACAGACACTGTCTGCAAAGGCAATACAGCAAGCCACTTATTATCAATGATCATGAAAATTAGAGTACTATAAAATATTTTATGGTATATAAAATAGTAGTAAAGTAGTATCAGAAGCAACACTGTTGTCACTTTTGTGAACTGTACGTAATGTAAATACACCTTCAATGATCCACAGAATGTCAGCATAAAGCAAGTGAAAGGAAAAATGAACAAAGTGTACTGCTTCATCTTAGCATATACAAAATTTCCGCAACAAAAAGGCAGCGAAGAGCAACAATTATACTTGTTATACAAGTTGTAATTAATGCAAGAATACTTACACTCACTTTTACAGCTCAACTCCTCCTAGCATTCAACTCAGAAATGCTTGCTAGCCAGTGTCCATTTGATGCTAAGTGATGTCAGACTACCTCAAAACAGGTACTGACATGATTAATGGAGAGAGGCCAGAGTAGGCAGCACAGGAAAAATGTGAAGGTAGTTTCTTAATATAGCAGGCTCTGATCAGTTTACAGAGGTTTGTTCCAATCTGTGATCCAAATATCAACAAAAAGGCAGCCTACCTTCAAAATTCAAAACGCAGATTTGTTGTTGATTTTGGTACATTTTCAATTACCTCCTACCCTACCTGGGTAATAAATGGCAAACATTAAGTTCCCTGTTTTGAGGGTTTAGGGTGACAATGTTAAATGTCCTTTTGTGACACTGGTTGTGAGCTCTTGAGTCTTGTAGTAATTCCACAGATGACATTAGTGGAAATGAAGCTTAAAGCACGTATTTTTTTTCTGAAATGCAGAAAGGGGTTGGTCAAAGGGTAAAAGTCTGATTTGGGATAAATAACAAAATGGACTGTATACTGTGGGCCCAGCTGCACACAGGCCACACAGTAAGTCTTGTCTATTACCAACAGTTAAACTACAGAGCAGGCTGAGAGAACCTTCAGCCACATGAGACTATCTGTGCAACACAGTACACATTTAATTACAAGTTAGAGGGCAAAATCAAATCAGACCGATAAAACTGACTGACCTGTGAAATAAAAGGGACTTCACAAGCTGGAGACAGTGAAATGTCAACAGGTCTTGTCCGTAACAAAAAGAGGAAAAAGTGCAGCAGAGATAGAACACATATTCTGCTGCAGTGCAAGTTGTATGAAAACTGAGACGCCGGACCATAGAGCAAATTTCTTGTCTTCTTATCGGTTAAGCACAATGAACGCTTTGTCGGTGAAATACAAATTGTGCAAGTTTAGTATCATATCTATTTTCTAAATCCAATAATGGCTATTTGCTGGCTAATGGTGCATTGGTTTCATGTAGCTCTCTTTAAAAAAAAACAAAACAAAACAACATATTTTGAATTAACAGTAAAATAATAATATTAAAAATCAAAGTTCCAGGTCCCCCTGCCCTCTTTAAAGAAAATTATTGTTCGTTTTTCACCCCCATATAGAACAAATCATACATAGTCATGCCTTAGGTTTGTGGAGGTTATCCTTTCATAACTGACCACAATGCATGTTACATGCATCCAACAGAGCCTCTTGCCAGTCATGCAAAAGGCAGATTTACACATGCCAACAAATAGTAACTATGGTATGGATATTCAGCTCAGATGATGTATTCAATTACTTCAATAAAGACTTCCTTGTGTGTTCCTTTAACACACAAAAATCTGAACAGTGAAATGTTCAGTGAAATTATCTGAACTGAATGACTACGTTTACATGCAGGATCGTAAAGTCTAACTCAGTCACAAACATAAGGTTCTTTTAACCTCATTCCCATAAGTGGCTGCAGTATGAACTCGGTATAGGCCATTACACTTGCCTTATATCTACACACTGAAGCACTTTTGGTGTCAATGAATGTGATCAATGAAGAGCTGTCTTATATATCAATCACACTGCCAAAATCATAACTGAGACTAAACGCGTAATGGCGTCTAAGAACATGTCATTAAGAGAAATACAAACAAAACTCCCAAAGGTCACCGAAAGCATAACACAAAACTCAATATCAATGTTTTTTCCCCATCTAGGGATGGGAATGGGAAATAATATTATACTGGTACTAATGCCATTATCGATTCTGCATTTTGTACAGCATCCATTTTCATTTAGCTTTTCTTATAAAAATAAAAAAATCTGATCTGCTAAGACTGCCTGCATGGCACTAATCTTATTATAACATGGAATTTTTCCATCAGTAGCAGACTTGCTGCTTGGTCGGGGGGCAGTTACACTCATGAAAACTCTTTCAGTGGAGTTCTGGTGTTTCCACCCTTACTTAAATTGATCATTTTACACACAGTTCAACTAGCATTATTGTCATCTTTGTGAAATGAAGGAACACCATTCCAGTGGTTTCAAGATTCAAGCAGCGTGGATACGTGAGTTTGATGTCAGTTCTACAACTGTCAAGAAAATATGTCGCCATTGATTACATTAAAATTGCTTAATGTGGAGGCATCCAATTTTGATGGATTGGATAATTTGGAACCAGTTTTCCATTCTCGTCCAAATTTGAAAATGTACTCCAGCTCCAGAGAAGAGATTATTATTATTATTATTACTATTATCATTGCATGTAAACGTAGTCAATAACCCCAGCCTCCAAACATATGAATGCACACCAATGTGGGCTGTGCGTCAGTGACAGGCTGACTAAGTTGTTTATAAGGCTACCCACAACCACACACACGATACCACAGGCTTTCTTAAAGGTTCTATGTGTCATATTTCTGCTTTCCTGGAGCATGACTGTAAAAGCAAAAGAAAAAGTTACCAGATGTCACTGAATGAAAAATACCAATGAAAAAACTCAGAGCATCCACTTAAGTATGAGAACTGCTTCAATGTTTCAAACAGAGGAGACCTCCTCTTCCACTACGCACAGTGGAGAATAAAATAGTAAACAAAAATGCAAAATGAAGTAAGCGTCCTGTTAAGTACAATTGTAAGTGCTGGGCTACAACTTGTGAAAAGATTCTGCAGATGTTTAATGTTGTGTCATCCTGAACCACTTACTTTCCCACTTAATTACTCCTTTATGAAAAGTATAATTACTTTTGACACAGTACTTCTACTGAGAACGGTGACTGTGACAGGTGTCACCTTGTTATCAGAATTTGTAGAAAAAAAAAATAACGAAGCAAATCCAGGTGGGGCATTTGCAGTGAGCACATGCTTCAAGTGGGGATCGCGCATCGTTTTGTTTTTTTTTAAGATCGCTACATATCGCTGAACTAAGGTCAGGATTGTGGCAGAGATAACACATAGACCCTTTAAGACCTAATGTGGCAGATTTATCCACATTATTTCAGTAGTGCAAACAACCAATTCTTGGGATTTGGTTGCTTCTTGAGCACACTGTACGTTTCAACTTTTAGGAATAAATGTTAAAAGGTTTGTCCTGATAGAACCAATGTCTCTTTATTATAATACATGCTTTGACTCCAAATGTATGGCACAAACACAGCCATAGAAAGTTGAGAAAAATGTTACAATTATCACTTCACGGCGACTCACAGAGCATAATACATCTAGAAAAGAAAGTTATACATGGGTCAGAAAGAACTAATGGACCACACGAGGGTGACCTCTCTTTCCATACTACTGACAATACAAAATAAAAAATGAAAATATTGACTTTGTCATAAAAGGATTAAATTGTTAGGCTAAAGTGTAGCAACAATTTAAACTTAAATACAAGAGATTCATGTTTGTTTTGGAGAATCTATACAAATGGTGCTGCTGGGAGATTCAAAGAGCAGCGTTTAAAAACGGGGTTTCTTAGAAGGACCATCAAACTCCTCGCGGACCCTGTTGTACCCAGGGTTACCAGGACCCATTCCCCTAGGACCACCCTGGGTGAAGCGCTCATTGCGCTGTGGGGGTAAATTTGCCAGGGCGGCAGATAGGAAGGTGTAGAGTAAGGTATGGGGTGTGTCAGTGCACAAGCACAGTTCATGTCCATATGGAAGTGTATTTAAAGGTATGGCAATAGAGGTGATTTGTTTTATATCATGAACAGATTTAGAACACAACCAGCAGGAGACACATCCGAAGAAACCGTTCGTTCCAATATGAAGATCCACAGGTGCCACAGGTTACATACGGAAAAGGAAGAGAGGGTAATGCTTTTGTTAGTCAGTGCCTACCTAGTATGGTCTCTCCAGTGCATGCCAAGACTAGTCTATAGTCCTTACTCTTCATTAAGTCTTGCATTTTGTAAATGCTGACCGCATTTACCTCTTCACGGTCATTTAATATGGCAACAGATAAATACTTGAACCTGTTGGTGGTGCCACTAACCAAAAAAATATATATATAAATACATATATACACATAATTTACATGTGTATATGTTATAAATTAGACTAACTGAATATAAACATTTTTAGATTCCTGTTGCCAGCGGAAGTCATGTCTTCTTTCTAACTTCTAGAAATTAAGTGTCACTATAACAAATTCTGACTAAATTAAAGGGAGTTCCGAGTTTCCTCAAAGCAAATTATGGTGTAGTAATATGCTGTCCAGCTATTACAGCACCTCTAAGGGCACTGCACTGATAAAATGGAAAAATTTACTAACGGTTCCAAAAGTGACCTGAATCTGTAGTACAAGGACCAGAAATACATGTCTAAAACATTGGTACTTGGACATAATAAAACATTGCACAAGACATTCAGCACAACAATTTTTCCAACAAGAAATCAATCTGTTGATCTATATGCAAATTCAGACAAATCCTGTGAAACTAGAATGTTGTGAGAAAGAGTAAATCTCAAAAGCCAGAAATCCAACAGCGGGGGAATGATCTGGTTCACAACAAGCCAATGATGGAACAATATGATCAGACTAGAACATGGGGTACAATGCAGTAAGAGTGTGGAATATCGTCCTGCCCAACCTACTCATTAAACTGAGGTTTTTATTGATATGTGATTATAAAATGACAGTGTCATGGTATACCTCATGGATTGTGAAACTGCGGCAATGCCAGCGTCAACATTGCCAACAAGTTTTGAACCATTGGCTATGTTTGCAGTTAAAAGAAAGCCTTTTCTAAAACATCTTAAAGAGCAAATGGTGCTTTAAATTCAAAGCAAGACTAATTAGGCCAGGCCGTTATTGTCATGGAGCAACAAATGCTACAAATGTGAAGCGCACCATTTTATCAAATACAAAGCTTAGTTCAGTAAGTTGAAGCAAATACTATACAGGAACTACAAACTTCAACTATGAACTTCAGAGCCTTATTAAAAGGGTTTTTGTAAATGTGTTTCATTCAGGACCTACAATGTTAACACACATTTAACAGTCCTTCTTGTCAACTGTAATCCAGAAACACACCTAACATTGGTACTACAATTCAGCCAAAAGCAGACTTCAAGCCTAGTCCAGTATACGCCAATATCATCCTAAACACTAATGTCACAAGGCCTTGCCTGCCCCCATCAATTAATCCTGCTGTAATATACAATTTTGAATATATATTTTTTAGTTCAGATTTGATGCCTCATACCGTCACCCTGCACTAAAAGCATTATAAATGCTCAGGAACAAAAAAGGTGAGAAGGTAAAGCTTGCTGCTCCAGAAGATGAACTACACACCTACCTCAGGTCTCAAATTGGCTTGTAGCACAAAAGGAGCTTTACACATGTAGTACACACTGCCACCCAAAAATACAAAGTCTTGCTTTCTTCTCACGACAGATGATACATGAAACTGCTGGCATGGTATGAAAAAAGTTTAAATCTAAATAAACACAGTGTCAACAGTTTGAGGAAAAAACACTGGTAGATGCCACTCTGCCTCCGGTCAAGAAAAAGTGCCTGTCCAGCTCACATGAGACAGGGCTTGCAATAGCAGTCCACTACACAAACGATGTGAACAGAGTGAGCAGAGTCACTGAAGTCTGTCGACAGCTGTCAGAGAGCAATTTCATTTGTTTTAGTGCAGGATGATGGTTTCTTAACTGGAAGCTGTGAAACTCAGGTGAAGCTAACTGAGGGGGCCTGGCTAGCCATTGATAAAATATCAGAAGCAGCATTTCCACCACATTCAACAATCAGAAAGCCATCCAAAGACAGCTGGGAACACAAAACATTCATATTCCCCCATCCCACTTGGCCAGCTGGCCGGGAATCTCTCCAACAAAAAGGAAAGCTGGACACAAACTAAATTAACTACTGATCTTCCAAAAAGTGGGATACATTACCATTTCGTTGCCCATTAAGCCTCCTGAAGATGGTCCCATTCCCTGCTGTGCCTCAAAGCCCAGTCCACCCATGGGGAACTTCTGGTTGGATGCACCAAAGGACATATCTAACAGAAACAACACGGCAACAAGTCAAGCACACATACGGATTTAAACACGTCAAATAAACTAATACCTGTTGGTGGCACAGCAGTTTTAGTATAATTAGACCAGATATATTACACTTACACAGATATCAGTGTGTCATCTTAAGTGAATCCCATGACCTTGTAAGAGAGAAACTACTGGAGTGCTATGCAAGATACACAAGCCCCCATTTGCCAGTTCATTAGGTCCTTCTAGCTAAAACTAATATCACAGCCCTGCAATTAAATCAATAAAACTCAGTTTTTGTTGTTTTCCAGATATTGATTTTATGTTATTGTTAAGTTGGAAGCTGTTGTTTGTGGTACATTGATAGTAACTGACATACATGGGATGGAGTTTTTTTCTACCTGAGGTTCTATACAGGTAACTCAATAAAATTAAAGGAAAATAACTTACCGCCCATGCCCAAACCTCCACCGGGGTTCATTCTCATTTCCCTGTCCCTCTGTATTAAAAAGACAAAGACAGGAAAATTAAGTTTAAACCAGGCAAATTTGATGAAGCATTCACTTCACTGCGTCCGTGTAACAGTCTTGTATTCTGGCATTATGTTTAACTTACATCCATGAAGTTACCCATCCTGTAGTTCTCCTCACGCTGGCGGCGCATCTGTTCCTCCATCTCCCTCTTGCGAAGCATCTCCTCCTCCCGCCTGCGACGCTCTTCTTCTTGTCTTTTTACAAAGAGGAAAAACATTGTTCAAACATGCTCCAAATTTAGCATTAAGATTCACAAACCTGGAGAACACTGGCAAAAAAATTGGAATTTAAAAACCAGTGCAGAGTTGCTGTAATGTACCATCTCTGAGCACAGGAAAGAGTACGGTGTTTATGAGATAATGACCAGATGACTAAAACCCACCGCAATCACCAAGAATTCTTATGAACATATTTACCTGAGCTGCATCTCCTTCCTCTTTTGCATCTCCTGACTGTGCAACTCCTCCATGCGTCGCAGTTCTTCCTGGCGCCTCAGCAGATCTGAGAGGAAACATGAAACAAACACATTTAATTGTGTAACTCCACGCCATGAATGACAGACCACTGTTCCTTCATGAAACCTGACAAATACACCAATGAACTTGCCTTGTCTGAGCAGGTTGGCCTGATGCTCGTGGAATGCATCCTCCATTTCACTCTCTAGCTTCTCACGGGCCTCGAGCATGTTCTTCTCCACCTGTTGCCTCTGCTGCTTCTCCATTTCATCCAGGGACTTCCAGCGTTTGGAGTATTCAAACTCGAAAGTGCCTGGACGAGCAAAACGGGGAGGTTCCTCTCGCTCTCTATAGATACACAATACACAACATGTTAGGTTTGTATGGCCTTGTGACTTCTACCCTGTCAGAAATACTAAAACCATTTCACAATAAATTTTGAAAATCATGAATGAATAAATGCTAAATGCAACATCCTTTCTCCACCTTCCACTGATTTACACAGGTCAACATCTGCCACTCCACACAAAAGATTGATTTCTAACAGCTGCACTGCCTGAACCACTCCGCCCACTACTACTGCAACCCCCCACACCCACATCACACCATCTGCTGCTAGAAAACAATGACCTGAACAAAATAATTACAATAATAAAGAGGAGAGCATCAGACCCCGGGGCGGGGCTGGGCAATGTGGAAAGTATTTATCAATACTGATATTTAGCACAATATATAATTTGATGCTGCCAGCTTGAAGAGTGTCCTGATAATTTAGCTGCACTTCTGGATAATAAACAATTGTTGAGTCCAGTAAAACATAACCTGAAGGCTTTTTCCTTCCTACCACTGTGGGCTCTGCTCTGAAGCTATACTGTTCGGCCACTGACTGTGTGTGAGGGGTGTAGCCTCACCCTGGAGCAAACAGGCAGGAAAAGAGAGTAGAGCGGAAGCAAAAATTGCTTCCGTGCTCTGTGGTTCCACTCATTATTTCCTTCACAAGCAATGGTTCGCAGGACAAAATGGATGTGTACTTTGACATGCGAGCCAAAAACTGCAGGTGGATTGTTGTCATGACTACTCTGTTGTGTCATCAACTTTCCATATTGAGTATTGTTATTTAAGCTACTTTTACCACAATCACCATATTGAGATCAGTTTTTTGCTCAGCTCCACGCTCGAGCACACCACACACAACTCCAATTAAAATTACTAGTGGTGAAAAAATGCAAACGCCTGGTGTGAGCATGACAAACAGTGAAATGCTTACGCTTGATATCTGGGGTTCTTTTGTGCCAGTTTCTCAGGAAGACCATCTTCATCATCAAACTGCTCCAGAGGCTCAACAATAACAGGCCGGGGTGACCTGAGAATGGCGACAAAAAACAGGATAAGCAACAGTTTCAAGCATCTTTCACGAGAGGTGTACCGACTTACTGAGGACGATGTAAAAGTGTGCCCTTTGCACTCGAACTGCACTTACGTGGTGAGGAGGAAGACGCCCTCATTGCACCGATCCAGGGCCTTTCTGGCAGCAGGTTTGGAGGCAAACTCAACAATACCCCTGCCTGTGGAGCGCCCACGATCATCTACAATGACAATGGCCCTTTCAACCATTCCAAACTGTGAGAAAGCTTCTTCTAGGAGTTCATTGGAAACAAACGGAGACAGGTTCTTCACAGACAAAGCTGCAGAGTGTGTAGCAAATCGGACACGTAGGGGTCTGCCTTTCATTGGTGTGTCGTCCAACTCTGCCTTTGCTATCTCTGCAAGTGCACGGGACTCCTGCAAGAAAACAAGGTGAAAGTGCTGTTATGGGATGTGTTTTACCCAAAGTAACATTTTCTACAAACTGACTTCAATTTATTTTACCACAAAGTAACCAATGCTAACAATGATACTTGATGGTATATAGGACAACTGATGTGCTACATGCATGATAGCAAACAGCTCCAATAAACTACATATGTGTGTAAATGTAAAAATGGAATGGCTTACCAATCTGATGAAACCAAAGCCTTTGCTTTTGTTGATGAAGACCTCGCTGGGCTCCCCATATTTTGCAAATAGCCTCTTGAAATCATCCTCTGTAATGTCGTTGGGCAGGTTGCCGATGAACAAGCGGCAGCGCTGTGTGTATGTCTTCTCACCAGGTTTCAGCAGCATGGACAGTGTTGCCCTAAACTCCTGTTGGTTGACAACAACGTAAAATCACACAAATGTCTCCGCCACACAGAAAAATTAGATTCTATTTAATAAATTATAAGTAAGTAAATAAATAAATACAAAAAAACGTTCAAATACAACTAACAGTTGTTTAACTGTCAAATAGTCGTATTCCCTGTGCCCAGGTGACTTTCTTTCATGTTTCTTTCTTTATCGTCTTAACCAGCTGCCCATCCCCCATAAGCCGTCGGTGCTCAAAAGAAAAAGACTTAATCTGTTTTTTCTTGAGTCATCTTTCAGCAAACCAACGTACAAGAGATTTTTCAAGAAAACAAACTGGAAATTGCGTAAGGCAAATATTCCGTACTGTACTTTCTTTGTTTTACCAGAAGAAATTCTGCATGTGTGGCTGTACTGGTCTTTAACAAGATGGCGGATAGCTGTAACGACTAAACTAGAGTGCGCGTGATTTTATTCACCACAAGCACCGCCAGTGACTGCAGCTGCCAGCAGGCAAATGAAAACAGGTAGCAGTCGAGAGAAGGTTAGAACGCTCCGCCCGTGCGGACTACTTGTAGTCCAAAACGAGCGTCGCGGTGCAAAAGCTAACGTTAGCTAACGACTGACACGACGCCATACGCAGCAAATACATTTAAAAGAATATAAACTTTAACAAAGTACAAAGCTGTATAAACAAATACCAACCTTCTGCTGGGTCCCGTCTGGCCCTGCTGCACCGCCGTCTGTGACCATTTTCCCGGGCTCCTCTCGGTCCTGTCTGGGCTTCATCATCTGTTGCCCTGGTCTCTGGCCTTGTGGAGGGCCTGTCCTCTGGCCCTGTTGAGGGCCCGTCCTCTGGCCTTGTTGGGGACCCGTCTTCTGGTTTTGTTGGGGGGTCGTCTTCTGCCCTTGCTGTGGCCCCGACTTCGGGTGTGGGGACTGCTTCTGCTGCTGTCCGTTAGCATTTCCTACCGGTGACTTCAGCTGCTGGTTCTGGTTCTTGTTAGCCTGGTTAGGTGGAGGGGAGGAGATTGCAGGTTTCGGTGGAGGTGAGTCCATCTTCGGCTGAGGTGCGGGAGTTGTCGGTTTCCGTTGCTGCTGATCCTGCTGTTGTTGTGCCGGCTTCTGCTGCTGCATCGGGCCTTTCATTGTGAGAGCCGGGCCGGGACTCGGTGGGGGGATGATTGGCAAAGACTGGTTCTGTTGTGGCTTCTGATTAGCCAGATGTGGTCCCTGATTCGGCGGTCTGTTCATGTTGTTGTTGTTGTTTGGTCCCCTCCGATTTTGGTTCTGATTGTGAAAAGGATGGTTTCTGAAATTTGGGTTTCCCATTAGCCCACCCCGCATCGGGCCGCCTGGCCCACCGCCTCTGCGTGGCTGGAAATTATTCATCCCAAGGCCGCCGCGATTATTATTAAATCGAGACATTGATCCTTATCAGCGAAAACTTAAAAATACTTAAAACGTTGTCGATTGTATATGTAACGATCGCGTCCTACAGAAGTCTGCAGCTCCAGCTTCTCAAAATGGCTACCAATCGTTGTGTCTGGATAAGTCTTTCTTTATCCAGCACAGTTTGAGCCGCCCGGCTCAGCTCATTGGTCCGCTGCTCAGCGGGAGGAGTCACCGCAGATGTGTGTAGTGAGAGGAAGCCAGTCTGCCTGACGTGCATTTTACTCCAGCACCAGAAAGCAAAATTCAAATGAGTAACAATTTTAGTCCCTATATTAAAACATCTATGAATTATACTTTGCTGTGGGTTCGAAGAGGGAATTGGAATCGCGGAGCACTCTGGGGCAGCGCCGCCATTTTTGGAGGATAGCATATCTGTTGCTAGCGCCAGTCATTTGTATTCTGGCAATCGTTCAATTCATAAAAGTATAAAGTACAACTGAGAGATAATTGCCCACATAAAGAGAAGGTCTCAACAGAACGATATTCCAAAATCAAAGTTTATTAATCGTATGGTTAGGGTTAGCTAATATTATGCTAACTGAATGCTAACAATGGCACTCTTACCATTGTTGACAGTGTTACAGTTATGCCAAGATCATGAGCAGCTATCATTCTATGTAGCCTCTCCATGTAACACATCATAGCATATAAGTAGTAAATGTCTAATTTTAGATAACATCACATCACATATAAATAAGTAATAAGTAAGTACAGTGATGCTTTGATAATGGCTGCTCCTTGATTTGATATTTTCAACTTACATCAGTTGCTACAGCAATACACCATCTATGCGTGCTGGCGTGGCAGTTTGTCGTGATGGGATTATTATCTTATCTCAACATAACATCGCTCATTGACTCAAAATAACAACAATTGATCTTGAGATAACTTTAAAAAAAACTGAAAAAATGGCAGTTCAAGGCTTCCATAGTTTCCTGTCTTGTGTTTTGTTGGTGGGGTCACCCTTGTGTTGACTAATTTTCCCCACACCATATCGTTCTGTTGTGTCAACCATCAACTGTAAATGTCACCGATTTAAGAGTTTTAATAGAAGGTTAAGCAGCTGCAGAGGCAAAATTACACAAGGGAACCTTTGACCTCCTGTTAATTCAATTCAATTTCATTTGTATAGCGCCAAATCACAACAAAAGTTGTCTCAATACACTTTCCGTATAGAGTTGGTACAGGCCAAGCTCTTTTATCTACAGAGACCCAACAATTCCCTCATGAGCAAGCACTTGGCGACAGCGGCGAGGAAAAACTTCCGTTTAACAGGCAGAAACCTCAGACAGAACCAGGCTCCGGGTGGGCGGCCATCTGCCTCGACCGTTAGTGGCCGTTATAAAGCAGAGCGACTGAGTGACTGGACTGAGTCATAAATTTGATGACTTCAGACTTCACAGAGTAAAACACGACTGATGCCCTCCTACAGGCGTAGAATAACCTTGAGAGTTATCAGCACACATTTTTTTCCATTGTTAGCCTTTTGGTGTGAAAGTGGCACTGAGACAGCTCACGACTTGTTTTGGATGTTAAATAAAATGTAAGAATTGTGACGTGATTCAAACTTCAGATTTTTGTGATTCATAAAATAATGAGCTCTGTTGCAAGGCTTGGTCATATTAATTAAAGGACTGTTTATACTTCTTGCCGTTAGCATACATATCTTTACTCAATTCTACATTTTATAAATATGCCTGATTTTTTCCCTCAGTTTACCAAGCTAATGCATCTTCTGATGTACATCCAGCTATGAAAAATGAGACACTCAAGTCAGATGGACCTTTTTTTGTCATTTATTCCGCATACAGGTGTTTCGGAAACAAAAAAAAAAGCGGAAATACCACCAGACTCACCTCAACATGTTTTCCAAATGCTCATTATAAACAGACACAAAAAAGGATGAGACAACAACGGTGACAAAACACAACGAAACACAAGTCAAACAAAAAAAAAAACAAAAAAAACACATACGTAGAAAGTTTAACCAATGACAACATACAACCAAGGAGAAAACACACAAGACGGTGCGATGCCGTCGCACGAGGGGAAAAATATTACAATAATTTTAAAAAATTCAGGTGTCAAAGAGGAGAAAAAAAGAAACTTAAATAAAGAGAAGCAAACAGAACGCTGAGATTGACAGGAAAATATGAAAGGACTCAAAGAGATACAACAGATTCATTGATTAGTGAACAACAATCAAGACTGATGTGTTTCCTCCTCCTTTAGTAGAGCAGGTAATCATGAGGAGAGAAAATTAACATTCACGAAGGAAAATGCTGAACACCTGATTTTATATATAGATCACACACACAACTCCTCAGAGTTTACACTCTTACGTCCAAGGATTACAAGTTGTTAAAGATTAAGTTTTTTTATTTTTCATTTGTAAAATCACCCTTCAGTTATGTTGGAACAGCTTCTTGCCAAAGCCCTCCCAGTGTATAGTTGTTTTTTTAAAGAGGTGAACTATAATAGACTTGGGTTTAACTTTAAATCTGACCTTTTATGTTCTATCAGTGGGTCACAGTAAGTTGCCAAAGGAGGGACCTGGGAAGTGAACACTTTCTTGGGAATAAATGCAGCTCTGCAGCTCTGCTTTGGTTTCATGGAAGAAGATACTGGAGTTTTTCTCCAGAATTAAATTGAAAATCAATTGGGAGTAATGGAGAGGAGGCTGGTCGTGGGGCGGTGGATGCTGAAACAGGCACGCTTGAATGGGGGAAAATGTTAAAAGAGGGAAAAGTCGGTGGGAGGAACAGTGAAACGACTCATGGTGTGCAGTCTGTGCGGGCCTGCAACCATCTGGAGTGATGCATTATTTCATGCAGCTCAAACTGGTCAGTCATTCCCCTTTAAGCCAAAAAAAAAAAAAAAAGGAAATCAGCTGAGGTAATTTTACATAAAGAATCACATAATCAGGCAGAAAGAAACTGCTAACATGCAGGTGTGGAGGTTTTGAAATAAACAGCACAGGGTGGCAAAAGCATCAATTGATTAGATTTCTTTTATTTCAATTGAATTTTCTTCATATAATTCAAGATGTTATCACACTCATTACAAAAAAAGAAATGCGAGGCCCCCGTGGATGTTGGTACTTTAATAAAAAGGGGCGTCCATTATTAAGTGTTCAAGATTACCGATGCAAGACCCGGACAGGCTGCAGTGCACTGTCATGGGGGGGTGGGATGTGAGATGGATGGGTTGGTGGGAAACCAGCTGCTTCAGCTTTAAAAACAGCACTCAATGCACCTGAGTCGACTCCAACACTGTAGTGAAGCCACAGTCAGACCAAATTTCTCCTTGGGAAATTTATTGGTGTGGAGTGGCAGGAAAAAGAATGAGCCAGCTAAAAATATTTGTAAAACATACAGCATTTTTACATTTTACTGTCACTGTCTTTGCACTGCAGCCGAGCAGCATCCCTCCTTCTCCGCTGCTTGTATTATTTCAGTGTGCAGTTATGAAGCAAGACTATGAACAACCAATAATTCCTGAATGATAAGTCAGTCCCACCTTTTCCCTACAACTGGTCACGATTCAATCAACATGTCTCGCCCAGTTCCACAGAGGAGAGAACGAGAGTCCAAATCTGGTCTGACTGCGCCTGAGTATGATCACAGACAGCATCAGGTAGGTGTTAACCTGCTTATCTGACTCGATCGTATGATTGGATTTCCACTAAACGTCTTACAAACTGACACAGCAATGAAAGAAAGAAAGGCGTGGCAGTGGAAGCAATGAAGGATGTAGCAAGTGGGAAAAAAAGGTCAAAGCAAAATGAGGTAAAAGTGGAGAAGAACTGAGGTCGTGTGGAGGCGTCGGACAAAGGTTGTTTAAATAAAACCAAAGGGAATGTAATGTGTCAGTCAGTGTTTCTCCCTCCGAAAGGCTAAGACTTGTGAGTGCGAGCACTTGGTAATGTTATCATCAAATCAGTGTGTCTATCTGATTTCAGTGTTGCCGGGTTGGACTGCATGGAGAAGCACATGTGAGGATCAAATCATTATCATCAAATGTGTGTGTTTGTTATCTTGTCGATGTGTGTGGAAGAGGAGGTGCTCATGGCTGTTTCCTGTGGGAGAATGGCAGATCAGGGGGTGAGAGGTCAGTGTCTCAGAGGGGTCACAGTGGGAATGAGGTGAGGTCAGATTCGGGGCAAATACTTCTCGATAAATTCCTTTACAGCTGCCATCTCCTGCAAGAGAGCCAAAGAGACAATTGCTGAAAATAAAGTTAAAACAGGATTTCACAAGAAGATCTGTTCCTTAAGTCATCATCAAAGGCACGAACGCTAAATCCCCACAAACACACACAGTACCTGAGGACAGGAGCTGTGAGGGAGCCGTGGGAAGGTTTTGAACGTGATCATCTGAGGGTTGACTATGGATTTGAGTTTTTCTGCCGTCATGGCACCAAACTGCACTGGGATCATGACGTCCATCTCGCCGTGGCACTGCAGGATCGGGATGTTCTTGTAGCCGCTTGACGCCTGCGGGACAGACACAGCACAGACTGACACACGGTACGCCGGCTGAACCTGAACGTCTCCCTCTTCTGGTTTGGAGAAGGTTTAAGTCTGCGGTGCGGAGCTATGCTGATATGAAAATTAAAGCAGCCCATGTTTGAAGTGAGGAGGCACAGGGATGTAACTGTACCGATGGGAAACTCTTGTGAAGTGGTAGCCAGCAACTGAGGGCCACGACACCAGCCAACTGATGCTGGCAGGTCAAGGCGGTATACAAGGACAAAGCCCCACCCTGAGGAGGAAGCAGACAGAGAGACAGAGGTTCATTCCACGCAGCAATTTACATTTCTTTGTATGCATTATGTTTGAAATATGACTCCTGTGGAATATAACACAATGCTGAGATCTGAAGTCCCACCTGAGAGAAGCCACCGAGTATGATACGATGTGGGGGGATCCCGTTTTTGGCCTCATGTTCAATAATGGCCTTGACTGGAGGAAAGCGAGGACAAATGTGTGTTATTCAACAGATCAGAAAGACAAGAAATAGTCAACATGTAATCACACTCTCACTTTTAGGATTTGTTTCATTTCTCATTCTGTGCTTAAAGGAGCTGTTGAGCTCTCTGACCACTGGGAGGAGCCTCAGGTCTTCAGTCTATTTCTGGCTGTTAAAAGGTCAAGCTTGAAAACTTAAGACTTGAGTTCACATGAAGGGTCAACCATGTGAAGTGTTAACAGCTGTTCTCAAAGGTGGGGTGAAAAGCCGTCGATCATGGAGGGACGAGACGTAATAATCATGAGTAAAACACATTTTCAGAGGTTTTCTCCTGTAACTTGTTCACGGTGCTGCTATCAGTTGTTCAAATGAAAAGCTTGGAGAGACGTTCTCACGCTGCCGCACACCTCGCTGATCAAAGCAGGTGTGATTATCACTCTTTGATTATCAGACGGGCATTTTGTTTTATACAAACTGTCTTCTCTTCCCCCTCTGATTCTGTTGTGGCCTTTAAATCTAAGAGGAAAAACTCATCTTTTTGATGTTCATTAACTGCTCCTCCCTCGATACCTCAGGCCCTGTTACCGTCCTCCTTACAGCCGGTCGGTCTCAGTCAATGAATCTGTTAACTTTCATACTTTTGCTCTGTGTTTATCCTGCTGAAGAGGAATCAACAGACAAACCGTCAACTTTCACATAACCGCTGCGTTTCTCTAACTGCTGCTGTCTCTCTCGTCTCCCTCTCCCTAGTTTTGTCCTCCTTGTCCTCTCTTTTCACCCAGCCTCCTCTTTGCTGGACCGACCAGGAACCTCTCCCCCCTCTCTCTCCCCTGGCTGTCAGTGCCTCATCCAGAGATTTGGATCTAGATCATCGCCCCCCTGGAGATAAAGCCTCTCATCTTCTCTCCAGCTTGCATGCCATCATCTCTCTCTCTCTCTCTGTATGAATGCTGTGCTGCCTCCTCTGGGTTGGTGTGGTCTGTCCTCCTTCCAGGTCTCCCTGCTTGAGAGGAGGTCACATGGCTCAGGTTGGACCAGCCTGGCGGCACCTGAAGCTGCTCAGCATCCTCTTGGATTCACTGTCTCCACATACTGCATGTTTTACAATCTACACGCTGTATTTCTGTATTTTTGTTATGAAAATGTGTCTATATGGTGGTTCTTTGCTGAACAGAGGACATCTATTACATGTCTGTCCGTCCTGGGAGACGGATCCCTCCTCTGATGCTCTTCCTGAGGTTTTCTGGGGGAAATTTTCCTTCGTCCAACTCAAGGCTCTAAGGACCGAGTGTGTTATATGTGTACAGATTGTAACACCCCTTAAGGTAAACTGTGATTCTGGGTTAGACTGTCTTGACTATTTATTCCTTTTTAAGTAACATTTGATAAAAGCTGTGGTATCCAGCTCTTTCAGCCTTTATTAAAACTATATATCTGTGACACATTTTTTAAGATTAGGAATCATCCAGAGGAAACAACGAGCCACAGACACAGACTTAATTATTCAGAAGCAGACTAAAGCACTGTTTTGTTTTTTTGTCTTCTCATGGGAATCAACAAAAATATAGCAGCATTCTTATCCTTTAAAGCTGATGATGGACCGGCATTAAAACAGTTAACTCACTGTTGTCTGCTGCCTTCTTGATTCCAGATTCATCCTCTGGAGAGTCGGGGGTGAGACCCATGAGGTCAAACCTGCGCACATGCAGAGGCAAGCGTTTTAAGGAAATCAATAGACACAATCGCAGTATTGTCAATCCCAATATGGAAGCCCATTGTGGTTTCCAGGGAAACAATGGCACCCAGTGTTGAGCTAAAAAGCTGTCGTCTCTTTCATCACGCCAACTCACCACGCGGGCATCATCGACTTCATGTTGAGAGTGACAGGGATTGGGGGCCTGCCGGGGCGAAAAGGGAGGGAGAGAAACGAAAACATGACAGTCAGAGCAGGAGATCAGCAGCAGCCAGGAGCGAACTGTTAGCGGACTGAGTAAGTCACTCACAAGACATACGATGCATGACACTGTTATACACAATACAAAGCTCTGCTCTTCCATTCTGCAGGGCAACGCTGAACATTTGTTTTACAGGCTGATGCTGTGCTTCATTCCACACATAGAGTTACTGTGAAGGAATTAATACGAGGAATTAACTGCATTTTTGGCAAAATGGAAGTTTTTTCGCTGCGATTCCAGTGAGAAACACACTGTCTTCACTTACAGACTATTTTCACAGAGGACTGACAGACAGCTTCATCACATGGTGCAACAACAATCACCTGAAGCTCAGTATCAGCAGAACCTTATGAGTTTGTGGTGGATGCTTCGAATATGGATGTTGCTGCAAAGAAGCTACAAACTGTTAAACATGGAGGCCTCACACACACGTTCAACCCGACAGCACTGAAGATCTCCACAAGTTTCAAGATTCGTGTCACCAATTCAGCGTCTGACCAAATGTGAAATGTGGTCACAGTGCTTTCTGTTCCTCAGTGATGATGCTGAATAACAGGCAGAAAAGTGTTTTTGCAGGACATTATGATGTCACAGTGAAGCTGACCTTTGACCCTTTGGACATAAAATATCATCACCTCATCATTTTCTCTGATGAGTCATTTGTGTGAAAATCTGTCACAATTAGAGTATAAATTCTGGACTTACAGCCAAAAAACGTGATTCATGAGGTCACAGTGACCTTTGACCACCAAATTCTAACCAGTTCATTTTGAGTCCAAGTGAATGTTTGTGCCCAATTTGAGGGAATTCCCTCAAAGCGTTCCTGAGATATCACATTCACAAGAACAGGACGGACAGACGGACAACCCGAAGGCATAAGGCCTCCAGCGATGGCTGCTGCCGGCGTGGAGGCATAAACAAAGATGTGGGCTTTCCACCCTGCTGACAAGTGACAGTCTTGGAGGCATAAGATATGACAGAAGGATCTGAGCAAAAAAAAAAGAGAAATAAAAAAAGACTTACGCGTGGGGGCAGATGAACTTGACGTGAGGCAGCTGGATCCCTGTCAAAGTGTCTGCCCACCCGTGCCTGACGGAAAACACAGAGAAAGCAGCTCTTTGTTTAGCACCCAGCTCCAGCAAAATGACTAATACGCAGCGCATCAAACCCAAATGAATTACAGCAGCACAAAGTATGAAGCAGCGTGTCGCTCCACTACCGAGGTACGGCGAGGCACTTCAGAGAAAAGCCACCATACGTTTGCACTGACACCATTTAACATCTGATTAACTCATCGAGTGCTGATTGAGAGCTTTTTAAATGAGTCACTCACCATGTTGTCAGAGCTGCATTGTGAAATTAAATGACACCAATGTGGGCATCAATTAACGTATTCACTCTTAATGCCATCTCTGAAGGGTTGAGTAGCTATCTGATATTAAAAACATAAAGCCAAGAGTGATGCTGTACCCAGGATGTCAGAAATACTGAGCGCATCATGAAAGACATCTTATGAAAACACCAATGCTGATAAGATACCTGAGTGTTAGTACTGATGCTTAGCTGTGCTGTTTGATGCTTTAATCTTTCCTGATAGAAACATTTAGGAACATTAACAGCTCTGATTTAGATGTAACTCAGTGTTAAAATCAGTTTGAGAGCAGTTTTCAACTCTTGTCTTTGGCCCAGATTTGTATCGAGGGCTGTGCATTCAGCAGCATGCAGAACCTAAATAAAACAGTCTGAAATTGGTCTTTAGAAAAAACTAAATCAGGAACCACATTTCTGTCTGAACTGAGGTTTGATGCCTGACCCACGTCATGACGTCAGTGTCTGGTGCAGGAAATGTATTTGCCAATGCTGAGTGTCTACTATGATACCGTTCACGTACAGTATATGTTAAAATAAAGGTAATACTTCACATAGAAAACAGTTTCACACTCACCCTGAGTCTCCCAACCCATGAAGGAAGATCACCTGCAGCACAGATTAAAAAAAAAAACAGTGGTTAGGACTTCAGGAGTCAAAACTCTTCCATATTCATACCAACAGAAACTGGGAGGATTTCCTAACATCCACACACAAAGACAGCGGACACATTCAGTACTGGAGGGAGGAAATGGTGCAGTGTCAGTTCCATCTTACGCTTTACAGATGGCTCACACAAAATAAGAAAGAACCCTCTCTGAACTCTGACATTCATCACGTTGCCTCGGTCTTGTAGCACACAGTGTACGACGGGTAAGCGTGCGCACTTGTTCCAAAACAGAGGGAAAACGCCAGGTGCCGATTTCCCCTTCCTGCCAAGATAAGCTGTCGCTGCCAGTTTCCACACACGCCACTCCCCGCAGAGAAACCATGAAAGGGAATAACAACAATGCAGAAAGCTGCCAATTCACCGCTCGCTGGCTGGAAATCAGCGACTCCGCCGTCTTCGCGGAGATCAAAACTTCCATGTCGGGTTTAAGATGAGGTTCGGAGCTTTGATGCTGGTGTTGAACAAATCTCTGCGCTGTACCTGAAAACAGCTCCTTTAATCTCTCCAGCTGAGCGTCTACAAAATGTACTTGTTACACCTCCTGCTACAGGTGCAGCGACAGGTGTCGCTTCTTATGACACAGTGTTTATTAGGGCTCAGTACAATGGTGGAAATCAGCTGATGCGGATGTCTTCTGAAACTATTAGATGTTAAATGTTGACTACTGAAAACATCTCTTAGCTGTGGACACCTTTGTTTCCCGACCAAAACAGTATTGAGACTCGATTCGAAGGCTTAATGAGGGTTCGCGTGATTTCAAACAAACGTTCAGCCAGACTTACTGCCTCAGTATATGATGAGTTTATGTTAAAGGCTAAAAAAGCGAACTCTGGATATATGAGGAAAGATCGTCCTGCCACTGAAATTCTCTACCTGGAAAATCAGCCGCAAAGTAAGGACCCAGTGGACAGGAAGATATTTTGGTTTTAGTTTCAATATCAAGCACCGGAGAGCAGCTTAATGCAGCAAGACGGAGCGCTGGAGGGTCTGGAGGGGGAGTCATCTTCTGTTCCGACGTGAAATACGGGCTGAAAAAGCAAAGGTTCAGGTCGACCTATCCGGCTGCTTCAAGGCCACAGAGGATCTTCCATCATCAAAACGTCACGTTTGATACCCACAGCTGAGTGCGTCCTTGACCGAGGCGAGGACACCTTTCCTCACCCATCCTCAGCTGCTCAGAGGCAGCAGGGTTTGGGGAGTTTCAGTCACACATGGAACAGCGTAGCATGATGAGGATACATACAAAAACAGTACAGTATTCTGTTCCAGGACAAAAAGGGGCATCAGAAGAGATAATATGTTTGTCTTTATTAGCATATTTTAAACCAAAAGTAACTGAAACAAGTCATCAAGTTCCCTTCACGTTGTCCTACTCGGATTAGGTCACTGCCTCCGTCCTGAACAGGTATCTAGTGACTGTCTCAGTGTTTCGTGTCGTGTTTTCACTCACCGCCGCGGTCTCCTTCTCCTTCCCAGACACCGTCACAGCCTCGGAGAGCAGCGGCGCAGACATGTTGTTGCCACACATACACTGTAGGAGGTGCTGGAGCCAGAGAGAGGACAGAAACAGCGGAGGTCAGCTGAATACAGACCAGCACCGTGCGGAAATACGGCGAATATGCTGTCACCTGCACTGGGACCAGGCAAAAGCCGCATCTAACTCATGTGTTTCAGGCATTTTGAGCAACTCACAAATTTCCCCCTGTTTTTCCATATCAACTGTCTGACATGAGAGGTAACAGGAAACATTTAAAGACCTACTCAAGGTTCAAACTTTTGTCTTTTATTTCTGTGGCTGCAGAGAAATTAAGTCAATTCATTTTCTGGATGATAAATGTCGTTAAAAGTACAAATAAATGTCATCTTACACAAATAATGTACCAGTCTACTTCACTCCTAATGAACAGCCCACGGCTCTGGAGTCATTTGATTACAGTAGTAAATTTAGTTTTAAGACTTGCTTTCTGTGGTTTCTAAGTCTGCAGGACAAATGAACCATGAAGCTCAATAAACCAGACGAGGACATCATTTCCACTCGGGACACTTCCTAAAAGTCCCATTTCCGCCCATTTTCTCTTGCAGGTTCAGTGATTTACACACTAAAATCTTCCTAAACAACGTCCTCTGACTGTCCAGCTGTGAAAAGAGAACAATTTCTAAAAATGTTTAGTTGTTTAATGTTCAATATACACAACTTTCCATTATTTATCTGAAAAAGCTTCACAGGCAGCTTCTGGAATATGTTTGGCCCTGCGTTTTGCCTTTCAGGCTCCACACAGGACGTCATACCCTCTGACTGGTGAAAGCTGTTGTTTTTATCAGATCTAAAGACATTATTTCCACTTCCTGTGCATTTTATTATGTTTATTGTCAACTGTCACATCCCTGCAGACATATTCAAGACTCCTTTCAAGATGTCCCAGAGTCTACATGGTTTGATACTGAATCAAAAATGTACTGTACACTTCCAGGAAGTGGATCATTTCAGCTGTTAAGGGTAACTTCTTTTACAAAATGTTCTTAAAGTGCGTAGGCCAACATGGAAAATCCCCATTGATGCTCCTATACTCCAGCTTTCCCCTACTCTAGACCAGATCCCTTTCTGTCTATGGTCTGGTAAAAGCATTGAGATAATGGGGCTTAAGGATAGACACCCATTTTTTTTTGTTCACAAAAGTCAAAATCTGAATGTTCACATCACCAGGATGTATTCAAATTCTGAAACAAGTAGAGCTACACAAAACAGAGGACCGGCAAACACACATAATGTGCAGAGTACAGTGGTATCTGCCATGTAGTCTTATTGACATCAGCCATGACAATGACCAGCTCACTGTGACGGTTACGACTCTGGCCGGTGATCAGCGCGGCCATTCAGTCCACTGACAACAAAGCTGAACATGCCACTTGTACACGCAAACACATAATGGACCTGCTGCTGAACCTACAACAGCAGTCATGAGGTATGTGTTTGTGTGAGTCAGGCAGGTCTCTGTAGTCAGCAAGTGAAAAGACTCATTAACTCATTAAACGCGCTCCCTCCCTGCACTCTGTGAGCCGGCCGCAGACGTCCATCTGTCTGCAGTGAGTCAGCCGTCGATAACGAGCATAAGATCAGGTTGTGGCTTTACAATAAACTCGCGCAGTAAAAGCCGGCGCTCCTCAATGCCCTTCAACTTTCTGATGATGTGGGACAGGACAAGGCGAGGCGGGACAGTGGGTCAGACGGCATGCTGTCTGATTGGTAAATAAGCGATGAGGAGACGGGCAACCGTCTCAAACACAAAGGTTAATGTGTAAACCTTGAATGGGCTTACACTCCACAGGTGTTAACATTCATCCGCCGCTGTGGCCGAGCAGCTAAAGGCTGCACTGCTTTGCCTGTGGCCTGTGTGTTTGCTCTTCATCATCTGAAGGTCACATTCACAGCTAAAATACATGGAAGCGGACGGTGAATGTGTGATTTAAGTGGCCAAACTGTAGACAAAAGAAGGTTGTTTGGGCCCTGCATCCTGACCTGTCATAAACCAGTCATAGCTGAATAATAACCGGGCAGAGTTAAGCACCGGGAAATGGTCTCTTTCAGTGTTGTACACAGGTCTGCTGTGAATGTTTAAGCATAAACAGTATCCCACTGTTTATCCACCTCCACATGCATGTTTTCAGTGGTGAAATGGAGCAAAGTACTTTTACTCTGGGACCGTTCGAGGGTCATGCTACTTTATGCCTCTACTGCATTTCATATTTACTTCTTTACTGCGTTCTACGTATCAGCTATCAGCTGTTTTCCCCTTTTCAGATTCAGTTTTCATATTTAAAAACATATTAGAAGTTTGTAAAATACAAAAGGTTAAACCAGTCGCTCCCAGCCTTTCCGACTTGTGCTGAGTTGGGGCCTCTTGGCACATTTCACATGTCTCTGAGTTGTCAACAGTTTCACCAAAGAGTGATCTCCCCTCTAATCTCAGATGGTGGCAACTTATACATACAATCCTACACAGAAAGAAAAAAGAATATATATACAAATTTGTGTAGCAGAACTTCTTTTTTTCACTCCAATCAATCAGCTCACGATCAGTGGTGTCTGGATTCACTCTTCATCTACGCCCCGGCGGCGATGAAGCATCACAAGGTTGTTTGTATTCACTTATCTCACCTATTCATTTCAATAATTATATATTTTCAAAGGCCATACTTTGTTGAGGTAAACCAAGAGGGCAGGTAGGCCGCAGATGACGGCAAAAGCAAGACTCGCCCTGCTCTGCCCCTGATTGGCTCACCCTGATATTCTTATGTCACCCCTAACCAATCATGACTCCGTGCACGAGACAGTCAGACGGCAGGTCATGCCTTCGCCATCCTAGGAAAGAATTTTGGCTCGCGGCACCTTACTGAATGATGATCTTGTGACTCTCTGGACGGGTTTAACTGTGAGGTGGGGATCCACCCCACATAACTAACCGTATATAACACAGTTAAAATTCCACTCGAGCAGCTACAACACTAAAATGCTGCTCAGACTTTGATGGATCAGCATTAACAATCTAATAATGTCAGCTATAAAGCATCAGGCACGGCGGACATTTTTCTGCAGAAACAACACTTTTACTTTTGATACTTTAAGTACGTTTTGCTGATAATAGTATTGTACTTTTACTAAAGGTCTTTTACTTTTTTTTTCTTGGAATTTCCCCTGGTGGGACGAATAAAGGAATATTGAATACTTTGAAACTGTAGTTTTGGTACTAAGATGTGCGTGCTACTTCCACCACTGAATGTTTTCTACCAAACATTTTACTGACCCCCCCACATTATTCTGTTTGAGCAAACGACAGACAAAATGTGACGTCATGAAAATGTGCGTCACAGGATGTGCATTCATTGTCAACAAATTGAAATTCAGTGTTAAAGCTCTTTGTATAAGAAATGTCATTTAGCGGCACTCCGGCCCAAGTGGGAGCTGACAGAGCCACATGGGTAATATGACTAAAAGCAGACCGCACAAGAGAAAGAAAGAAAGAAAGAAAGAAAGAAAGAAAGAAAGAAAGAAAGAAAGAAAGAAAGAAAGAAAGAAAGAAAGAGCTAAGAAGAAACGACAGAGATGAGTGAGAGATGGAGGAGTGCAGGAACACTGGGTAATCTGTTCAAACAAGTAGGACAAACCCCAAAATAGGTAGCATATGCAAAGAGCCGATTAATCGCTTTTATACCCTTTTCCCCACCTGTTATCATTCAGCAGATTAACAATGACCCACGCTGTGATTGCCAGCATGAAGCACCGTGTGGGTTTTCAATGCACGCTCAAAGAAACAATGGATCACTCTCTGCGCTTCTGGAGGAGGCCGGTGGTTAAAAATAGTGTCACGCTGTGTACAAGCATCTAGTCCACTTCAGGATCAGTCGTAAAAGCTGAAAACGGGCCTTTCAGGACAAATTCGATTTAATCTATGACTCTGAGTCTCTAACAGCATCCATGTCCTGAACGTTCAGTCCGTAAACAACTGAATGGATGCAGCAACGACCTGATTATTAACATTTCCTTTATTTTCTACAACTGGTGCCAGTACTGATGAGCACACAGCACCAGCCAAACGTTGGGCCCACCTTCTACACTGTAGGTTAATAATGGATTTATGTGCTAAACAAGCAAAACATGTTTGATGTTTTCGTAGCCACCTTTGGCTTTGAAGACCGCTTTGCACACTGCTGGCATCATCTTAACCGGTGCCATGAGGTCGTCACCTGGAGTGATTTTCAGTTAACAGGTGTGCCTTGGCAAAAGCTGGTGAGCGGAATTTCTAACCCTCTTAATGCGTTTCACACAGTCAGTCGTTGTGCAGAGAAAGTGTTGGTGCACAGCTGAGAGCCCTAACTGAATGCTGTAGTTTAATACTTTCAAGAACTATGAATGCATCTTGAAGTGCAGTCTCAAAAATCACAAAACACTTTTAACTGGCTCTCATGAGGGTGGCCCAAGAAAAGGAACACCAGGAGTTCATTACAGTAATCGGCCTCAAAAAACACCATTTAACGGCGCCTCAGATTAAAGCCCACATAAATGCTTCACAGAGTTCAAGAAGGAGACAGCACAAAGACGCCATGACTGAGGGAGAGCAACAGGAACAAGGGAACTGTTTGGGACATGAAACACGAGGTCTGGCCATGATACCAGCAGAAATCTGCACTTTGATCTGAGGAGACCAAATTCAAGACTTCTGGTCCAACCAGCGGGTCTTTGTGAGCCGTCAAGAAGATGAACGGATGGTGTCGCAGGTGTGGTTCCTGCCGTGAGGCATGGAAGTGGAGGTGTGACAGTGTTTCAAACTGTTGGCGATTTATTGAAAATTCAGGGCACACTGAAGCAGCATGGATGCCACAGCGGTCACACGCCGTCCTGTCGGGTTTTCATTTCGAGGGACCATCGTTAGTTTTTCAGCAGGACAATGACCCAAACCACACCTCCAGGCTTTGTGAGGGCTATCTGACTAGGAAGGAGCATCAGACGGCCTGGTCTCCACCTGAACCCAGCTGAGGTGCTTTGGGGTGAGCTGGACCGCAGAATGAAGAAGACGCCGAAGAAAAGCCGACAGCGTGCAGAGCTGCCGTCAAAGCAAAACGCGGCTACTTCAAAGAACTACACCTACTACACCTTCACCTCTGGGGGAGCATTCAAAGCTTGCAGGTACAAATTACACACATTGCTGATTGAATATGTGTCATTTAGATATGTTGGGACAATTATCTTCATCATCTCATCTAATGATCATCGTCATCTCATGGTGTTTTGGAATAACTTACTGGTCTATAAAAAAAATGCCAATCACAAGTTTCCAGAGGACATGGGGTAAAAGCTTTAGACTGCTTATAGATCTGTACCTAATCTAATCGACACCATCCATACATGGCCACCCACGTCACAAGTGCCCTATAACTGAGGACAAAAGTCACAAATATTAAATTCAAAATGAATAATTAGCAGAGAAAAGCAGAAAATCCTCACATTAGCAAAGCAGAGCGTGCTGCATTTTTGTTTGGGAAAGTGAGTGAGCAACGAAGTGGTGATTCATTTTCTGCTGAAGGACTAATTGTTTCAGCTCTGTGCTTATCAATTTAAAGATATTAAAGAAAACAGCCAAACATTTGTTGGCTATAACTGCTACATCTGCCTATATCGCTGTAAATTACATAATTTTGATTTTTGAACCGCTGATTACACAAAATGAGCAATTTTAAGACCTCGCCTTTGGCTCTGGAGACAATATTTCATTATTGATGGATAAATGAACACAATCATTAGTTGCCTTCCTCGTACCTCATGGTTGCCGGTTCAAGTCCAGCGAGGGAGGAGCTTTGGTGCAGTCAATTCTATTTAAATAGCAAAATATCATACAACGCCCTCTAAGGTGAGACCCTCGATTCAGATAAGAACCCCCCTCCATCTCTACCCCCTCATTCTCTGTCATCTTCACTTTGTCGAGTGTCTACTGAAGGAACAAAAAGCCCAGATTCTTCCTAAAAGGTTGATTTAGGAGATACAGCTAATTGATCTGCAGGTTTATGCTATCAAATGATTTTTGGTCGTCTCTGATCTTTATTTTGAGTGAATTCTTTCCTGATATTGAAGGTGTCGTAGTTAAATGATACTTACTTTAACGTGACAGAACAGTCAAAGCACCAGCAGTGATACCATAAATACTATGAGATGATTGAGTGAAAATGTGGGTCAATATATCATTATTACTTCTAGGTGACACAAACCAGAGAAGAAAGAAAGAAAGAAAGAAAGAAAGAAAGAAAGAAAGAAAGAAAGAAAGAAAGAAACGGTCGCCTGTGTTTCAGCCAACTTAAAGCACATCACGAGTCTCCATCCTGCATGACTCCAATTACATTAAAGTCAAACACAAAAAACAGAAGCGTGCTGCAGTCTGTGTGTGTGTGTGTGTGTGGACGTCAAACAGATGAACACACACACACACACACACACACACACACACAGGGTTGCTGCATTCAGACAGCTCTTTGCTCGCTGGCTACGGATGGCTGGCAAACAACAGGATAATATGCGGCACTGAGTGACAGGCATCCCCCCACCCCCTCCTCCCATACACGCACCATCCACCAGCGGCTAACCCCGCTCTCCGCCCGCCGCTGCTCTCCGATGGAGGTTAACAGCTCGACTAGCTGGCTGGTGTAGAAAACACACCGCAGTCAAAGCAGCATACGGAAAACAGGGAGGTTACTGCTACCAGATGAAAAGAAACGGTATCGGCAGCTGAGGCAGAGGAAGCGGGTGGCGGAGGTGTCGAAGAGAAAGGAGACAATGAATGGTTGAAGCTTAGCTATGTTACACGACCCACCACCATCACCCCCATCCTCAGTAGTGATGGCATTCGGCAGTGGAGAGCACTCGGGTTTAATCCCGGTTTAGCCGGCCACACACACACATCTACACAACAACCGGAGCTAGCGGTAGTAGAGCGGCTAGCTAACGTCGCACACACACATTAATTGTATTGTCTGCCGGTGTCTCTCCCCGTTAACCTCAGGCTAAAGGTACAACTCAAATTCGGACCTCTAACGCGGGCCGTTTCTTAGGATGCCCACTAAGCACCACAAGCCTCCAACAAGAATCAGTTTGGACCGGGATAAAGTGGTAAAAAAAAAATCAAACCCGCGGCCCGCTAGCTAATACAAATTCATACACTCACCGCTTGCTGTCCCAGTTCTCGACGGAACGGAACTTCCGCTACTGGCCGCACACAAGCAGGGGGCAGGAACAGAGCGTCGCGACGTCATCACATAGCAACCCTGCCGTAGATCACGACCCTGGATACAAGTACGACAGCTGATTCTCTGATCAGCTCACGACTCCGATTCCTCACGAGATACTCGTAAAAGATCAATATATACTCTGTGTACAGTGGCTGAAAAGTAGTGCCACTCTGAAACCTGTCATTGTTGTGTTTTCTATATTTTAATATGTACACTTTCACCTGCTTGTATGTACATTATAAATGTTTGTTGTTTACCAATCTTTATTGTTTTTACTTTTATTTCTATTCTATCAATCTTCCTGAAAACTGTGAGCAAATACTTTTATATATATATGTATACAAAAACATTTTCCTTGTATGTGTACACATACTTGTTGAATAAACTGCTACTTTTAATTTGGTAAAATACCTGTCTTTGGTCAGTATACAGTATATGATGCATTACAATAACACATGTGAACAATACATCCCTATGACAGTATGATTGCACTTTCTGACACTGACAATAGCTGTACGTTTTAGAAGATTTGAGTTTTAAAACATTTGTTGAATTTGTTTTATTTTGTTTTGAATACATACAGAAACATTCTTGGATATTTTCTCCCAGCACAGGCCTCCACAGTGAGCTTACACATCCCCTAAATGCTCACGCAGGCTGCCACTGACTGCATGGTGACACGCTGCATTAGTAATGCAGTGAAATCATGAATGATGTGATAACCCCTGGGTGGAAAAAGTGGGCGATAGAGGCTGTTTTTAAGGAGATCAGGGCAGCCAGCTTTGGTTTACCATGTGCCAAATGGGTGTGACATGGTTGTATTTAAGTGTTGCAGTGGAAGAGCTCAGCCTGTTCACGTCTGCTGCTGCTGTGAAAAGAAAGAGGGAAGACACCTCGACTGCAGAAAGCCTTGGCTCTGATCCAAGTCTCCATACCTACATCCCATTAATGCCTCTCCCTCAGATGACAGGAAATGTACTTAACTGTGTTAATGCATCATGCAGCTGCTGGGAGTTCATCTCACCATCAAAGAGATAAACTGAGGAAAGACAAGTGGAGCATGTAGGACTGCAGAGACCTGCTCGGACATCAGTCACAAAACAAACCACTAGGTGGCAGAATATCCAGCACTGGTTAGTGAGCAATGTGCTGGCTTAACAAGAGAAGAGGTGAAGAGGCATGATAAGAAATATAAGGCACTTAAAAGGTGCTCATATCTCCAAAGTGGCTTAAAAAGTTTATTTTCTGACTGTTTCAGCAGTGTGTGTGTTTTTCTGCAGATGTCTGAGAGCAAATGTTTTATACCTAAAAACCAGAGCATGAAGCTGATGATGATTTCAGGGAGTAAACATGTCAAACAAAGTCTTTAATGAATCAAAAAGGAGCATCACTTGTTTAATTTCCAGCCTTCAGCGTTTTATTTAAGAGTAGCTGTCAGTTTATTGAGGTGGTGGATATCATTAGATGTGAATCAGAGTATACAGGTTAAACTGATAACAGAGTTTATCTGAGTGTCAAATGTTTCATGCGTTTATTGTTAAGCGTCTTGCCCACATTAAGCCTTCACTCTTTATTGCCGTAGTAAACAGAACAACTTGGCACTTCCAGACACATCTGAAGCTCTTCGGTCTTCAGGTTTCCGTGCTCGGTCCTGGATCGAGCTCAACAACCTGCGCGCCGCGCAGCGTTGGACTCATCTTTGACTTTTTGACAGCTGTCAAGCAGACGCCACTGAAACCTCCTCCCCTCCTCATCCTCCTCTTCCTCCCGACTCTGTGCGGCTTTCAGGAAATGAAGTTGGTTTGTGGGATGATGCTCTCCACTTTGTGATCTGCGGGGTTGGCCGCTGCCTCGTAGTTACAGATCGTCACTTCGTGCCTGTGAGCCTGAAAAGCAAACAGAGAGAAAGTGCAGCAGGGACAGACGTGAAGAAAAAACTCAGCTCCGGTCGGCAGTTTCTTTGCAGAGGCTGTAACTCAGACTGACCTCAGAGTACTCTCCCCTCAGGCCGATGTAGTAGACCCTGGTGCTCTCCGCTCCGAAGTTCTTGGAGATGTGGATGGAGAGGTGCTGAACACTGGAGAAACGAGTGATCCTGGATATCGTGACACAACAAGAGATGCTTCAGTCTGAGACAACAGCTTGGAAATTTAAGGAAGAAATACTAAAGTGTGTGTCTGAGGAAGCGGGATGCAGCGGTGACACTTTGTAAAGGATGATGGGAGGAATCCAGCATGTTCATCCTGAGCTGTGGCATGTTGTGTGTGTAAGTACAAGAGAAGCACGTTCACATGCATATCGACTGGAGACAAGCGTGACGAACTGAGGCAAGCAGAAAGAAAAACAGAGTTGGTTCCACTTGTGTTTTGAACGCTTCTTTGACCCGATCACAAAGATTGGATTTCGCTGAGTCGTGTCACTGAGCGTCCACGATTCGCTCGTGATTGATCTCACACACAGTTCACATGACTGTGAAAGTGAGGCAATAACCAGGCAGATCTGTCACGTAAAGCTAAATTAAATTTGTGTCAACAAACAGAAACAATCAACAACATATTTCAGAGCGTCCCTGTGTGTCGCCTGCTGCAGGAAAGCAAAGACCAAGCATGCAGCAAGTCACTAAAATATGACTTCTCTGTGACTGAAGCTGCAGATTTGACAGGCTGCCCGATCAGCAGCCACAACAGCTCGTCTGGATGCCTCAAACTCAATGACGTCTCATGAGGAAGCCGGAAAGTGTTGGTTTTAGACTTGTCACCCATCCTCTTCTCCATACGCACAAACGAAATCTACTGAAATAGCAGCAGAGTATGAGCAGTCTACAAAAAGGCCCAACAGCACATGTTCCTTTGGATGGCACGGTGGTACAGTGGCAACACTGTTGCCTCACAGCTAGAAAGTGCTGGGTTTGATTCCCGTCTGGGGCGCTGTGGGCGCTGGGGGCGTGTCCTCCACCATGCCTCCTGCTGCTATCTCGAGGAAAGGGGCCTTTCTTGTTTGCATGTTCTCCCTGTGTTCACCTGGTAAAATATACCCCCACTAAAAGCATGCAAGAAGATCACCACCTGACCAATGGTGACAAAAAGAACTGGGTCCCTGGGTGCCGCTGTCAGCTGGTAGCCCATCACTCCTGGTCCGCCGTGGAGGAAGGAGGGACGAAGGATGGGTCAAATGCAGAGAAATAATTTCACGAGAAGCATGGTGTGTGCATGTAGTGTGATGTGATAAATAAAAGTACGAGTAGTAGGAGGAGGCTATTTCCTATCATTTAGTGATACACAATAAACAATAAACTTTTCTGAAACTTGAATTTTGGGACCTGACATCTGGGGCCGACAGCTCCTGCTTGAAGGCAGAAAGTTGCTGAGGTGACAAAGAAAACTGCTGACGCTCTCACTTTGTGGGGTACTCCAGCTCAGCAGTGGGGTCTCTGTTGAGTCTGAAGGCTTGTTCAGGTTCTCTGCCGGTGTCGTCAAAGGACATCTGAGGGATGTTCTTGTACCTGGAATGAAAAATAACTATAATTAATATGGAAGTATAGTGTATAATCAATCAAACACTCCTTTTTGGACAACGTGACAATGGATTTCCAAACACAGATGTTGGGGTGTCCTGCTGGTCTTGGGGGTTTAAGATGCTGACCACGTGACCCTGTTCAAACCTGTCTGGGTTTACCCTGTGTGACCTCCCTTCCCACCAATCCAAGAAGCCGTGACAGACACTCACAGTCGAATCTCAGCCGGATGAGAGTCGTCATCTTCTCCAGAGATGATGATGCCTTTCAGCTTCACGCTGCCTGTAAAACTGAAAGAGATGACACATAGCTCCATCGCTGCGGTCTTTGACAAAAACAAAGTGACACTATCAGGACAAAAAAAGAAAAGAAAAAACAGGACGCTGTGAAAGACAAGAAGAAAGCAGAAGCCGTCACAAGAGACTGAAGGCGACTCAGGAGGAAACAAAAAAAATGAAAGTAAAACCTCTCGAAAACGTAAATAAAAATCCTTTTTGACACAAACTCAACTGAAAATGGTCCAAAGACAATAATCTTACTCCCGTCTTACAAAGCAGCACACTTCATAACGACGATGATGATGGTGGTTTTAGGACTTACGGGATGTTGAACAGCAGCTCTTCATCTGCGTCACTCTCGACATACTAAAAAGAAAAAAGAAACAAGTGTGAATCCTTTCTGCACTCAGACATCAGCTGATCAGGATACTGGTTTGACTGTTTTCTCAGCCACACCCACACCAGTAAGAGTCATCAGATCTAGGAAATATCAATAAAAAATCATTATCTAATAACTGAACCGTCCTCTAACAGATGACAGTATCTGTTTACAGCAAAATAAATACTGTCTCTTTGGGCTTTGGACTGCAGGTCTTATAAAACGAGCAATTTGGGCTCTGCGGGATTGTAACAAGTATTTTTCACTATTTTCTTCCATTTTGTACAAAAATCAATCAATTAAGCAAGAAAATAATCAGCAAATAAATAAATACTTCTACTCAACTACTGCACTTAAGTATGATTTGAGGTATTTGTACTTCACTTGAGTATGTCCATTTTATGCTCCTTTATACCTGTACTCCACTATATTTATCCCATAAGTTACTATTTACTTTGCAGATTTAGATTATTAATGTGAAAAAACCCCAGAATAATCAACATATAAATGATGATATTTTATCATGTTAAGCTGCCCAGCAGGATTTAAAGTCAGCTGCAGTATTGATGTACATGTTAATGCATCACTCATTTTAATCCAGTAATACAACTGATATGATTCTGAAGTGAGCTGATATGGATCATGAGTACTTTTACTTTTGCTACTTTAAATATATTTTGATGTTAATAGTTTTGGACTTTCTTGTAACAGTATTTTTACACCATACTAGTCCTACTTTTATTAATGTAATAGATGGAAGTATTTCCTCCACCACTGGCCCAAACTGAGGCCAGACCTGGGGGTCCATCCCTTTCCTCTGAGGAGACTCTATCTGCAGCCCGGTGTGATTTGTCACTGTAGGTGATATTAATAAAGTTTTGTTTGTTTTAATATCTGCGCAGCCCACAGCGAGTCTGAGCTACGGAAGCCCCACAGACCTGCACTCTCACCCTGCACACGGACAGGGAACGTCCGTGTAACCTGTTTGTTCAAAAGGTCCACCACAGGGGACACAGGCGGGCCAACTGGCCGGGGGAGAGGCTCTGCACGGCCGTTACCTTGTCCCGCTCTTTCCGCTGATCCCACGGTTTGAACACCAGCTTCCCATCACCGTCCCTGCTCTCGTTCAGACACTGCAGCTTCTCCAGGTCGATCCGCCGGTACAGTCCGTACTCCAGGCCCCTCTCCGCGGGCTCGTGTTCACACTCGCACCCGCAGCCCTGTCCGTGTCCGTGACCGTGACCATGCCCGGACATCGTGGAGCTCAATCCGCTGCTTTCCTTTATGGGGAGCTCGGACAAACACAGGTGGCTAACGGCAGCCGTTCGTCTGAAGCGTTTGACTAAAGTGAAACGGGGTTGACTTCACGGCCTGACGCGAACAGACTTCTCTGTCAAGTTAACAGACGGTAGAAAGGTACTTCCGGTACGCTTTTTTCGAAATAAAACAAGCTGTTTGTCGAAATTGCATTTTTAATAACAAAGGGGAGTAAAGTACTACATTTATATTAAATCAAGTTGCACTTCTGTGAACAAACAGCTAGACATATAGTTAGTTAATGTAAAAGTGATCAAATCCTCTGAAGTCAATGTTGACCTACCAGCCTTTTCTGGGTCTTAAACTGTAACTCAGACCTTTATTAAAGAATTTGGTGCAGGATAGAGGACAGCGTGCGTGCATTTTATTTTGAAGGGGAAGTTGTATCGCAGGAATTTTTCTTCTACAACATTGTGGCGACTTTACCTGAATGAACAGCAAAACACCAAACACACGTGATGTGCTCTGTGATTGGCTAGCATCTGTTACAACCAATCGTCAATACTGTCGCAAACTGTTTACAAGTATCGTAAAATAAAAACCGCAGCATAAAAGTACCTTAACGTTGCTCGTCACAGACTTCTGCAGTAATTATCATCAGAACATCATATGTGATGAAATATTATTTGTTTTTAAGGAAAATATTGTGTGACACACACAAGCAGATTCAGAGATTCAGATTCTCAGATTGTCTCATCAGATGAATCCCATATTTCACCAGAAAAAAAGCTAAGTTTAGTGAAAAGTCGGATAGAAGTAGGTATCATTTCACAGAGTATTTGTTTTTATTTCTTATCTCTTTAATCCACTCAGATTTAGTGTACAGGGGCTTCATGGGAGGTCCTGCGCTCCATCTTGCAAATTAAGATTTAGATGGTGATGTTAATGATTCAAAATTCAAAACAGGCAAAACACAAAATTTAGGTTTAATTGGCAATTAATGCCACATTAGATGGTTTAAGGACAACATTATGTAATTAGTTTATCTATGAGTCCTCTTTAAGGCCTACAAGATGTTACTGTTCGTCCTCCTCTGTGGGCTTTTTGAGTGTGTTCAGTCATTTAGAGAGAAAACAAGATACAAAGTGCTGACACTTGATGGATAAACACCACCACACAAACACCACGGAAGATTTCAGGGCAAAAAGTCAATTTTAATAAAAACAACCATATAACATTTATTAAAATCTAATAAAATTACAATTTTAAATCTAATTCCTTTCAGGCCCGTGTTGTGGGGTGCCAGGTCCCAGTGTTGAAAATAAATACATATCATTGTTGTAGACTGAAGCTGCAGATGTCCTATCAAGATCCCTTCTTCTTCTTCTTCTTCTTCTTCTTCTTCTTCTTCTTCTTCTTCTTCTTCTTCTTCTTCTTCTTCTTCTTCCATAGTCTCTTGATTTGTCACAGTGAAGCAGATATAAACAGGGACACACACATTCGACAGCAGGAAAACATGTTCTGAAGCCACAGGAGGGTTGAAATTAGTCTACAATGTGAGCGCGTAGTTCACCGATATCTCAAAACATGTTTAAATATGCATGTGTTTGTTTGTTAAAAGCAGAGTCCTTCAGCAGTCAGTCCATGTCTCCGGTGGAGTCTTAATACCTTGGCTGACGTGCACCATGCATCCCATTAAAAGACAAAACAAGAGTGTGTCGAGGTCTTCCTCGTGTAGTGTATCATTTGATCAGAATGGAAAGTAACACACAGCTATTCTTTAAATTAAAAGAACAAGTATGTTTTTTCTGTTCCATGAAGGATAAATTCGATATTTTAAGAAAAACACTTCTTTTAATGAGAAGATCGATACCACTCATGCCTGTATGATAATCATAAAGCTGCAGCCAGCAGCCGGTTAGCTTAGCTTAGCACAAAGACTGGCAACAGAGGGAAACTGCTAGCCTGGTAGCAAAATCTGCCTGCTAGCACTTCTTAAGCTCGCCATTAACACAGTGTTGTCTCATTGGCGTAAATGTACAAAAAGCATGTAAAAAGGACAGTTCTGTGTTTTTCTTGGCTGTAGCTAAGCTAACCGGCTGCTGGCTGTCGCTTCATGCAGCGCACAGACACGAGAGTGGCGTCAGCTGATTATGTAGCTCTCGGCAAGAAAGCCAATAAACACAACTCCCATGAGGTCAAGTTATTCCTTCTAAAATATCTGCTCTGAAACAAGAAAAAGTAACAGACTGTGTGTGTGTGTGTGTGTGTGTGTGTGTGTGTGTGTGTGTGTGTGTGTGTGTGTGTGTGTGTGTGTGTGTGTAAAAAGTTGGCGGCATAATTCAAAGTTAATTAACACACTGGCCATCATTTATGATTTAAATACTTAACTACTCCCAAAACAGATGCCACCAGTTAAATAAATAAAAAAAATTAAATTAAAAAAATTTCCACCAATACTGAAATGTTAATTTGATATGTTTGGTGGGTTAAGATAATGGTGTGTGTGTGTGTGTGTGTGTGTGTGTGTGTGTGTGTGTGTGTGTGTGTGTTTGCGTGCGCTCAGGGATGAAGGGGTGTACAGTAATTTCTTTCTAATCATAAATTAAAAACACAGTTGGAATTCATAAAATACATTCAGTCTCTTTCACTCTATCGGCGGGAGAATCTGTTCTTGAAAGCTTTGATAGTTTTGGCCATCATGGGGGCGATTTCTGCGAGAAGAAGAAGAAGAAGAAAACAAAGTGAGATTTATAAGCACACAAACATCATTCTGCTTTTTTTTTACGGCTCAGGACGGTGAACACACACTTACTTTTGACCTGTGGCTTGTCGCGGGCTGCATGTCCTCCTCCTCCTACTCCTACACCTCCTCCACCACCTCCTGGTGCTGAGGAGCGAGATGAGCTTGGAAGAGGGTTATGTTGGGAGGAAGAGGAGTGGCTTGATTCACCAGTAAAGTCCATGGTCGCCGGCCTTATTCTGAAAGACACAGGAGGAGACAAAAGGTCGTAAATGCTCTGATTATTACAATCAAGCAAAGTGTCACAAAGTCCTGAGCTCAAACACAATTCAACGATCAATCATTTAGTCTATAAATTATCACAAAACAGTGAAACATGGCCGTCGCACTTTCCCAGAGACCTTTGCAGGATATTTAACCTACACCAAACATCCACATTAGACCATGAAATAACTGCATGCTGCCTTAAAAACTATTTTTATAAAGATCTAAACACTTAAAAGATATTAATAAACCATACATATGTAAGTACACTACACTAACACCAGGTGGCGATCAAGGCTCATTGATGTCAGGTCTGGTGAAACTGGCAATTATGACCATTCATCAATTGGAGATGAATATTTAAACACAGTATTAACACAGTATTTAAACCCGAACAGGGAGAAGGTCAGCAGGTGGTTTCCAGCAGTTCTGGTGGAAAGACACACCCGCTGAAACATTTAAGGAAGTAAATACAGCAGAAAACCCTCGTGTGCATACAGTGCACACATAAAACTCATATTTCTATATCTAAACAACTTCCAGGCGAAGAGGTTCTGTTCTCTCAGGTCCCTGCTGTGTTAAGAAGTGAAGAGTGTGAGCAGGTGAGGCAGCAGAGCACTGACTTGATGGGAGCTGCGGCCGCGGTGGAGGCGGCCGTGGACGATCCACTGATGGTGCCGAACTTCTCCTGTCGGCGGCGGACATCACGCGGCGGTTTGGCAACAGAATTCACAAACGCCATCTTCACCTGCCGCCCTGCCAGGACAAAAAAAAAAAAACAAAACAAAACACAGAAGACCTTCAGAAATACACCAATACTCAACATATTGGGAGAAATCGATTTTTGCCGCCTTCCAGTGCAGACATATAAAACACAAAGCGACTGAAGGGTCGTCACCTTAAACACCTCACTGCAGCTTCTCGTACCTTTTGGCTTGTTGGCGTGTGCGGAGGAGATGTTCTGGGTGAGCAGCCTCAGTCGCTCCTCTCGCTCGTCGTGCAGCCTCAGATACATCTCCCTCCACGACTCGTACTCCTGAGGAGACTCGCGCTTAAAGTCCCGCTGACAGTGACGCATCCACAGCTCGTCCGACTCCTCCGTGAACCACTGAAACGAGACGGATCGACAAAGAAGGCGTCAGTCTTCCCGCAGGAGACGCTGATGTTTGTTTGCTGCTCCGTACGATGCACAGGTGTTACACACGAACAGGACGTGAACAGGCACAGTGTCAGCACGCGCTGCAGGTCTCACTCTACAAACATGCACTTCCTGCAAGGCTTTTATTTTGAAGGATGGAACAGAAAAGAGGATGAGGTGGATGCTTCATCTTGCAAAAGCACCACTTAACAGTAAAACTCAACTCAACTGTCTGTGGCTCTTTGAGGCTCTTTGGGGAAAGGTATGCAATGGACACATGCCACAAGACCTACAATTGTTTTTATGAAAAGGTACAATTTTCATATTGAAATGTGAAAAAAAATCCCCAAATTCCTGAGTTTAACTTCCCTTTTTTTGTCAGGCCATTTTCTAGAAATTGGGTGGAAATTTACAAACTTTTTGTAGCCTTATATCTGACAGTAACGTTGTTATACAACTGTTTGTAGAGTTTTGACCTTCAGACAACCTAAAGAAACCTGTGTTTAAGCATTGCAGTGTGTGTGTGTGTGTGTGTGTGTGTGTGTGTGTGTGCATGTGTGTGTGTGCATGTGTGTGTTACCTGGTTGCTCTGCTCAATGCGGTACAGCTGCTCTGGCGTACATCGCTCCAGCACCGGCTCCAGGATCTCAAACGGCACTCCGCCCACCTCAGCGATGGCTGAAAGAGCACAGACAGAAGCGTTCGTTTGTTTAAACCACCTTGAGATAGCAAGCGGGCGGTGACGGCAGAGGTGCACATTGACTGTCAAGCATTCGTCAGGTGATCATGTAGGCTTTATGTTTGTGGCGAGCCATTCTGGACTGCTGAATACATTTTAGGACTTCTTTTATGACACACAAGCTTTGACAACACTGTGGGGCATCTACAGACGCTTTAGTGCCATCTGTTGGTAGACTTTTGTAATGAGGCATCTTTAGACTACACAGCAGCTGCACTCACAGTCGATGTTGTTCTGCAGCACACGGATGCACTGCTCGTACAAAGTCATCATCCTGGGCAGGTAAGAGGTCTTAGATCCAGAGTAAACCACCATCTTGGAGTTGAATCGCTTCCCGGTGAACCCGGCATCCTCCTCGTCATTACAGACAGGAACTGAAAGTGAAGGAGGCAGTGAGAGTCGGACAGTGTGACACAGATACGCTGACACTGACAAAAAAAAAACCTTCAAGAAGAACTAGATTACGATTACCACGAATGCAAAGTCAAGCCTCCATTTTGGTATTTGACAAGCAAATTCAGCCTGACCTTATTTCACGTGTTTTTTGGGGGTTTTTTTTGGAGATTTTCCATAATAGAGAGATTAGTCTCTGTATGATTCCTCCCTGCAGTGTTTAAAACCGATCCACTCAACAATTAGTGCAGATTTTGTCCCTATATGAAACTGTCTGAAACACTAGAAATACATAATATGAGAAGTATATTTATGTCCTCTTGGTGGCCATCGTGGTTTATAAGAAAGAACTATGATGTTTCATGAATATCACATTAACTTTTAAAGCCAGGGTGGTACCTTTCCGTCTCTGCGGGGACAGCGGTGTGACGTCGATGGAGGGCAGAGGTCTGTAATTGGGCTGAATGGCTGGCAGAGGGATTTCAGGAAGAGTTGGAATGGCCTCGACCACCTGCAGACAACATCACACTGACGTCAGCGAGCAGGATCTGCCGAGAACGTCTCAAACCAAGAGCTTCGGATGCAGCAGAAAGTTTGCTTTTGTTTTCTTGTTGCTTTGTGGTCAAAAAGTCATAACCAAAAAAAATAGCAGAGCACACGGATTAGAAATGCCAAAGCCTTTACGGCTCAACGCCTACGCGGTGCAGCTCAGACAGACGGAGGCTGGTGTCAGCTGCCTTTGAGCAGCACTGCATGATGGTCACAGGTGGAGTCAAATACGTAAGTGTGTACAAAATAAGGCGAAGTCCAACAAGCACCAGCATCTCTGGGATTAGCAAATTCATCAGAAATAACCAACAGCATCATGTTATGAATTCTTTTTGATAAATCCGGACAGTTATTAAATGCTTTTTAATGTTTGAAAGCAGTGTGAGTTATAATAATTAAACCTGCAGTGACTGAGTTTGTTGGCCAGTTGATGAGCGGAAACAAGCTGTGAACACAACACGGACACGTCGCCTTTGACCCTGATGACAGTGGACTTAGTGAAGCGATGCGTTTACAGACAGTCTGGTTAAGTTTGGAGAACGCACGCTCGCTGCTGTTCTTACCCTCTTGCGTTTTTCTGGCGTCGCTGCAGCTGAACTGGAGCCTGAATGTGACCTCTTGGTGCTTTGAGTGCCGTTAGCTTTGCTCGCTTTGGAGGAGGAGGAGGAAGAGGAGGAGGGCGCAGGCGGAGGGGTTCGTACGTGATGCGAGGACGACACAGAGGATGAAGAGTGAGACGGTCGACTGTGCGACGAGGACGAGGATGACGGCTTCTTCTTCTTCTTGACGGACGTTGGGGCGTCGTATGTGAGAAAAGACTCGAAGGACATGGTGGGTGTCTCGAAGTCTTCCTCTTCCTCCTTGGATGGAGAGTCCTTCGGCGCCCGCGGTCGCCCTGGCAACACAGAGGCAAATGGAAAAGTCAGAGGATGCAGTGAATCATGGGTAATCAGGATGGTGCTCGAGCTTACTGAAGAAAGTGCACATCAATGTGATTCCTATTGACTTTCATTACTTTAAACCAGCAGCAGCTGAGAGATGAAGAAACCTTTCAAACAGCTGCAACTAACGACTCATCTGCCCGTTAGTGTCTCAGTTAATGTTGATGCAGGACTTTTACTTGTAACAAAGTACTTTTACACTGCAGTATTGCTACTCTGACTGAAATGAAAGATCTGATTGGTTCTTTAAATCCTGACTGTTGTGATACTTCCTATGAGTACAATGTCGTAAATGAACGAAGCAAAACTGCAAACATTTCTCACCTGCTGTTTGCATTTTGCTTTTATGGTTCGTTGCTCGCTGTCAGCAGAGTTACGAACATTTCATATCTGCAGTGTCTCAGTCAGCTGGTACAGGATGTAGTTCTCTGCTGTGGCCACATTTTGTGTGCTGATAAAACAGAAACATCTTCTTTTTTCTTTTTTTTACAGCACAACAGGAAGAAACTGGAGTTTAACTGCAAGGCCACGTTCATTTGTAGGGTTATTTGATCAAAAGCTTAAAGTGTGGGCAGCTCGAAAAGCATTTCTTGTTGGAAAGTCAGAGGCCTCTGGGCTTGTCCCAACCACCTTCATTTCTAAGGGGAACTCCGCTGATTTACACGTCAGAGTCTGTTTACAGGTTCAGCTGAGTTTTACTACATGTGTGAAAACGTTGCAGAAACCCTGTTGTGGCTCCACAGAGCGCTGCGTGAAACCTGGTAAAGCGTTGGTTGGATCTGAAGACTACGAGTCTGAAAACTTTGAAAGACACGTTAAAAGAAGGGAGCTCATCAGGCCTCTGCAGCCCACTCCTCATCTCCACTACAGGCCAGAAGCTCGGCTACATTAGCCGCTGCTAGCATAACACACCTGAATGTCCTACAGAACTGCCGGCAGTTGAGCTGCATTGAGAACGCCCTGAATGAAGAGATGATGGCTCTGGTTCGGCAGTAGTTACAGTGAACCTCTTCCATCAAACAAACTGCACGAACACAAACACACTCACCGTCATCGCCTCCTTTCTTCTTCTCTCCCCTCTTGCTCTCGTGAGTGGTGGACTTCCTGCTGTGCTTTGCAGACTTTTGTACTGGACTCTGCTGTCGCTCTCTGTCTGTGCTGCGTTTCTTCCCCTCACCGCCTCCTCCTCCTCCTCCTCCTCCTCCTCGATCGCTGCTCATCTGTGCGTGGCGTTCCCGCCGGTCCTCGTCTCTGTCCCTGTTTCTGTCACCATGGGAACCGTGATGGTGGTTTTTGTTGGGGTCTTTGTTTGGTTTGGCGTGGCGGACCTCTTTGCGGGGAGGAGGGGGACTAGGCTCGGGCTCGGGTTCGGGCTCAGGGCTCTCGTACTCGTCCGACCGGTAGCCTCCTCGCTGTGGAGGGCTGTACTGCTCGTGCTGAGGAGGTGAGGGCAAGTAGTTCGTGTGGTAGCCTCTCTCTCCCTCCTCCTCCTCCTCCTCATCTTCTTCTTCTTCCATGTAGGAGGGCTCTTCCTCAGGGGAGGGCTCCCGGGCTCGCCTGTGGCCCCCTCCTCCACTTGCCACTGGGGCTCGAGAGTGTGTGAGTGCCCGCGATGCCTCTTTGACGTGGCTGCTGGTGGGTCTGCGGTGGACAGACAGACGGACAGACGGCGGTGAAAAACACTGGAGCACATCACAACACTAAAACCAAAACTGCAGTACTACAACTGCAGTACTGTCAATCAAATCAATAGTACTATTTATCGTCTTACAGTAGAATTGTACTTGATCAGATTGTATTTTCATAATTTTGTTGTCTGAGTTCATGATGACAAACTACTTGAAATTAATGAGGAACAATGAGTTTCTAAAGTTTCACGCAGGTTTTTTTACAGGAATTTACTGTATTGACCTCATTGACTGATATTTAACATTTAGCACTGAAGACAGATCTTCCCTGGTCTTTTCTCTGAGAGTGATCGTTTCATTTTACAGCTGCTGCAGCTTTTTATCCCACATTTAGCGAGCTGTGCCTAACTGCACAACGTGTTCAAGCTGATCCTGAACAAAGGCAGAGAGGTCTGCTATTAATTATTACTTCAACGTGTCTGCTTCCTGTCTTATCCTGGCTGTCATCAGGGACATGTCTCAACAATGTGACTTCAGCTTCAGAGTGACAATGGTTGAAATTAGAGTTTTATTTATTAAAATAAAGAGGTCAGGGCTTCAGATTCAAAGGTTGGTTGGACATCTGCATGTGCCATGCAGGAACAGAGACACACAGTACACAGGGTGGACTGTTCCAGTCCAGGCCTCTGCTTGCATGTCAGACACAGGTATGCAAAACGCACCTTTCTGCAGACTGAGGAACCAGTTTCTTCCATTTGGCTACGAGGCTTTTTGCCACTTCTCCAGCTACTTCATGTTTCCTAAAAGAATTCACAGTCTTGCCCACTCCAGTTTCCTACAAGAGAATGAAACAAAGGGAAAACACGAACACGGGTCACTCTTTTTTCTACCATCCAGACTCAGAGTTACTATTTCATTCCACAACACAAGGCCAGGTTTTTTCACTTTTACAGCTGTTATCACATCTTTGCCATCTTCAGCCGAGTAATCTGATTGGTCAGACACATGTTAAGGCTTCTCTTGTAATTTGCATAAATCACAGCAAGAGAGAAAATAACTGAGTGGGGAAGGTAATTTTGTTCCCAGCAAAGCTCCAGTTCTCACATTCACTGCACACTGTGACCACTGGTTCATGTTGATCTTTACTGGAGCAGTCAGGGATTAAATGCCTTGCTAAAGAGCTCCTTCCCAAACTGGTCATCCAGCAGCTCACCGGAGCTGAAACAATTTCACTTCTGCAGCTTTTACTCAGGTTTGGAAATAAAGAGGATGTGAACGAGGACTGAACACGTCCTTACCACCAGTATGTCCACAGTCATGGGAAGTTCCCCGAGTCTTTTGAAAGTCTTCAGTAGCTGGAAACACAAGAGACAAATTTCAGCAATGTAGGAGCTGATTCTGGTATTAAAGTGGACACACGGGTTGGATGACAACCAAAACCTTACATTTTAATCTTTAAAAAAAAAAAAAAATCTTCACGTGTCACTGTCCTCCTCAGCGGATGGAGCTTGCTCAGTTGTCTCCACCATATACAACCACCTGTTATCACATAATATGATGATGACAACGGAACCAAACTCCACCTGCTGAACTACAGCGAGAGATGAGGTTGAAAGCAAAGGAAAAAGACTAACAAGTGGCCCTCGAGTTCACGTTGGTTTAATGTTTAACTCTCTAAATATAAGATGAAATACATGTTAAAAGAATTGTATTGTATACAGAATATTGGATGGACCTGAAGATTTAAAGTTCTTTCATAATCAAGTAAATTAAATACATGTCGATATTCTGATCGGAAATGACTGGAAATAGATTGGATGCATGATTGGGTACACGGAATAAATAATGGTGCCAGCAGCAATAAAGACAGGGCGGAGGTGTCACAACCTATGACAACTTCTGCTAATATAGGCTCACATCCTTTACGTCTTGTGCAATTTTTACTTTGCTGTACACTCTTTCAACTGTGCAGTAGTACAAACAGTATTTATTTCCCAGATTGGCAACATCTTTTATAATCTGTAAATACTGTACATAAACTTAACTCATGCAACTCAGTGGTCGTTTCTTTTATGCAACAGTATTTCTCAAGTGCAATTCTACATATGTCTTTGGCAGATTTTCATAGTATTTTTATAATCTGTACATAATGTATAAATACACTGCTGATCTTTTATTTTTTTATCCTGTATCCTCTCATCTTGACCCTTCGATGACACTGTTTTTGCTTATCTTTTAATACACTGCCGGCTGTAACAACTTCATTTCCCCAGCGTGGGATCAATAAAGTTTTATCTCATCTCTTGGTCCACTGGCTGCTGCATCATGAACCACTGTGTGTCATGACTTAATAACTATGACTTCATTTTAAACATGTTTACATGCAGTATCTGTCTGCATGCATGACTGCTTGGTTCACAGGTTTCAGTTTTCCCTTCAGGATGATTTAAATGAAAATACTGTCTTTGTGGACCCGCTCTGCTCTCAGTCTTCTGGTGTTGAAGACCCCCTGACCTGAAGAACTCACAGCTGACTGATCTCTTTGATTGACTCCTTCTGACATTTTAATTGTTGTGTCAGTTAAACTGCCTGATCCACACTGAAAACAGCGACGTTAACCAGCCCTGCGTCATGGACACTGAGTGATGTCGTGGCCTAATGGGGCAGGGCTGGAGTAAAACCACTGATCCGCGATTTCACCATTTCTTTGGCAAATTAGGACTTCTGGAAACCGGAACATGTCTTCCGTTCACCGAGCCTGGCACGCAGATCATGACTGCTTTGTTTTGGGACGCACGGTTACAATTCAGGAGAGAAACTAAACAAAGGGCTGGTCGGACATTGTTAATATCATTTATCCGCTTTTACAATTCAACATTTTAAGAGCAGACCTCAGTACGGGGACGTACAACCGCGACGTAAAATGAATTTAGCTCATCGGTTTGACGTTAGAGGCCCAGAGTCGATGAAACTGTCATTACTTTCCGCACTAACGTTAGTTAGCTAGGAAGCTAACGGCTACTCTGGCCCCGAGTTTCGGTATAAGATAAATCATGTTGTGGTTACTGCTGTTATTTTGGCAGCTGATAAAATATTTATGGCCAGTTATTATACCAAACTGACAGCGGTTAATATTAGCTAAAAGCCACTGTTAAAGAAGTACGTTATAAGAAGTTAAAACCCCTTAATTATCGTGACGTCTCACACGATGCCTTCACATTCTGTCGGAATTGTTAGATGGGCACAACTGACTCATGTCCAAATCTGTTCAACCAAGTGTTGTTTTGACATGGATCCTTCTGCAGTATAAACATCAAAAACTTAAATTTACAGGATCCTATCTGGTGACACGATTCAACAAAGATTTAATTTCGACAGTAATGTATGTTCCTTCAGCAAAACAGATACTGAAATCACACAAGAATCAAATGGAAGCAAATGGAAGAATCTTTTAAAGATAATATGTAGTGAAATCCAATCACATGTGCATGTATAAATACACACATGCACATACACAAACACACACAGACACAAACTGCATGGACTGTCGATGAAGGGGAAACTGGAAAATATATTATAAGAGGTTAAGACTTCATTGATCCCAGGGGAGAAATTCACAACCTAGCCAAGCACTATAATCTAATTAAAATTAGCCACACCTTTACCAGCAGCAAAATGAATGTGTTGTACACGTTAAGGTCTGTGATCCAATAAAAAACACAATGAATAATTCTAGTTCTGGCACTTTATTTTGGTATTATTTTTTCTGTACGATTACATAAATTACATTTGGAGTATTTACTTAGAACTGAATATTTTTACATTGTAGTATTGGTACTAAAGTTAAAGTGAAAGGTCTGAGTACATCTTCCACCGCCACCGTCGGACCAAAAAACTAAATAAAGGCAGTTTGACGTGATTTCTATTTTTCAGAAGACGGAGCCCGACAGCGGCCATCGAACGCAGCATTTAAAAAACGGCTGCGACTTTTCGGAGAGCTGCCGTGACTGCGGATTCGTTTCGGCCACCGGAGACAAACCGTCGCATTTCACGAGACGGTCGGCGCTAAACAGCAAATCTGTCCGTGTCGACCTTTGCAGTCGTTACCTTTCGAGGCTCCGGATTCTCCAGGAGCCGAGACTGTAGTCTATCCACTGTTTCCAGCAGTTCCTCCGCCATGTTTACTGCTGGTACCCTGTCGCCCGGAAGCTACTTCATCCTGACTGAACACGGGAGGAAAGAGGAGAAGTTCCGCTAGTTCAGTGACCGCTACCGCGAGGCAGACGTGGTCTACAGTCGTTTAAAAAGAGTATGCTTAAAAAATCAATAATTATCAATTACTAATTAATAACTACAAATATTGGGTGAAAAGTTACAGTTTGAACATTAAGTGAATCGTCACGAAAGACGGAACTACGTCACAGCACAGCTGACGGCGCACGCAGGGAACACCTGTCAGGTTGACGCCACAGAAAACTCTGAATTAGCAAGTAGTAAAATTAATTTTGTAACCTGGTAAAGGTGTATCTTCTTCCAAGAACCAGGCCTACAATATTTCTGTCGCTATAACACTGACTTCAGTTATTTATTTTCTGAGGCAGTGGCGACATGGCTAACATTTTCTTTGGTTGAGGTGATTTTTTTTTTTAATTGTATGTGAGGGTTTCTGTTCCTAAAAGCAAAATATTGACCTCTGAGAATTAAAAAAATTACATGAACTTGGAATTTTTCTTGGATTTTCTTTGATTTGTTTGTGTACCTGAACATGCTGAATCCAAAAGATTTTTTTAACAGATTAGCAGGTTCATAGTTTAGTCTGTAAAACGTAAAAAATGATAAAAGGCTGACACAGTTACCCAGAGCACATGTGACACCTTTGTCCAAGCAACAACCCAAAACCACCAGATACTCAGTTTACTACAGTTTGAAAACAGAAAGTAGCCAAGTCTCACATTTGTGAGCAGTACATTTATTTGACAGTTTCTTTTCAAATTATGATTTTACATACATTCTCCTACATCTTAATATAGATAGATTCTTTAAAAAGCCTCTGGGATCAGCTGAAAATGCATCGTCATAAAGCTGAAAACAGGCCTTTTTTCTGAGCTCATGAAGCTTTTTAGGGATTGGTGGTTCACGCAGCAGTGATATTAATCCAAAAACATCAGATAGAACAATAAAACACTGACAGAGAACATTTTACTGCACAATGAGTTCTTTTACTTTTGAAACTTAAAGTATACGTTGCTTATAATATGACATAATTTTACTGAAATTGAGTTTTGAATGCAGGACTTTTACTTGTAGTGGAGTATTTTCACAGTGTCAAATTAGTGCTTTTACTTAAGAAAGGATCTTGGATGCTTCTACTGCTAAAGATTAGTGAGATTCACAGTCAAACAAAGACAGCAGATACACAAAACTGCAACCAAATCTAAAACCTGAAACCCCAAGGCCATTAGGGGGGTTGGGTGAGAGGAGCCCTGGCCTCTAATGGGATATTTTTGGAGGGGAGGGCGATGAGGGGTGCCTGTATTTGGAAGTGGACGAAGTGGAAAGAAGAGGATCTGATGCGAGCTCGAAGAGGCGTGGTTTGTGATGTTTGTGGGTGGGGGGTGTCAAATCAAACGTCACAGCTTTAGTTGAGACCCTGATTTCCTCCTGATACTGACACACACACGCACACACACACACACACACAGTCACACACAGCAGACTGACAGAGGACAGAGGGACGAAGCAAAGAGGAACCTGTTAGAGAACAACAACAAAGGAAAAGAAAGAGAGCCGTAAGAGTGAAGCTAAGAAAGCCACAGGAAGGGACGCAGAGCAGGAACCAGGAGGGAGAAAGAGGTAAAATACACTTCATTTACTGCAGATTGTCGAGTCAAGTTCGTCACTAAGAGGAAAACACATCTTTGGGTCTTTCATTTCCCCTAAATTCATTGACATGGACCGAAATGAAAAGTCCTTCAGTTTCAGAAGGAAATACTGTACTTTTCACTGCACATTTACTGTTGTTTTTGCTTCAGAAATAAATATTCACCTGAAGAGATGTAGATATCATAAGACTCTGAAAGGGATCAATATGCCCAACAAGTACTTTTACTTTTGATACTTTTACTTCGTCTTACTTGTAACCCAGTATTTTTACATATTGCTACTTTTTTGTTAGTAAATATATGCATACTTCTTCAGCCACTTGACGCTGCATTTCACACGTGCATCTAATGACATCATCGCATTAAAAAGTAAATTATACTAATATTTATATTTAACTGCTGAACGGAAACAATGTGAAGCAGTTGCAGTTGCTGTTGGGATATTGCTACACTACAGGGGGTGTCAGTCCTTCTCTTTCCAGTCCTTAGCTGTAAAACACACGCGCACACAGACACACAGACACACACACACACACACACACACACACACACACACACACACACACACACACACACACACACACACACACGCATACATGCTGTGATGGTCAGCACTTATAAATAGTGCCTCATGAGATAAGCAAAGGAATTCAGCTGCAGCCACAGAGCGACAGAACTGGTGGAGACGCTGGCAGGGTGGTGTTTTTCTGTGTATGTATGTGTGTGTGTATGGAGGTACAGGTGGTGGACAAAATAACAGAAACACGTGGCATTACAATAACATAGGCCCGCAGGTAATACCACTGTGGTAAAGCTCATAGTGTTCAGGTTCTATAAAGACTGCTGCTGACTCAGTTCAATATTCCTCAGTGTTGTAGCATCTGTCAGGTTATTGTTTTGGTTTTACAGCAACTTCATAGTTTTGGTTCATTTGCACTGCTCTCAAAATGACCTTTTCAACGCCATCAGTTAAGTCACTTACTTTGGAAGGACGCTGTTCTTGTGTCTTCTGCAGACACTTCTTAAAAACGCAGCTCTGACAAAAACAGCTGACAGATTTTTCTGCTTCTTTGCGAAGCTTCAAACACTGCGAGCAGATTTCAGGCTGAGGTCGATGTCTAAAAATAAAATGCCAGGACCAAAGCAGGGCCTCGTGTGCTTAGATTACCACCCTTCTCCTTTTCTTTCACACTGAAACAGTTTATTTGTCTGTTTGAATGGAGACCCACACACATTACCACCTGGCAACCACAAATGAATACGCAATTACTGTTTGTTGGTTATCTGCTCGCCAACACCAAACACGAGACACAGAACAGCCATTACATTACCGAGGAGTCAGTCTCAACAGTGAGAATTTAAGCAGAGATCTAATGTTGGTAATGTTGAAAAGAAAAGAAGAGGTGAGTGGGCTGCAACCGGAGTAGATTAAGAATGGAAATAAATGTCTGTTTGTGATTAGAAGCTGCAGAAGAAGCTGATGTTTCCCTGCAGCACATGTTGTGATCGAGTCTCTGGCAGTGAATCACACTGAGCTGTTTCTGTCCAGCTGGACGTTCACATTAATATCTGATCCCACACATGGATTCATGTCTTTTAATCCAGAGGATCACAAAGGCCTCTGATGTTTTGGATTTTGCTTATTTTTGTCTAAAAGTGAGTTGGGAGCTCGTTTGTTTGAATCTGGGCCACCAGACACATATCTGACCTGTTACTGGCATGTGCCACCTTCAGGTGTTGGGTTACTGTTTTTAAAAGTTTCTCATATGAGAATCACATAGCAACAAGTAATGCGGTTCATGATATGAGAAATATTGATAATGCTGTCTCCTGCTCATTTCTCAAAGACGTTTGTGCGCGTTCAGCTGTGCATTGACTAAATGACGAAGGCTTGTTCTCGATTAGCATTCAGCTGAAATTATTGAATTGGGAGTAAATAAAACTTGTCTTTCTTTAACTATAATTAGCGCCAAATTACAGAGTTCTTACAGGAAACTTTCAAAGAAATTATTGGGAATTCATGTGCCTGTGAAATAAAGCATGACCACATTATTTATCAGTGCAGTAAAAACTCTTCACCACACGTACTTCAAGATGTATTTAATATGTTTTTCTCAGGCTGCCGGTGAGCCACGGTGCTGTTGTTTTGAAAGAAGATGCTGTTGTTAGTTACAGTATGTTTGTCAGTGATGATGATGATGGTGGACGGGGGTGGTGGTGAGGTCTGGATCTCTGTTTGGTGGATGACAGAGCAGCTGCTCCCTGCACTAACCTTGGGCCCAGATATTTCTGAGGGCTGATCTCTGCAGAGCAAAGATTGTTTTCATGCCACACAATCACCTGCTTCACAAATTTGCTTGCCTGAAATGTTCCGAGGTCATGATTTTACCTGAAGCTTCAACCCCACCACAGTTCAGAGGCAGATTTTGATGTTTTACTCCAGATTTATGGCAGCAGTGACAGCTATAGCTGCTAACGGTCAAGTTGAGGATTGCAGCCAAGTCTGTCCAGACTCATGTAATAAGAGTGAAGCCTTTGAAGGAATTTCATTGGATCGTATGAAGCTCATGAGAAGTGAAGCTCAGTATCAGCAGAACCAATGAGCTTGTGGTGAACTACTAATGCCTCAAATGTAGTTGTTGCTGCAGAGAAGCTACAGATGATAAAAGGTAGATGTTTGAGCCAAGATTAGCGTCACCAATCAGTGTCTGACCGAGCGTGGCCACAATCTGCCCCTCTGTTCCTGAGGTATGGTGTTGAATAATAGCCAGAAATGTGTTTTTGCAGAACATTATGATGTCATAGTGAAGCTGACCTTTGACCTCCAAAATGTAATCAGTTCATCTTTGAGTCGAAGTCAAAGTTTGTGCCAAAGCTGATGAAGTTCCTTCCTGACATTCGGCTGTCGCAGAGGCATAAAAACATATGATAAAAGATTAGAGAAAAATCCAAAATATGAAAATAAATATGTGGATCAGAACTTTGCTGTTTCATCACTATTAACAATCTAATAATGTCATATATAATAATATATAATATATTATTGAGCATTATGAGGTGGAGATGGAAGATCTTGAGCATTTGTTTGGTGAAAAAGCAGAAAATCTGTGAATATATGTTTCATTCAAAGAGAACATCTATGGAAACTGTGTTTATTACGACCTTATTAAGATTAGTTTTGCCCTCCACCTTGTTGTTTTTGCATCAGTCAAATGCGTTTTTGTCATCATCCTGCCGCTCCTATATCCAGTTGGTGCTAATGTCACATGTGTTAAATGGCTCTGTGCTTCTGTGACCATTAGACTGACAGAGTCACATTCACAGAAACGTGGCTGCTGACAAATAACACAAACCTACTGATCCAAATGTTTGATTAGTGGCTTCAGGCTGCAGCATCTTGGATCATCAACACCACTCCTCAGTTCATTTGTGCTGTAACGAGGTTATACAGCGTCCTGGCTGCTGGATGTTGCTGTTTCAACTGTTTAAAGGGTGATTGCACCATCCCAAATAGCCCATACGGTCTGTAAAAGTGAGCCCCTGCTGTTCATATGACACCGACAACAGCTGCTGCTCCGTCCTGTACGATCCTTCCCCCGGCCTGTCCATGTGTGGAGCCTGCTGACCGCCGAGCCAATAGATGCTATTTAAAAGGATCCAAGTTCAGACACGGGGTGGATGAGGAGGGGCGGAAAGGGTGGATGGAGTGAATCATGTGTACATTTGTGGTCCTGATAGATCACTGTAGTTGTGTTAGTGTGTGTGTTGTTGGTGTTGGGGTGCTTTTCTGAGGAGTTACAGTTACACTACAGTTACAACCAGGCTGTCGTTTGGGTTTGAGAGTCGGGTTTCAGCAGCAGTCCTGGTAGTAGTGTTATTAGCATTGTGAGGATCATTTAAAACTTCCACTAGATGAGCTTACTGAAGAGGTCACAGACAGAGGAGTGAAATGGGACTTGGTCACACTGCTGACTGAAACGAATAGAAGATCAACTAAGAGACTTCCATCCATCCATTTTCTATGCCGCGCCCACATTATTTTCCATTTTCTAAGCACATTAAGTTCCAGAAATGGTCCAATTCAAGCTCAACAATAAACACGATAAAGAGTCTACAGCCACGCTAACAGCTCTGTGAGACTGTACATAGCTGTGCTTTGAGCTAAATGCTAACATCTGCATGCTGATATGCTGCCAATGACAGTGCTAACATGTTGAGGCAAAGCAGATATAATATTTAGCATTTTCACCATGTTGGCATGCTAAAGTTAGGTGCTTAGCACAAAACACAAAGTAGAATGAAAGTTGATGGGCATGTCATTATTTTTGCAGATATTTCAGATAATAAACCAAAGAATTGGACAAATTTGAGTTATTTCAGTCCAAACCAAAGTGGACGACTGACCAACAGAAATGCTGCCACCCCTGCAGCCATGATGGTAGCACAGCGAAGAAAATATCTGCATAAAATTAGTGTAAATACACACCGACATTAAAAGCCGACTAAAAATTTGTCCAAAGCTGAAGCAAAGATGAGAAAACGCAAAGCAGCAACACAGTGAGAGAAAGATCAGGTATAACTGGCACACAGCAAAGGCCCCAAATAGGAACTGGGGTTATTTTTCATTCCCACCCTGACAGCACTGAGGCAAGCTCTGCACTGAACAACAACAAACCGAGAGCCAGGAACAAAGATCACCGAGCTGCTGTTTACCACTCGACACCCAGCTCTTTTCAAAGCTCTTCAGCACAGCAGGCAGGCTTCATCGCAGATATTACTGAGGCAGAACGATGAATTTATGACTCCTAGCATTATCCCACACTTGTCATTTGTAGCTGCAGCGGCCTCGCTACGGCAGAGGAAGACTTGTGTTGAATGTGTTGATTCCAAAGCTTCGTAAAAGTAAGCTGGAGTTGGACCTTTAAGTTTTTCTTTGGTCCTCTTTTTTTGCTTATGTGCAGCAAAGATTTCAAGACTCTGCCAACAAATAAAAACATTATACTGCTGCTTGAGCGTGCTGCCAATTTATGAACTATCCTCTCATTGCCTCGTCAAGCTGAGGAGAGACCCAAAATATTAATTTATACAGGAAGTAAATATCGTTAGAAAGTTCGCTTGATTGCTGACCAGTTATAGAAAAAGAAAACAAGCTAGACCTCAAACAGTTTCTGTCTTCAGCTTGTTGTGTGCCGTTTGCTGTGTGACACAAACCTTTTCACACTTGCATAGTGAAGTTTCAGTAAACTCCATGCACGGCATTTCTCCCATTTGGTTATTTCAGACACCATCCGCTCTGTAGATCAGATCAGATGTGATCCTACACGCTGTTACAGTCCACACTGATCTGCTGCCATGTGCAGAGCAGCGCTCATTGCGATGATGAATAAGATTCCCCAGTTGCTTTATGGTTGAAACATACAGCATGTGAAATGCAGCATTGAATGTCGGGGGCCGCTGTAAACCACAAACCCGACCCTGAGCTTCACGTCTGGACGGCATCACTGCAGGACACTTGCAGCTGTCATTCACACAGCTATTGGCCCATAAAGGCTGATGCAGGTGATCCTCGGTCAGTTTTAGAAAAGATGTCGGCAGTCTGGGTGTTGCTGTGTGGTGTTCAGAGATTAGCAGAGCAATGTGCATCTGTCAGTGGCTTCAGTTTGTCCTTCAGCGAGCATGGAACAATACTGTGATTTAAAGTCTGGAAACATTTGCCGGGCATGTTTCAGTTGTTTATGAAGAATACGCCGTCCATCTGGAGCAGCCATCTCCGTAAGAAGACTGGAAACACACACTGCAGTAATACTGCAATAAAGAAAACAATGTGTTTTAAGAGAAGTGGAAAGTTTACAAAAGTCCAGAGAGAACAAGGAAGCCCATTAGAAACGTTTAAAGTCAGAAACCATCTGTATTTTTGCACATTTTATCCCCCTTATTAAATATCTCATAACATTTACAACTCAATCCAGATTCCAGACTGCTGAATCTCGCCTTACATATCTAATCCATCACTGTGAACATCTTGTTTTGTTGTTCTATCATTGCCAAAGTCACATTGTAGTGATGTGGTGTCTCTGTTGAAAGCTCAGATTGATTTGAAAGGTCAACAATAACAAAAACATATAGATAAGATAAAACTCCAGCAGGTTTTATATCTCTGAATGTTCATTTTCTAATAAGGAATCCAAACTAAATGGCTGCCTAAAGGTGCACCATCTGACAGGCAAATACCTCCTTTCAGCTTCTCAGTATACAATGAAAATGATGGAAAATCCACTGTTTCATAATGATTATAAAGCACCTCAATAATAAAATGCTGAATGAACATAAGACATCATGAACTTGCAGCTTGAATTTGTTATTAGATTAATACTGAACATTTCCTGGAAATGATCTTGAAAGTTGATGCAGTATTTTATATTTTCTGTATGTGTGCTCCCTCCATGTGCAGCCACATGGGAAAGCCGTCATAGCCTCTGAAGGTGCAGGCAGCCAGCGGTCTTTACACACCTGCTTCTCATGAGCCTGATTATTAGTTTGTGGCTCCCTCCTGATTGGCTAACGCCCCTGCAAGGTCACAGTCTCCATTTTCAAACCATACTGAAATTAATACAAACTAAAGCAGCATGGAATTATCCCTCAAACTGGGATAATTTAATAATTTAATTTCTGACAAAAAAGTAAAATATCTGAAATAAATTGGTACATGACAGCCAGATTATTTTATTTTGGTGAACTTCAAGACCAGTGAAGCACTGATCAATCAGAGAACATCTTTGTCTTTTCCTTCTTCTCGTTTCAGGTGCTGTGTGCTGTGTTAAAGTGAAATCATCAACAAAATCACTAACTCTGTCCGTTACACCATTCCTCAGAGACACAACTACAACATCCAGCCAGTTTGTAGAGCAAGTCAGCACTTAGCTCAGCGTCAGTGTCAACTCAGTAAACGTGCCTTACTGTAAGTAACCATTTAGAGAAGTAAACTCAAGCTAAAGCCTACCAAAAAGAACCTCAACAGTCAAAAATGGCCCCCAAGAAGAAGGCCCCCCGTCAGAAGAAGCCTGCCGTAGAAACCATGTCTCAGGTGGCCATGGAGACTCCAGTCCCGCTGAAGGTGGAGAGCCGTGGTGATGGTGTGGTGGTGGTGGAGACTGGGGTGAAGAAGATTGAGCAGATGGCAGCCCTGGACATCGCACAGCTGAACAGCCTCAACCTGCCGCTGCCGCCGCCGGTCATCAAGCCCGGAGAGAGGGGCTTTGGCCTGGGCAGCGAGCTGACACGACCCCTGCATGGCAACGCCCTGCTGGAGGAGCTCAGCAAGATGCGGCAGGAAAAGTAGGTTCTGATACTCTGATACTGATATTTGTATCAGAACTTAACACTGTACAATTCTTATAGAAAATGATGCAGTAAAATTATGGTACTATACAACTATGATACAATTCAATTACAGTACGGTATGGTTACAAGACAGTTATGGTACAAAAAAGTTATGATCTGAATGAACTGACAAACAATACAATATCAATTCTACAGAGTTTTGATACAATACAGCTACGATGCAGTACAATTACGATATGATATAATTTCGATACGGAACAGTTTTGATACAATACAATTACAATATAACGATGTTAAACAATTACAAAACTATACAAATTTGATGTAATAGAGTTTTACAATACAATGCATTAATGATATGGTGCATTTATAGTACAATATCATACACATACTCAAAAACTACTGTACTGTCACGGATTATATTGTACTATATAGTAATTTTCACTTTCAGTCTCCATTAAACCATTATTTTTACAACATATGTATTGCATTATTTCACGAGTCATTGTATCGGGTATGTGCGTCTTCCATCCATCCTTCTGTGTCCACCTGCTGTCCTCCTCAGGTTCCTCACTGACCTGGAGTTGGCCTGTAAGACAAAAGCCTTTGACGTCCACAAGCTGGTCATCTCCTCAGTCAGTCAGTACTTCAGAGAGATTCTGGCTAAAGACCCCAGCATGAAGCGCCTGGAGCTCCCCTCCCTCTCACCTCTGGGTACGCCATCCAACTGCATGTGGTCCAGTTCCATTTATGTTAAACCAGCATTGTATAAATAAGATTTAATGTTGTAATCTAATCCAGAGCTGATGTGGTCATCACTGTGAATGCATGTTATGTTGATTGAGCATTTGAACTTCTACTCAAAACCTCAAACTTTCTAGATGCCAAATATATTACACTTAACTTTCTTTAGAAATTTGGTTCAACTTCCTGACAAATATCTTCTTCTTGTGTTAAAGATTCAAGTTTGGTTAAAGTTAAATCAAAGATCTGTCTCGCCCTCGCCCACGCTGTCTGCAGGACTGGCCAATGTCATCACCTTTGCCTACCTGGGTCGTGTCCACATGTCCCTCTACACCATCGGTTGCACCGCCTCTGCCGCCACCACCCTGCAGATCCCTCAGCTCCTCAAGATGTGCATGGACTTCCTGCTGGCCGAGCTCAACGTGCAGACCTGCGTCTACATCTGGAACATCGCCGCCGCCTACGGCCTGCTGTCCGTGTGCGACGCCACCCGCCGCTTCGTCCTGGAGAACTTCGTGCAGTTCGCTGACACGCCGCTGTTCACCCAGCTGACCCTGGAGCAGATCTCTGCCTTCCTGCAGGACGACTCGCTGCTGTTGCCTTCAGAGGTCACTGCCTTCCAGGTCAGAGGTCAAACTTTGTCTGAGGGATATGACGTCGTGTTTTTCATTTCAGTCTAAATTACTTGTTGCACTAGAATGAATCATGGCTGCTGTTTAATCTGTTGTTACATGGAGTCAATTTAAATTTAACAAAGATTCTTGCCATCAATTAGTGAGAACACAGCATTCACTCCTGATACCCTCCCCCAAATGCTAATTTCATCCATACCTAAAAACAGACCCCAGACCAGCTGCTGAGAGCGTAACACAGTTCCATGAATCCAAGTCACCTGCAGGTGGACTGTGAGGAGAAACCACCAAGTATAACTTACTGTATGCAGAAGTTTATTAATATACAACTCCATTACAGACCTAAATAGACAAACAGCTGAGAGGGAGCGAAGCAGAGATGGTTGTATTTATAAACAGGACTAAATGTGAGTCTGTTAATTGCCAACTAAGAACATGTTTCAGATATTTTAAAGAAATATAAAGCTTCAAGCAACAGGCTTTTTATTCATTTCCTTTATCATATCACAAATAGGTTTTTCAGCTGCTTAGTTTTTCTATTTTGGGGGTCTTTGCACATATTTAATAATCTCCTTCCATTAACAAACACTATTATCTATTGACATGTGGTGCTTTATGAAGGTAATTCTGAGACATTACACATCTCTCTGCAGCTGGCCATGAAGTGGCTCGACTTCGAGGCCTCTCGTCAGGTTCACGCCGCAGAGCTTCTGTCTCACGTGCGCTTTGAGACCATCCCGGCCAGCGAGCTGGTGAGTCAGATCCAGCCGGTGCCCCGCATGATGATGGATCCCCAGTGTCACCGCCTGCTGGTGGACGCCATGAACTACCACCTGCTGCCCTACCAGCAGAACACTCTGCAGTCCCGTCGCACACAGGTCCGCGCCAGTCAGCAGACTCTGCTCACCGTTGGCGGTCGACCATCGCTCACTGAGAGAGCTCTCAGCCGAGAGGTCGGTGCTTTATGCGGATCTTTTCATATTCACTACCTTAAAAGAAACAACTGAAACCCCTCACTGACCTTTGACCTCGCTGTGCAGGTGCTGTGGAGGGACCCAAGAGAAGGAGGAGCCGCCTGGCGTCACCTCACCCAGCTGCCGGCAAAGAGCTTCAACCAGTGTGTGGCGGTAATGGATGGCTTCCTGTACGTGGCTGGAGGAGAGGACCAGAATGACGCCCGCAACCAGGCCAAGCACGCCGTCAGCACCCTCAGCAGGTAGGGGCCAAGTCAACGGGCTTAAAGCATACAGGAGAGAAAAAACAGTGGTACCACTTCCCAATAACAACCCTTTATAGAGCACAGTCATGCATGCAATAGTTTAAATAACAGTAAACAAATTACTCAGTAAAAATGTGGTTGGTGTTGATTTTCCTCCATGTTTTCTTTCTAAGTTGCTCTTCAGATCTGATCTCTTAGACCACATTCAAAGGTGGTCTGAGGTGAATTCGGCCACATTCTTTTAGCAGCGTGTACACAAATGTGTTGTGTGGAGGACCACCTACTCAACTAATGCCCCATGTGTGACAAACTGGATTCATGTAGATGGAGCACACACGAAACACGCTGTGTGATTTCCATTTGGGCTGAAGACTCTTGGCAAAAAGAAATGATGTGCACGTGTGTTTGCATGTGCAGGGGAAGTGAGATCTGATCACAAGTGGTCACTCAATGCTTTGCAGTGCCAGGTGTGATCAAATCACTCATGACACCTTAATGCCAGGTGTGAACAGGGCCTTCAGTTCACCAAGACGACAAAGGCCATTTACCCAGAAAGGGCTGCAGAGCACCTGGACCAAAATCCAGTTATTAACAAGTTATTAACTACAGACTTGATGGCGTAGGGTCTCACTATGCTTCAAACAAAGTGCTTTTTCCAACGACTCTCCTTTCTGCCTCCACCAGATATGACCCTCGCTTCAACACCTGGCTCCACCTGGCCAGCATGCGCCAGCGCCGCACCCACTTCTCTCTGGCAGCCAGTGGCGGCCGCCTGTTCGCCATTGGCGGCCGCAACGTGGAGGGTCTGCTGGCCACCACCGAGAGCTACCTGCCCTCATCCAACACCTGGCAGATGCGTGCGCCCATGGAGGTGCCCCGCTGCTGCCACTCCAGCGCCACCCTCCCCACCGGAGACATCCTGGTGACCGGTGGCTACATCAACTGCGCCTACTCCCGCTCTGTGGCGTGCTACAGGGTGGAGACCGACACCTGGACCGAGCAGGCCTCCATGGAGACGCCCCGCGGGTGGCACTGCTCCGCCACTCTTGGAGGGAAGGTGTATGTGGTGGGAGGAAGCCAGCTGGGGCCCGGCGGCGAGCGGGTGGATGTGCTCTCTGTGGAGGTTTTCTCCCCAGACAGCGGCATGTGGAGCCGGGCCGCTCCTCTCCTCCTCGGGGTGAGCACCGCCGGCCTGTCCCCGCTGGCCGACAAGCTGTACCTGCTTGGAGGCTGGAACGAGGCGGAGAAGCGCTACAAGGCGGCCGTCCAGAAGTACGACCCGGCCACTGACAGCTGGTCCATGGCGGAGGACCTGCCCGAGCCCACGGTGGGAGTGTCCTGCTGCACCCTGACCCTGCCGCCCCGCCACGCACCGCGCCGGCAGCAGCACCGCAACACCCCGGCCCACGAAGAGCAGAAGAACCGGAGCCGAGAGAGCAGCGTGGCCCCTTCACAGACCATCACAGCATAGAGAGCCAAGGAGAGGGGAGAGACTAGAGCAGGAGGGCTGGTTTAACCTCAGGAGAACATCTGGATCATGTCTGCTCGGTTTTCTTTCACTGAAATTAAAATTTATTTCAGCCTGTAAATAATTACACAAAGAATTCTGGATAAACAGTGCAACCCACGAGGAAGATGTTTTTCTTCATAGCAGTATTCACTAAAATATATTTATAATATTGTAAACATATTTAGAATGTTTATAAAACGTGTATTTTATAATACTGACAATAATTTGACTTATATTCCATAGATTTACACTATTTAGATGAAGCACTGGTTCTCAATCCTTCCTGAAGTGATTTCAGGGATTCTAACAAACATATTTACTTGACATCTGACCTCCATTATTCTAAATACAGGAGAAAGATTACAGTTAATTTAGAATACAACAGGCATACATGCAGACCCATGAAATGCCATGAAATGAACATGTATGTGCTGGTGTTACCGAGAGCCTGATCCGGTGATCTGCAGTGATCTTAGGAGGTTTTACACTGATGGAAACAAGAGGAGAAAGAGGTGGAGAAGGGCTGAATTAGGGCGTGGAGCAGGTGGAGGTGGAGAGGTGATGGATGGAGTAGGAGGATGAAGGATGGGCACAGTGGCTGTCTGCGTTTGGGCGGAACAAAACGTCACTGTGAATCCACATGCAGTTTGTGTACAAAGACGCATCTATGCAGTGTGTGTGACGTCCAACTGTGAAAAATAAGTGTGAGTGTGTGACAGAGGAGTGAATGAGAGGAAATGAGCCAACGCGGACAAAAGCTGCAATAATCAAGATTTCCCATCAGCAAACTTGAAATATTTTCCACGAGGATCGAAGCAGACCAGCAATAAACAAACCAGTGTTTGTTTTATTTATCTAGCAGCTTCCTGTCAGAAGCAGTGAAGATTAATTGCGACAAAAATAGATGTAGTGCTTAAAATAAACATTTTATAAGTGCAATGGAGCTGAAGGTGAGTGCAGCAGGAAGGCGGTGTGAACTCGATGACACAGGTGAGATTTTAAAGGAAATAAGAGTGTCTTGGTTTCAAGTTCTGCAGCTGAACTTCAAGAAAAATGATATAAAAACCCTTTAAAAATCAGAAAAAAAATCTAGATAAAAATCCAACAAATGAGAAAGAAAAAGACATAAAAATGTGATTGTTGGACCTCACCTGTGTGTCGCCCTGTGATATCTAATTTGTGCTGAAACCAAGTTAAACGTCACTGAAGACGCAGTGAGACTCCAGCAGGCGGAAGCTGCTGACAGCTGAGAGCACATTCACACTTACTGATTCATAAAGTTTATCATGAGACGCAATGAGGCTGATCCGGCTCCTGTGATTGGCTGAATCCCTCTGCATTTGTCCCCTTCCTGGCACTGGATGAGCTCCGTGCTGGTGGTTTCTGGGGTTTCACTGAATAAAAGCCAACTTAATCAAAACCTGACGCCTCTGTCTTTTATTTCCATCTTGTTCAGACTGAGCTGCTGGGAAACGTCGTCCGAACACAGAAGAGGCAGAAACCGGCTGTGCTTTCATGTGTTGTGAGAAGCACGTTATGAAAGGTCAGAAATCTGGTTAAAATAACACTGAGCATTCAGCAACAGTGAAGTAAAACTATTACAGTGGAAGTATGTACACTGAACAGTTTGCGTGTTCTATTATTTGAAACCTTAAACTGCAAAGTAAATAAATGCAGTGCAGTAAAAAAAATGCTGTATTTCCCTTTAAATGCTGAGTTTCTTAGATAACTTGATGAACCTGCTCCTTGGAACGGGGTCATGATGTTTCAAACGATTCAATCACTGAGCGTCGCCTGTGAATAGCTGTGAGCTCGTCTGACAGACGCTTCAACGCGACTGTCTGCGACTGTCCACACAAGGTCCAAACTCCTCCTACAAGTTGCAGGTCAAACTGAGCTCCTGCGATAAAGTCAGTCTACGGCAGACTTCTGATTTGTCAAGATTTTAAGTGTAATTTAAGCCATTTTAACTGGAGTTATTAAACACTTCAAAATAAGAGCCCAGTCTACTTATCCATTAAAAAAAATAATAATAAAAAAAAAAAAATCACAGTAACAACAAAAGTTATTTTTTCCATTTTATTACTTTGTTACAAACAAGAACAAAAGGTGGTCCTTTACTTGCCGGGGAGGATGATACCGTCATACTGCAAAGAAGTAAGAGACAAATATTAGTTAATGGCTGTGCAGAGAGAATGAAACAGCATGAAAAGGATTTATTTGATTCTCTAACATTAACCCAACAATGGACTCTGCACTAGTTCAAATGTAAGTATTAAAATCAACTTGACTCCAGCATGACCAAGTTTACAATCATGCAACTATTTCTTCAGTACGTGTGCTTTTATTTTGGAGTGATCGGTGAGACGAGCGTCATAACAAGCCACGTGGGTTAAAACAGCCAATTTTATAGGTTGCAAGATTCTCTTTCATCCAGTCATGGTACTTTTAAGTGCATTCCAGAAGCAACTGCACTTCACTGAAGTTTTGCCTCATCCAAGAGGCTTCTTCAGTTCTAACTGACTGGTGGGGAGTCCCAGGCATTTACCACTATAAACACCATTAGCTCTTAAACAATCAAATGAGAACTTTTTAACCTGGGAAGATGGACTAAAATGTCTAGGTCTCTCCGGATGTGTGGGAAGCCTGACAAAACTCACTTTCTGCTGGAACCAGCGCATGGCCTCCTCTTTGCGGATACGGTGCCTGAAACCGATGCGGCCTGTTTTCCGCTTCTTGTCAGCGATGCTGAAGCCGGGTCTGCCCAGAACCTGAACGCAAAGAGGGAGCAGAGCTGGTCAGAAAAGCTTCAACTCAACAGACACAGTTTCTCTGTTACACACAAAAACTCTAGAAACATCAGCACCGATCAATAGTTATTGCCTGGCCTCGTCGAGTTAGAACTAGGTGAATATAAGGTTTGAAAATTCAGATATTTAAGCAGACTCAGTGACATGTGAGTCCAGTGTTGATTCTCCGCAACATCTTTAAAAAAATGTTTTAAAATGTATACACTTTGCATTTAAAAAAATGAAAAGTGAATCAGGTTGTCATTTCAGCACTACATTTGTAGGGCAGACATAACAAATGAAAGTTAATTTGCACAAGGAATGAGCATATGGAAAATAAAACGTGTTTATGCATATCAAACATAAACATTAAAATGTTTTATTTTCGGTATTTGCTCTTCTGATAATCAGGGATCAAAAGAATATGATCAAACTCCATCAACATGTCACACAACCAGGACAAATGGCATTTAAGCATTGAACAAATGTCCTGTTCCATACTGGGAAAGACGTGAGAAGTCCATGTTAACCAAATTTCAAATAAATTGCAAACATCTGTTGACTAAGCTGCAACACCTCAAGTCACGTCACGCTCAACATAAAACCTTCAACACAAAGATTTTAGACTGCTAGACCAACATAAACCCTTGAAATTCAACAGCTTCCAGACAACGGCCTTTTGTTTAACCCTCTGCCCAGCTATGGCTGAAATAAATCATTTAAAAACTACCTCTCAACACATTTTTAATTTCAACTGAATGCACACCACACCCAAGCCCATCACAGCCAACCAGCTTTATTTGAAGATATTTGTTGCCCACTTACCACGTAGAAGTCCAGCCCGTAGATGCCGATGCTGGGGTCGTACTTGATGCCCAGATCGATGTGCTCCTGGATGCCAAAGCCGAAGTTTCCGGTATCAGAGAAGTTGTTCTTTCTCAACTCGTACTCGCGCACCTGGAAGCATGAGCAGCAGAGTGAAGCCTCTTAGTCGACAAAGCAGCAATGTGTTCATAACATCATAATAAATTCTCCTGTTGGTTGATAAAGCACTCCGCTTTAGTGCATGAGAAAGAAACAGTCCAAAGAAGTGTTGAACTAATTTGTTTGTCCATATGCGTTTTTTAAGGGAAGTTGATCGTGACAAAATTACCACTGTGTCAACTGTACTAACAAGCTTGGGTATGCATAATAAACACATTTACTTTGCTCAACAACACGTCTTTTCCTTCACATTTAACACTGACATTCACCACAAATAGACCAAAAATCAGCTTTATATTTGCCATCTACATCTCATTTTATCATGACTTTCTGACCTTGAGTCCTTTCTCCAGGATCTCCTCTGCTTTGGCTCCACGGACGGTGCAGTGGACAGCAATCTTTTCATTTCTGCGGATGCCGAAGGATCGCACAGTGTAGCGGGCTGCGGGTGGAGGAGGGAAAAACAGTCAAATTCGAAACTCATCTCTAACCCCAGTTTTCAGGCTTTCTGCCAGATGTTTAACAACCTTTTCAAAGCACTTTCGCTTCCTAGACCAGCTTTACTGTGACTTCAAACAGCCCGTACTGCCTTCAGCAGCTCCAATGTGACCGTCATAGGCTGAACGAACCATTGTCAGGTCCTATTGTGCTTTATTGTACATTACAGTTCAACCTCTACATATGCTTTGAGCCAACACGTCCACAGTTCAAGGTCCAGCCTCGAAGTCTTGACCGCACACACAAATGCTCACCCTTGGAGAAGACGGGGGTCTGCCCTGTGAGCTGCTCCAGCACCTTGGCGGCACGGGTCAGTCTGTCTCCGCTCTCACCGACGCAGATGTTCAGGCAGAGCTTGCGAATGCGGAGCTCTCTCATGGGGTTCTCCTTCTTCTCACCCTGGTCCTGGAGGGCACAAAATAAATGGTTATCGTTTCACCACAGAGATCTTAAAAAAAAATTTAAAAAAAATCAACAACTCAATGAATGACACAAAAACACTTGACTTCCATTAACTTCCGACACCCATCAACTGCTGCTGCCATGTTGAGTTTAGTTCGCGTTAGCCGACTGACAGGCTAGCAATAGTAAGAAAGACACTGACGTTTCAAAAACTTGACAGCAAACCCAAACTTAAGTTGAACATTCACAATATATTATTCTCTCTCAGTCTTGAAGTCCTGGCACTGCTCTCCTCTGTCTTAACGTCAAAATGCCAAAGCCTCAGACCAACACATGCCGGCCGAGGGGACATGTCCGTACATATCCCGTTTCTCCTGTTAGCATCGCCACAGACCATGTACGTGTCCGGCAATTAAATACGTGTCTACACACCTAAAAAGATTAACACATGGGCATACACATGTCTACTGTATCGCTTAAGTGTAATCATGCAACCGCAACATCGTCTGTAACGACAGACTTTAGCACGAGTATAAGCAGGGTAATATTCTCCGGCAGCTAGCCTGTTAGCTTCACTCGTTTTTAAGTTTAACTGTCTGCAGTCACATTTGTTTGAAAAATACGACTCTCGTTTGATCAACCATAATGGAGTCTACGTGTCTGTGAATCGAACAACAGTTAGGATGACCCTACAGCTCAGATGATTGTGGATGTTTACTCCAACTTCATAGTTGATCGCCATCGTATAATATCACACAGTACTCACCGCCATGTTTGATCACTAGAAGAGGACGTGACGTTTCCGGCGACAGCATTTTATAGTGGTGTGTTCACCGCAAATGAGTTCGGGATACATCGCGGGTTAACGCCAGAGTTCCGTTTTACGCGCTGATAGCAAAATACTAGTTGAAACAAACAAACAAACAAACAAACAAACAAACAAACAAACAAACAAACAAACAAACAAAAACAAAGACAAACAATAACTAAACAACTAAATAGCTACATTTTTTCAATCGTCTGCAAGGGTTGCGAAGTTTTGAATTTGGTTTAGATTGTAAATAATAATAATTAGAATTTTAATTATCTTTATAGGAACAACATGAGGCATTTATTGAATTTCCAATAATTATTTGAAAAGTCCAGTGGGATTTTTTTTTTGTTTTAGCCTTTATTACACCAGCAAAATAAAATACTGAGTTTCATTTATAACTATTTGAATAGGAAATTCTATTAATAAAATCCTTCCCTTTTCAAGAGATTACGTTGAAAGTTACAAAACACAACATGAAAACTCAACATTAAAACAAAAGGTGACTTTAATTTAACCAAATAAACAAAAAATGTATTGCACAGAGATGCAATCAGGCTGTTTCTCATCTGAAATAAGGAATGAAAGAACTGGGAAACTACATGTGAAACAAAACCGACTGGTTTTCATGATTTTGCCTTTTTGTCTTTTCATTGAAGGCAAACATACAGAGAATTCTACATTAAAAATTGTTTAAACCCTCTATCACCATGGAATACTTTGTATTAGGTTATGTTAATGATATAGTCAATGACAAATCAGAATAAAATCAAATGAACATCATTACTCTTGGTTATCAAGCGCTTCTTTTCATTTATACATAAGTGATAATGCCCTTCATTACAAAGTTTCACCTAATTTCATATACTTCATAAAAGGAGGGACTGTCTGTATTATTCCACATATTCATTTGGTAGCACGGTGGCACAAGTGGTAACACTGTCGCCTCACAGCTGTGGGCGCTGGTGGCGTGTCCTCCACCATGTCTTCAGTGCCTGCTGCACGAGGAAAAGGGGGGCCTTTCTGTGTGGAGTTTGCATGTTCTCCCCGTGTTCACCCGGGGTTTCCTCCTTAAATAACCCCCACTAAAAACATGCAAGAAGATCACCGCCTGACCAACGGTGACGAAAAAGGATGGGTCCCCGGGCGCGGGCACCGGCATCGGCTGGCAGCTGGCAGCCCACCGCTCCTGGTCTGCCGTGGAGGAACGACGGACCGAGGATGGGTCAAACGCGGAAAAAATAATTTCACAAAAAGCATGGCGTGTGTACAGTCTCCTCCTCCCTGTAGCATGTGTGTGCTGTCATTAACAAAGTACAAATCTTAATCTTAATCTTAATCTCATAGTGTATACTCATTTTACATGCGGAACAGGACACAAACCAAAGATACAGCAAACACTACGACCAGTTTATTCATCAGTGCAGTTTTCAGAGAGTGACCTGCAGTCTGTCTAGAGGACTTCTCGGAGGATATCTCAGTAGAGGTCTGCGAGGATGGGTTCATTGGCCTCAGTGGTGGGACAGGAGCCGGGGGCCTCAGCAGGGGCAGGCCCTCCCTCCTCTGCGCCTCCAGGGCGCTGATGAGGAAAGTCAGCGTTCTGCGGGGGAAGACGACCGGGGAGAAGAGGTTGCAGCTGGGGACGAAGAAGTGAGGGAAGATGCCTCTGCGTGCGTGGTCCTCCAGAGCCCCGAGCAGGTGCAGGAAGCAGGTGGGAAGCTGTTGATGAGCCCACATGGAGTCATTGAACCTGACATGCAAGATGCAAGGCGAAAAGATATCAGCGAAATGAGAGACTGCGCAAAACTGAATGAATGACTGGAAATGATGATACAGAATTCTAGTTTCTTTCAACCAGTGCTACTAATATCAATGCAAACATCACGAGAACAAAGACAGTGAGGGAAAGGCAGGAATGATTGACACATGGTGTCAAGTATTTCAAAATAAAACAGGAAACAATGAATGACACGAAACAAGAAAGACAGGATGATACCAAAAGCAGCAAATCTTCATATTTAAGGAGCTTGGACCAGAGCATTTTGGATATTTTTGCTTGATAAATAACTTAAATGATTTATTGATTTTGACAAAATTGTTGTCAATTAATTCTCTGTCAATAAGCTAATTAATAAATGGTATCAGCACTGTAATCCTACAGTGACTGCCTCTGTGCTTACATACATGAACTATTTTTAGGGCTACAACCAATTATTTTTCTTTTTTTTAAAATCATTGATTAATCTGCAACTTATTATTTCAATTAACTGATTGGTCGTCAAAAGTCCAGTGAGATGTTTTTAAACTTTACAATCTTTCAATGATATTAGTACAACTACAGGACAACTATTACAACTACAGCATTACTGTACTTACTGCTGCACTGGCACAGTACCTGAACTGTTTCTACCTCTCTTTCCATTGTTTTTATGATATTACTGATGTTTTGATGAAGATGCTGAAGAGTACCTGATGGACAGGGTGTGGAGGAAGGCGGTTTTCCCGTGGTACGAACAGAGGTCTTCCAGTTCTTTGGGAAAACGTTGTTTCAGGCCCTCAATCAGAGACTTGAGGAGCATTAAGCACTGCTTTCTGGCAAAGAGACGATCAAATCATCAATTGTGAAAAGGCCCAAAGAAAAGCTATTAATTCCAAATTTTTCCTTTTTAAAAAATTAAAAATCATGGACACCTGTAACACATACACCTAAACCTGGAAAGCTTCTTAAATTGGAGAATATTTTCAAATCCATTTTTTTCAAATCTGTTCTATGACTTCACTCTCATCCTCTGGAAAGGGTTTATAAATGGTAAAATAATTGTTTTATTGATGGCTGCTACATCATTTACTAACGCTATAAGGTGCAAACCATCAATACGAACAATTCTGGGGTTGCCAGGTTGTGAGAAAGTCCTCTCTGCTCAGAAATAATGCAGTTATTGATGTTGTTAATCCATAAATACATTTTAATAAGCTATCAAGGCTAATGTCATTAATAAAGAGTCTGCAGTTGTAGATGTTTAAATTGTGATATAATTGGATTGTATCGCCAAAAAAATAAACTGTCTGCCAGTCAAAGGGATTATTCACAACCTGGCAACCCAAAAGTTGTTTTCATTAATCTGGTCCGTTAAGCATCAGTAAGTACTAATTAAGACATTAATCATGACTTAAAAACCCTTCATAAAGAGTTTGTCTTATTAGAAAGAGGTACAACAATTTTTGCAGTACTTTAATTTCTAACATTCATATTTACTGTTTCATGAGTCTCAAGTCAAAGAGATCAAAAGATGGACAAAAACCTTCCAGCTAAGGCTTCACCTGAGGCCACACCAGCCTTAAATCACTCTGATCCCGCATGGCTCCCTCAGCTAACAAAAGATCAGATTAACAAAGAGCTTTGTGATGGGAGGGTGTGGGCATAACGTGACTCCTGTAAACAGCTGAGAGTCTCACCGGCAGCATTTGGTGGCGTTGCTCTCACAGCAGGTTTTCTTGTTGCCGTGACTCGTGATGATTTTCTTCTCAATGTGAGAGAAAGAAATCCTCCAACTTTCTGTTACAGGAAGACAAAAAAAACACACAAATACAAACACTCACAATGGAGCTAACTACTTTATACACTGCTGGCTAGTTTCATCCACAGCAATGCATCATATTCTATAAGAGCATCATGTCTTCCAGTGAGAGCCACGTATCCCTTAAAAGCTCAGAAAGGCAGCCTGTTTCCAGCTTTGTGATGATGCATTTTCCTGCTGATCAAAGAGACTTTTTAGAGGTTTTTCAGCTTAAAGGAATATTTGATTCTAAGTCACCAAATTTGTTTTCATGGGACAGGAAGGGTATGACACATTGTAATTTTCAAAAGTAACTAGTAACTAAATCTGTCTGGCAAATGCAGTGGAGTGAAATATTTGCTTCTCAGATGTCATGGAGTAAAAGTTACAGAAATTCTAAACACTCGAGTAGAAGTTTGTTCAGTAAAATTGTCTTCAGACAAACATCCTGAAGGTTTTTCAGCCTCCTCTCTGTTGTTCACACACAACAAACAAGCAGGAGTTTCTCTCACCTTTGGTTTCCTCTCTCAGGTTTCGTCCTTTCAGCCTCTTTGGCACAAAGAAACAGGGTAAACTTCTGATTTCTTGGCGAACCTTCTTTCCCAGCCACTTGTCAACATCTGGGCCGTTACGGACAGCGAGCGGCCAGCCCAGAGAAGAGTGAGCCTCCAGGAACATGGACAAAAGGCTCAGTCACATCAGCTCAGTAAACACATACAAGACTACTGCCATTTTTACCGCCTCTACTACTATTACCTACCTCTGCATTACATTAGTACATAGTACCCCTACTAGTACTCCCTCTACCACTATTACTATTACTAGTATGATAAAACAATTACAACTACTAGTTTAGAAGCTCTGCAGAATAAGATGCAGTTTTGACCCTTACTGCCCATCACTGGTATTTTATGTCTTCATTAGATAGTGATAGTGGAGATATGGCAGGGAAACGAGGTGAAAGAGATGCAGCAAAGGTCTAAACAAAACCCGGGATTCTGCATCCTGTAGTTGGCGTCACAGAGTTACTCTCAATATCAAGCTAACAGAGTTTGAGTTGTTCACATGATCAGAGTTTCAGTAAAGGAAACAAAGACACACAAATATGTACAAAACATACAGACGTGCATCATCAACTGCTCATGTGCAAAGATGGAGAATTGCATGTAATAACGTATTTGGTCTGTTTTTTTCCCTCTTCTAATTCAAATCAAGATTTTAAGTGTTTTTCGTCAGGATCTATAACCTGAGGACCGTGGATGATTTTATTTCTCCAGCTCTGGCTGTCATGACAAAAATGTCGACATAAAATGATCACCTCCAGAGCAGGAACCACGTCCACAGAGATCAGCTCGTCACTGCAGTTTTCAGTCCTGAACAGACAAAGTCACGGCCGGCGAGTTGGGACGCTTCCTATTCACCTCCCAGCGACAGCGTTTATCAGGCACTGCAAACGAGGACAGGTGAACACACACAGGTTGTAAGAATCTTGATTTTATGGTTCCAAAAGTGGGATTGAGGTCAACAAATATAAAAGAGAGAGAGTCCTGATATCTCCACCTCGGCTGATTGAGCACAGACGTGAACAACAAGAACAGGAAGCAGAGGGAGAAACCAGATGATTGGCACAAACAACAGCAGATGAGAGGTGAAAGGTGAGGACCACACCTTAGTAGGTCTTCAGGAACTTGCGGACCATGCGATGCATCTCACTCAGGATCTTGCTCGATGACAGCATGCGCTCATTCTCCAGAAGAAAGGCCTGTATGGGGCTCCGGGTGGGCCGGGCAAAATCGATCCGGTAGAAGAGACCGCCATCGAGCTCTGTCATGTTGAGGCGTGAAGGAGCCTGAAGCTTCAGCATCATGTCAAAGTCATTGGGGCTGTGGATCTGAAGCAGGAGCAGGGATACAACACAACGGTGGTGTTGCCTGTTTTACTTGTGTACTTTCTCTCTCCTCTCTCTGCTGCCGGACCATTTCATACAACAGCAATGTAAAGCAGGTGGAGCACAGTAAAGGATTTACAGTAACTTGATTTGGTTTAAAAGCAGTTTCATTTCATAGGACAGGGAGAAGGACAAGCTTGGTGAAAGAAATGTCTTGACTTTATTGGTGGTAGTCACACTCACTACTGCAGCAGGAGGTCACCAATACAGAAATTACAGTCCAGCTGTCCTTAAGAGCTAGTATACATTAGGGATGAGTTTCCTTGCTGTACCGTTTTCTATGCGAGGGATGTTGGCTTGACTGTCAGTTTCGTGTATGACCCACATTCAGGTGTCAGTTTCAGATCCACTGTTCACTCATCACATAATTTTGGAAAATCTGAAGATAATGGAACAGTCTTTTAGGTTGCCTCAGGCAAACAAAACCTGTTGGGCCCATTCTGAATCCAATCCAACTGTTGTGCATTCAAATCTACATTTAAAATGCATAAAAATGTAAAACGAATGGCATGTCTTAACACTGAGGTCGTAGCTAGTCATGGTGTTGTTGTCCAGATGTTGTCCAGAACTTCCCTACCAATAACTATAGCCTCTGTAAATATCGAATTGAATTTAGACATTTCTGACAACAAAAACTGAACATTTTAAGCTCTGTAAAGGCAGGTTTTATGGCAGAGCTGTGTTGAATTGATTGTAGGAGTGTCTGTGCTTGCTGTGATGTTTGAGTCAGTCATGATCTCACCTTAACTTTCTCAAAGTAGCTGCCGGTGGTGAGGAACTCAGCTGACTGAAAGAAAGGCTGATTGCTGCTGCTCCTCAGGAATTTCAGCAGGCTCTCTCGGAAATCGTTGACCACCTCCTCAGCCCAGCGGCGGTCTGTCTGCCGGATCTTGAGGTCTTTAGCGTTGAGTTTGATCCAGCTGGCCAGCTCTGGGGAGATGGAAACCGACTCCTCTGCAAAGTGGACATTACAGAGGAGACAATATCAAGAACTTCTTCAAATCTTCAAAGCATTAAGAGCATGCTAACATTCAGCAACAAGCAGCCATGCCAGCAGGCTAATGGCAGGTATTTTCGGATTAAACTGCAGTTTTTTTTATACACTGCCTCACCTGCTGGCTGTTGCTGAACTTTCTGTCTCTGTCTTGCTGATGTGAGGCGTGGAGGACTCTGCCTTCCTCTGGCGTCCTGGTTTCGCTGCACTGCTTCATTCATCCAGTGGTGGAATATAAGTACATTTACCTGAGCGCTGCAAATTTGAGGTACTTGTACTTTACCTGAATCCTTTCTTTTCATGTCTACTCCATTAGATTTCAGAGGGAAATATTGTACTTTCTCTTCACTGCATTTATTTGAAATATAACTGAAGTGATTTTTTTGATGAATCAGTCAATTGGCAGGACATTTTCATGGTTCCAGCCTCACAAGACCTGCTGCTTCTCCTCCTCATTATTTCAACAATATTAATTCATTTTACATTACTCTGGATTTTTGGTTGGACAAAACAAACACTTGCTCTGGATAATTTTCAGAATTTTTACGAAGCAAACAATCAAGTAATTAATGGAGGAATCAATCAGCAGATTAATCCAGAATGAAAATACTCATTTTCTTACAGTCCTGTACAAAGAGTTCAAAATGAGCTCCACCTCAACCAACTGCAACCGTAAAATCCTGCTTGTACATTAATGAATAAGTCACAAAAATCTAAAAATACAGTCAACATTTACATTCAGTACAGTGTTGCTTAATGGTTACTGATTATGTGCCCTCTAAAATAGCGAAAAAAGAAAAAAAAAAAGAGAAGCTCTTTTGAGCTTCATGGCAAAACATTTTTGTGTTCAAGTGTAGCTTTTGGTCAATGATTTGCTTTAATAAAAAAAGCTACAAATTTTAATTTCTTTGAACAAAACATTGATGCATTTACATATTTTATAAAAAACAATATTTTTAATAATCATTTTTGATTCGTTCAATCATGGAGAGTAAACAGTGTCGGAATTGTGTATACGTGTTTTAGTATTTTTAGCAGAATTACCTCAAAATGCATTGCTGTGAAATTTGGTACAGCCACTCATGGTCTCCAGAGGATGACTTAACTTTAACCTCCTGACTTTTTAACTAGCACCATCAGTCAAAATTTAATTCGTCTTGCATTTGGGTTTACGCCCAAATAGATGCAAATACAGACTAAACTAGCTAATATTCCCATCAGCCTCAGCTGCACTTTGTGTTCAGTCCTGATTAGGAAATGTTAGCATGCTAAAAGGCTAAACTAAAATGATGAACATGGCAAACGATCTAAACCATGTACAAAGTTTACCAACCATTCTAGTAGATTTTAAGATAGTTCACAGTTTAGCCTGTGTGAAAAGTTTGACCTTCTGGTGGTGCAAGACTATCATCCTCTGGGCACCATTGATATCTACTTGGAATTTCATGGCCAACCATCCACTAGTTGGGAAGATGTTTTAGTCTGAATCAAAGCAGTCGACCAACAGATCACCTGAGGGACCAGGTGATCACTGGCATCAATAAAGCCATGTTGTTGGCAAAAAGATCAGTAGGAAGTACTTTTACCTCCTCAGAGGATCTCTGGCTTGTTTGGTTTGGAGTTTATTCCAGTAATAATTAACACAGTATTTGAAATCAGCCTTTCACAGTAGGTATGAAGAACCTTTAACGCTGACCCAACCTGTGGTGTCAGCTCTGAACCTTGGTTAGATGACTGACAATCACTGTATCCTGGAAACTGTCTTTCAAACCAAAATGATTTTCAGTCTTGAGCTGATAAAGTTGGAGGCAGCTGACCAGAAAAAGAAAGATGAATACTGCTGGGTGCTTGTTTTGGATGCCTGAACTAAGGATGGATTCACCGTGAGTTATATTTGTGTTATGGAGAGAAACACTTTCAACTTGAAAATCTACAAGGATACAGTACATTTGTTGAAAACCGGACAAAATCGACTATTTAATTTCCAATCATTTACTTACTAGTTTGTGTTTTGTCTTTAAACAACATTAAAACAAGAATGTTAGATATCTCAGTACCTTAGATATCATGGCTTTAAAAATAGAAACACAGGTCATCTGAAGACACTGTTGCATTGCGATAAATTGTAGCAGCACAAGCATAGCTAATTCCACAATAATCCACTTAAGGTAGGATAGAGGATGATGGTTTTTCTGGTTTGAAAAGAGAAACAAGCTCTTTTCCAGTAAAAGATCTAATCTAAATATATAGTTTTGTGCAAGCTGTTCAAGGTGAGTGTCCTGGGACAATCTACAACCTCCTAAACATCTGTAATGCTGTAATGCACTGATTAAATTTCCACTTAGAGCATGGATCAGAGTAGGATCATCAAAGATTTGTGCTCTTGCAAAATGCAAACATTCTGCATTTCTTGAGCCAAGACCAAATTTCATATTAGTAAAAGACATCTGGAGGTTGTCACTTAACAAAAGAACAAAAGATGCTTTCTTTAAACCACCAGAATTAAATTACTCATAAAAAGGCAAAATTTATGAAACAAGGAAAAAAACATATTCACTTGGTGTTGAATTTTTTTATTTTCCTTTCAGCCTAATAATTAATCGTAAAAGACACAAGCCTTCCTTTCCGGCGGAAGCTCTTCCGATGGGTTTTAATCTGCACGAGCCAGACGACCATGTTGGGCTGAGGACGGGATGGCGGCTGAGATGTGACATTTTGTTGGACGTCCTGCATGGGAATTCATTTCTTCTTTTCTGCCTTCTGTGCAGACTTGGTGACCTTTCCACTGGTGCCGGTCTTCTTTTCCACGGTCTTGATGACCCCAACAGCCACAGTCTGCTTCATGTCACGCACAGCAAAACGACCTGGGAGGAAGAGATGGAGAATAAAAGACATAAACAGGGGAGTTAAGAAAGGGCTGAAAAGATGCCACTGACATAATGCCATATATCACGTGCTCATTTTATGTCCTGACCTTATATTTTAAGAAGGTGTAAACACTGAAAGCTTTTGAAACTTCAGCTTCAAGTTTAAATTGGGCAGTTAAATTGTCAGATGCTATGCAAGCCCTGAAAGTCATCAGTCAAACCGTCAGTCCTCATCACACTGCAGCTTAAGAAAACACAAGAAAAAATCTAAATCAATTTGACAGCACATGCACAGCATTTGTGAGGCTGTGAACTGTGAAGACGCCACTCGGGACCATCTTCAGTGGCAGCAGGCACTCCGCAGTGGGCTGCTGACCTGCAAAATGACCTTGGCTCAACACTGAGAAGCAAGTGAAGAGGAAGCATGCTGTGCTGAAACCGAACTCCCAGGAACAGGCAATCTATCGTCTTCTAGGATTGTGATGAAGACAATTTGCAGTGCTTTTGTGTATTTGCAGTATGTTCTCTTGATGCTGTATTGCTTATTTCTTCATTTAAGCAGTTGAAATGTCAGTTTATGGGTTAATATGGAAATGCTTCAATTGTGACACATTTAAAAGAAAGCCCAACTCATTATCTTGACATCAAAATGGGCTGTAGCTTACAAATGCAGTAGACGAAGAAGAATTTTACTGACCCAGTGCAGGATAGTCAGAGTAAGGTTCAACAACCATGGGTTTTGAAGGCTCCAAGACAGCATTGGTGGCGTCTCCACTCTTGACAGTCTTTGGATTGTCCTCAATTTTCTTGCCGCTACGACGGTCGACCCTCTCCAAGAGCTCCCTAAACTTGCAGGCAATGTGAGCTGTGTGGCAGTCCAGCACAGGAGTGTAGCCCGAAGAGATCTGACCGGGGTGGTTCAGGATGATAACCTGAAATAATGGTGTTTAAGTGCATTTAGAAATGGTGATCAGAGTTCTCCCTCCCACACTCACTGTCATTGCAGTTCCTGTTTTTGGCCAGCAGAGGTTGACAGACATTTATGTTCACCTCGGCAGGAGTCACTCCTTTTACTCCATTTGCATATTTGCTCTGACTCACCTGGGCGATGAAGGTTTCAGCTTGCTTTGGGGGGTCGTTCTTGCTGTCACCAGCCACATTTCCTCGGCGGATATCCTTGATGGACACGTTCTTGACGTTGAAGCCGACGTTGTCACCAGGAAGAGCTTCAGGCAGGGACTCGTGGTGCATCTCCACAGACTTAACCTCAGTGGTCAGATTCGGGGGAGCAAAGGTGACAACCATACCGGGCTTCAGGATACCGGACTCAACACGGCCGACAGGGACAGTTCCGATACCTGAGAGAACAGGAGGCATGTTTACTTTTCTTAATTAGAACTCATTATAACCGAAGCACAGGACAGCCATCATACCCAGAATTACTTTGAAAAAGGGGCCACTTTATCTTACAACTCACCCTACAACAACATTATAATTACAATACAGAATGAACAAGGGGCTGAATTCCTGCACACTGTAATCCAGTTATGGAGCTTTCTCCCAAATATTCAGTGCTTTGTACTTTGTATTTTCAAGCTTTTAACAATGTAAGTTCCAAATGTATTTTTAAGATTAAGATTAAGATTTCACTTTATTAATCACTGCACACACACGCCATGCTTCGTGAAATTATTTTCTCTGCATTTAACCCATCCTGGTAAGTCTTCCTCCATGGCAGACCAGGAGCGGTGGGCTGCCAGCCGACGGCGGCGCCCGGGGACCCAGTTCCTCTTTGCCACCATTGGTCAGGTGGTGATCTTCTTGCATGTTTTTAGTGGGGTTTTATATGGAGGATACCCCAGATGAGCACGGGGAGAACATGCAAACTCCACACAGAAAGACCCTTTTTTTCCTCGAGCAGCAGGCACTGAAGGCATGGTGGAGGACACGCCACCAGCGCCCACAGCGAGATTCGAACCGGGACCTTCTAGCTGTGCCACCGTGCCACCTTTTGTCACCATAATAATCTTTAAACAAATTACACCATAACTTAATTGCAATAATGGCCCTGTTACCCCGTTCTCATGATTTTTCCTGTGTTTTTATTCAATACCAAAATCACAGTGGCTTGTAATTTTAAGTAAGTACTCTGTTATTTAAAAAATACTTAAACACAAAGTCAAACAGTTGCTACTGCCACACCCTTATCCTTACATACTTACTCCAGTATACTGCCACTAAGTGTTTGATTCACACTCCATATGCACGAAATAATATGTTGTCATTACATTTCACACTCTGTTACAGACCATGTGTGAAATGTAATAAACCGCTCTGTTCCAAATAAGAATAACATGTTTATATGTGTTATGTATTGGTTCAGGTGTTGTTTAAGTGTACAGTGATGACAAGGAAAATATCCAGCATATCCAGTTTTACCTCTGTGATGATTTTGTGCCTCTGGGTTTGATTTTGATACTGTGTGACTGTGTTCTGGGCCCTAGCAACATAGAAATACGAATGTTTGCTGTGTGCTGAATCTCAGCATGTGCACCAGATGCTGTGTGTTGGGATGTTTGTGAAGTAATATGATGTGACGTAAAATGAGGTGACATTACAGCACCTGACACTACTTACCACCAATCTTGTAGACATCCTGCAGGGGCAGACGGAGGGGCTTGTCGGAGGGGCGGGCAGGTGGCAGGATGGCATCTAGAGCATTGAACAGTGTAATTCCACTGGCATTGCCCTCCTTGCGCTCAATTGACCATCCCTTGTACCAGCCCATCTGCAGACAGATTTAAAGTGAGACATCAGTCCATGTTCTCAGTGACTGGGTTTACACAAGTTGAAAATGTCCTCACCTTGTCACTGGGCTCCAGCATGTTGTCTCCGTGCCACCCAGAGATGGGTAGAAACATCACAGCTTTGGGGTTGTAGCCGATCTTCTTGACGTAGGCGCTCACTTCCTTTTTGATTTCCTCGAAACGGGCCTCACTGTAAGGGGGCTCGGTGGAGTCCATCTTGTTGACTCCAACAATGAGCTGCTTCACACCGAGGGTGTAGGCCAGCAGGGCGTGCTCACGGGTCTGGCCGTTCTTGGAGATACCAGCCTCAAACTCGCCAGTACCAGCAGCAACGATCAGCACAGCGCAGTCAGCCTGAACGGGAAGACATTTCCTATAATTCTACACATCTGCACATTCTGCTGAAGCCAAAATTATGGCTGCCACATCATAAACTCAACTGAACACTTCATGCTAATTGTGATTATTTTTGCATAACTGTGTTTTATTTTGCAGCTTGATTCATCCTAATTAAGCTCTCGAATTGTTGTCCCTAATTGGAAAGTCTTTGGGCTAACAGGGATAGCACATGAGATCATTTAAAACTTGTTTGCAGCCGGTATGTGACCTGACCACCTGAGCTTTACTTCAACTTCAAAAAATGATAATGAAGTGATTTTCTAGGAATACTACCACTCCAAAATACTCGCTGCTTGTAATGTTGGCTTGAAAGATAAACATATACAGCCACTGCAGCATCTGAACACAAACCCTGATAACAACATTATCTTAGAACTAAATTATGAGTTGTGGTGTGATGTACAATGCTGAGAGTGATGAGTCAGTGCAGAGCAGGTTAAAAGGTGTGCCTTTACCTGAGAGGTACCAGTGATCATGTTCTTGATGAAGTCCCTGTGTCCAGGAGCATCAATAATGGTCACATAGTACTTGTTGGTCTCAAACTTCCACAGAGCGATGTCGATGGTGATACCACGCTCACGCTCGGCCTTCAGTTTGTCCAGCACCCAGGCGTACTTGAAGGAGCCTTTGCCCATCTGTGGAGGTCAAGAAGGCATGAACGGTGCAGCAAAACAGGGAGAATGACAGTTGAAATGTGATTAAAGTTCATCCAAACACATATTTAAAACAAAAACATTTCCATCGTGCAGATGCCCTTTTTAGAAACCTATTACTTTTTAAATATGCCTTTATATTTACTCATTTACTTTACTACAGCGTTCTCAAGCAATTTGTCCCGTGGTTCATTTACTGAATTTGCCTTTTGTGCCTTTTAAATCTATTTATTTTAGTATTTACTATAATATTCAACAATCCAAATGGGATATTTTTCTCAAATCCTTTGATTAAAGGAGGCACTTCCACAATTTCTAACACTCTTTCATATTAACATTGTGCCACCTCCTTGCATCATCCACAAAAAAAGCCTGGGTAAATGGTGTGGGGGGAGCTATCACGGAAGAACTGGACACAAGTCGAGACATCAGCTCATTCCTCCTCAGACTGTGTTGGACATGGCTTTTGCATTTTAAAGCAAGTTAGTTTAGTTTAGTTTACAGCCCCCACTAGGGGCCACCAAAGCTTTGATGCCTTCTTGATCTTCAAGGGGTTAAAGAAAATGTAATAATAATAATAATAATCTGGCTTTAATGTTAGAATTTAATTCATTTCTGTGTAGAAAATTAATGAAACCGTCCTTTTAAAATTTTATTTTTTAAGATCTCAAAGGATAACGGCACGGTGAAGACCTGAACACAGGCTATATTCACAGAGCCATCCTTTCTGCCATACATGCTGCTGAACGCAGGCTCCTACCCACTGCTCCTTAATGAAAGATGTTATGCAGTGCCAACATTTGGAAAAATGTAATTATCATTGAAAGACATTTTTTGAAGACAAATTCTGACCAGATCTGGCAACCCTTTATAGACCATTTCAGAAACAATGCACTGACCCTTCCACACAAATTAGCCTGGTTTATAATCAGGGGCGAGGCTTGTGGACAGGCAAGCCAGGCAGTTGCTTGGAGCCCCGGGCCACTAGGGGGCCCCCAGTCACTTATTTAAAACAACGATTATTGACCTCACTCTGAGAACCACTAATCTATTTTGTTCAGTATTCATCTCAAATGTCCCAGAAATTGAGCATTTATGTGTGCAAAAACCAAATTTTTGCAGTGTGCACAGGTGGGGTGGGGGCCCAAGAGACCCTAGCAATGCCACTGTTTATAATGGTCAGAGATGACCATCGAATATTTCCTCCATAAAGCAGAGGTCTATTTTGTGCTTATATTATCATTTCTACCACTTACATATTCTCGCAACTTTATTTTTGTAAACCTTTTTTGTGTATAATGTACATATAGTTGATATTTATTTCTATTCTTTAGCCTTTCCTTGGTACTGACTGTAACAGAGTAAATTCCCCAGCGTGGGATCAAGTTACAGCGAAATGTATTGTATATTATTTCAACATAAACGTCTTTTAAAAAATCTACATATCTACGGATTGCAAAATAAACGAATTAAATAATGTCTGTCGACGTGACTAATGGAGACAACAATTATGAAGTCCACTAAAAGTGTCTATGCCACCGACAGGCTCAGACTGTTATAAGAAGTGTCTGACAACATTATGGACCGGGTCCCTGCACAGATACATTTTTGTTTCAGAGATGTTCATTAACCAGAAACACCCGTGAAATTGCTCTCACCAAAGCCATCCGGCTCCATTCACAAAAACAGTAATTTTATCCTCATAAAACCATCCAAACGCGACGAAAACAAAACTAAATAAATGAATAAAATAAAAAAGTAAAATATTACTACTACTACTACTACTACTAATAATAATAATAATAATAATTCTTGGTTCGTCTTTCACTGTTGCAACGATCATCAATAATTGTAGATTAGTTGAAATAAAGTCTTAATTCACCGAATCGTGAGAGGAGCGCGAGACAGGGCGGACATCCCGGAAGTAAGGGAGGAAGCGGAGCGATGATTTTCACATCTAATTTTAAACATCTGCGTAGATTTCAACACATTTCCCCAGTGAAACGAAACAAAAGAAAAGAAAAACAAAACAGTAATTACTGGACAATAGAAACTGGTTTTATGACTCCTGTCCGTCCATATTAATGTTCGTAATTTTTTTTACGACTCGAATATAAATTAGATATTCGAAAGCCCCAGTTTAAGCGCAAGTCATTAAAGCACAACTGACCTTTTCGATCATTTAAAAATTTCCACATTTTTAAATTCTTATTCATATTTTTATTTTCACCTTTAACTTCCATAACTTGTTTTCTGATTAATGTTGTCTTAAATGTTCATGTTGAACGGAATTTACAATAACTGCAAACTCATTTGCAGTACTCTTTTTTTGCGTACATGATAACTCACTTGTCAGAAAATCAATTTTATTTCTGTTTTGAGTTTTATTTATTTATTAATTTATTCATTTTTATTCAAGGTATTCATTTTCTTAATGATCAACGCAACTCTTTAAATCTGAAAACCCCAAAGAGAAAATAGGTAGCTGTAACATTTGAAACCTATTTATCAAAAGTATTTTATGTACATAACTGGAATTACTCCATTGTGAGTCTTCTGACATTATTAATTATTAAATAAGCGCCCTTTACATAATATTGTTTATGCTGATATTCTCAGAAACCAGTTATTTCATAGGTATTTGAGACTGATTGTCAACTTTTTTTATATATATTAGTAACATTATTACACTTATTGCACATTTGGTCTACTTGCACAAAATTTTTTGCTGTGAATACTGTTTATATACTTAGTTATATTGTATTTTTATTATATTATTATGATATTATATAATATGTATTATATATTAGAATACATATTATAGAACAATATTTAGTTTTACTCAGTTCTATTTTTATTTTTATTCCTGTTTATATTTTTTGTTACGTTTTCTAAATAATTGTGTATACATCCTGTGTTTGCTGTATGTTTAATTGCTACTGCAACAAAATAATTCCCCAAATTAGGATCAATAAAGAATCCGTCTAAGTCTTAGTCTTATAGTTTTAATTTGTATGTTAAAAACGTAACTGCAACTCATTTAAACAGGAGTATCCGTTATTTTTTTAAAAGTATAATTGCCTTGATAAAGATAGTACACAAACTCCAACAGTAGGTGGCAGTAAACCAAGCAAATTTGGGAGTAATTGCATCAGCCACACCTGCTTTCCACACCTATAATGTCACAGTGTGGTTTTCAATACAGTCACCAACCTCAGCAGCTTCCTTCTCAAACTTCTCGATGGTTCTCTTGTCGATTCCTCCGCATTTGTAGATCAGATGACCGGTGGTGGTGGACTTTCCGGAGTCGACATGGCCAATGACCACGATGTTGATGTGGGTCTTTTCCTTTGGCATTTTGAGTTACTAGTTCTAAACAACATGGAGAGCAGTTAAATTGTCTTCAAAATGAAAACTCCGAAAATGAGGTGAGCTCAGATTGCCACAATTGCTTAAAATCAGTTGTACCAAGCAAATGGGAAAAGTTGTACCAAGTAACTTTAGGTTACCCAAAAGCAGTAAGACCACACTGTAAAAATACACCTTAATAAGTAACATTTAATGTTCCCATATTCACTCAAGTAAAAATAGATAATGAGAAGTGAAAGTTAGCATAAAATGGAAATTCATAAGTGAAGAGAGAACCTTAAGATTGCTCTTAAGTACAGTACTTGAGTAAATGTACTTCGTTACTTCCATCATTACATAACACAACTGAACAATCAATATATAGGCTGATGATAATCCTACCTTAATATGACAAAAGCAATTTAAATATGTGCAACAATAGAAAAGCTCTGCTTTAATAAAATAAAACCTACATCATGTAGGTGATGTAGGTTTTGTTTCATTTTATGCTTTCAGCTGCTAACTGGTACCACAAACCAGAAGAAACCAATGCAGAGTATTAATTAAACCTTTAGAAATCATGATGGACTATCCCACAATGGAATCCATAAGAAACCATCATAGTCTGTTAGAAAGCAAAGATGTAATCAAAACCATAGACCACTGTGGTGTTAAATAAGTTTGCATTTCTTGTTGAAACAACCAGTTCAATGGAACAATAGAATCATCTGAACATGTTACAGGGTTGTAACTCACCTGGTTGAAAAGCCAAAGAAAGGTGGTGGATGTCTGCTGGCTGCTGCACGGTAAAGACCGTCACTCTGCTTGTCAAGGCATTAAAAAGTGATGTAGGTGACGCCTTCTCCTGCTCCTCCTCCTCCTCCTCCTCCTCCTCCCCCCATCTCTTCCTCCTCCCCCTCCACCTGCAATTGTGTCTGCACTGACAAGGTGTAAAAGGTGTTTGTTGCAAAGGTCCACCCACAAATACTTATTCTGTCAGCACTGTTTGCTATGGAAAATGCATACATACATAGTTGGTTAACCAGTCTGGCTCGTCTGTTCTTTGTTGTTCCATTTTACTAGTGTTCCTCCCCTCCTGGAGGGTCTCTTTTGAAACTCCTTTGCAGCTCTGTCACACATAACAACTATATATACATATATATTTAAACATACACACACATATTTATACATCCTGCGTGGGAATTTCTTCTTGTCTGCCTTCTGTGCAGACTTGGTGACTTTTCCACCACAGCCATCAGGAGATGGACAAAAAAAAGAGAGAAAAAAGTTTATGAGAGGCTTAAAAGATGCCTTTGACATGAGTCTGCTCTGTGTTAAAGGTGCAGCTGTTGGGTGGTGAATGTACAACCCCCTTTCCAAAAACATTGGAACACTGTGTAAAACAGAAATAAAACAGAATGTGATAACTTGCTATCCCTTTTTGACATATACTCCATTGAAAACGGTACAAAGACAATATATTTAATGTTTGACCTCATCAACTTCATTGATTTTTGTAAATATATGCTTATTCTGAATTTAAAGCAAGCAACACGTGTCAAACAAGTTGGGGCAGGAGCAACAGAAGAAGACCGGGAGGGTTGTGGAATGCTCAAATACACCACTTTGGAGCATTCCACAGGTAAACAGGTTCATTAGGAACAGGGAGGCTCAGTCACTCACAAGCAAGGGTGGCACAGGGTTCAGCACTTTGTGAACACATGACTGTTTAAAGGATATTACTTCATGGACTCAGGAACACTTCATTAAACTATTGTTGGTAAACACAATTTGTTTGTAAATTATTGCATTCCGTTTTTCACAGTGTCCCGAATTTTTTGGATTCAAGGTTTGTGGAGTGCACATTATAACACTTATAAGTACCTTTAACAAAGTAATTAAGTACAAAAAGTATCAGTAGACAAGTAAGTAGAACATTTAGTGTCAAATACAAACAAACGTGTATAAAATATTTACAAAAGCTTTCACAAAAAGAAGGACTTTTAATATGAGATTTAAAAGGGGCCAGAGACTCATAGTGAGTTCAGAAGGCAGAGAGTTCCATACTGTGGGAACTTCTCAAGCAAAAACCAATCGGACCGAAAAGAATGACTTCAGACGAACCATCATTAAATTCAAGGAAATTCTGGGACATCCAGGACTTGATATCAGAGAGGCGGTATATGAGATTAGCTAGGATCCTAGGATCTGTGGGCTTTAACAGCATGTGTAACAGAGTGTCATCGGCATAAAAATGTTAAAAAAGCATAATGATTTTGAATAACCTGGCCATGAGATAGCATGAATATAGAAAACAGAGGGGGGGCAATTACTGAACCTTGAGGAACACCAAAATTCAGGTGAGCTGTCAAGGAAGACAAGAAAAAGTTCTGTTGGAGAGTTAAGTGCATAAAAAGCTGAGAGCCGAGTCCTTGATGCCTTCCCAGGTCTCAAAACGATGTAAGAGGATCCTGTGATCGACTGTGTCAAAAGCAGTGCTTCAATCTAAGAGAACTAAAATCGAGTGGTCTTCTCTGACTGCAGTTAGCGGTAGGTCATTAGTAACTTTAACAAGTGCTGTCTCTTTACTATGAAGTGCACTAAAACCAGACTGAAAACTGCCAAAAATATGAGTATTATTCATGAAAGACATCAGTTTGGAAAAAATTATTTTCTCCAGAACTTTAGATAAAAACATTTGGAGAGTGGTTTGTAGCTACTTAGAGACAGGGGCTCCAAATGAAATGAATTTTTAACAGTGGGTGAACAATGGCATGTTGAAACCTGTCTGGAAAATGACCCAAGGCCAGGGAGCTGTCAAAATGCAAATCTCCAAAATAACAGGGCCAACAGTGGGGAAAACCTCCTTGAGCCAGGATGATAGTCGGGATGATAACTAAGGCACAGGAGGTGATGGGTGCAACTAGGTAAAAGCAGCAGAATTGACATGCAGAGCAGGAAGAATGGGAAGGTCTGGCTGGGTTTAGGACTTGATGTCCCCCACTGTCTTCATAAAATGAGCAAGAAAGTTACCAGTCTGTACTTGCTCTGAAGTTTTACACCACATTCACCTTAAAAACTGGTCTTCCTCACCTCCTGGAGTGTCTCTTTTGAAACACCTTACACTTATATACCTATATCAGAACAGAATAAGTGATAAAAGGTCTAAAACCTATAAATAATCTTTGAATTTTGACCTTATTATAAGTGTAATTGAAAAATGCTCTACTGTGTTTATGTTTGAAGCCTCTGGAGGAGTGCTGCTATGGTTTGCAATCAAGAAATTCTTGTAATGAAACAGCAAAGAAACATCTTCATTTGGCAATGTTTAAGATTTTTATTGTTTTGGTTTCAACTTAATTATGAGCGTAGTTTCCCCTAAAAGGCACAAGCCTTCCTTTCCTGCGGAAACTTTTCCGATGGGTTTTAATCAGCATAAGCCAGTCCTTGAGTAGAGAGCTCTGCCTCAGAGAAGACGGCGCCGGGTGGCAGGGAAGAAGAGGGGATGGGGAGGCCCGCTGCTGCTGAGACGCGACTTTTGGTTGGACGTCCTGCATGGGAATTCATTTCTTCTTGTCTGCCTTCTGTGCAGACTTGGTGACCTTTCCACCGGTGGCGGCCTTCTTCTCCACGGACTTGATGACACCGACAGCCACGGTCTGCCTCATGTCACGCACAGCAAAGCGACCTGGGAGGAAGAGATGGACAAGAAAAGAGAAAATAAAGTTGACGAGAGGCTTAAAAGATGCTTTTGACATGAGTCTGCTCTGTGTTGAAGGTGCAGCTGTTGGGAGTCACAGTTATTGTTTGAAGGCAAGCTTAGGGATGATAAATCCACAAGGATGTCCATCTGTCTTCACAAATTTATAATGATTTCCACGATCAATCTATGATCATATTAATGATGAATAATTGATTCGTGATTAAAAGCTTATAGCGTATTCATGTTTGACTCTATTACAGTGTCATTCAAATAAGCAACATGAGCTATTCTAACAGCACAAACCAAGTAAATTTTGTGTTTTATTTGTGTATTAAATACACAACAGTAATTAATCTGACTTTAGCTCCTTATAAAGTCGACATTCATTCATTTAGAGTCATGTTTTCTGTCCACCTGATGAAAGGAAGTCAAATATTGACTCTCTTTTAGCTCTGTCTTTGGTCTCCACCATCCTAAGAGAAGTATCTGGCTCTCTAGAGCTACTTGCTGCAGTACAGTACGTTTATCAGCTAGTTGCTAACTGTGTCTGTTGTGTGGTGTTAGGCAGGCAGCATACTGTGGGTTTATCAGTGTTGTATCACTGATAACAGTTGCCTTCAGAGTTGAGTGCAGGAAACAATTAGCCGAAAGAAGCTAAAATGCACAGGAAGAGCAAACTATTCCTTATATAAAAATATTGATCAGTGCAGCCCTTAAACAGACCTTTTTCACAGTAGAGCAGAGTGCAACTGATCATATAATGGCTCGGTTCAATTTAAGCAAAACCAGGATGCACTAAACCAGGGCCCTGAAACCATCAGAGTGGCATGCAGCTGCCATTAATGTTATTAATTACACCTGTGTTCATCCTGCTATGAAATGTCAAAATGGCTGCCATGAAAAACTGCTAAGAAGTCTAACAGTTGGCAAAACTGGCAAACAGAGCTTCACTCACCCAGTGGGGGATACTGGGAGAAGCTCTCAACACACATGGGTTTTCCAGGCAACATGGTGATGATGGCGGCGTCTCCAGACTTGAGAGCCTTGGGGTTGTCCTCTAGCTTCTTGCCGGAACGACGATCGATCTTCTCCTTGAGCTCGCTGAACTTGCAGGCAATGTGAGCGGTGTGGCAGTCCAGCACAGGGGCATAACCCTGGGAGATCTGGCCAGGGTGATTCAGGATGATGACCTACAGAAGGAGAGACATGGAAGGAGGTTTAAAAGAGCAACATCTAATATTTAGATCATTGAGCCAGGCTGCTAGGATCTGTGGGTTTTAACCGCATGTATAAATGACAAAAAACATGATGATTTTGAAAAACCTGGCCAAGAGGTAGCATGTTTATTGAAAATGGAAGGAGGCCAAGAACGAAACTGTGGGGAACACCAAACTTAAGCTGAGCTGTTGAGGAAGACGAATTCCTCAGAGTGACAGAAAAAGTTCTGTTGGAGAGTTAAGTGCGTAAAAGGCTAAGAGCGGAGTCCTTGATGCCTACCCAGGTCTCAAAATGATGTAAGAGGATCCTGTAATCGACTGTGTGTCAAAAGCAGTGCTTAAATCTAAGAGAACTAAAATCAAGCTGTCACCTCTGCCTGCAGTTAGGTCATTAATTCAATTCAATTTTATTGATATAGCACTAAATCACAACAGAAGTTGTCTCAGGATACTTTCCATATAGAGCAGGTATAGGCCATGCTCTTTATCATCAGAGACCAAAGAATTCCCTCATTAGCAAGCACTTGGCGACAGTGGTGAGGCAGAAACCTCAGGTAGAACCAGAATCTGGGTGGGCGGCCATCTGCCACGACTGGTTTGGTTAGAGAGAGAGGAAGAGACAGATTAATATATATTAATATCCATAAAATACACCAGTTGGGAAAAAATCCTTCTGTAAAACTTAAGATAAAAAAGTTTAGAGCAGTCTGTAGTCATTTAGAGACAGTGGCACCTGATGAAGATTTTTTAGCACTGGGTGAAAAATGGTGTGTTGAAACATGTCTGGAAAAGCACCCCAGGTCAGGGAGCTGTAAAATGCAAATGTGCAAAATAACTGGGCCAACGGTGCGGAACACCTCCTTTAACAGCTTTGGCAGGATGATATCTAAGACACAGGAAGATGAGTAGAGTAGTGGGAGATTGTATTCTCCAACACTGACATTGTGAAACTGGCTAAAAGCAGCAGAATTGATATGGTGAATGGAAAGAATGGGAGGGTCGGGCTGGGTTTAGGACCCGATACCCTCCACCTCTTTACAAAGCAAGAAATCCTTTGAACAGCTCAGCATCAGGTTACAGGAAAAGAAGGAGGTGTAAAAAACCAGACCGGTTGGTACAGGAGTTATTCTCCCTGAGGGGTAGCTGTGAGGAAACTGACTGCCATGTAGTCAAACAGGAACACTCAGTGGTGTTGCTTTACATTCACTCTGCTGTGTTCTGGCATAAGCTGAAAGGCGAATGCACTGTTTCACAGAAATACTAAAGCGAACTCAGAAAGTGAGTCAAATAAAACACTAAGTAGCAGATGGTAGTTCTAGAAATGTGATGACTCCATGTCACAGTCCACATGCATGGCACAGGTGATCCTCTGGGATGGCCAACAAATGTAGCTGCTAAGGGACAGTAGTTTCATGGGAGAACCAGTACAATTGTATCACTGCCACAGTTGGGTTGCTTTCTCAAGCTCAGCTGTGTCGATGGAAATGTAAATACACGTATATCATGGCACTAATTACACTGCCACTCGCATCCAAATGTTAACTATCTGCAATAAACTCCACCACTTCATACCACGTATGAAAGGCTTGAGGGTTTTTCATTTGAAACAAGGGCTTTTAATTTGAAATGGACACAGGAAGGGGCCACACAGTTGAGTTAGAGTTCCTCCGTTTTCTGGTGGGCCAGCATGGACCCACCTCTGTGGAGCTGTACCCACTGATGAAACTCCTTTTTGCTTGGATTCTACTTCTACTTCCTGTTCTTCCTCCCTGTGGGATTCAAACTCTCACCAGAACTGTGTGTACATTACAAAAATCTGACATTTCGTATGGCCAAGGTTACAAATGTATGTTCCTGCATTGTGAAAATATGAAATATTTTATCTTGAGTTTTTCTGTCACCAGTATTTTGTATTTTATTTTGAGAAATTCATTTTTCGGGGTATTTAGTAACAAGATACAAGTTGATGTGCTTTTGCCATGGCTCAGACTCACCTGGGCGGTGAAGTTTTCAGCTGACAGTGGGGGGTCGTTCTTGCTGTCACCAGCCACGTTTCCACGGCGGATTTCCTTGACGGACACGTTCTTGATGTTGAAGCCGACGTTGTCACCGGGGAGAGCTTCAGGCAGGGACTCATGGTGCATCTCCACAGACTTCACCTCAGTAGTCAGGTTGGGGGGAGCAAAGGTGACGACCATGCCGGGCTTCAGGATACCGGTCTCCACACGGCCGACAGGGACAGTTCCGATACCTGAGAGAGAAGAGGAGCCGAAATATTTGAGTGAACTGTGTTATTTTTTGATCAAAAACTTAAAGAGCTGTAAAGTCCGCGCTCAACAGACCGTTCTTTCAGCAACAATCTTCTGAACATGTCTGATTTAAGATAAGACTTTATTGATCCCACACCGGGGAAATTAAGTTGTTACAGCCAGCAAGAATTACAAAAAGCAAAAACAGTGGCACCAAAGGGCCAAGATAAAAAAAAGTGTACAGGATACAGAATAGAAAAACAACTGTGTATGTACATTATGTACAGACTATAAAAATACTAAAGGCCATTAAAAATCATATTGCCCATAAAAATACTAATGCTAAAATTCTTATGAGAAAAACTACTGATGTCATATGTTGTATTGCGCTTGAGAAATCCTAAGTATGTATATGCTATATGCTTAGAACTGCACCAGTGCCATACATGTCAGGCAGATTTACAGGTGAGCATCAGGTGTGCACTGCTAGTTTCTGGTAGGCTCTTTCCCCCTCTGTGGTTCGTCTGTCTGACGTCACTGCAAAGCTGTCTGGATCCACTCCCACAACGCATCGTTTTGCATTCAGCAGAGGCTGAGTGAACGGAGTGACATGTCACTTGAGAGTCTGCAATTACACTGTGAGCTGCTTGCTGTTACTGTTGTACGCCCAACTTTCAGGACTTCAGGTGAGCAGCTTGACTCTGTCTCTGTTGGCACTTTGTGACTGTGGTGTGGACCAGGGTTTTTATGGTTTGCCTATTTTCATCTCTAGTTATAAAAAGATGATTGCCATCAATGTATTTTTGATATGTAAATTAACCATTTTCAGACACTGAATATGTGACACTGCAGGCTTCATCTATTTGTTGAAATAATGGCTTTTTGTCATTCAGGCATCAGTATCTTTTTTCTGTGTATAGGCTTCATTCAGACATGTTCGCATGAAATTTGCAAAGTTTGGTACTCAATTAGGAGCAGTTGCTTGACTGGAGGGCTTTAGTGGACTGAAAAGGAATGATCTGAAGAAAGAGGAGTGTTTTCTGTTCTGACACGGGCTGCATGGACATTGTTTGAGAAACCTTTTTTCTCCTTAAATTCATGATGATCACAGAAGCTCGTCCTGCATTTTACAGTCAGACTACTGATGAAACTCCTCATCAATTTTATTCATTACATAGAGAATAAGGCTGCCGATTTTATGGTGCACAATAGGGTTGGGCGGTAATACGGTATCTCCGGGTATTGAAAAAAGCGACGGTGTCCGCTTTATTACGGTAATTAAAAAAACAACTGCTGCGAAGTGCGCGTCTTCATAATCAACGCGTTTCTCCAGCACCTCTGTCTGTGCGGTTGAAGACGGTCTGAAAGTGATGGCACAACTTTTTATGAACAATGCAATTGTTCATTGTCAAAAAATGTAACACTAAAAAAAATTATTAGGAAACGATCATAATTGCGCAACACGTGACAGCCTCTAGTCATTAGAAGAAGAAAAAAAAAACAGATGGGTGAACACAAACGAGTTGGTCCTGCCCCCGCAAAAAAAAACAAAAAACAAAAAACTAACCGAGTCAGTTTGGCTGCATTTCAGACGAAGACGAACATCTCCTCCTTCCGTGGAAATCAACCTGTAGCCGCTCCTCTGATGGCAAACGTGGCCCGGAAGTACCTTTGCATGTGCGCCACGTACCCGCCATCAGTACCGCAGGCTGCGAAATGTCAATTCTCAAACCCCAACAAGTAATAGACTTGAAAATAGCCCAGTGTTCGCGTGTTTTCGTTATTATTTGATAAGCCAAGTTATCAGGTTAGTTGACCCACGCCTGAGAATTAATGTAATGTCCTTGCACTATTCTTTATTTACCTTAGCCAACCCGCACTCAGCACTCACACCCATCGAGTGGTATATGTACATCTGTACACTGTAGCCACCTTGTGGCAGGAAACGGTATAGCAACGATTCTCCAATGGGATTTCTAATTAGCTGGCACCGCAGAAGATTTAACGGTATTAAACATTGTTTAACGCCCAAACCCTTGAGCACAGATAGACAAGATGTGAAGTCAAGAATGGAGTTAACCCCCTACAGTATTTGTGTATTTGCTCACATGGTCTATATAAGCATTTGGTTGGATATTCATGTAATAGAGAGTGCTGATTGGTTCTACCTCTTTTTCCTCAAACTGTGAGGGCTTGTGTAAACTGACATCTGACATGACGTTGACTTTTACCTAAAGCAGACTTCGGCACTTTGATGCTAAATTGCCACCACATTTCCTGTAACAGCAGATGTCTGAACGGGGCTTCACAGTGCAGAGGCCATTAGCTTCTCTTTTTAAATCTGTTAGGATGAATGGTAGACTAGCAAAACATCAGTGTCCAGAGGCATTATATTGCTTTCCTTTCCTTTGATGTTTTATGAGGCATCATGATCTGATGCTCCTTACCGCCAATCTTGTAGACGTCCTGCAGGGGCAGACGCAGGGGCTTGTCAGTGGGGCGGGAGGGAGGCATGATGGAATCCAGAGCCTCCAGCAGGGTGACGCCAGTGGCACCGCCCTCCTTGCGCTCGATCTTCCAGCCCTTGAACCAGCTCATCTGAAATGGAGAATGTAGATACAGAGAGAGGACAGAGAAAGAGGAAAAAGTAATGGAGTAAGCAAAAGTTCTCAAGGATTGTTTTATATGATGATCCAAGAAATATTTCCCTTTAATTTTAGTAAAAAGAAATTATGCAAATCTGAGTCGCTGTCACAGATTTGTGATGGATTTATTAAAAGGAATTAAATGTAAAGAAAGGTCCAGGAGAGTCCATCTACCTTTACCAGCTGTATGTTGACTTGAGCTGAGCATGTAATGAGTGGCTCACCTTGTCACTGGCCTCCAGCATGTTGTCTCCGTGCCACCCAGAGATGGGGACAAAGGCAACAGTGGCGGGGTTGTAGCCGATCTTCTTGATGTAGGCGCTCACTTCCTTGGTGATCTCCTCGAAACGCTTCTGGCTGTAAGGGGGCTCGGTGGAGTCCATCTTGTTGACTCCAACAATGAGCTGCTTCACACCGAGGGTGTAGGCCAGCAGGGCGTGCTCACGGGTCTGGCCGTTCTTGGAGATACCAGCCTCAAACTCACCAACACCAGCAGCAACGATCAGCACAGCGCAGTCAGCCTGAACAGGAAGGATCGCGAAAAGTGTTTTTTATACAAAAAATCTAAGGCGGTGAGTCAGTACAGAGCAGGTTAAAAGGTGTGCCTTTACCTGAGAGGTACCAGTGATCATGTTCTTGATGAAGTCCCTGTGTCCAGGAGCATCAATGATGGTCACGTAGTACTTGCTGGTCTCAAACTTCCACAGAGCGATGTCGATGGTGATACCACGCTCACGCTCGGCCTTCAGTTTGTCCAGCACCCAGGCGTACTTGAAGGAGCCTTTGCCCATCTGTGGTGGTCGAGATGACACAAATAAAGGAGGACATAAAATGGGGAAAATTTAGGAATCTGCCAGAAAAGTTTGAGATTTTTCAATTAAAATCACGGCTCTTCATTGTGGAAAAACAACAACCTTGTCCATACAAAAGATTTCCTAACTGCTCTGAGGAAAGTTTCTGTTAATTACAATTGGTTTGTCATATAAAATACATTTCATGAAACCAGTGAGACTCATCTGCTTGTTACCTCTCGAAATACCAGGTGTCACCCACCACCCTGTACTCTGTTATCCAAGAGCAGTTTCTAAATCGGGGCTCACTGTAAATCCCACAGTTACATCACATTACATGGACAAGTTAATGCCTGTCTGTTCATCAGGTTTCTGATTCAAGGCTCAGTGAGAACACAAATACCAAACTTCAGTTCATCCTTCAGGCTGACTGTCAGCACTGTTAACATATCAATATTTTTAATCTAGACACCTTAGTTTAAACACATTTAGCACCTTTTTTTTCATTTAACAAAATATGCCAGACTACTAAATGCATCAGTGTTAAATAAGGCCATTTGCCTGAATAAAATGTAGTTAGAAAAGGATTTAGATAATGAAATATGTAATTAAAGAATGGCTAAATATACCTAAGATATATAAATAAAATATATAAGAATTTGACCAAGGATTTAATGACGATGTTGACACATTGTGGTAGATACACAAAAAGTATTTTCTAAGCATTTTCTCTCACTTGTCAGTTCTCTTTACAATTGATTTGTTTAAAGCCTGTTTAAACAAATCAGTGTTTAGAAATGTTTGTACCTTAATTCGATGGGTCTAAATATTTTTGTCGAATCCTTTGTATGGATTTTTACTTATTCTAGCATTTACTAAATTAAATACCTGTTAGGTAACAGTGGCTATAGTTATGAGGAAGTAGTTATTTAATATGATGCTGATTTTCCACTTTTGTAATAGCTTTATTAAACCTTGAATACGTTACAATATGGACAGTACACATATTTCTACAGTAGGTGGCAGTGTTTACCCAGTAATATCAATGAGCAGCTTCATTCACCACACCCGTTTCCACTCACTTATGAAGAAGAGTCCCTGTGTCTGCCTTCAGAGTCTCATTCATGTGTACTGCGGCCTGCCCCCCCCCCCCCCTTTTTTTTTTTAATGAAAGTTGAGGTGAATGTGTGTGGTGCCTCCACAACTGACCTCAGCAGCTTCCTTCTCAAACTTCTCGATGGTTCTCTTGTCGATTCCTCCACACTTGTAGATCAGGTGGCCGGTGGTGGTGGACTTTCCGGAGTCGACATGGCCAATGACCACGATGTTGATGTGGACCTTTTCCTTTCCCATTTCGATTTACTAGTTATAAACGACATGGGGAGTTACGCTGACTGTATCAGTATTATTTCTGGTTTAAATTTGTCTGAACTCGGTGGGATCATCGAGGTTATGATGACTAAGTGAAATGAGTTGCTAACGCAAGCAAACATACCAAGTATATCAAATAATAAGTAGTAATTAACGGTGTTTGTGGGTACTTAAAATTAGATGTTTTCTTTAAACTTATCTCTAAATTGTGCGAGTTCATTCGGGATCAGCAGGCGAGATCATTATGACACCAATGTGAAAACAGGTTGACATGATTAATACACATGTAGTACAACGTCTCGATTTCTCAGCCTTGTCGCAACTGCGGCATAAGCGGTTAGCTAACGTCAGCTAGCTGGCTGTTTAGCATTAACCCACGCACGAGACCAGCCCGTTTAACATGTAGCTGTGTGGTGTTACTGCGTCAACGCACATTTAACGCACTATTACTGACTTAACCACATACTCGTTCGGAGACTAGACTTATTGGATACGTTTATCTCGTAAGTGCTTTTCAATGCTCGTGCACGCTACCGGAAGGGAGACAGTGGTGAGTCACGCGCCATGTGCTCAATGCCGGCTGCCCGGCCTCCATGTTGCACCGCGAGTGCAGAGCCGCCATGTTACCAACTGATGCAAGCGCGTGCACAGTCACTGTAGAGACAGCATTGGGGTGGAAGGATGCGCGTTCACGAAGGCAGAAAGGACTACCATGACTGGCAGAAAGGAAAAAACCTGACAACTCCTTTACAGTTCAAGTTCAGGGTCACCTTTTTTAAGGTCCAGGATTTTGGTTTGTTATTTTTGTCATATTGTGCCTCAATTATGACAGATGAATAGACCACATGCTGTCTGATGTCCAGATAAGAAATTCAGAGGTGAGCTAGCATGTTTACCTTTTGTCAAACCAAACCATTATTTTTTGACAGACAAGCTGCCTCTGATTTTCTTCTAGATTCAGTTATATTCCTATAGACTAGGCCAACAAAAGCCAAGTCTAAATATCCTGACCTGAAAAACGCCCCAGCTCCTGTGTCGGCATGCATTTTTGCTACTTATTTTAGCTCTAAGAGATTAAAAAAGATGACATTTCACAAACCTGTGCCCAGCAATAACCAGACGTCCCCTGATTTAGAGCGGAGGAAAAAAGGACCGAATGTGAGCCGTCCACAGTTTTTATACTGAACCAGAGGAGAGGGAGGGGGCTGTGCATGCTCTTGTTGCTGTCAGACTGCAATAAGGGGTGCTATTGGCTGGGGTGGCATAACTCCTATCACGGCGATTGGATGACAAGTGTATCACTGCACACAGATAGCATGGTCAAAAACAGCTGCACCACAGAGGCTCGCCTATGACAGCTAAAAACCTGACACCAAGAGCAAAAGAGAAGGATAGACGAGCTAATTTCCATTTTTTCAAAGACATTTATTTTATTAGTTACCAGCAGCTTTCTTTCCAATTAATGTGGTTTTTTAACAGCGAGATACAGTTCTAAACCATTTCCAACTTAAAACTTAACTCAGATGAAGCACTGTCATGTGATTCAGGTATGTGACAATGCCACAGTTCTTTTTTCCTGCGGAAACTTTTGCGATGAGTTTTAATCAGCATAAGCCAGTCCTTGAGTAGAGAGCTCTGCCTCAGAAAAGATGATCCAGGATGGGGGTAAGGAGTGGCCCGCTGCTGCCGGCACACGTCTTGTTGCTGGGTGTCCTGTACGACCATTCATTTCTTCTTCTGGGCCTTCTCTGCAGCCTTGGTCGTCTTTCCGCTTACTTCCTTGGTCTCAACGCTCTTGATGACACCGACAGCCACCGTCTGCCTCATGTCACGCACAGCAAAACGACCTGGGAAGAGAAAAGGGGTGAGCAGTTAGTAACTGCATGTGTGCACTTCATGCATCTTCACTGTATTGTATAAAAAGAATTTCCAAAATCAGTGTATATAGTTGGCTTTAAACTTTATATAAAAAAAAAAAAAGAAAAAAAAAAAACATACCGAGGGGAGGGTAGCTGGAGAAGGGCTCCACAACCATGGGCTTCGTTGGAATCAGTTTGACAATGGCAGCGTCTCCAGACTTGACAAACTTGGGAGCGTCCTCAAGCTTCTTGCCAGAACGACGGTCGATCTTCTCAATTAGCTCGGTGAACTTGCAGGCGATGTGAGCTGTGTGGCAGTCCAGCACAGGGGCATAGCCTTGGTTGATCTGGCCAGGGTGGTTCAGGATGATGACCTGTGGACACATTTTGAATTAGAACTTGAATTAGAAACTCGACCCAACACTGAGAGCCTTTCCAATCATGGCTTTCACAAGCTCTTCCAAAATCACAATACAAACCTGGGCGTTGAAGGTGCCAGCTCCCTTGGGGGGGTCGTTCTTGCTGTCACCAGCCACGTATCCACGACGGATTTCCTTGACGGACACGTTCTTGATGTTGAAGCCGACATTGTCTCCGGGCACAGCCTCTGGCAGAGACTCGTGGTGCATCTCCACAGACTTCACCTCAGTGGTCAGGTTGGGGGGAGCAAAGGTGACGACCATACCGGGCTTCAGGAGACCAGTCTCCACACGGCCGACGGGGACAGTTCCGATACCTGAGAAAAATTATTTGTTGAAGCGCTAAAATGGTTTGAGAAGTTCCATTTAATCAGTCTTTTAGGAATAACATTACTCAGTCCTTACCGCCGATTTTGTAGACGTCCTGCAGGGGCAGGCGGAGGGGCTTGTCGGTGGGGCGGGCAGGTGGCAGGATGGCATCAAGAGCCTCCAAAAGTGTGGTTCCACTGGCATTGCCCTCTTTGCGCTCAATCTTCCATCCCTTGTACCAGCCCATCTGCAGACAGATTTAAAGTGAGACATCAGTCCATGTTCTCAATGACTGGGTTTACACAAGTTGAAAATGTCCTCACCTTTTCACTGGGCTCCAGCATGTTGTCTCCGTGCCACCCAGAGATGGGGACAAAGGCAACAGAGGCAGGGTTGTAGCCGATCTTCTTGATGTAGGTGCTCACTTCCTTTTTGATTTCCTCGAAACGGGCCTCACTGTAAGGGGGCTCGGTGGAGTCCATCTTGTTGACTCCAACAATGAGCTGCTTCACACCAAGGGTGAAGGCCAGCAGGGCGTGCTCACGGGTCTGGCCGTTCTTGGAGATACCAGCCTCAAACTCACCAACACCAGCAGCAACGATCAGCACAGCGCAGTCAGCCTTAAATGAAGATCAAATTTTAGATGCAAATACACTAAAGGAGAATGCAAATACAGTTCCGACTGAGTTTGTCATGTATAAACATGATCATTTACCTGAGAGGTACCAGTGATCATGTTCTTGATGAAGTCCCTGTGTCCAGGGGCATCAATAATGGTCACGTAGTACTTGCTGGTCTCAAACTTCCACAGAGCGATGTCAATGGTGATACCACGCTCACGCTCGGCCTTCAGTTTGTCCAACACCCAGGCGTACTTGAAGGAGCCTTTGCCCATCTGTGGAGGGATAAATTAAGTCACATTCCTTGAGTGTGGGCACACACTTTACCAACAGAGCCAATTCTGATATCTGTTATGTTTGTGATGTAGGAAAAGGATGCTGCTATAGGCTGTGTTACTAACCCCAAGTGTACATGACAACCAGTGTTCAGGCCTGAAGGGGTTGTCACAAAATGATTTCTCCTTAAATTCTGTGCTTGTGTATGCACTCCCTTTGGACTACACAAGCATCACACAGCTGATTTTGATCATACAACACATTCCACTTAATGCATTTCTACTATTACATTACTACAATTACATCATTTTCATAACTTGTAAAATATATATTTCTGAGCACAATTTGAGACATTTCTTCTGTATTAGTTTATTACACGTTTTGTCTCAACAGCCTGAGGCCTCTTGTATTGTATTCGTGCACAGTCATCTCTAAGCGCTGCTCGCGCTAAGCCCCACCCCGCGCGCGCGCACACAGTCGCTCCCGTCTCGTGCCAGGCGGCGGGGCTGAGAGTGGGCACGCTGACGCCGCCATCTTAACTCCTGGCTGTAACTAATTCACAGATAAGACGAAATAACCGCTCACCTCAGCAGCTTCCTTCTCAAACTTCTCGATGGTTCTCTTGTCGATTCCTCCGCATTTGTAGATCAGATGACCGGTGGAGGTGGACTTTCCGGAGTCGACATGGCCAATGACCACGATGTTGATGTGGATCTTTTCCTTTCCCATTTCGATTTATTAGTTTCTGTCACAATTAAAAAGAAAGACACATCCGTCAGCTCTAAGATCTTATCTCAAAATAATGTTATAGTGGACGCGCAGCCATTGTGTTTAAACAGAAAGTAATCTTAATGCTAACTGAAGCATGGCTTCCCCTTGAGCCGCTGAATTTAAACACCATTCTGACAGTAGTTTAGTGCTTAAAGAGCCGAAATGAGGCCACATTTCTTAAAAACTCTAAACGCCGAGCTCCGTTTTTAGACAGTTGACCGTTACTTTGCGGTGCTGGGCTCGGGGGCGCTCACAGGCGGAGGCTCCTAGGCCTCACTCGGCCACAGGCCAGGCGAGACACGTGTTACTCCATGGGCCACGTCGTATAAAGTTACAAAGATTGCCAAATATTCAGCACCCATTTTGTCCAGGCTCCCAACACCTGTCACCGGACGACACATGCAGTCGTTTCATGGAGGGAAAGAGGAAACAGCATTCCAGCATCCTCGGGTCTGGGCTTTCGCCATCCCCCCTCTTTGTTCCTGCTCCCCCACATTCTCTCCTCCCTCCTCACCTCTTTTGTTCAAAACTTAATTTAACCTCACTTAAACTCAGTAACACACAAAAGACAGTGGCTTCTAGCAGGTTAGCAAACGACAAGTAACGGCTGCCCTCTATTTTTAACGGTTAATTCCTTCCATTTCAGAGAAAAAAATCCACAGGTTTGTGTGAAGTTACATAACCGAAAACGCAAAGTTTTTAATGAAATAGTCGAAGGGAAAACGACAAACTAAATCTGAATAAGCATCGCAAAGAGTTAAATGTCTGCCTTCTTTCTCTTCACTCGCCTCAGGGATCAAAGTTGAACTTACCGGTGTTTCTGGGTTTTCACGGCCAAAGCTGCTGCCCCTAGCCAGGTAACAGAAAGAGGAAGACCCGGGCTGGACTGGGAGGTTTTATACTGAATGGGAGGCGGCCTGACTTCCCGTCGCCCTCCCCGGTGCCGACCCGCAAATCACACACATTCCTGCAAAAAACGTCAGCACGTCACCGGATGAGCCGCCTGAAACATGCATGATGTCTCACCAGGGACCGTGAATTTCAGGCCGGCTCAGACACGAACCACAGCGGTCATGAAAACAGTGAGAATGACCCAGAAACAGGCTGAGAGAGCGCACAAGCGACCACATTTACGGGCGTTTCATTCATTTTCTGCCACAAGTTCATCGGTTGTTCAGCAGGAACGCACGGATTTCCCTTAGAGTTGTTTTTGACGTCCTGCTTTTAAATAGTTTTCCAGTTATTGACGAACTTTGATACTAATAAGTGTGACACTGTGTCAAATACAGTTAGGGTTGAAAATATAATATGAATCCTGATATTTTTCCATTTTAACCAGATTGAGCTTCACCCAGTTTTCACTACACAGATGTTGTATAGAACTATTGGCAAGGCAGGGTGTAATAATAATAATAATAATGAAATGTAATAATAATAAAATGTACTGATCACTGAAAAAAGGCATGTAAAGACACACAAGGTCTTTCTTCATGCCAAATAAGTCAGGGCTTGTTTACGCATCATCAGTGATTTTATGTCTGGCATCACATAGAAACATGATTGTCTGCGCACGTCCTCTTCAGCATTCATTTGAACTATTCAGATAACTACTTACACAGCACAAAGCCCCCCCCCCCCCGTCACCCACTGGTAATACTGGGACGACTCATCAGCTTGACGAGATTATCTGAATCCCAACAAGATTTGCATTGAAAAGGAGTGCGGACCCTGAAAGGTGAACTCATGCTGCTTTCAAGACTCCTTATCTGCTGGCCGTTTACATGTGTGTGCTGAAATGTTCTTATGTTGAAGTGCATTTTCAATCAGATCAGAGTGAATAAAAAGCAAAACTCAGCATGTGATAGGTGCATAAACTTAAGAAAAAGGCCTGTTTCCCCACTGGGATGCTACTTGGGGGTCGGGAGGTCAGGTCCCATCCCATCCTCCATCACTGTGGCATGTTGCCCAGTATGGAGGCAGCTGGCATCCCCCGATAAACACACACACAGACACACACTAACTACTCGCTCGGCTTTCCCTCCAGTTCAGGTAACAGCCACTTGGACTTGGCAGCTGCTGCTTTCACTCAGCGGAGAGCAGAGCGACCACAGGGGAGGACGAGCAGCAAAGGGCCGAAGTGTGGGGAGGGAAGGACAGAAGCAGGCTGGGGATATGAGAGGGGGCGGGGGAAGTGATAAGAGGACCAGGGGTCAGAAATAGAGAGCCAACTTGCTTAAAAAGTCATGAAAAGTGTGAGTGAAGTGACCAGAAGTGTGTTGTGTCTTGAAAAATGTACTAATTTACTGTTGAAGTGCTGTAAAGAAACCCCAGGTGAATGTCACACACAGGCACGACTCTTTCAGGCAGACTTTCTTGTTTGATTGCAAAATGATTCTTCTTAATTATGATTCACATTATATGAGCTCACTAGGCTATAAGTCGACACACCTATTACGCTCTGACAGCACATGTTGCCATTGTGTGGAGCCACTTCCATTCATTAGCACAGGCTTAAAAATGTGGTCTGAACCAGTTAAATCAGCACGAGTGTGAGATGGCAGGTTATTGATTTGCAGCTGCCATTTTAAACTGCTCAGCATTTAACTGCTGTTCTTTGATCTGACATAAATAGACCCGACTTGGCTGTAGTCCTGTGAGCTCCGTTCACTTACTTAGTCCATTAAAGTCCATTCGAATTTAATGCATTGTACAGCTCTGCTCTGTACTCAGTTCTGGCTGTTGTCCTCATCATCATGTCTGATTTCTTTGTGTATGGTCCGTCTGTAATCAACAATTGAGAACTCACTTTAAAATGTCTACGTTATTAAGTTAGCAGAAGTATGACATTATATACCTGATATACAGAGGTATCAAATGGACTTGTGCAGCCGCTCTAGGCCCGAATTGTTTGCTTTTTCTGATGAAAATAAAACTGACATTTCAACCTTCATTAAATCCATATAGACTGAATTACATACAGAAGTTATTTAAATAAATGTGCAGTTTAAGAACAAAGAAGAAAAGACAAGTTGTTGCCTGTATAATCACCTGAAATGTTGTACAACAGCTTCAAAACACGGCTGATTTTTATCTTGACTCTTCACTCATTGTTCTGCGCGCCTCTCTGTAAACAGGTGTGCATACATCACATTTTCATGTAAACACTATTACTCAAATATTAATTTAAAAGTTCTCGTTTTGACTTAAAAGCTGAGCATGTGCATCTTTTTGATTGGCTTTTGATTTAATTTTGGAGCCAGATAAAACACAGATTTTCCTGTTTGGGTTAGCAGGTACAACAAAAATAGGGGTTGATATTATACCTGTTCAGCAGGTATGATATAATTCACCATCTTAGCATCAGCATGCTAATGTTTGCTAATTAGCACTGAACACAAACTACAGCTGAGGATGATGACAGAGTCATTAAGTTATTAATGTATTTAGCCATGAATCAAAATATTGGACTAAATAAAATTGTGTCCTGATGATGGCGCTAGAGGAGAGGTCAGAGGATCGCCAGAGCTGTTACAACTTATCCAGAGGGGGACATTAGTTATTGAGTTATTTCACTCAAAAAGCATGAATGTCAAACTTGTGGAGGTGCTTGAGGACCACCAAAGTCCTCCAGAGACGATGAGCATCTGTGCAAAGCTTCATGCCAATCCATGTTGATGAGGTATTTGAGTCTGGACCAAAGTGGGCGACAGACTGACCCTTTCACCCCTACAGCCACAACGATGGCACGGCTAAACACACACACTCATACATTAAAAGCCTGTGTGTGCCTGCATGCCGACACACTGCCCCAAACACAGCTTTGGTCATGAGGACGTAGCCTGAAATGATCTGATGACTGAACAGTGCAAAGTACAACAACTGTGCTCTTATTTCAGGCACCAACTAGGGGAGGGGGTGGGGGGGTGGGAAGTCTGAGTGTGTGTGTGTGAAAGGGAGAATGTGATTCAACAGTCAGACCGGCAGTCAGTCCCTGGCAGCACATCAGTGATGAGTCATCGGGTATGAGGGGTGGTTATAGCAACGGGAGAGATCTGAACATTTTAATTACGGACTGAGAAAAAACTGTTAGTGCAGATAGAGAGAGAGCTGCAGAGATTTTCAGATATGTGATATGTGTGAGGTTCTGATTTATTTATTTTTTATTTTTTGGCTTTGACACCAGGAGAAACTTTCATCTGTTCATAGTCATTCATTTGCTTTTAATTGTCCTGTTTATGTGATGCAGCCGTAAACCTCAGCATGCTCATCAAGGCACTGAACAGCTTTGTCTCTCTGTTCTCTCAGTCTGTACAGAATCAGGTTAAGAAAACACTCGATTTTAAGGCTCTCAAGCCTTTAATGTCACAGCAATGACTCTGTTTTTGTATGATCCACCTTACAATCAGACCCTCTTGAGCTGCTCATTCAGCAAACAATAAAAGTATTCAAGTTTTCTCCCTTTCAGCCTCCAGAGCATTGACGATGGCCACTGGTGCTGAGTGATGAGGCCTGGCTCGCAGCCGTACTTCCAGTTCATCCCAGAGACGCTGGATGGGGTCAAGGTCCTGGCTTTGTGCAGGCCACACAAGTCCTTCCACAGCAAACTGAGAAAACCATCTCTTTACAGGGGCATTGAAAAGTTGCAGCAGGAAAGGGAGAAACAAACTGTTGCTGCAAAGTTGGGAACACAGCATGCTCTGAAGCACCTTTGAGCATTAACCTGGTGAGTTATGAGATGACTTATAGGATCGGAAATGACATAAAACCCTAAAATGTATCTAAATACAGAAAGGAAGACAAAACTGCTGCTTTGGTTAAAGGGGTCAAAATCTGGAGACATACTTAATTTTAGGAGGTCACTGCTTTAACATGTATAAATTACAACTGAAATAAAGTATATGAACAATCTTTGCTTGTTTTGTGTGGAAAAACTGGATACTTTCAACTCAACTCACATCCGAAAGATGTTAAATTGAAGAGGAGAAATCACTCTGCTGACAATGCTCATTACTGGGGTCTAAGTTCATAAGGCAGAAGGCAGTAGGAAGCAAGTACAGTATGTGTCCATACACAGATAGATATACAGAAAATATTTCACCTCGTACAGTAAACAAGCATGCATGATCAATATTTTGATTAAAAACTTTACTCGATTCCAGTTTAAACCACAGCTTGTAGTTGCAGCATTAAGTCAGTTCTGCTACTTCAGTTGTCTTTATCTGCCAGTTTTAAGAAGTATGACTTTGTGTCTGTGTGGGTGCAGAAAAAAAAGAAGCTCTGACTGATTCTGATCAAAGCCAACATTCAGAAAATCCCACGACACCGGCATTCATGTGCATACAGGCAGACTTTTAGGAAATCAAATAGCAAGATCAGCACACAGTATGCGATTCTAATCTGAGCCCAGGGGAGCTGTTAATGCAAATAAAGCACATTTGCAACACAGTCAGTTCCACATCTCCTGCAGCCTCCTCCTGCTCCACACTCCCCACGCTCCACAGTCTGGTTCACACTTGCAAACCAAGTATTTCCTTTTGGTTGCCCAGGCTATTGTGTGCATTTGTTTCACACCTGCTGTATAAAGGAGAGATGCGGATCACATGCATATGCACAGCCTTCAGGGGAGGTGTCTTGGTGAAGTGTTTGAATCACCTCTGGCTCTGACTGCCCCCTCAAGCCAGCCCAGGAGGGGAGATTTCTTATTATCCACATCCTTAGGCTCAATTTGTCATGTCGCTATTCTCAGTGGTGGAAGAAATACTCAGATCCTTTACTTTAGTGTATATACAGTATATATATAATCTCAACTGTTTTACACACATTCTTCACTGTGCAATAGTACACAACACTGTACTCTACTATCCATATCTTACCATGTACAATTACAAAAAAATCCAATGGCAATACTATTTTTATACTCCTATTGTATTTAATGTACATATGTATGGTTGATTTTTTTAAAATTTTGTATCCCTTTTTATAGCCTTTTCATTCCTGCTACTATTGCTTGCTGTTTGTCACACCTTAATTTCCCCAGTGTGCGATTAATAGTTATATCATATCTTCAATAAAAGTACTGATGCTACACTGTGAAAACATTCGACTACAAGTAAAAGTGCTCTGTGCTATCTGACTGTTAGTGTTTTACTTTTGAATGAATACTACTGGTGCTTCGATGTGTGTAGTTTATTGTATTTTATTGCTGTTGATGTTAACATGTAACTTTATATACTGTTGGCTGGTTAAATCCACAGCACTGCATCATATCCTGTAAGATCATCACGTCTGTGGCATCACTGTCCTGTGAGAACCACGTATGTCTAAATAGACAAAAGGAATAAAGGAACATTTATTCCTTTTGTCTCATTCATTCAAATTCACCCAGGTTGGAGATACATGGTTTTCACTGAACAGGAAAGGGATGAAAGCTGCAATCTGAAAAATAACTAGTTACTGTAGCTGTCAGACAAATGTGGCGGAGTAAAAAGTACGATATTTGCCCTTCCACACAGTTATCTGCGCTGCCAAAAAAAAAAAAAAAAAAAATCATTAGCAAGACTGCAGTCACTTAGCATGACCTAGCTAGCTACAACGGCTAATCAAAGTTAGACGGTCCGACGGCGTTTAGAGAAAAACCCTTCTTGTTGTTTTATACTCATGAACAAACAAATATAAAGCAAATACAACAATAACGTCCAAATTAGTAAATTAAAGAGCGGTTAGCCATACCATAACATTATGTCAAAACAATGCTAACATTACCTAACCGTTGTAAAATGTTTTGATTTGACCGGAAACACCCGAAAAAGGTAGGATTGCACCGACTGAATCTCAAATCAAACGGTATTTAAGATGAGCTATCTGACAGCAACGGAGTAAAGTTTTCATCGAGTACCAACAACATATGGGTAGAAACAGACGTGTAGAGAAACGCGTGAATATCATAAAGAAAAGTACGGACAACAAATCCAGTTACACCACAGCGGCTTCACAATGACAACATCCGGGTCATTCATCAAAATTCTGATGCAAGCTTCAGCACCGCTCCGGTAACATCAGCTACACCCTCCGCTCCAGCTGTGGCGCATGTTAACACCGACTATCACACAGAGGACACAAATCTAGATGTAACGGATGGAAGTGAGATGGAGAAAAAGCAATAAAATAGTCAAGAAGTATGAAACCAGGTGGAGTCAGTTTTATTTATTCAGCCCAACATCACAGTCAGTTCGTCTGAAGGGGCTTTACGGCATATACAGCACACAACACCCTCGTTTCTGATGAGGAAAAACTCCCCAAAAATGTCTTAACAGAAAAAAAAGAAAGAAAATGGAAGAGCAACACATGCGGGAAAGGCACGCAATTAATGTTTTGTGTACAGAATAGATCTACCACAGAAAATCATATTATATACAATTATTGAACTGTTTATTAACTGGTCATCCACTTTTAGCCTGATGTTTGTGTTGTCATAATAAATCAAGCTGACTGAGCATCTCTGCTAACTATAGGCCTAACGTTTAAAGACTGGGCATCTCAAGAGGGAACAAATGTGACCTGTTTCATTTCAGATTCTGACAAATTGATTTATATGTGTTGCACATTGCCCATATGCTCATCATAATTGGGGATTGAACGCTAAATCCAACGGCATAGGGTTGAACATGCAAAGCTGTATCAGGTGATTTGATTAAGAGCTGTAATTCAAAATGTTTAGTGTCTTCCTTTTTCCACTTTTTTTTTTATGTTCTTTCACTTTTTCCATTTTGACAGCCCGGAGATCTTTGCTCATATTTATAGTTTCTTGCACCATCTAGTGGCCGCAGAGAAGCATTGATTTCCGTTGAGCAGCCAAGAGCCGAGTTTTCCCTTTGATGGGGGTGTCTGTTGTGGTTTAAGATTAAGTCAAAAAGTGAGTAAATGTGGGTGCTGTGGGATTAACACTGAACAGGCGGTGTTTACCCAAAGACATTCACACAACCTCTGCAGACAGAGTAAAAACACTGCCTGCACCTCAGGAGGAAATGCCATGTTATGAATGAAACAAAACAGATGTGGACAGCGAGGATCTGTCCTCAGTGATGTCTCTGAGATCTGCAGGGTTTTTACCAGCTCAGACATTACATGAGTCTTTATAAAGCTGAATCTGGCATTTTTTAGAGTTAATATTCTTAAATTTGGCTGATTTTAGGCAAAATAAGTGTCATTAAAATAAAGAAATTTAGCATCTATACACAAGAATTATATTCTTAAATTAAAGCAGCACTGAGACTATCGTGTTGGGAGTTAAAACATGATTGGTTCAGTAACAGGAACATCTTGTCCCCTGGAAACAGTTAAATGGAGGTTTTTGTCTCACTTTGTGGACCCAAATGTCATGAACACCTGTGTTTTATGCACTGATTTTAGCTGACTGCGAGCAAATCTGGTTACAACACAATAGTCTGGATGCACACACGCACGCGGCCACACACACACACACACACACACACACACACACACACACACACGCACACACACACACACGTAGAATGAAATTGTAAAAATGTGACAAATGACTCCACTCAGATGCCACAGATGGCAGTTCTGCTCTGTAAAACAAACTTGATTTTCTTCACAATAAATTAGAGACTAAACATATTTAACACATCTGTGCGACATCACACATTTTCACAGCAGAGGAGGTAAAAAAAAAACCCCACAATCATTGCATCCGTTTAAACACAGCACACCTCGCACGAGGTGACAAAGATGGTGGGATGTTTTCAAACGTCCTGTTTTCTGTAAAAAAGAATGATTATTGTAGTTGAAGGAATGATCAACACAAGGCGGCACCTTGATGAGGCAGTGAACTCACAGTTAAACTCACTGTTAAAAACACTGCAAATCCACACAAAGGTCATGGTTTGAGGCACTTTCACTAAAAATATTCAACCCTGGCAGTGGAAGGTGGTTTTCTGGATGAAACTAAAGAAGCTAAACTTCCTAAAAAGATTATTTTGCCAAATATTGGCAGTGTCATCAAATATAAGGCTTCAGGTGTATTTATTTCTGGTGTGGAAAGTGCTTCTTTTGGTCCTACTGGAGAGCCCAGACACAGGCAGAAAACAGATCTCACTGTAAACAAAGCAGCACTTTAAAATCCTCCAGCTAAAAACTTAAAAACTTGCTAAAAAAAATCACACACATTGATTGTTTTGGTCAAACCTGAGGTGACCTACAGTCAGTGCAAACATCACTGGTTATTATGTAAATATCACTGAGTTAAACTGCGCCTCTGTGACATTTAACAACACTAAACAGAACCACAGTGAAAGGAATCACAACCTGCTGACTGGTAAAGGCAGCGAATGTCCAGCAGATGTAGAACCGTGGCGTTGTAATGTTTTTTTTCTGTGTGCTGTGTGCAAATCTGTCCGCCTTACACTCACCCTCTTTAAGAAATCTAATGTATAAAACTACTCTATAATTTTTAATGCCTTTGCTGGAATATTGTGCAAATGAGCAAAAATATTCAGCTGGTTCTAAACACAGGTGAATATTATTGATAAAAACACTAGAAATATGGAAATTATTCTTGATCCATTGATCCTGGTTCAGTAATATGAATAATCTTTGTGCTATCTTTGGCTAATAATATTGTAGCGACACCTCCCACACTCCTCGTGTTTGTGAAGTGTGAATACTGCGTATATTCCTGTCATTTCTGCGTCGATTTGCAGGGGTCGACCTGTAAAGCTCTCTTAAAGCTGTACGACATCTGCCCCCGTGGATCAGCTGCCTCTTCCTGCTTTAAGCGGAGACGGAGCTGCTCCTCTTCTTCTCGGCCTCCGCCCTCTCCTCCTCCGTGATGGCCCACGGTTGCATCTTCCCGCTGCCAAAGAGGGTGTAGATGACGGCGCCGGCGATGTTGATCCCGGCCGCCAGCCAGAACACGTTTCTCCAGCCCGCCAGAGAGTGCTGACGACAAAAGAAGAAGAGCGTACGACCTCAGCACGTGGAGTGTGTGTGTGTGTGTGTGTGTGTGTGTGTGTGTGTGTATTTTAGTGCATCTCAACAGAAAACATCTGGGCAGACAGAGCGTGCCGTTAAAGACTCTGGAGAACGTGAACTACAGAACGAGGTTTCTGGAGAGAAAGTTACGCGCATTCTTTCGTGCTATTTTATTGCCAGTTGTTTGGTTTTACTCTAATCTCAGCATTTGATTATCAGTTCATAAATGTTCTGTTTGTGGAACGTGGAGGAGACAATAAAGCTGGAGCTTGACTCTTTCATTTTGAGATGTTTTGCCTGCTTCATGCTTTGTGGTTTGAAGGTCTGGGAAAAAGCTCTGAGACACATCTATGTGAGGGATCTATGAGGACAAACTGGTCCCAGTGTGTCGGGTTTGACGGATAGAGCCGTACAGCTACACCTCACTGTGGAACAACAACACCACCTGCAGCATCGGGGGAAGACCAGAGCTCGCAGAGCTTAAATACCAATGTGGGTTCTTATTCCTTTAGGTTCTGTGGTGCCAGTGACTGAAGATCAGAGTTCACTTCTGCAGAATAAACTTTAAAAAGAAGATCAAATTCTGACTTATTAGAAACTGGGAACTCTTATCTTGTCAAGGCGGTTAGAACTTGTGTCAAATCATTTAAATTCATTTCTTGCAGTTTGTCTTCAGGGAATTTAGGTTTTTACTGTATTTGTTGGCGGTGTGATGTCACCTAGTCAACCCCTGCATCTTCACATCGAGGACCACAATGGAAACAACTGAGACTGTCAGACCTTAAGCCTCAATGTCCACATCAGTTACATCAATACAGCCCGTCAGTGAAACTCTGTCTCATTCGTTTTTAGAGACTTACGTCCTCAGTGAAGTATCCTGTAACAATAGGTGCCACAACTCCAGGAATGGTCCCGAACGTGTTGGTGATTCCCAGAAGGAATCCTGCATACCTGCAAGACAGAGGACAACGTGTTCTTCAGAGTGGGTTTAAAATGCAAAGACCCTGAAAGGAGGGAAAGAGTGAGAACATTTTCAGCCCGAAATGAACGACGATCCATGAAACAGTGAGTTATATTACAGTTACTACATCTATATTCAGTGGACCACACATGCTGCATGTACAGCAGTCTGACTGGAGGAGCAAAACTGGACGATTTTACCAAAAAAATAATCCACATATTTACTAAACATAAAACCCAGACTGTAAAATTTTGTGTAAAACATAAACAAAACAGAATCATTGATCATCAACAGGACGGTTTGTAGACGTCACCTGGAGCTTGTCAAACCCTCATAAATGACTGAATTTAACACCCACCGAGGAGCGATGTCTATCTGGTTGATGAAGACTCCGGGGGCGGTGGCCCCTCCTATGGTTGTGGACAGCGTGAGGAAGACGACGGTGAGGATGTGGCTGCAGCCCACGTAATTCACAGCCACGAGGAAAGCTGCAGCGGGCAGCGAGCCTGCAGAGAGGAGGAGGAGGAGGAGGAGGAGGAGGAGGAGGAGATGTGAACGCTTTGAGAAAACACTGCCTTCATCGATGCTGCTCTGCGTCACATTCACAGTGGGTGGATTCACTCGGGTCACTGAGTGCTACTGAATCCACACCACACGAGGGCAGCAGTCCTCCATCTCCATTCAAGTCATGTGACACGTTGAGATGCAGTGTAATGTTTTTGGTCTGTAATGAAGTAACATCTTCTAAAATATTGGTTCAAAATGTTTAATATTTATGAATTTTCAGATCAAACAGTTCATCTGACACGACCTCGCTGGTGTCAATCCTACAGTATCATCATTAATGTTGCTTCAGGACCTTCATATAAACACAGGGAGCAGCTCGAGGTGGATGAATGATTCAAGCACAGAAAGTCCACCTGGGAAATCTTTACAGAGGGAAACTTATTCTTATATTGCTGACTCCTTCTTTTTGTTCACTTAAAAGTTCCAGTTTCTTTTTAGTTACGTTTAGCCAATAAAACAGCTTGGTTAGGTTTAGGAAAACATCACAGTTTGTGCTAAAATAGACTTTACTGATTATACATAAGACACATTTAAGAGTATTTCCACTGTGTAGTATTCGTACTTTTACTGAAATAAAGGATCTGGTCACAGTCAACCACACACACACACAGCACAGATGCAATCAAAAAGGCACACACTCGTGTGAACGTGACGTACAGAAAGAGGATGTGAGAGGAAAAGTTTTCTTACCGGCGAGTGTGAACAGCTTACGCACGACAGTGACGCTGAACACCTTCCTCTCGATGAGGAGGTCCGCCACGACGCCCGACAGCATCGAGAACAACCAGGCGCCGAGGTACGGCAGAGCAGAGAGGAAGCCATTCTGGACAGAGAGAGGCAGACAGATGATGCCCTGCCTGGGTAATAACAACGACGAACCCTGGACCTGAAGCAGCTAAACAGGACTGACCATCGCTAGTGCAACCGTTTATTTACTGTTTACTCACCGATTTCAGGTCAAAGTGCAGGATGATGTTCATGTAGGTGGGCAGGGAGGTGAACAGCGTGTAGTAGGACCAGTTGGAACACATCTGGGTGATGATGATGGCCCACAGAGGCACCGACATCAGCATGGGCAGCAGCGGCAGGGACCAGCCGTGACCTGTACCCTGCAGTGTCACATCAGACCAACACAGCACACACAGATGACAAACAACCCAGAAGGAAAATGTGGAAGTTTCTCACTGATTAGGATACAATAAAAAAAGATTATTCAACAGATTTCAGCAGGGTTAAGAAAAAAAGACAGTTTTGTTCAACAAACAACAACAAACAGCTGAGCAACAAAAGGCCGGCGGAGGGAAGAGAAAGTAAGAAAGAACAGAGCAGTACAGGAAGTGGAAAAAGGAAGTCTGAGAGGGAACTAGTGTCAGTTTCCTTACTGAAAGCTGTGATTTCATATGTACGTCAATCAACTTTTTTCCACGACTGAGACGAAACTCGAGAAGTTGAATTGTTAAAAAAAACTTTTAAACTGCATAAAACACCTTATTGGCAGCTTTCATGCTAACTGGTAAAACAAGGAAACTGTTTGAGTGGACTTATAATAATAACTTTTTGTTTCATGTCTTTATATCCAACATTTAAGCTGCACCATGTCAGAGTTTTACATTTAACCAATGCATGTCATGAATAATCTGTCTTCATTTAAGCTTTTTTCACACAGTTATCTCTTTCACCACTTCTCACTTCCTTCAGCTTCATCATAGAAAATGCAGAGCAAGACAGAAATAAAACGTCGGTTAATGTTTCATATGCACCTGAGGTCCGATGGCGTTTATGATGTAATCTCTCTCCTCTTTGCTGATTCGACGATGAGTGCGAGGGTCATCAGAAACGAAAATAAACCAAAAGACTGACCAGACGCAACCAGAAGCCCCTGAAAGAGAGAGAAGAGAAAGAGAGAAACTTTTACTGCACAGGCTGGTGAATAATTAAAAGAAGGAAGAAGAAGTGAATGCCTCATGTCATAAGAAAAATGAAGTGCTGTAAATGCACCAATGCAGTGTGTAGCCTTAGCACTCGACACATGACGCAGCTGATTTCTGCGTTTCAAACACAGCAACAACTGTCATTTCATTACATCTAATTTCTTGCACATGAATCGTTCACGTGCGTTACGATGTGAGTGTGCGATTGTGTTTGTGTGCGTTCCCCTGCCTCACCAAAGATGTAGAAGACAGCGGGCCAGCCTAAGGTCTGGCAGATGTAGCCGGTGAGCGGCAGAGCCACAAAGGCCCCGAAGTTGGCCCCAGATCCCGACAGGGTCATCAGGCGTGAGCGCTCCAGAGGAGGAGCCCACCGAGCCCACATCGCCATCATGGCGGGGAACGTCACACCCTTGGAGATGAAACACGGAGATTACTGATGAGTAACAGATTACTCATCAGCAACTCTTTTGATATTCTGCATTCGATGCTCATTAGCTTCCACAAAGTGAGCAAAAATACAACATTAAATCTCACTGGATCAATAAGAATGTAAAAAATATATGAAATAACTCCTCAAAAAACAGTAACCCAGAACAGAAACACATAAAAAAAAAAAGCACAGTGCACCTCACACTCTTACCTCCCCAAAGCCCTCCAGCGCTCTCAGAGCAAACAGCCAGCGTGACCCCATCTGAGCCGCCAGAGGGGTGAGCAGAGTGAGGACGGCGGTGCCCAGGACACCCAAACCCAGGAAGATGCTGCCCCCATAGTGACCGGACAGGTAGCCCCCCGGGATCTCTGTGCACAGGTAGCCGAAGAAGAAGGCTCCCAGCAGCCAGCCCTGAGTCTCAGAGTCCCACAGGTACTGAGGGATCTGGGACAAGAGGACGAGAGGGGGTGAAATGGCAGGGACACACTGCAGACAGTCTGTCTTCTAAATGTGCAAATACAGTCAAAGCAGGTAGAGCTGAGACCTGCTGTTGGACAGACATGTCTTTGGCTTCAGCACCTGCACTTTTCCCGTTCTCTGCTCTCTGTATAATCTTGACATGACTGAATTCGGTGGATGCTCACCCCCTCAAGCTGCAGGAAGGGATCTGTCGTGTTGTCCGTCCCTTGTGGCACTGGACAGGCCTGGGATGTGGAGCTGTTCTCGGCTGGCGTGGGGTCAGTGGTATTCACCATGGCTACCATGGCAACACTGAGGTTGACCCGGAGAGCGTAGACCACAGCGAAGCCGAAGAACATGAGGACGGACAGGCTGAGGCGGACCGAGCAGCACTGGGGATGGACTGTTCACACAGAATGCCACAAAATGTCCCCTCACTCAACAACTCACAGAACTGAGATGGTATTGGTCATGTTTGGAGGACAGAGATATGATCTCGGTGAGGACAACGCTTTAAAAACACCGGCTTTAAATGAAAAGGCCAGTTTGGATTGTTTAATATACAGACAGGGTATCCGGGTACAGATCCCATGTTAATACCATGTAAACAGGGCGTTACTTTATCATCAGACCATCATGTTTCAGTTCATCAGGGTCACATGTCGAGACGTAACACAGTGAAATTGATTGACCTGTTCTGAGCTGTTGCTCTTTGTACACGATAAAAGCTAAAAAAAAAAAAAAAAGGTAAGAGCGGCTTCCAGCGTTCTGAACTCTGGCCGAGCGGTTAGCCCTAAAACGAATGTGGAAATAGAGAAAACACTGAACGTGTGTCAGTCAGCTGCACTGCCTTTACTTCAGAATGTGAGTCACCATCAGTTTCACTGCCAGCATTTAATGGCCTGCTTCCTCTTTAAGATCTGACATAACAGGTAATCTGTAACCAGCCAGGTGCTGATGTGTCGACCGAAGAATCTGCTGAGCAACCACAGACGCTGACCCGTGACGTGAAGGACGCAGCATGTTGGCGAGCTGATGGAAAAGATTCATCCGCTGCACATTCAGTCCGTCAGATGAACGTTTCAGGCGTGATGAATGCTTAACGCCACATTGGAAATGAGCACGTCTTTGTTTGCACCAGAGGTTATGTTAAATCAATCAATCGATTTTTAAGTAAAACTCTAAACATTCTCGTTTTCAAAGTTTGTGTTTGAAACGTGAAGTTTTCCTGAGTTCACGTAGGCTGGACGACTGTTTCAGCTTTTAATATTAACACAACTGAACGAACTGGTCTCCATGGTTTTGGCATGCATGAATACCCTCAGTACTACATCGAGAAACACACCTGCGTCATTCTCGATGAGGGGTTCGCTGTCCTCGCTCTCGTCGGAACGGGCTGAGTTGACGGGGTAGCCATTCTGTGGCGGCATGGTACTCGGCTGACTCGGGAAACTAAAGGTGGTCAAATGAGTCACTGGGTCATGGCGTCCAGGAAACCTGCTGGACAGACAGAAGCAGTAATCAGAAAGACACAGAGGGACGCTTTATCACACACACACACACACACACACACACACACACAAACAGCAGGCGAGATAAAGACATGACAAGTAAACAGAAGAAGACAAGTCAAGTGACATCACACCTCAGCAGATGATTATTAAAACACAAAAAACACAACGGTCAGACCAACAACACACACACACACACACACACACACACACACACACACACACACACACACACACACACACACACACACACACACAATGATACTTCCTGATTTCACAAGATGTTGGAAAAGTACTGCACTCACAGGAGTTACTGATGCTCTGAATGGCTACACTGCAGAGGCTGGAGGCGAGGCGACGAAGATGACGCAGTACTTCACTGAGCCGGCACCTGAACGCAAACCAAACACAGCCGGTCGGTGAGGTAAAATCTTCAAACCTCAAACCCTTTTCAGGAACTGAGAAAACCACCCGTGTCCATGAAAGCTTAGCGAAAGGTTTCCTGTCACCACGAGTGAAAAGCACCAAACTGAAGGCAGCGGTGGGAAAAACATGAGGAAGTGCAGAAAAGAGCCTTAACGCAGCTTCTTAAACATCAGGATCTGATGCTTTTTGTTGCCATACATGACAGTAAACTGTATTAGCCTGCAGGTCGGATGAAACATCAAATTTTAAGACGTCATCTTGAACTCTAATAATCTAATTTATGCTAATAATGACACAGAGTGGATTTATCTGCAGAAGCGACCTTAGTCTCACTTCTTACACTTGCTGTTGTTTAGTGTTGATGGGCAGAAAAGTGACTTCAGCAGGAGGAAACCTTCACTAAAAACTGCTAATCGGGAACTGAGAAAAACCTACTTGCTTGGAGCTTTGATGATAATGCATTTTTGACCGTATCCAGTCATTTCTGGCTGGTCGAGCTTGGTTTCATAACCCTACGAGGTGGAGAACTTCTCAGGACAGCGGGGACACAGCGTGTAAAGACAAGAACGGCTCAAAGATCCTCTGAAGCAGCTGCTCTGACGTTATCACATCGGTAAACAGTTACAGTGACGTGAACGAGCCTTAAATTATCACCGCCGTCTGACAGAATTGGCTGAGCTCGTCGTCCAGTCAGCCTCAGTATTCAAATCAATACGTTTTGATTGAAGGAATGTGTGAGCTGTCTCAAAACTTTGATCCCAAATGCACAAACCTGACCTCTGTACCAAACATTTGTCAGCACATGCCACAAAAACAGCACGATGATTAAGAATTAAGAGATTAGTCGTTTGGTCTGTTGTTACAATTTCACAAACCTAAAGTAAGCGTCCACGTGCACGAGGGAATGAAGCAACGTGTAAAACCTGTGAGAGGACATCAGGGGCTGTCCAGGCTGAGCGTGCACAGAAAGGGGGTCAATAATCCTCCGTGTTCGCTTCAATCTGTCTGTCTGGTTTCCTAATTCAGTGACACAGCGTCTGCACGATGTGTATTCCACAAAAACATCCCAAAGTTAACGTTTAAACGGCTGCTGGAGATGCAGATGTCTGCAGAACATGTTCGTATGAGCCTTTATTCTTTACTTAAGACAACAGGGGATCAGCAGCCCTCAGCCGTGGACTGAGCCGACCGAGGAAATGAAGTCAGCCGAATCAATACGGTCTTTTAATTCTATATCAAGACACACAAACCTTTTCACACTCCCCTTTCTGTTTTCATTTCAACAGATTTGAATGTTTTTTAAGCACGCTGCAGCTGCCACCTTGAATGTTTTCTGTTATGATACAAATACAAGGTAATTATTAAGACATTCATCATTATTTGGCCACAACATGTCTTTACTTTTCCAGGGCCGCAAGTAACCATTGTTTCATTTTCCATGACGTTTATTCTCTCAATTGACGTTTGGTCTAAAAAATGTGAGAAAAATCGCTCTCAGTCCATCTGACAGGTGACAAAGCATTCAGTGTTTGCCTTTAACACGTGAATCCTGTCTGCAAGTGCAAATATGTGCGTGTGAGCCTTCAGTCAGAAGAACATCCTCAGTCAGCTCTCCTCTCTGAACAATCACTCTGTTATGTGTTACACTATGTTATTACACAGCTCATTTCTGCTCCTAGTTTGGGGCGAGGTGGGGATGAAAGTTACTGTGGAAAACCTGGTTTTAGGTTTTCTCCACACTTCTGCAAAGTGAATTCTCCTTTTTTAATAAACAATGTGGAAAAATCCCATTATCAGCGCTGACATCTATAAAAAATACTGATGGGGTCTGAAACCCACTTCCTACAACAATCAATATATATCATTATCAATTAGCTGGTGAGTGTTTTTAATTAAAGGTAAAACAATAAAAAGTGGCCACGAGTTACTAAAGCGAAAGTAAAGATATTTCATTAAAGAGCACAATCAAGTATGTTGTTTCATTAATAAAGAAACTGAAAGAAAGGAGCAATCTTCAGCCTCTGGCACTTTTACCTGGCAGGTAATTTTATTTCAATTATTAAAATTACTCACCTATTTTAATCTGAGTTGATTCATTTTATGTCAACCGACATAATCTGATTCGCCACAACGTGCTCAAATGTGGTTAAATAGTGTAAAATGTTAATTAAACACTAATAAAACAAGTGGTAGTTAATTGTAGAAATGTCACTCATTACAGATGACTGCCATACCAAGAAATACCACGAACAGCACCTTTAACTGTCAATAAGGCTCATTTTTTCACGATAGATTCAACTAAGAAACTCTTCAGAGCAAAAAAAAAATGAATGAAGAAATAAAAAATAACCTCTAGAGCAGGTCGGTGAATGTTTGCACTTGTTTGCTTGTTCAGTTTATCTCTTGGCTCGTTAATTAACGAGCCATAACTTGTTAAACGACAACTCGCACCGATGTTTCGTCAAATGCATCTTACCTTGTGAAGGGTTTTACAGAAAGGATTACTGGTGAAGGCAGCCTGGTCGGTCGTGCTGAACGTAAACGAACAATAAAACTAGAGGAATTTTGTCACATCACAGCCGGTGACAAAAGAAAAGAGCTGTGTTTCTGTTTTTCCACTACCAGAGAAAAACAGTCATGAGGACAGCGGTTTGAGGAAATGCCGATCTACAAACGCTTGGAGGAGCTACGCGCAGCCATAGACCAATAAGTGAGGGCTGTGCGTATGTTTTATACGTCTGAATTAAGGAAGTGACGTAAAGCACATGACCAACGGCAGGCTCGTCCTCTTCCTCATGTTAGCTTTGGGCTAACAGCTACTGAGTCGAGTCTTTACGGTTACCTTGTAAAAGAAGCTGATATTAGTAAAAAGAACCGAAAACGCAAAGTCTTCTTTTCACTGTTGTTCAGACAGACATGTTCTTTAAATTATTTTATTCAGCAGGTTGAAGCCAGTCCACAAAAAACAAATAATATGCATTTCCGCACAGATACAGCTCTTATTATGTTGTTATGGCAACGAATGCACCTCCTGTGTGTTGTAGAGGCAAACACGTCGCTGAGCTGCCAAGAATCTAGTTAGCTCATTAACCTGGTTCACATTTAGCCTCTAATTTATACTATCATCGTATTCATGGCCCATTACAGAGTGAGTATGCGGCACACGGTTTCTGTAGCTCCTCATTTTTTGTTTTTATTTCTTATTTTTACATGGTAAACGTTAAGTTCATATTTGTGTGTGTCGGGCACGGGACAACTAGCTAGCATCGTAGCCATGAACGATAGGCAGTGAACGCACCTCAAGAGTATGGGTTTGTCGTCTGTTATTGAGTTTTATTCAATGATAAACGCACACTCAAGTCCACAATTACTGGCCACTGGATGAAACTTGTCAGACCTGTGCTGCTAGTATGTGTAAGCCAGACATCTGTTTCATTCTTCAGGCCTCAGAATCGAAGCGTGAACAATTTCGAAGATATCTTGAGAAGTCTGGCGTCCTTGACACAATAACAAGCGGTACGTATGCGAGCAATTCAAAGCATCATGTAGCCTCCAGCACATGCTGAGAAACCCATCCATTCTCTGACTGCTGTTCTCTCTTGCAGTTTTAGTGGCACTTTATGAAGAGACTGACAAACCTAACAATGCACTGGAGTATCCTTTTCTTTGCTTTCAGTGATGATTCAGGACCCCTCAGCCCCAAACCTGACAAGACTGAAAACTGATTTTACAGTGTGAATATTGACACCTCCTGCAAGATGTTTGAATCCTGAAAACCAGGCTTTAGTTGTACTGAATTGTGCTGCTGTCTTTCTTTACAGTACATTTTGCAAAAGATAAGTATTATTCACAGGAAGCTTGTTGTTGACCCAGAGGAGTTGTTTTCTTGCAGAAATGACAGAATAAATCATTTAACTTGACACGAATGTCCCCAGACGGGAACTAGTCTCTGTTGTTGAACAGTGTCTTGACCAAGCTCGAGCCATCTGGCTTTGTTAAACATAAGGATTTGAATATTCAGAGAAGACGTCGACCTTAACGTCCTGCACAGTTTCATAAAGCTTCACCTCGGTGCGGCTGGTCCAGAACCAGCAGACACTGAGGCTCTTCGCATGGAGCTGGCCGATCTACAGCAGAAATGTAACCTGCTCATGGAGGAGAACAAAGCGCTGAGAAACAGGGTGAGATGCTGGTGAGATGCATGTGTTTGTGTTGCTCCTGCTGTAACCTTTAACCTCTGCTTTAATATCATTTTTCAGCTGATGCAGTATGAACCATCGCCTGATAATGGAGCAGAGTGAGAGGAGCTTTGGTGCTACTTTCCAGGGTCAAAGAAAGAAAGAGAAACATTAAACAAGCATTTTTGAAGACTATGTCAATGTTTATTACATAATAGTGAGTGTACTGTGAACACAAAATCACTGTTATTTTTTGTTATATCACAAGATGCAACTTTTTGCTTTGTCAAAAATAAAAGCTCTTTTCAGCATTTGGCATCAGTCATCCTCTCCATGTCCTAAACTGACCATTGCTCCTCTGTTTCCAACCAAAAGCTCCTGCTTACGTATTACATATAAAAAGGATTACTGCGTCACTTTTCGAATGGTCTTTGGTTTTCTTAAATACATTTACATTGATATCAACTGCATGACTGAGTGTCAAGTATAAAAAGGAATATTCATACAAGAACAATAGTTCTGAGGTTGCTGCTCATGTGCCAGAAGGGGAATAATTATTATTTTTTCTGCCACAATACCAGTGCAGCGATATTATGCACTCATTTTCCACTGTGACTGATGCATCCAGGTCTGGGTTTTTTAATGTTTCACGTCGCTGCTGAAGAACATATGGGAACACGGGTCGGATTCATTCAGACAGTGTCACTGATTTAAAAGTATCCGCTTGCATAACAGCACTTTGTGACCTGAAACAACATTATAGATTAGTGGTTCATTTTTCCATTCCCCTCTAATCATTCAGACAGAGCTGCTGCACACAGCCAAATCATTAAATGTCCATCTGAGTCTCTGTGAGAGACCTGGAAATGTGAGGACACAAAGCCGTCCACTGAGATCTCGTCTCCTGTTATAATCTGAAGAGTAGATATTAGATGGCATAAGTCCTCCTTAAATGATTGGAAAATGGCTGATGATTTTCCGAGCAATGGGTAACAGTGCAGTAATATAGCATTCACATATCCTGCACCCCAGCATGGCCTGTTCAGAGTTTCTGCTGCCACGCTGGTGAGCGCACAGTCTTGCTTATATCTGCAGATCAGTTGGAGCTCGTCTGCTGCAGACACTGCTCGCCGCTGACACTCTGCGGTTTGGCGAGGAGGCGGTGGGGCTGTTGCTCTCACGGCTGTGTCGAGATACAGAGCTCAGCTCCCCTGCAGACTCTGGGCTCTGGGACCTGCTCGGTCTCTTAATGTCTGATTTAGAGAGCACCCTCGCTCGGGGCCCGACGCAGCTGCTCCGTAGCTTCATGCTGCTGCTCCCGTGGTAGGAGTCCCCACTGTTCGAGCCGTTCCCCTCCACCAGAGTGGAGCAGTTCCACGGTGGACTGACCCTCCGTGACTTCCTCACAATGCCTGACAGTGTTGTGCAGGAGGAGGTGTCGGCCACAGGGAGGGTGGGGTACTCTGACCGTGCACGCTCCATGTCCTCATGATGGGGTGAGGGTTGTTCCTCTGGCTCGTCCTGTTTGTCTGCAGGAGGAGAGCGCGTCTCGCTGCTCGTGTTGTTGGAGTTGCTGTTTTGCTCCGTGGGGCTCGGCACTCCCTCCTTGCCATCCTTGTGGCTGTCTGGCTTTGCGCCAGGATCTCCTTGTATTGGGACGAAGGCAGAGGAGGCATTGAGAAGAGGGTAGGTCGGCCCATTGCCCTGCTTCTCCAACAGCAAGGTGTATCCACACGGTGCTGTGGGAATAGTGGTCTTGCGACTCACAGACGTGCCCATGCAAACCTGATGCACAACCGAGTTCTTTTTTGACTTGTTGGCATAATAATCATCAAGATCGTCCTTCAGGTGTGGGTAGTAGTCCAGGATGCCTTTCTTAAGCTTCTTGAATCCCAGGTGCATGATCTCAAGAAGGCTGAGGAAGAGGGAGATGCAGGCAATCGCTTGCATGAACATCATGAAAACAGTTTTCTCAGTGGGCCTGGAGACGAAGCAGTCGACCACATTTGGGCACGGCTCCCTTTCACACTTGTAAAGTGGGCTCAGGTGGTGTCCGTAGAGGATGTACTGACCCATCATGAAGCTGACCTCCACCACTGAGCGAGTGACGATGTGGGCCACATAGGTGCACAACAGAGAACCCCTCAGCGGCGCTTTGTTGAGCTTCCCCTGCTCCAGCTGCCTCATCTCCTTTTCAATCCTCCTCCGCACCTCCACCAGCTCCACATCCACCGCCTCCATCTCCCGACGGAGAGCCACCTTCTTGCAGTGGCGCTCCTTCTCCAGAGCTCGCAGCTGGTAGATGGCATGGCCCATGTACACCAGGGAGGGTGAGGACACAAAAATCACCTGGAGCACCCAGTAGCGGATGAGGGAGATGGGGAAGGCCTGGTCGTAGCAGACGTTGCGGCAGCCGGGCTGGTCGGTGTTGCAGATGAAGTCTGACTGCTCGTCGTTCCACACGTCCTCTGCCGCGACGCCCAGCACCAACATCCGGAAGATGAACAGGATGGTCAGCCAGATCTTGCCCACCATGGTGGAGTGGATATGCACCTCCTCCAAGATCCCTCCAAGGAAGTTCCAGTCTCCCATTTTCTACATCAGCAGTGCTGTAACGAATGAGGAAAAATCTCAATTATCATTTGTTAATAAAGCCCAACTGATGCAAAGTTTTTGAGGCTGAAAAATCAAGCTGTCAGTGCCCTCTGGTGGACAAACTGTGTAATGACATCATTGCCTCAAGTTTTCCTTCACAGGCTTTTCTGTTCTACCAGTTTTTGCCACTTAGATGAGCATGAAATTTTTTACCTCTTTTTTTTTTTTTTTTTTAATCTTTTTTAAAATCTTTTTTGGTTTGTTTTCTTTTTTTTTTTTAGATCAGCACAGGAAACAGCTGAAGATAGCAGCTAATACTGAAACAAACAGGTCTGAGAATGAATGGTGGAATATAACTAAGTACATTTACTCAAATACAAGCCACTTGTTCGTAGAGTACTTTTCTTTGATAATTTCAGTACATTTTTCTGAGAATACTTAACTTTTGAGTCAGATTTTGAATACAAAACTTAAGTATTTCATTGTGATACTTCAATTTTTACTTCAGTAAAACGTTTTTCAATTATACAACCTCTTTACACAGTTACAATGGAGCGCTAACCCATCAGACACTGATTAAAATGCTCACAGTATGAAATTGTTGCATCAGATAATTTAATGTGATCTTATCACTCAGCATGAAGTGAGGTGATATATTGGTAAAATTAGCAGTCAGTAATCATTAGGCATCATGAATCATGTCAAACAATCAAACATAAATCAATAATTGTAATCCCTGATGTTTTTCTTAAGAAAGTTACTCAAAACTGAGTGTTTTCCTACAAAAAGGAGAGGAAAACATCGCTCTCTATAAGATGATAAACAGTATTTGGCTCACTGAAATCAGTCAGAATGACGCGACTTTCTCAAAATGTCATATTTACTTTGAAATGAGTTGACTCACCTTTCATCTTGGATATGAAATGTACCAATAAAGGCCTTTTGCAATAATGCTGCTGTTGCTGCTGAACACGATCCTAACAGCACATCTTTTATCGTCCTTGTCCTCGTGCATGAAGGTAAATCTTAAATCTGGGAGAGATTTCAGCCTCCGCTGCTGGTGAAGACTGCACAAAAACAAACCATCCCTACAGACTCCAGTTGTTCACAACTTATAGCCTGTGAAAGGCAAAAGCAATCAATACCGTTGTAATGCTGTGCTGCCATTTACCTCGCAGCAGTGTGACTGGACTGACTGCCAGCTCCGAGCTGCGAGTCATTAGGGGTGAAATGTGTTGCAGAATATTCAATCATTTGACACCCATTTCTGGTTGAACCCAGAGGACCCTGAACTGTGATCCAGTGGATTCACACAGGACAGAAGTGGTGCACTGGGTTGACACCACTGATCTGAGACTGCCTTGAAGGTGGATTATAATCCGTACAGAAACTGCTTCTGAAGCGGATCAATACAGATTTCCACTTATGACCTCATAGCCCATACGTTCACCAGCATCTGTGCCACATAAGGAATATTCCAGCTAAAACAAAGTGAGCAGCGAAACTTGAGTGCTGTCCCTTCTCTGGTCTGTTGAATATGTCCCTTGCACTTTAAGGAAACTCACACATAACACTTTGACATTTTATAGACAAAATAATAATCAATTAAGAATATAATTGGTGGAAAACCCTGTTTGTGGTGTACCTTTGGGGGCTGATGAAGTTCAAGGAGCAGTTTTAGGGATTCTGAGATGGTGAGAGCCACAGATGTGAATTCCTAAATCCACATCTGGATGAAACTGAGGCAGGGACCAGTAAGCCTCCACCTGCATGTCACCTGCAGCTCCTAAACCCTGAACTTAAAATAAGCTTCAATCATCTCCGTGTGACTTCACAGGTCATAGCTCAGTTTCCTTGGTTCAGTCACGCCCCCGCGCTCCAGCTCTCCTCCACGCTGACACTGTACTTGTTTAGTCAATTTTTTTTCCCCAATACAGCGATCAATGGGGCACGTCCGATTTCATACATGGTTGCTTCTTCACTGTGGATGTAATTTCAGCTGTTCCTCTCAGCTACTGATCCATTAAAAGGAAATCAATGCCTGCGGCTGGACTGGCAGACTGCTGGTTTGTTTTCCATGCAGATCACTGCAGACCGGTTTTCACATAGTACTCAAACACCTCCTGGACATCAGGGACCATCTGCTGCCTCCTCCATTATCCTGAAACAAATCTAAGCTTCTTTATCTGAAGTTGATCATGTTGTGTTTCTAAGCAGAGTTTACAAACTGAAGTCACACGCCGTTTCCTTAGACTGAATGTTATCCATTTATTACTCAAAATAACAGTTTCTTCCTACTAAAGATAGAAGATCAGGAGAATAAAACATGCAGTGACAAGATTCATTCTGGAAAACCCATCAGTCGCGGAAACACTGGTGAGGAACTTCTGTTCCTCCTCTCAGACCCGAAATTTAGAGAAATGTTTCAAAAAAATAAAATAGCTCTTCCAAAGGATTCATCTTACAGAGAACACCACTAAATGAAAACAGACTCGAGGACATTTTAAGCAGTTTGTGGTTTAAGTCACTGGTCGACAAAGTTTTAACACTTTTAAGGCCCATAGCAGCGTTTCTGTGCATTTTCGCCTCAGCGCTCACGTATTTCAGTTTCCTATGCAGACCATTTCCTAATAATTTTCTAATGTTTTTCTTCCAGGCAGCCACGGACTCATTTTCTGAGCATGAAAATCTTTGACTTATTGTGACTTCAAACTACACGTCTGCTTCCATTTTTCTGAGCCACGGCCCGAGTCCAGATCTTCGAATCCGCTCAGTCCACCAGGCCGATTGATGGAAACAGAGTGAAACGAGCTGACGAGTCTGTCTCACGGCAGGAAGCAGAGCAGCACAGTAATAAACTGATCGTAATCTCAGCATTCACTGTGGCAGATTATCTCAAGCAGGTTTTAAGTTTCAGAAACTTCCAACTGAAAGTGAACATGTGGCAGAAAGGTCGAAGAAACAACAAGAAAAGTCTGCACTTCAGGAGCAGAAAAAAGAGGTCAGTAAAGTAAAAAGTAGCAGATTTGTTATAAATGTGATAAAACACACAGAAACGCTGGTTTGGTTCATCAACAGACTGGATTCCTGTTAAAATACTGAATGTTCTTTTTTGCAAAAATGGGTGCATAGGGTTTAGAGAGCAAAAGTCAGTAACTACATATAAAAAAGACAATTATTCCTGGCCAACTACCACTGAACACAGAACCGTTAACTGTTTCATATTCCCATCAGGAAATCTTACCAAACAATTTCATAAAACCAAACGAAGGACCAGCGTTGTTCTTAAAATGGAGCCGCAAAGACAAGCTTTCTACAAATGCTTCAGTGGACGTTACATTCATGTCAAAACAAACAAATCTTTTCTCGACAAATGACCAACTCTGGTCCATCTGACATAAAGACGGAGAAGAGGGGGGGCAGATACTGTTCTAGCGTCCCCCCGACTTGCGTCCAGCCCAGGACCGGGACCGAGAGCGCGAGCGGGAGCGCGATCTGGATGCGGACCGGGACCTGGAGCGGGATGGGGAGTGTGTCCGTCTCACTTCTTCCTCGGTGTAATGGGAAGTCGACGCTGGGTTGACGTTCTCTCGCGGAGATGCAGATTTGGAGTGTGATCGAGATCTTCCTCTGGACTCTCTCCGAGGCCTCTGCCTGTATCTGACAATCAGGCAAACATTGTAAAACCTCTCGACCATTTGGACACTTCACCGTCCCATGTGTCAACGTTAAGACAACTGAGTTTTTTCTATGAGACTTGACCCTGATTCCAAAAATGATGGGAACACTGTGTAAATTAAAACAGAACAGTTTCATTTCAAGGACTGCCTTTTTTCACCTACGTAGTATCGCAAAAATCAGGCATATTTTGTCTCAAAATGATGCAGAAAAACTAGTCCATGCATTCGTAACTTCCAGGCTGGATTATTGCAATTCTTTACTATCAGGCTGCCCAAATTCGCTGCTGAATATTCTCCAGTTGCTCCAGAATGCTGCAGCACGTGTTCTGACAAAAACCAGGAAGCGAGATCATATTTCTCCAATACTCGCCACTTTGCACTGGCTCCCTGTAAAGTTTAGAATAGAGTTTAAAATTCTCCTCCTTACTTACAAAGCCATAAGTGGCCAGGCACCTTCTTATCTTAAAGAGCTCATAGTACCTTATTGCCCTACTCGAACACTGCGTTCCCAGAATGCAGGTCTACTTATGGTTCCTAAAGTCTCAAAAAGCAGAACAGGAGTCAGAGCATTTAGCTATCAAGCTCCTCTCCTGTGGAACCATCTTCCAGTCTTTGTCCAGGAGGCAGACACTGTCTCTACATTTAAGAGTAGGCTTAAAACTTTCCTTTTTGATAAAGCTTATAGTTAGGGCTGGCTCAGGCTGGTCCTGGACCAGCCCCTAGTTATGCTGCTATAGGATTAGACTGTCGGGGGACATCCAAAGATACACCGAGCTCCTCCGTCCTTCTGTCCCTCTCCATCCGCACGCTCTCATGTCCTACCACGGCGTGTTACTAACTTAGCTCCTTCCCCGGAGTCTCTGTGCTTTGTCATCTTGCAGGTTCCCATGGACAGTGGCTGAATCTGGATTGTGGATTTCAGCTGCGTCTCCTGCCTTGGCCCTGCCTGACATCCACTGCAACTGCTACTGCTGTTATTACATCCACTGTCACTGTTACTGTGACTGCATGTCTGTCTCTCTGTCTCTGTCTCTCTCTCTCTGACTGCTTTTCTGTCTGTCTGTCTGTCTGTCTGTCCGTCCGTCCATCCGTCCCTCCCTCTCTTGCTCTTCCTCTCTCACCCAACCGGTCGAGGCAGATGGCCGCCCACCCAGAGTCTGGTTCTGCTCGAGGTTTCTGCCTGTTAAAAGGAAGTTTTTCCTCGCCACTGTCGCCAAGTGCTTGCTCATGGGGGAATTGTTGGTTTCTTTGTAGATAAAAGAGCTTGGTCTGTACCAGCTCTATATGGAAAGTGTCCTGAGACAACTTCTGTTGTGATTTGGCGCTATACAAATAAAATTGAATTGAATTGAATTGAAAATTGAACACAACCATCTCAAGCTGGGTTTACTGACATCCTCGCTCAGGAGCGACTGAGCCTTTCCAAGACGCCCCTTTCATACCCAATCATGATACTCTCACCTGTCACCAATGAGCCTGTTTACCTGTGGAATGTTCCAAACAGGTGTTTTTCGAAAAATCAATAAAGCTGATGAGCTTAGACGTTAAATATATTGACTTTTCAGTTGAGTTTATGTCAAAAAGGATTTGCGATATCACGTTCAGTATTATTTGTTCTACACAGCGATGCGAATTGATCTATGTGTCTAACAATTTGACTCCCACAATACATACTTTATAATCAGACCCATGTTGGTCGTTACCATGACCGCGACAGAAAGAGTAACAAAGCACAACATCCAATCAGCATCAACAGGAAGTCGTACCTGTCGTCCTCGCGGCTCCTGCTTCTCCCTCTTCCATACATCCGTCCACGAGACCTGAGGAAAGAAATGAAAAAATGTTTCTTTGTCCTTCAAACAAACATTTCAGTGAAAGAACAGTGAGCAGCAAGTCTTCACTAACAAGTCATTGAAGGAAAAACTCACTCTCGAGGACTCTCCGACCGCCTGCGATGGCGATCATACGACGGGCTGCGTGATCTGTATCTGTCGTAGCTGCGGCTGCGCGAGCGCCTGCGCCGGCTGTCTCGATCGTAGTCATCGTACCGGGAGGATCTGCCCGGGGAACGCCTTTCCTTTGACTTCATCTGGTTTGGTGCTGACGAGAAAAACGGGTGAGAAAGGGGTTAGCCTAAACCAGAAGGCAGAAACCATTTCCACAAATGACATGGAGCTCCTCAGCGAGATTTCTTGTATTTTCCTGTTTGTTATTTTTAGATAGGATCATGACGGGAAGAGCCAGACACTTTATAATTAACAGTGCATGCAACACATATTGAAATGCAAAGTGCTTAAACTCAGAGCAGCATCTTTCAGGAAGCGCCTGCAGTCGATATTTGCACGATAAGATAAAAGCACACTGAATCACAGAGGGCACAATCTGATGCTGCGTTCTTCTCAACAGGATTTAAAGGAAGTTTTGATTTGTCACGTTAGAGAGAGCACAGATGGAACTAAGAACTCCACTTAGTGCCAGTAAGCCATGATGGGAATCAGCCTGAATATCTTAATGGAATGCAGCCATTAATAAAAACGTTACGAGATGCTAAACATGTTGCAGGGACGTCCCAATCAGCAAGTATCGTGGAAGTATTCTGCCTTTGACAGGAAACACCTGCTGAACTTTTCCTCAGTTTTTACCTTCCAGTGTGCCACCACAGCACTTTCCACACTGCACAGCTGTTCATATTCTAACAGCAGAAAATCAGTCTATCACTGATGCTCTTACTCTACAATGCCGTTAAGGCCACTGTGCCAAAATAACAGGCAACAGGAAGTCACTCACTCATCAATACATTCCAGGCATCATCTTCAAGCAGTGCTGACAAATTTCTTTCTGCAGCTGAAGCTCCAGCAGACACACTCTGTGCTTGGTTGTAAAGATAAATAAAAGTTTAACACTTACTCTTTCGGTCACCCTGGGCAAACTGGATTTCAATCTGCCGGCCACACACCCACTTCCTGTCCAGGCTGTGAAGAGCATCTTCTGCATCGCGCACATCCTCAAATATGCTGAGTGGTTAAGGGTTCTGTTTGCTCGTATTTTTGGTAAGGCCACACAAATTTAAATAAATGTTTTTTTCTCTCAGAGGGATTAAGTACGTGAAGAAGAGCACGATTCCCCCTCACATAAAATATTAAAACCCCAATTCCACTGTACTTTCATGAACTCGTGCACACCCTCTTCATTAGCAAACTGTATTTTACATCAATGCCAAGAGGGATGCAGGGCATTCACCAAACATCGTTTTTCATTTGTGGGGCCTGATTTCAAAGGTAAAACAGCTTAAAATGACAAATTCTGTGTTAATATTATAATATGATATAACAAGTGGAAAAAAAGCAACACACAAAAACACGCTCATCAGATATTTGTAGAGATAAAAGATGAAGCAAGCTTCTCAAACACTTAAAATAATCGTCTAAGGGATCAGGAGCACAAATATAGAAACAAATCAAATACATGAATAGCTGATTAAATTGCTTTGATTAAAATCAAAATGTCATCGATACCACAGGGAAAGCTGATTTTGCTGTCATGTCAAATTTGTGGATTTGTCTTGGGAGGATACAAAATAATTCAGACTTGTTACCTTTGCCCATGCTGGACTTTGAACTTCATCTTGATCTTTACACTCTTTAATCGACTCCCACAGAGACTTGGGTTTCCTGCTTGCCTTTTCCTCTTAAACCTCTTTTCTTTTCCCAATTCTTTGCCGCCATATCCAAGCTTTGTCTCCGTTCCCTTTTCCTCTTCATGCTTTACTTTCTCTTTTCAACCTTTTCCCTCCCTCTGATCCTGAAGGTCTGTGTGACTTGTCTTTACAGCTACTCTATATGGGTCTTTGTTACTCTTTGTGGCCGGTTCCACAACTGGACGCTTTTACATTTTCTGAAGCAATAACAGAGAAATATGTGTGTTAGATATTCAATCAAATTACGTGCAAGTAAAAAGCATATCTTCTCTGCTGAAAGGAAATTGAAATTTGTTAGCAAGAGCACAAACACAGTGAAAACTCATTGGGAAAGGATATTGAATGTATGCAAATCCTCTTGGTTGACGTGTATAGAAGTCAAGTGGGATGTAGACATCTACTATCGGCCCATAGCGGCCAAACTCACGCCGCAAATCCTCAGGCCTGAACACCGTAAATACAAGTATGACTCAACTGACCATCATGGGCAACTTCTAGCTGCATCATCAACCAGTAACAAGAGCTGGGAGAATAGCTGATGAGAGGGCTAAAGGGACAATTCACCCCAAAACACAATAAAATGTTTGACGTCTTACCTGCCGATCAGACACACCTGTCTGTATAATTTCTGAGAAATTCTGCTGTTGTTCAAGAACAATTTCTATTCTAATGGTTGTATTTTGTGTTTTGGGATAAACTGACTCTTTAAGATAGACCACTTAGTTAAACATGCACTTCAAGATAAAACCCACTAACAAGTCTGTAATGGACATAGGCAGATGCAGCACTGTTGCCCCATTCAGGTTAGATTCATATCACGTGTAAGTGTGAGCACAACCCTTCAGCAAATAAAAACTAATTACGTCTGGATTACATGGGTCAACATGTTACCGCGATGACGGGAAAAGCACAGATTAAGATCAGCATCAACATGCTTTTCCCAACATTGACACACTGTGTAACACAACACCAGGCAGTTACTGATCATATGCAATCAGATTGGGAGAAAGTAACTGTGGTCAGGAAAAGTGACACATTTCTTAAAAAAAATACATCTTTTTATTTGGGAAATTAGGAGCCGGTAAGAGACAGAGGCAAAGTTCCCAATTAGAGAAAATCATTATGCATCACAACACGGAGGCAAAACCCTTAATGTGGAAAACAGACTCTGCACCTGATTCTGGTCAACTGGTCTGTTCTGACTTTTGTCTCCTGTAAACTGTTAAATTAAACTAAAAATTAGCATTAAAATGTATTGTTTATCTATATGGGCCAGTGGATTTTAAAGCTGCCAATCTGTCCGTGTTGTATTTAGATAAATACATATAAGTGTTCTGACACGGTGTTTCAACACACAGTGAATATAAACGTACATAGATAAACGTTGTTTCACAAAATTTTCTAAATGAAAGCTAACCCATTTAAATGTGTTGCTACGCTTTTATTAAACACACATAAACGTGTAACATTAACTTCACTGCAGGATGGTCTATGTGTGTACAGATGTTGATTAACGTTACAGTGTAAAGCTAAAAGGGTTAGCATACGTAAAGAAGTAACGTTAATTAAAATTAATAACGGCAAACTGAAATTACGGCACGTAATATAACGTTAGCTAGAGTTGTTTAAACATGATATCCAGACATTTTTTCCTACAAGTTGGTCATTTTTAAATTGCAAATTACCAAAATGTTAAGCTCCTGAAACGTTGTTGAGTTGCGTTGTTAGCGTTAGCTTATTTATAAACACGAAAACGTGCCGTCAACGTGCAACAGAAACGCAATGCAAACAAAGAAACATTACCATGACAAATGAAGTCGTATCTCAGACCAGTTATTATCACAGCTTTTGTTTTATTTTAAGTATATGAGTGAAATGTGATTCTGCTATTAATATTTCCCACATAAAAGCGCCTCTGCACGCTGGTTTAACATAACTTGAGGCTCCGTCGACGATGCTAACCTTAGCTGCTAAGCTACAACAACTAGCTACCATTAATGAGTTGGTTAGCGTTAGTGGATGATCTGAGGTTCTGATGGCGTCTGAATGTGGACTCACCTGGATTCATCGGAGATGTTACGGACAAACAAAGACGTGTTTGGGGGCCTCATGTATCTGGCCATAAAGTTACACTCACTCAGCAGAAGAATTTTTTTTGTGAACAGAAAATCTGCAGTGAAAATACGTGACGCGCATGCGCACACAGAAGGCGCCTCTTTACTCTTCTTCTAAAAAAAAAAAACTCGGGCAATAAAAACCCCACAGCGCCTCCTGCTGCTTAAATTCACCTACACCGCCTGCAGTTGAGGCAGAAACGACTGAACAACAACAAAGGGATTTATTTAATCATTCAAATTTATTCATAAATGTATTATTTTTCCGTTGCCGGTATTTCCAGGGCTCCTGCTGACGCTGAGTGATCCATTTGGTGCCTGGTGTTGTTCAGACTCGTTTGCTTCTGCTGATGAAAGTTACAGAGCCAGCAGTGATAGTCTGGAACAGTGAGAAAGCAGAGACAGAAAGAAAACATGGCTGATTCACATAAAAACCTCTCACTTTCTGTCTAACACTGAATCCCTCATCTTTACAACATTTCTCAAAAGAATTAAAGCCACCGACCTCAACCATATCATCGCCCTGGATCTCTCTGACAGAAGTGAACTTGTCAGTCACAGCAATCAGCTTCCCATTCTCCTCACTGACCACGCACTGCTCAAGACCAAACACATTGCATAGGGCAGCGGTTTTCAAACTTGTGGTAAAACCACACAATAAATCATGCCTGCAGTGCATAAATCAAATTCATTTTTCGCAACTGCTAGAGGCGGACACAGACACAAATCTCTCCCACTATAGCAGATTGATAGTGAACTCAAGAGAAGGACAAGCTTCATCAGATTTCTGACATTTCCTCAGTGAGCATCATCATCATCATCATTTTTCTTTTCTTTCCTGTCAAAAGTTTGGTTAGTATAGCAATACTGAGGGGGATCTCTGCATCATTTACAACATGTACTTTACTTCAAAATGCACAAACAGGAGTCGCTGAAATTTGCTGACTGGAGCCTACAGTACATAGATCCCTGTATGGAGACACTTATCTGGGTAAAATATTGGCAACATCAGCATACATACAACTACGATGTCTTCACTTCTGTGCCTGTAATATTCATGAAGAGTTTGAGGCTTGAATCACCTTAAACTTCTTCCCATCCGGAGCGGTCATCTCTGACTCCTTCCCGAGGCTGAATGAGTGGACTTTGGTGCAGATGGGAGTCTTCATTGTGTAGGTGAAGTCTTTACCTTTCTGCTCAATCACTACCACCGGTCTGACATCCTTTCGCATTTTGACAACCATTTCAGGTGCACCTTGAAGACATTTTTTTAAGTGTGATGCATACATACATAGACAAATAAATCCTTTAAATATGAAAACATTCTTACCGATTGCTTTTAAGAAATCCTCAACGTTTTCCTCAGAATAAACTTTCCAAGTGCCGTTGAAGTCCATGTCTGCTGGTCGTGTTGCAGGAGGATGTTTGTTCCTCTTGTTGTCTAACGCCATCAACCACACTGCTGGTTGGCATGCTGGGGACTTCAGAGTCCCTGTTATTTGGACTGGGATTTCCAGTGAGAGTCGTGATGGGCTGAATTTATTTTAGTCTTTATTCACAGGCTGTGGTGTAGCATCTTTACAGACTGGAGCAGCACATGTAAAGTAATGTGTAGTTGATGCATGTGAAGATGTTTGCACGGATCAATGAAATCCAACAAAATCACAGAATATTAACACTGAGCTTCAGCAATGGCATACCTTTATTTCAGACAAGAATTAAAGCTTTCCTGCATTTGACAAATATTTGTGACTTGAGTACATTTTTTCCCTCAAAATATAAAAATACTTCAACTGGCAAACACACAGAAAGCAAATACATTTTAAGGCAAACGCGCAGGCAGCAAAAGCTCAGGCAGTTCAGTGCTGTGAAGTGCTGATGTGAAAAGGTGATTCACCTCCCAATAAACGTCTCGAAGCACGTTCAGTTACCAGGAACACAGATTTGTGAAGCTTCGGTACAAAAACGTTGAGAAACTCGATTAATGCTGGAATGTTACTGAAGACACTTCGAAAAAACTCAAGCTCACAGAACAGTCACATCGTAAATAGAGCACACGTGGAGCACATGTCGGACAGAAACACTTATTTTCTTTGTGCAGAGGACATCTATTAATACTGCGCCACGTTGCAGTCCCTGAGAAAACATTGACCAGTCATGCAGCGATGGTGCACACAGTGCTAAGCTTCTTCACAGACCTCGGTCAAACAGAAATTGCAGTTTATTCTTGACTTTCAGGTTATTTTAACCCTCTGGATCAACAGATTTATGCTCTCTGTTTCACCAGGATCAAATGTGTTTGTTCTACGCTCTTGTAGTTTTTAATGCCAACGGCATAGCCGATCAATAGGGATTTCTGCGGCACATACCGATGTTGATATTTGAGATTTCTTAAGATGGACACAAGCATTTTCAGTTGGGTTATCTTCTTCTCAGATTAGTTTTTCAAAAGAATTTGGACCAAGAAATGAACAGAGGGGGCACCAAACAGTTAAAAAAGACCAGAGGCAGCAGTATACTCCTTCAGAACTACTTGTTGGACATTCAAACAGCTCCAGACACCCCTTCACCAAAATCCTTCCCGCGTGTCTCTGACAATTTCTGTAACAGACGATCCGACATTGACAGCGTGACTGGACGACTGTGCAGAGGCCAGAATATAAACTGGGTTTGAGCTTAATGCTAACATCAGGATGCTAACATGCTCACAATGACAATGCTAACATGCTCATGTTGAAATGGCATCATGTTTACCATCACCATCTTAGTTCAGTGTTAGCATGCTAACATTTGCTAGCAAGCATTGAACACAAAGTGCAGCAGAGGCTGCACATTTGTTTTGCAGGTCAAATTATGAAACGATGATGGCTCCAGATTAAAAATTCACTCCTGTCATTAGAATTCATCTGAATATCTGTATCATATTTTAAGATAATAGCTGTTAAGATACAGTATTTCACCAGAGAAAACCCTCTGGGGACCATCAATGTTTGTGCAAAACTTCACTGAAATCCACTGAATGGTTGTTGAGATATTTTGGGCAAAGTGGTGGACAGACAGACACGAAGTCATGTCACTGTCAGGGTTAAAAACAAGCGCTCTCTGGTGGACAAACTCTGCTCTGGGACACTGTTTCTGAATCACCTGAAACATTTCTTTGGTATTTCTGAACTGCACTTTCTTACTGGCTGATACATATGTTAATACTGATATATTGGGTAATATCAGCTGAGACGACGGACATCTGTCGAGCTCTACTTCACAGATTCCTCATACTGTGCTTTGAGGGGGTAAACTCCGACCATCTGGTGCTTCAAGTTTGTTAAAACAAGTGCTCAGTCTTTTTTTTTTCTTGTTTCTTTTTTTGTACTATTTGAGGCAAGTCTGCTTGTTAAGACACAAAATACTGACGCTTGGCTTCCTCCAGGCTGCGACAAAATCCTGAAATAGCAAACGGCCAGTGGAGTATGCTTTGGCAATATGTTACATGATAAAAATCCTCAGGAACTTATGGAAAAAAAAGAACAATCGAACACAAACATGGAAAAGAATAACACTTCAAACGATTTCATTGAATAAATATCAAGCTTTGCTACAACATCAGAGATCTCTGTTCACTGAATACAGCAGATGACATGAGGAGGTCATGAATCATCCTCTGCTCTCAAGAAATATGTGCTTTATGATGAGATGAAGGAGCCATCCCCTTCCTCTTCCTTGTTTGGACCAGGGTCGCTAAGGCAGCGCGATAGTTTCAGCTCTTCCTGCTCGTCCGGCACTTTGGCCCTCGGCTCAGCGGCGCCTTTGGCTCTCTGTGCGCCGCCCTGACTGGGCCTCTGAGGTGATTCGCTCAGCAGGGTAACGGCATCAGGAGGGCTGGGATTTGGCTCAGCCGTTGGGCCTCTGGGGCTCTCGCTGTTATCGTAAGTGTAAACTTGGTGTTCTGGGATGCAGACACAGTTCAGTGGCATATTAGTGCTGGAGCATCGTCAACAAAATCCTAATGTTTTTGGGATGTTTGCTTGTGCTTCTGGTTGCTTTGCCTCCTGAAACATCTTAATCTCAGGGTTATCGGCTTCATCACTACCCTAAATCTGTTTAGTACAAATAGTTTAGTTGTGTGTTTATTGAAAGCTTCATTATAAAAGGCGCTTTAAAATCATGGTTGTGTAAAAGCTCACATCAGAGCCAAAAACTGGACGCTGGATGTTTGAGGTTCACAGTACATACAGACAGTATTGGAAAGTGACTACTTTACTTAAGCAGTGTGAAAAGGCATATTTCCCCATATAACTGTTAACATATGATAAGATAAATTCTGGATTGTATGTTTTACCGACCTGATTCAAAGCAGACTTTTCTTACTGGTGGTGTTTCCTGGCGGTTTGCAGGAACTGTGAGGTAGTGACTCATCTGTGAATGAGACACAGGTTTGTCAGGAAGGACCTTATTTCATAACTTAATACCTGAAGAATTTAAAGATCACAGCTGATAATCAATATCTTGAAATCAGTGTTAAACTCACCCTCCTCTCCATCTCCACCCTCTGCTTCCTGAAGCGAACTTCGCTCACGTTGTCCTCGAACGGATCGAGCATCAGGTCATGTCTGCTGTAGGATCGGAGCTGAGGAGCAAAGCCACAGTCAGTAATTCCAGCGTGCTCGTTATCAAAGCCTGCGTGCGCTCGTCACGCGCAGGCATCAACAAGCTGAGTGCCGTGTTACCGACCCTCTGTCTGGTCTTCTGCAGGTTGTTTCTCAGAATCTTTCTGATCTCTTCCTCACGACTTTTCGAGATGCTTGGGATCGCCCGTCGCCTGGCCGGCGCTCTGGGCTGAATGTTTCTGCAGAGACACAGGAAACATATCCTAAAACCAAACATTTCTACCAACAAGAGTCTCAAGAGTCATAATGGAACTACACTAAAGCACAAAAATGAGCATTACATAATTCTGCAGGGGTTCATCTATGTAACCTTACTGGCTTGTGATGCCTTGCCTGAAGACTTTTTTAGAGGCAACTCAGGTAAACTAACTAAATAAGTAAAAAAATAAATGTAATTTTGTGTAGCATAAATGTATTTTGTCCCGTAACACGAGAAGAATATAACACCTTTCACTTCTCCCAGTGAAAACTCACGACCAGGACGCTTCCACTGCTCCACCTCAGGTTTCGTCCTCCTGACTGATACTTACTGCATGGAGACAGACGACACAATCGTGGGCAGCTTGGCGGCGCTCCCACTCTCCACCAGCATCATGGCCTGTTTCATCTCCATCTTGTTGTAGAAGGAGATGAGCTGAGGCTCGGTGGAGCGTTCGCCCGTGATCAGCCACCTCTTCACGTAGGCCTTATTGAAACGGTTCAGCCTGAGTGCAGCAGAGGAATCACTCGTTAGTTCAGCTCTAAGTGTTATTTTCATTTAAGACATTTATACTGTCACTCAGTGTCTAATTTCCTCCTATTATAATTCAGTTATTTTACAATATATAATATTAATAAACATCCTCATAGGAACCTCAGACATCTTTGAACCCACTCCTCATATAAAACATGCAGGTGGACATGAGTGGGACCGCTGGCTGTTTCAGAGGACATTCAGAAAATCATACTTGTCTTTCCAGTGATGATGTCCATAATGACCACAGATGCATTCAATTCCTGTGAGGAGATGATCCAGGAACTGAAGACAGAACGAGTTTTAGATTATTTCTGCATAATCTTAACCATGAACTAACAGAAAGTGTGAAATCAACAGAACTTCGATATTTTATGTTCTTTTACTTCTTTAACTGTAACTCTGGTCCTCTACTGCACGCTGTCCAAACTCAAGATGTGAAATAAATCACAGCTGATCTCACCTGTGTGTGAATCTCCTCATTAATTGATCCTTTGTTCTCCTTCTTCTTCTTCACTGCCAGGAGCTCCACCAGAGGCCTGATTGTCATTCCCTGGAGACAGAAATAGTGTGAGGATGTGTGCATAGAGCGTGTGTTGTAACGTATGTTTTCAGTGTAGACTGCACTGTCTGACATGACGCACTGAGGTCAGACTCACAAATAACTTGATTAGCAAATAACGTAAAAAGGAAGCAGCGATGTGGTCACTGGTTTGGTAATTTTACAAATTTTCATTCTCCCTCAGAAACAAGGAGACGCTGCCCTTTGTTGATAAATGCTGTTATCTGCACTAAAACTTAAGCCATCAGAGACAATGCAGACAAAAACATTAGGGTTAAATAAAGTTCAGCAAAATTGTGCCTCATTTTTTGTTTTTAATAAATTGTCATTTTATCAGATGCAAAAAAATAACATTATATCAGCCGCTCTGTTCTGTAAATATCATCAGACGTCATAAGTAAGTTTGTGCTTTTGCAAATAAACACAGAAATCCAAATGTTTGTCATATGAACTACTCTCACCTGCACAAAGACAGTGAAGAAGATGACTGTGATGATGGCGGTGAGGAACATGTTCTTCATCTCGTTGTTGGTCAGCAGGAACCCCAGTGAGAAGGCTATGGCACCTCGCAGGCCACCGTAGGCCACGATGAACTGGTCCTTTTTGGTCAACTTCACGATACGGAATTTATTGATGATGTACGTGAGGCCGATAACTCCTGAAAGATGCAGAGAACAACATAAAGGAGCTTCAAAAGAAGAAGACAGGAGAGAAGAAAAGAGGCTACACTGAAAAGTACAAATAATATCACATTATTCTTTAAATACACACATGAGCCTCAGCTGCTGCTGCTAGCACGCTACTGAGAATAAACCAGTCACACCTGTGAATCAGAGCTAAATCTGTCTGAAATGCTGTTGTATTTAGGCACAAAACAATGTGCCAAAGATGTTGAATTCACCCAAATTCAACCCAAAATTTGATTTAAACTGCTTAACTTTTTTTAAACCAGGTTCCTACAAAGTGTGTTTATTGTCTGCAAAAGTGAAATTTTGGCTTTGGGATGTTAGTTAGCAAGTTAACCCTCATAAGTCACTATATAGCCACGTGTTGTGGTCCTGACTGACCCAGCACTCTGGACACCAGACAGAGGATCACAGTGAAAATGACGAAGGTCCAGTTCCAGGCATGAGGACCGGCCACGGTGGAAACACCCAGGAAGATGAAGATGAGCGTCTCGCTCACGCTGCTCCACATCTTCAGGAAGTATTTGATGGTGGTGTACGACTTGTGGGAGATGTTGGCCTCAACGTATGGCCGCATCATCACGCCACATGCGATTAACCTGTTAGGGACAGGAAGGAAACCAGAGGAGAACCGGGAACTTAACAAAGCAGAGTGACGTCTGGCTCATGTCTGTAAGCTAAATTTAAAGCGAGAGTCAGCACGCAGTTAGTTTAGCTTAGCATAAAAAACATAAGCAGGGGGAAATAGCTAGCCTGGCTCTACCTGAAGGTAACAAAATGTACCTCTAAAGCTCAAGAGTTAACGCAGTAAAACTTGTTTTTTGCAGGTTTTGCAGAAAAGATACAGTGATAGCTAACATGTTAATTAGTGAGCTTCAGAGGTGCTGGAAAGAGTCAGGCTAGCTGTTTCCCTCTGCTTCCAGTCTTTATGCTAAGCTAAGCTAACTGGCTGCAGCTTTAACATACAGATGTAAGTGTGGTTCCAGTTTTCTCATCTCACTCCGAGAGGTGTATTCCCAAAATGTCAAACCATCCTTTGAAGAGAAAAACTTGAACAATGTCTTAATATGACTAAGAAAAGGCTGGTTAAAACTGTTCGTCTGATGTAGCTTTGCATGTTAAAAGCAGGCTGAAATGGAGACAAGCGACACGTAACCTGAACAATCCCATCCATAAGACTCGGACTTACGACATGATCCCAGACAGATGGAAGACCTCAGCTGAGAGGTAAGCCATGTAGCTGTAGAGGAAAACGAACAGGGGCTCGATGACCCGGGTGTGCGAGGTGAAGCGGGATGTGAAGGCGCCCACGATGCCGTAGATGGCCCCCACCATGATGCCTCCTACTGAAACCACGAAGAAACAGACCACACCGAGGACGGCGTCGACCACGGTCACAGTCCCTGCGTGGGAGAACTCCTCGAACAGGTGATACAGAACCTGCACGGAGAGACACGTTTCATGAGTCTTTCATGGTCCGTTTTGTGTTTCATTCAAGGTAAAAGTCAGGTGTTAATTGCTCTCAGCTTTCTACATGTCCTCTTTGAGAAGGATCTTATGTTCTCTGACTGTTTCTTACAGTTTATCTCTTATACCTTAAGATTATACCTTATACAAAATACATCATCATTATCATGACCAGTGGTTGTGGGAGCAACAGCAGCAGTGTGCACAGCAGAGCTCAGCTTCTGAAATGAAGCTATTTTTCACTCATAATGTGCTCAACAGGAAAATAAACAGCACTTTAAATAGAAACTGTCATCAAGCAAAGATCCAAACAAGGACTGAGCTGGATTTTAAAATGAACTTTGGACTCTTCCATCAATCTCTGGAGACCACAATGTCAAACTCACTGTGTGGAAATGGTAAATTTTCCAATAATCAAACATTAACCTTCATATGAGCTAAGAAATTAGAAGTAGACCGGGGAGCTTGTGAACTTATCTGATTAAACTTTATGATTTATGCTGCAGACTCTTCCTCTTTCACCCCAAACATGTCACTAACCTTAATAACGCTGTTTGAACTGCCTGCGGCTCTGACGCAGACAGTAAAGACTGATACACTAATATAACTGATTCATTTAAACTGCTGATAAATGCTTCAGACGATCTCACAAACAGCACATTTAATCTCTGGAGGAGAGAGCACAGACGTGAATTAATATGAAAACTGATGACGGTTTGTACCACATTATCAATTATTGCCTGTTAAGAGGGCCGACTCATCAATCACTGATCACTGAAGCAGCGATGGAACAAAAACAAGCATGTGAGTGAAGAAAATGTCTTCAAAAAGATGGTAGAGCTGAACGATAAGCTGTTTGAATAATCAGTTTTCCATACCATTAGTGACCATTTCTATTAGTTTCATCCATCATTCCCAACCTAAGTGGTCTCAGGGGTCATGAGATGAATTAAAAAGGTCTTCCACCACAGCCCCTCCAGCCTTCACTTGACTCACCACAGTGACGGCGTCGTTGAGGAGCGACTCCCCGAACACGAGGGTGTGCACCAGCTCGTTGATGTGGATCTCCTCGAACACGGCCAGGACGGCCACGGGGTCCACGGCTGAGATGATGGAGCCGAACAGCAGGCAGGACAGCAGGTCCACGCTGCCCAGCTTGGCTGCTTCAATCTGACACACGCCGTACATCATCCCGCCAATGAAGAAGGCGTTCCACAGCGTCCCCACCACGGCGAACACCAGGATGGTGCCCAGGTTCTCTGTGAAAGCCCGGATGGGCAGGAAGTAGCCGGCATCGAGGATGATGGGAGGCAGCAGGTAGAGGAAGAAGAGCTTCGAGTCGAGGACGGGGGCTTCCTCTCCGATGGCTTTGATGATGCCGCCCACCAGCAGGCCAACGACGATCAGCAGACAGCTCTCCGGGACGACGTGCGACACTCTGGGCATGATGTGAAAACCTGCAGAGAGAAAAGGTTTGAAGACTTTAACTTGATAAAAGTCAGAATCCTGGATGCCTGCAGCACAGATTTAGAGGTGAGACATTTTTAGGAATGATGTACTGTTATTATTCAGAATAGTTTAGCTACTCTCTAAGTTAGCTAGCTAACATGAGCCTGCTGGTAACTTCACTGAATTGTGGGTGAACTGTTAGCATAAGAAGCTAAGTACCACAACTCAGACAAATAATTAAAAGTTTGATAATTTGATGAAAATAGCAAAACAGTACAAACATTAAACCTGGAATAACTTGTTTTCTGACAGCGACCACAAGTGGTGCACACAATCTTTTAAGCTGATATGGTGAACTTGTTAGCAAGCGGTTGCTAACGTACACATCCAGCCATCTTGGCAGTGCCTGATGCCACCAAACTCCCGGCTGATCCAAAAATGAGTTAAGAGGCGGAGCGTGGCCGAATGAAGCCTGGTTGCTTAAACCTAGCAGCTAGCTGCCACTCAAAGCAGCCGCGCCCATAATTATTCATAACTTTATGCTTTAAAATAATTTAAACGAATGAGTTACATAAAAAGTTGTCATGAACGGGGGAATTAGTTACTATTAGTTAAACTATTATTAGTTAAACTGTTTTTTGTAGAAGGCTGTAAACATGTTTATTTCTGCTGTAAAGTTGGGCATTTTAACATGGGGGTCTATGGGGGCTGACTCGCTTTTGGAGACAGGCTCTTAGTTTCATATTCAGCCCGTTTGTCTCTCAGCTGAATGAGGCCTTAACATTCAGTCTCTCCGTCATGTGATGTGGGGTCCAGGCGGCTGTAACAAGCGTTTTCTGCGAGTGGTCTTGTGTGCAGGCGTCCTCGCCCCCTCCTCTCCTCTCTGACTCTGCACACTGGGATCTTTGTTATCGAGCAGTGCATTAGGACAGGAAGTCGGACCGGCCCTCGGAGACAACAGCTGGACGGACAGATAAGATGCCAGACAGCTTCGTTCTGCTTACTCAGCCAACGACAGACCTCAGGACAGATTACTGGAATCAGGATCATGTCTGCTGCTGTTTTGACATTCAGTATGGTGGCATGATGGGTAATATAATTTTAAAAAGTCAAAATGCATCGTTATTTGTACTTTGTACTGTGGAAGAAATAAACCTCACTGTCATGAGGACTGTAGCTACACTCTGGATGCCAAGTAAACTATTAATGAGAATATTAAACTAAGTAATGTGATAGTTTGCGGTTTGCTTAAACGCTCTGAAATTTGAGTGGAGTTTGGTTGGTTGCTGGTCAAAGATGTCTTGGGCAGGTGGGATCACTTCTACTCAGATACTCCAAATAATAAAATACAGTCAACAAAAGTTTGGAGAATCTGCCATAAGAAAAAGTATTAAAATGCAGTTTTTAAGAAGAACTGAGCAGGCCGCTCGCCCGAGGGATAACTTACTGGTAGCCAAAGGTATCCTGCAGTGTCCAGAGCTTAGCCTCTCAGCATATGAGGGGTGTGAAGGTCACAGGCAAGAGATGACACACAATTATAGAGCTCCAGAGATACAATTAACCTCTATGACTAGCCTGAACTGCTTTCAAACCTTTTGCCAAGGCTAAAATTAAACTCTAATCCTTCAGCATTTGCTTTGACTACAGACAGACAGACGCTCACACCACCAGGTCCTGAAATAAGTCAGTGGAACATAACTGAAGAAGTGTGTGGAAAGACTATTAGTGCTCCGTTACCGCTCAATATTCATTCTTTCAGCAGCGGAAAGTGAGGAGAAATCAACCATCTCCGTCCACAGCTGTGACATTAATCCACTCATTAATGATTACACTTACTCCTAACTGAACGTTTGGGGTTTTGGCTCGATGCTGAAAGTGTTGAAAAGCTTCCATAACCTTCTTTGACTTCCTGAGGTAGTTCGATTTTGGACTGTAGGTGCACTCAAGCTACTACAAAGTGCTGCAACCAGAGTTCTAACAAGAACAAGCAAATTACACTGGCTTACTGTGTTGGTGAAGCAGCTTTTGGCGTCTATGGTCCCAGCTCCAGGAATAACCAGGTTTCATTACATATGCAAAAGCATATTTCGGATTTTGGGGTATTTTTGGATTTTGTACATATAGATGTTGCACAATTTTGGCTGCTCACATATGAAACACCAGCGCCTTTCAGAAAAAGCCCTTTATCAGGATAGACTGCAGCCTCGTAGCCTGTGCAGAATGTATTTGTAATCCTTTTTTTGTTATTTGAAAACATGCAGAAACACATATAATGCTGTAACTTGTGATATTGTTTGATGTTGTTTTGATGACATGATGGGTCAAATGTTTGGCATGAGATCTGCAGCTGTTTGGCAGTGTTTGCATGTATGTACATACATATATGAACTGTATACACTGTATGTATGCCCATGTGTGTATGCATGTATATGAAGCATGCAGAAAAAGCCCAGTTCATCTAATGTTTTTCCAGTTGGTCTTTGGGAACTCAGCAACTGGTTGCTTCATCCTCCATCATGATGTATCTCAATCTCAGCTGTTCAGGCTTGGTATTCAGTTTTTTCCTCCTCTCTGTTGAACTACATGACATTTTTCTATCCAAATAAGCTTAAAAGCATTTTCTAAACTTTCAGAAGAATTGTGAACACAAGAAAATTGTAAACCGACTAAAAAAGGCCATAATGTACAGTCCAGGAGCCTCCTCTTCAGTCTGGATGGTCTGCATCCTTCAATCTATGATTACCCAGCCCCCTCAGTAATACTGGAGTGGAGCATTAATCGCCAATCAAAAATCCTTCAGTAATTTGAGTCACTCACCAAGTTTCATCAGCAGGGCCAGGAGGATCCACAGAGAGATCTCAAAGGGCTGCCTGACGTGGTCGTAGTTGAAGGAGAGGACGGGGAAAGCCTTCCTGTGAGCAGTGGAGTTACTTTGATGATGGGAGTCCTCATCCGTCACCAGGGAAGGATTTCTCCACGTCTCGTTGTGTCCCGCAACAGCATCACGACTCGCGGCGGCAGCGGAGACGAAAAAGAGCAGCAAAACGCACAGCGAGCCCGTCAGACGCGGTCCGGAGCCGCTCCGGGCGGGACGGAGCACAGCCATTTTCAGACTGTTTCACGGCTGCTGCTTAGCTCTAGATCCGATGAAGATGAAGATGAGGATAGTACGGGAAGCGAGCGTGGTGCGCCGCGGAGAAGCGCGTACTTTTACGCACAAACTCCCCAGGCATCCTGAAATTACGCATAGCTGTAGAAAAACAACCGGTGGTGTATGCTGCTAACAGGCCGGCTGCTGTCATCCGTGGGTGGCGCTTTTAAACTAACATCGCTCTTCTTACTCGCCGCTGAGATGATTTCCAGCCTGATGGTTTCCAGCCTGACTGATCCAAACTCGTTTTCTCCTCTGAGGTTCAGCGTCAGGCGGTAACATCCATCAGGCACAAGTCTCTCAGGCTGGAGTTGTGTCTCTTTAACGTGCAGCTCATTCAGAATTCAGCAGTCAGAGTGGAAGTGACATCTGCTGGAGAGGAGGACCACAGCGACCACCAGGCAGGCGCGTCCACAGCCAGAGTAGACATCCTCCATAACTGGCACAGTACACATATTACACACATTTCTTTTGCGATTGAATTTTCTTTATTGACTTTGTACAAATCGTCACAGCTGAGAAAGAAGAGCAAGTATCAGTTCACCAGTGTAAAATCAACATCTAGCTGCAGCTGCACATATGAATTTAGATACTTAATGTGTGTTTCCAGTTTTAGATGAGTTCAGAAAAAACACATGATTCAAAGCTCTCATGTCCTCTTCATCCCCGTCTGCCCCCAGCGGAGAGGAATTAGTAAAACCAACAACCCTGACTGGTTCCCACGGAGTCAGACCTCCTCCTCCTCTGGCTGCTGTCTGCTCAGCGGAGGCTGATGGAAACATGGATCCAGAGGCTGTTTGTTTTTTAACAGCACTGTAAAAAGCATGTAAAGAAGAGGCTGCTGTGGAACGTCAGCAGGCCTTTAATGTGACAGAACAGATTAGTGGCCTGAGTTGCTATACGGTCTCACAGGGAAAGCATACAATAAATAAATGCCTTTCTGTGGTGGATATGATGTGACGAAGAAGAGCACGGTCCTCATTCTCATCTGCACCTGTTTGATGCTGAAGAACATGCTGGCTTTCATCTCAGCGTCTCGTTCACGTCACAGAATCACTTCCCCTGCCTGAGTTTCATCCACATGAGTCGCTCCACACAGATTGTGCAGCCAGCCGACAGTTTCCCATAAAACCTTTCCACATGGATGCAGCCTGAGGAGAACGGAGCTGTTTCACCGTCACAAAAAACACCTTGAAAACAGTTTCCAGATGTCAAAACTGTCAGCGCATTTATTTGAGATTAACATCAATTCACCAGATGTGTTAAGTAAATGTTTTTTCATCTTTAAGCACTGTTTACAGACATTTTATTTCTTACATTCTAGTACAAACACGATACTGTAATTCAGCAAACTGAGGATACCCTGATGAAATACTGAAAGGTCTGATGCTGCTTCAGGATTTACAATTTAAATTCAAAACTTTAAGGTGCGAAAGTACAACAAACTAATGACTGAACTGAAATGATTTGAAGAAAAAGTGCATGTCTGTGACTAAAATCAATAAATAACAAATTAGCATGCTCAGAGAATTTCTCATTATTTCATTTTTATTAGATTTTCTGTGGTTATTTTTATTAAACACATTTTTTGTTGCACTATAAAATGCAGGAAATAAGAAAGCCTGCAGGCCAGACTCTAATCCTGAGATCCTCGTTGACAGATGATATGCTCATTTATTGCTCTAAAATACAGTCACTGGTGAAATGTGAATCCTCTGAAACGTAAATATGCACAGTGCTCAAACTACAGGCTCACTTATATTTGCTTGTCGTGGGACTGAACAATGACTCACATCTTCCTCCCGGGACACTTAGATTTCCCTTCAAGCAACACCACAAACACACAAACTCTCTCAGCCTCCTCCATCTCAAACCTTCTTCGACGTACACAAACAAACAAACAAACGATCTCTCACAGGAACCCACAGAGCGGCGGTCTGATGGGCCCTCGCTCATCTCAGGCGTTTGGAAGTTTCAGGTGGACTCTCTCTGCCATCTGCTTGGCGCTGTACAGAGACACTCCCATCCCCACTGTGGCCATAGTCATGGCGACGGGTTCGATGAGGCTGCTCTGTGGCTGCACCCGGACCTCACCTGAAACCTGCCTCTGCAGACAGGAGAGACGGACAGATGAAGACAGACAGACACGCACCGGTGGTTAGAGAGCATGAAACTTTTCTTTAACATTAAAGCCACAGTGTGTATAATTATCATGTCAATACGTCAGCTTTTTAAAGTGCCAGCGTGTCGATCAGTTCAGGGAGTTGCGAATGTGTTGGTTTGGTCTTTTCTTTTCTTTTCTTTTCTTTTCTTTTCTTTTCTTTTCTTTTCTTTTCTTTTCTTTTCTTTGTCAGCCCGCCACTTTGTTCCAGAGTCAAATATCAAACATCTCAACAACAAATACTGGATGGACAGATATTCATGTTCCTCTCTGGACTAATTGTAATAACTGGTGATTTTCCATCTCTACTGGCATCAATACTTTGGTTTCTGGCCAAATATCTACAAAACTAATGGCATTCCCATTAGCCTCAGCTGTACTTTGCGTTTAGTGCTGGAGATTGCTCAGAAAAGAAAACAACATGAGAATAAAAACAAAAGAGCAGTAAATATAAAGTGAGTATAATTAGCAAAATGTTAACACCAGCAACTGATAGAGTAACAATAAAAGTTCAGTTTAGTAAAATAAGTGACCCCAGTGTCGGGTGCAGGGGCTGAGCAGCATTGTCTGTAATAAGGATTTAATTTCTCAGCATCCTTCTCTCTGAGCTTATGGAGTCTATCAGCAGTGAATATAAAATATTACCTCACCTAAATGCCTCCTGTGTGTGAAACTGGCTTTTCCTTGTGAATCATCGTGATCATGTGGTTGTGGCAAAAGTTGAGACGTTGTTAGTCACAGAGCTGGAGGTGAAAATGTCTAAAAACTTTGCTCAAGTCAAATTTAGTTCATTCACTTAATAAGATTTGCAGTTAGTGCATCTCTGCATTGCAGGATTAAGGTGCTGCTTCTGACTGACCTCAGGTCTGCCTTATGTACGGATGTTCAGGGTGCTGCTGGTTCAGTACTTGACTTGGCCCACATAAGCTCTGTGTCTGAGATTGCATGGTCATGTTTCAGTGCTGTTCATGAGCCTCCAGCAAGCTTTTAAATTTAAAATTTCAGACTTGGGCACCCACCGGTGGTGATATCAGAAAGGACACTGTGGCAAACAGCAACGCGTGCCAACGCTTTCCTCCCCGCCTTTATCCATAACATTTCTCTTTCATACAGCACGAACTGTGAGGTGGAGCCTGCACAGATCACATAATGTGACCTTGTGAGATGAGCTGCATCAGCTCTCTGTAAAATATTCATTCACTTGTCAATCGCCGTCAGTTTAAAGCATTTCTATAAACTGTATGAAAAGAATCACATTTTAATACTGGAAAAACTGTTCCAGCCACGGAGACCAGTCACTTAAAGACAGAAATAAAGCTTTAAAGAGTGAGTATTCGTGACCCACCTGGAGGAGACGGAAGTAACCCGGTGTCAGTCTTCCCAGCCTGATGATCATTTCTGCTGCTGGAGCTTCTCTGACGAGCCAACAACCTTCCTGCAGGGGAGGACAAACTGTCATCACGCCTCCTCAAGTTCACATGTTGGAAAAATAAGATTTCAGCTCTGAAAGTTGTGATCCACCAAAAATGACACTTGTTTTATGGTCTGCTCTGAAAAGATCTTTTGACAGAGGTGTCAAACCTTTTGGTCTCTTTCTACATGTCGCCTCCTGTCACAAGCTGCATATCTTTATGAGCTGTGAGCACAAAGAGTGAATCTCTCCTCTCAGATTGTTTCAGGTGGATGTTTTTATTGATCTGAAGAGTTAAAACTACCCAGTAAGTAAGTAAGTCAGACAAAATGTGAACCTCGAGAAACCACTGCTCTTAAAAAACCTGTTTGTCAGAAGATGTAATGAATATATTTTGGTCATTTTGCCTTCTAGCTCATCTCCAGACAAACATGAGGTAACTGAACCCATTACATAGATTTTTTTTTTAATATAAAAAGTTTTGTGATTAGCTTGTAGAAGAGCAGAAATGACAGAAGGTCTCAAAGCCAATGGAGAATGGCCCCTCTCTATCGGACAATATTTGCAACTGTTAATCAAGATCTTTTGTAGTAATATTCAATACTTAATATTACAATATCCAAGCAGCCTTTCCACACCTGAATGTAGCATGTTGAATCTGTCACCAGTAAAAAAACAGTTTTTATCCCACTTTGTTAGTTACATCATTGTTCATCAGATGAGTTATTTATAACCCACAGCTCTTGAACGCAGCTTCACTTAATCAAAAGTAGTTGGAAAAAAAAACATCACCCGCTTGAAACCCACTTAAAAATCTCCAAATGATCCATTATTTTAACCTAAACTGTCTCGCAGTTTGGTCCTCGGGGAGTCGATCCCAAAGCAGCGCCCACCCTCACCTTCATCGACGGCTGCAGCGGCTCAGCACCCGCAGACAGGCAGACAGCATGTGAAGCCCCTCAGCAGCATGAACAAACAGTGCAGCCTGTGGCACTGAAGAGGCTCCTGTGTGTCCCTGCTCTTTTGTGCAGTGTGAACATCCCAGTGTGACGGGCTCAACACACACTCACAGACACGCACTCACAGAGCTGCATGAAAAGCGGCGGCCTGTCAGAGATGATTTGGTCATCCAGCCGGTGAAACGGGTGAGAGCAGGGAGAGAGGAAGAAGTGGTTCGGCGCAGCATGTTGCACGCTTGAGGAAACATGTGTGTTAATGTGCTGCAGTGACTTATGTAACCCAAAAACACTACAGAGAAAATACTTTTAAAAAACTGTCCTAAATGGACCGTCTGAGCGCTGCAGCTGGCAAACACAACACACTGCGGCCTTGGACATGAGCGCTCATTTTCACTGGACATAATTCAACTTTTTTATGCTTAAAGTCATTTAATGTTTTTTATTTTGATGTTACATAAGGCCTCAGTTTCCATGATGCCACAGCGGCTCCATTGGTTATATAAACAAACAAAGAATGAATGCATAGAAACATGCCTGAACGGTGCCATCATAGGTTTAATGACCTGAACACATTTAAAAACCAAATTCTTTCTTTAAGTTTCATGTGAACTAAATTTTCCATCTGAAGCACACTTTTTGTGACAGGCACACGTTTCATTTATTTAATTTAAGACATGCTGAAATAAGACATATTAGGCCACAAAGGCCAGTCAGTTTCCTACACAGTGTGTAGTATATGGGGGGTTGGAGGTGGGCTACTGTACAAGCTGCTGATTGTGCTCATCAAGTGACTTCATGTCTGCATTTGCTGCCAAAGTCAAAATAATCCCTTCAGTCTTTCAGATGCTGGGAATGAACTGTTGAACTATTCATGATAAATGAATGTTTGTGCGCTGCAGAGTTCGGTCTGTAAGGTTCATTTTGTGCTGGATGTGCATTCACATCTATCAGATGAAATGAAGGTGTAAAGGGCTTGTGTTGAACCAGAAGCCCTGCAGACGTCACTCTTCTGCAGAGACGGTGCTGAAGTACTCCGGGTCCTGCGCTGTGGGTCCCACTGCGTCCTGACCCGCAGCCTTGATGGGAGCTCTGGCCAGCGTCAGTTTCACTCCTGCAGGGCCCTGAGCGTCTGTGCTCTCTACAGACAAGACCTGCCCGATGAAATGCTGAAACACACAGCAAAACACAGAGCGTGTAATCGTCAGTGAGCGGGCCTCCTTGTTGTTCTGCACAGCTCAGTGTCACAGCTTTTACGCTGTAACAGGATTTAACACAAAGGCAATAATTACTTCCTAAATAATGATTGCTTCCTCATTCTGGCTCTTTTGTGAATCGAGTTATATGCGTCATTTTGATAGAGATAAACCTCCTTTATCTGTATTTCTCCTTTTTCTTTAAATACTTTTCCACTGTAGTTCATGGGGAGGGGAGCCATTCCCACTCTGTGCCTGTAGAGGTCAGTAAAATTGTGATCACTTCCTGTCAATCACTTTGCTGAACGAACTGTAGCCAAACGACTGACAGTGAGCAGTACTGTGTGTTAGTGACAGACCTCTGTATGATGACCTGTGGCATCCTCACACTTTGGTCTGGGTCTGGACGATTCAATGTACTTCTCCCTCTGTGCTTTCACTTCCTGCAAAAAAACCCACCACAGTTGTTGTCACTTTGTAACAGCAATGCTGACTTGTGGTCACATCTGCAGATATTAAAGATAAAAACCTTCAGGATCTCGTAGTTTGAAGTCTTGGAGACGTAACTGTCCCACGACTTGGCTGTGAGTTCCCGTTGCTTCCAGCGAGACATAATCTGCAATACGCCAAAAAAACGGTCAGAGCGCAAATCATGGAAACAAGATGTCTGCTGTGTCTGCATGGATTAGGTCAAGTCCCAGAGATAAATCAACTTTCTGTGAGATTTACTAGAAAGCAATCAGAGAACTCTGAGCACCTCTGTGTACATGAGCTCCTCCTCGCCGACTTCCTCCTTCTCCCGCTGCTCCAGGATGAGGTTTTGTTCTGCCGCGACCCTCCTCGCCGTGTCCTCCGCGATCTCACAGATGGTGCTCAGAGCCTCCTCGTCAGGGCTGATCGGCCTCACGCCGTCCAAACTCAGCTCCCTGATGACCTCCTCCCACACCTCGCCGACCTACAGCATCATGACAGACACCATGTTTGCAGTGTTTTCCTGATGAAAACTGGTGGTAGTCACAACTAATGTCATGTCCAGCACTAGCATCTGTCTTTTCTTAAAAACAGCAGTTCCACCTTGAAGTCCAGATATCTCCTCACGATGCTCAAGGTCACGTAATGTTCTGCTGATAATCCAGGAAGGTCTTGAAAACCTTCAAAAGCAACAAATAATTACTATACAGTTACTATCTATCTATCTATCTATCTATCTATCTATCTATCTATCTATCTATCTATCTATCTATCTATCTATCTATCTATCTATCTATCTATCTATCTATCTATCTATCTGTCTGTCTGTCTGTCTGTCTGTCTGTCTGTCTGTCTGTCTGTCTGTCTGTCTGTCTGTCTGTCCAGATGCTGATGAACTGTTTAAATAAGCGACAACATATTTGCTACAGTTCCTCTCGTAACTGCTTTACCGAGTTTGCAGAAGATGGAGTAAATCTTTGACCGCAGGTTCTCTGATAACTCCAGCACCGCAGCACTCGGCACGTTAGCAGGAAATGAGAGCTGGGTGTCCTTCTGCTGGTGAAGACTGAGGATGGGCCTCTGGGGATCTTAAAGTCAAAAGTGGAAAAACAGAAAATAAGAAGGAAGGATCTATAAATGTTAGCTATGTGGGAGAAAGAAAGAGCGGCGCTGCAGCTGTGTCTGGACCTGAACCTGCCCCACCTCCACCACCTCTTTTACCTGTGTTTTACCTGTGTGTTGGCCTCTAACTGACTGTTTGACACTTGGCACTTCTCTCTGCACTTTCTACAATGTGAAAACTATCTGATCTCAGTGAATGAGTTGAAACATTTTAGTTCAGTGCTGACTTTCACTCCCACTCACACCTGCTGCTCGGACTGACTGCCTATCTGCTGGCCAACAGGTCAGTCTAAATACAAGTGACTGAGAAACACTCACAGTCTCGTCGTTGACTTACAGTCTCGCTGAGGACTGACCTGCGATCCCTCCGTGTGGGTTTCGGCTGACTTTCAGCTCTTCCTCCTCCTCCCTCCACAGCTGCAGCAGGAGTCTGGGAGCTGTCTGACCGCTGTGGTCCCTCCAGCTCAGGATGTGAGACCGAGTGTTGGGGTTGTCACATAACTCCAGCAGAGTGGCGAGGATGCTGTAGTGTCCACATGTGGGACTCGACTGTTGTAGAGAGAGACAGTGTCATATTAGCACTTAACATTTCGGTACATATGGGAATCAATCAGCTACTTACACTGAGTAAGTCCAGCAGAAGCAACGCCCCCTCTTTGGCCAAAAAGAAATCCTCTGTGGTGTAGCAGCCCACAATACAGGACCTGATGGGAGAAACAACAAGAAAAAACACAAAAAATATGACCTCTGTGTCCTCAACAAGAGCTACATGCCTGAATGCAACCAAGACACATTGGGCTGATTCAAATGTGATTTCTGAAACCACATGACGACATGAGGGTGTGTCCCAATTCAGGGGCTAAATCCTGAAAAGAAATAAGGACAAACAGAGACATCAATGTGTCTTTGACTAAAGAGGACACAACAATGGAGCCAGATGTAAACATAAATAATAACAGTTAAATCAGTTTGTGTTTTGTCTTTGCTGAACTGACCACACACAGTCCACCGTGGAGAGGATGAGCTTGTTGTGTCCCAGCCCGCTGTAGAACCTGCTGGAGCCTTTCCTCAGGAAGTGAACTGCCATCTCAACTCCCTCTGATCCAAACAGCTCCTGGTACAAGAACATTGTTTTTCACCTATAGCGCTAAATATTACCTGTCTTCTTTTGCTTCTCTACAAACAAGAAGTGCTCTTGCCAGAGTCTTAATCTCACCTTCCTGTGCATGTCGCTCTCACACAGCATTGAAAGTATCAGCTGAATATCTGACTGCATCTCCAGGGTGATGACATCCTCTTCCTCAGGACTTGCTTCCATCTGCATCAGAATGCCTGAGACAAAACAACAGGTACGTCTGTGCTGAACATCATGTAAAATGTTTCCACTGCTATTGTGCACTTTGTAATGTGGAAGTCTTAATTTCATTTACCCAGGAGCTGGCTCATGACTCCTTCATCACAAAGGTCCTGGTTGACTGAGTCGTCGCCGACAGATGCCACAGATCTCAGCACTCTAACACAATGCCGCATCTGAGCCTTTTTACTGCCTCTTCCTCCTGTGGCATGGAAGCTGTGGCCCTGACTAAAGTGAGCATCTGGACCAAAGGAGGACATATAATAAATATTCTCTTCTTTTGTGAAAAAAGGCTTCAATACACAAAGTGTTGTGACACTGCTGAAAAGCAGAAAAGGCTAAATGAAGTGCCTACACTGACACTTGCAGGTCCAGATACTGTACAGGCGTTACATTGTCTTAAAGTGTTAATCATTTGCAATCGAAGTGTTAGTTGAAACTGAAGCACTGAAAGGGTTTGAAGTGTCTGATGAAATGTCAACTCTGAAAGCGAATTTTAGTTTCAAGTTCAAGCCCTGTGAACAGTGAAAGTTTGTGTGCTTTCACCAAAAACAGTTCAACTGTCAGGAGATGAAAGCAGCTGAACTGTCAGTGCAGCACAGGAGATTGCAGGGGAGCGGCAGCTGAAGCTGAACCACTGAAAATGATTGTTGTTTGAGAGCTGAAGGCATTTGAAATTTTACTTTTAAGCTCAAGTCCTACAGACACTTGATCTGTGAGTTTGCACTGAAAGCAGTTGAACTGTCAGCTGAAGTGTGAAAAATGAAAGCAATGATAAAAGGCTGTAAATAGAAATATTTTAACAGTTATTTCTAACTTTGCTACATGTTTTCTTTGTTTTTTTTTTTGTCTTCTTGGAGTTTTGCTCACTCTGACAGGACACATAAAACGTTTTGCTCCATCCTCACCTTGCTTGACGCACCAGTCCAGCAGGAGCAGCAGACATGTGTTTCCCTGACAGGACTTGTAGTCATCCAACATGAGCGGAGCGACAGTGGCCAGGGTGGCCAGCGCCTGCAGCTGGAGCTCCTCCTGCTGGACGGAGGACCAGTGGCGTGAACCTGAGCGGCGCGCAGAGGAGGCGGCGGGAGGCTTCACGCGCGTCAGCAGAACCTGCAGAACTCGTTCTTCTTTGTAAAGCTAAGAGAGGAAAACATGGAGGGAACATTTCGCACATTTAGACCTTTCACTGCATTTATTCAAACAGTTACAGAGAAACTAACTGAGCGTGTGACTGACCTGCAGGGCAGCTAAGTCCTTTGACATCAAAACCAACAGATTCAACAACAACTTCTTCATTTTCAAGTCTTCGTTACTGAAGTTGAGCTTGAGGTTGTGCACCAAAGGGTTGTTACTTTTCACTAAAACATAAATAAAGCAATTTTGTTACAATAAAAGATGCTTCAGCACTCAATATTATTCAAATGTAAAAAGGAAATAAAAATGAAAAGGAAAAAGTGGCCTCACGCTCTGGAAATGTGACGAGAGTAACGAGCTGTTTGGCAAATAAACTCTCCTGAAAATTAGAAACATGAAGTCAAGCAAACTATAACGGTACATTTTACACATTCTCTCTACATACTGAGCAGTTATGTGACTAAAATATCAGCTGCAGTGTGTTTCCATCATAAAATTACTGATCCTGTACTCACAACAAGCAGAGAGTTGGGACTCTCAGCGATGAGAGTGGTGATCACGAGCAGGTCGTTTGCAAGTTGGAGGTCAGAATGTCGGACACTGTTAATCAGCTGGTGAAAAAACGCTTCTTTCAGAGATCTAAATGAACAAAAAAATAAGATAACTTATATCTATTTATACAGAATGAGAACACAGAAGTATTTGCACTTTAAGCTTTCTAGTGGATGGAAAGTGGTACATTCTGGACTCAAATAACTTCCTCCAGATCTTAAAAGTTTGTAAATTTCTTTTGAAATGCTTGTTGCGAATAAAAGATCCTTAAGTGAAATGAAGTCTACAAGCCATCAGCCACATCTGAAGACATCTTAAACCCACAGGAGACACGTACATGACACACTCCATGCTGCTGAGCTGAGCAGTGACCTCCTCCTTGCTGCCTCTCTCCAGCAGGTTCCAGAGGATCTCGGAGGAGCGGAGCACGACCTGACCGGACGGGTCGGCTTCGTTCATGTGGAGGCAGATCGTCTCTGCTCCTCGTGCATTCAGTATTGACACACAGTTCATATCTGGTTAAATGAGCATCAAAGGCAATTAAAGAGATGTGATTAATAATAAAACAACCCACTGACCTGCTGACATTGACTCAAGGACACTTAAAATCACTGTTGTGATTGTTTGTCTGATTGTTATTTGGAATGAGCTGATTTAAGCTCTTGAGAGCTGGCTACTTTATCTAATGAAGGAGGGCATCTGTTGGATTGACATGTCTGACAGATCCCCTCCTCCACTCCCTCAGTAGATGCAGAATAAAATCAGTTACTGACCAGAAGAGCTGGAGAGGATCTGAAGTGTCTGCAGGAGCTGCAGCTTGATGGAGGGCTGGTTCTCCAGAGCAGCCATGGAGAGGAGCAACGTCTGAGCCAGGTCACTGCGCTCCAGCAGCTGCAGCCTGTAGCCTGGAGACGTTGGCTGGAGCCCTGCAGAAACAGATAAGAAGGTCAATACAATAGTTCAGCAGATGTATGGAATAAACCGCAAAAAACAAACTGAAGAGAAGACGAGAAAAGGACACATTCAAATATGGAAGGAAAGAAAGAATGAAAGAAGAAGAAATCCTCTTAATGGGATTTTGGGAAATCCAAATCAAAATCAATAACAAAGTGATACATTAACAAAACGTATTAAAATACAGATTCATGTTGTGATACACACAACAGTGTGTTGGTATATGTGGACAAAACTGTTTTACAGTTGAACAATGAGTTTCACAAGTATGTTCTCCGAGCGTCATCAGCCAGTGCGGGTTCATTTTCAGCCTTGTGACGTATTAGTAGGACTCTAAAAAAGATAAGACGTGAAAGAATAAAACAAACAAAAACACAGAAAAGAAAAGAAACAAAGGCGCAAGCATGCCACCACAGAAGCCACGAGAGAGCCTCACTTCGTGAAAGTCTAGAAAATCGGTTGTCAGAGTGGAAAGTCCGAGGCTTTGGCCTGGAGAGAGGATCCGTACCATCGAGCAGCTGTTTAGGAGCCACAGAGCTGAAGAATGATTTCACAGAGTCAACTATCTGCTGTCTCACTTCAGCATCTGACACCCTCATCAGACACCCTGCCAACAGAAACACGTCTGTTAGGAAATACTCATTAAATATGTATTTGTCTGAAAACCGTCCTCTGAAAATACTGTTTTAAAAAAAATTACTGAGCCTTTTTTTAAAAAAAATTACTGTTTATTTGTTTTTAAAAATGTACATCTTTGCAGGGAACCAATGGGCTTGAGGCTCAGACAGCCACAGAAAATGTGGGGAAGAAGTATTGAAAAAAATGACTAGTGTATTATTTATGTCTTTTCAGTGGATTTTTTGTCAGTAAGAAAAAAACTGATAACACCAGCCTTTTCCTTTAAGTTCCATGTCTTCACATTCATTTTGAAAACTGAATGTAAATGCTACCAGTAATGACGCGGTTGTGACGTGCAAAACTGAAAACAGCCGTTTAATAACTGATCTGTGTACCCATGTGAGAGAGGAACTCCATGACGTCCTGCGCGTAGTTCAGCTCATCAGATGCTTTCTCCTTCAGGAAGGGAAACCTGATATGAAGCAAAGCAACATGTCGATGTTCAGGCGATGGCGTGAGAAAAAACACCAGTGTATTCCACGGAGGTTTGAAATATTTAAGTTTCTTACCCACAAATTTTAAGCGCCTCACACAAAATGGGCACATATTCAGGATGATCCTTCACTTTCTCAGCACAGATGTTGAGTACTTTGGCGATGCCTGTCAGCTCCTTCAAAAGCTTGGAATAATTTAAGAAGCTTTAACATTTTTGGCAAAGTGTTTGCTTGCGGAGAGGTAAATCCCAGCGAGGGAGGGAAAGCGACGGGGCAAAGAGTCATCGTGACTGTGGTTATTTCTGAGCAGGGAAAATGCTGACAGACACAGTGATGCAGCTGCAAATTAGAGCCCTGGGAATGAAGTTTGGCTCCGTGTTCAGGTTGCATGAGAGCAAATCTATTTCCATCGCTGCCCCAGGGGACAGTAATGTGGAAAATTTGACAATCTGCTGCAGAGTGTGACACCTGAGAGAGATTTATTTTGGAAAAGATGGCACACTTGTATGTCAAGAGTATGTCAGAGGACTGAATCCAGAGAAAAAGGATACAAAGCCAATTTGGCTTCTCTTCAGTAGTTTCTTCAGGACGAAAAGGTGTCTCTCCTTCAAGTTAGCCTTCAGTCAAAAAGAGAATAGAAAGTATGATTACAAATAACATAACTTAAAACAGAAAAAAGCCTGATGGTGCTCAAGTTCAACTTACTGTCAAAGGATCTTCAAGAAGACGAATCACCTTAGTGATTTCAAGACTTTTAGCACTGACCTGCAGCGAAGTTACAGTTTAGGTCAAAGCAAAAGCTCGATTTACAATATAACACTATATAAAGCTTTTTAATAACCAGAGCTTTTCTTTGCTCCATCCGGCAATTAGGGTAATATTTAAAATTGCAACAGTTCGCTACTTAAATAGAAAAACTTTAAATATCAGTAATATTTTTGCACATTAAATATGATAATAAATCGTGGGCCTTTTCTTTCAATACTAATAACAAGTATGAGTAAAAAACACACTGTACATTATAGACAAATAAGCCATTAAGGGGCCGTTGGTCAAAAATAAGCTGTGGGCCCCTTCAGACCCCCTTCCTCCCACTCTCAGTGTTTTATGAGTGTACTGTTGCCTCTAACTACCCATCAAGTACAGTAAACACAGCAGATTACACACAGCGTCTTGATTACATCCTCCCTACACCCCCAAACCAACATACATTCAATGTTAGCATACCTGGTCATGATTTACTGTCTGCTAATTACTTTGAAAAATTAATTAAAAAGAGCTATGGTTTTCCTAACTTCGTGAGCAGAAAGTGAAAGAAGATATGATCCCTCTTATGTCGTGATAAGATGATTCCAGTCATTTACATTCGCAGTGATCAGGGCTTATAATCATTATTATTATTGAATATATGAGTGAGTGTAAACTGAGATGTAGGGCAGACACTTCAGCAGCATGATGAGTGTGGAAACCCTCCAAAGGCAGACAGTACGTGTTTACCTGCTGAACATGCTGGCTCTCAGCTGATGCTCTTGGTCTGGTTACGAGGATGTCCGGTTTTCTTCTGAGCGCAACTTTGCCTGAATCCATCTGCAAATTTCTGAGGGCTTCTTGCTTCAGCTTCTTACTTCAGCCTCAGAGGTAAACATCGTCGGTCCATTTGATTGTGGCCTCACGAAATGTTTATCTTCCAGTTGGTCTGAGGTTAGCTAACGTCAAAAGAAGCCAGTTGTAGATTATTACAGTTTCAAACATTATAAATAAGTCCAAGTTTATCGTCTAACCTCGGTGTTTGTTTCCTGAAAACAACGAGCTGAAACTTAAGCTTAACCCGAGTTGTTTTATTACAATAAAAAATCCGAGAAAAGTCTAAAAGTCAACGTTAGATAGTCGACCAACATCTCCCTCTGTGCGCTGATGTTGCTCCGGTCTGACAGCGTACTACAGTCGCTATGGTTACCGTGTAGTACGGCGAGCAGCGGAGTTCCAAACTCATCTTAAACGAAACGCCCATTTCCTCTTTATAACAGGAAGTGGTATTCTTGCAATAACAGCGCATTGATTTCCCCCACAACAATAAGAGGGAGACGGGCACAACAACGCAAAACCGACAGAGAAAGTGACATAAACGTCAGTACATCTCTGGCTTTGAAGAAACGCCGCAGTCGGCCATGCTGTCGGATGCAGGTCAGTGTTGATAATGCGCTGCTAATACTTGCTACATGCTAAATGTGACAGGCGGACATTGTTTGGCTGGTTTAAAGAGCTAGCTAATGTCTTCATGTGTCGCCACATTTGCTATGTTACACAATTAATCGCTTGTTTCATTCCATTTGGTTACTATCTAATAAGCTGTGTTAGTAGGAAACAAGTTATCTGTCATAAAGAGCCTCATCAGTCTCAAAAAAAGGCCGCATTTGAACTGAGCTGTCTCGCACTGTGCGCTGTTCAGACACGGATTGTTGTCACTAATGTTTAGACTACTCTGGGAATGCCTCTGGTGCCCGGCGAGCTAAGAAGAGGAGTTCCGGGGAGTCCTCGGGGGACAGTCAGACCCTGCGCTCCTCTGGAAGGCACATCAACGTCCGGGTGAAGCGCACCAACAACCCTCCACCTGGACAGGTGAGCTGCAGCGAGCACGATCGGCACAGTCATGTCTCATATGCCTTCATATCCTGTGGGGTCCTCCATGGCTCTGTGCTTGGTCCCATTTTTGGTCCATCTGTATATGCCCAATGGATTTTGAGGCTGATATTGATAATTTTATTCTGTTATTTACAATTATATTATTTGGGGACTTTTTGGCTTTGATAGTAACTCGCCAGTCAGGCATGAAATGTGGGGCGAGAAAGTCACAAGTTTTGTTCTGAGGAGGAGAACAAGTTTACAGCTGCAATATAACCTTGTTGGGCCTTTTTGGCTTCAGGTTTTAAGGCTCAGATCATGAAGCACAGTGTCCACAGTTTGAGTCCAGCTGTGGGCCTCTGCTGCGTGCCATTCTCCCATCTCTTGCTCGCCTCATTTCCTGTCATCTTTCTACTTTCAGGTATTCAATATTGACATTAAGCACTCTCTTGGGACAACAGTGTAAAGGAGACATTGTTGCTTTTTCTTTTTTTAGCTGCCCCGCCCTGTTAGTCTAATCGTTACACTAAACTAACAGACCTGGAGGACATCAAATACTGGGTGGATGGAAAACTTCCTCCAGCTGAAAAGAACAAACCCATCCTAACCTGCTCTTATTTTCCATCCTAAGTTGTTTGCTTTATCCCTGTTGGAATTTGTCATTGTCACAAACATGTGATCTTTATTTTTTATAAAGTGATGCTGCGGATGCTGATGCAGCACATGGGATCGATGTGTTTAAAGTGGTCTGTAAATAATGTGGAGTTGAGCTCGGTGATAACTTTCTCCACACTGTCTTCTAGAGTAAAAGAAAAGCCACAGACACAGAGGAGGAAGACGACCAGTCCGAGAAGAAGTACAGGAAGTGTGAGAAGGCCGGATGCTCGGCCACATACCCAGTTTGTTTTGCAAGTGCATCTGAAAGGTAGCTGCTTCTTTCGTATAACAGGAATCCGATTCGGACTCAATCGCTCTCATTTTTAGCTGCAGACCGTTTTGAATGGACCTGATTTGCGTCGTGTCTTGTCAGGTGTGCTAAAAATGGATACACCTCTCGCTGGTATCATCTGTCATGTGGTGAGCATTTTTGCAACGAATGTTTTGATCACTACTACAGAAGGTAATGTCGACAGAACAACCACTCACATAACATTAATAAAGCTTCTTCCATTATCGTCCATCAGTGTTTTTTACATTATGACATTAAAAGTGCTGTTGTGTCAAGGTTTTTCTTTTTTCCCCCCGCTTACAGTCACAAAGACGGCTATGAGACCTTTGCTTTGTGGAAGAAAGTGTGGACTAGTAATGGGAAAAGTGAGCCCAGTCTTAAAGCTTTCATGGCAGATCAGCAGCTTCCATTCTGGGTAAGTGCAGGTGGTTTTCCTGGTTCCTGTTAAACAGCTAAATGAGGTTATTCTAAGTTCGTATATACAGGGATGTTCATTGCGATATGTTGCTTTCAGGTTCAGTGTACTAAACCCGACTGTAGGAAGTGGCGTCAGCTGACCAAGGAGATCCAACTCACTGCTTCCCTGGCAGCGACGTACCGCTGTGGAATGAAGTTCAACAACATCAAGGTAAACAGGAAATAGCAAAAGAATCAATCAGTGATCAAGTGACATTTTTTATTATTTTATGGTGATACTTTTTTGTCTTTGCCTGCAGAGTGAAGGTCCAGACCAGTGCTCCCAGCCAGAGGACTTGGTAAGCTGGCGATGTGTGTTATACGATCAGTCAGCCCTGCTTTAGGCAAAGTATGAAATCCATTATAATGAGAAACTTCCAAGACAAGATAACGATCTGCATCCTCTTTAATCTTCGTTGTCACAGCGAGTGGTCGAGGTGACAGACAGCTGGTGGCATTCCATGTTGATTTTGCCGCCGTTGTTCAAAGAGAGTCCAGCCAGCCCTTTCCTCGCTGCCTACTACCCCGACTGCGTGGGGATGAGTCCATCAGGCTCTCCCAGCAACGTGTCTCTGACTGAGCTGAGGACGGACCACTGCAGAGCCGTCCAGCCACAAGGTACGTCTGCGAGCGTTACAGGAACAGCCTTCGTTTACGGGGCAGTGATTCTACAGACACGTGTGACAAAGAGGGAGTAATACATCATGGGGCGCTTGGTCAGCCTCCATGTAGAGATAACAGTTTTAACAACATAGCAATGTGTAGTAATCATGATTTTCTCCCTCAGTTCCAGGCCTGTGTCCATACTTCCAGCCCTTCTACCAGCCCAACGAGTGTGGCAAGGCTCTGTGCGTGCGGCCGGATATGATGGAGCTGGATGAGCTTTACGAGTTTCCAGAATTCTCCCGCGATCCCACCATGTATTTGGCTTTGCGTAACCTTATTCTGGCCTCCTGGCACAGGAATTGCAAGGTACACTGCAGACGTTTACCAACAGTGGCTGACAAGAATTGCGCGTTTCTTTTTCTTCTCTTCCTGCATAAAAGAGAATAGACGATTCCAAAACCAGCAAAAAGTCAAAACTATACGCAATTTTTCCTGTTTTTCTAAAGGAGGTGCTGACTTCCGAGAAATGTGCTCTGCACATCATTGTCCGGGGGTTGGTGCGTGTGCGCTGCGTGCAGGAGATGGACCGGGTGCTGCACTTCATGACCAGGAAAGGCCTCATCAACACGGGCGTGCTGGCGGTGCAGCAGCCTCTGCTCCCTGACAGATATCTCTCTGTGAGTGTCCTCATCTTTACCCCGTCATGACACAGCAGCGCATATCTTATGTAAATGTTTTTCTCATTTATTTGGTTAAGACCTACAGTACGTCCTGGATGTTATCATTTTTGCAGAGGAATGTCATCGTCATCGGTGCCGGGGCTTCAGGGTTGGCTGCTGCACGGCAGCTGCAGAACTTTGGCACTCAGGTAAACGTCCTTGGCTCACGTTAGCTCCTGTCACTCATCTCCTGTGACCTTCTATTTCACCCTGTTTGCTGGCCACAGTGCTGTGCCTTACACTCTTCATTTTCATTGGTCTACAGGTGGTGGTGCTAGAGGCAAGGGAGAGAATAGGAGGTCGTGTGTGGGATGATACGTCTCTGGGAGTCACTGTCGGGCGGGGAGCTCAAATTGTCAATGGCTGCGTAAACAACCCCATTGCCCTGATGTGTGAACAGGTGAGAATTTTTAAGAAGAAAAGAAGGAATTCCTGATCTGGGGTCTGCGTTTTTCTTAATTTCAAATGGAAAAACATGCTGTCTTCTTGGATTTCTGTTGCAGATGGGCATCAAGATGCATAAGCTGGGAGAGCGGTGTGACCTCTTTCAAGAGGGGGGGCAGGTTACTGACCCCGCCATTGACAAGCGCATGGACTTCCACTTCAACGCCATCCTGGACGTGGTGTCAGAATGGAGGAAGGACAAGTCGCAGAACCAGGACACGCCGCTGAAAGGTGCTGCGCTGTGTGCAACTCAGCAAGACTATTTTCAAAATAAAAAATCATTTAAACACAGCAATTATTACAGATATTTGACCTTTTGCCTCTCCAGAAAAAGTCCAGGAGGTGAAGAAGAACTTTCTTCAGGAGTCTGGAATCCAGTTCAGCGAGTTGGAGGAGAAAGTGCTGCAGTTTCATCTCAGCAACCTGGAGTACGCCTGTGGAAGCACGTTAGACCAGGTCTGAAAAACTCACACACGGAACATTTTCCCGCTGTGTCGGGGGCCAGGTTCAATCATTTTTCCACTCAAGCTGGAAAAACTCAGGCTGGCTTGTTGTGAATACTTCCTACATTTCTGGCTGTCTGTGTAGAATCAGCACAGAATTCACCACAGAGACAAACACACAGTTTATGTCCTGGAAAACACCTCGTCTGCGTCTGACCTGTAAGAAACCTGCAGGGAACTCTGGTGACACGTCTGCACTCTGCACATCATGATTGTGTGGGTTTTGATATTGTGTCCCGAAGAGATCTGTGATGAAAATATTCTCAGCTTTCTTTGGTTCCTTTGTTTTTAGGTATCGGCAAGATCCTGGGACCACAATGAGTTTTTTGCCCAGTTCTCAGGAGACCACACTTTACTCACCAAGGGCTACTCTGTGTTACTCCTCAAACTGGCCGAGGGCCTGGACGTCCGCACAAAGTGCCCGGTTTGTACCTCAGTCTTCTAATTTCAGCGGCTGCTTTGACCTTTTGTACTCAGTGTTGTTTACCTCATGAAGAATCCCGTCCTTAAGACATCAGGTGTACCAGGAGCGGTGGGCTGCCAGCCGACAGCGGCGCCCGGGACCCAGTTCCTTTTTTGTCACCATTGGTCAGGTGGTGTTCTTCTTGCATGTTTTTAGTGGGGTTTTATTTTGTTTGTGGAGGATACCCTAGGTGAACACAGGGAGAACATGCAAACTTTCTGTTTGCTGTCGGCTCGCAACCCACCGCTCCTGGTCTGCTGTGGAGGAAGGACTTACTAGGATGGGTCAAATGCAGAGGACGAATTTCACTGAAGCATGTGCATGATGTGTTGTTGTTGTGTTCTTCAAAGCATGGCATGTGTTGTGATTAATAAAGTAAAGTTCTTCTTCTTCTTCTTCTTCTTCTTCTTCTTCTTCTTCTTCTTCTTCTTCTTCTTCTCCTCCTCCTCTCTTTTCCCTTTCAATTGCAGGTCCAGGCCATTGATTACTCAGGTGATGTTGTCAAAGTTACCTCCTCCAGTGGGTCCCAGTGGACAGCACAGAAGGTAAAAACATGAATAAAATGTTTGTGTATGTATAGGTGTATTTTGATTATCATGGTGTCGTGTCATTGAGCTTTAACATCCTTCCCTCCTGTCAGGTTCTTGTTACGGTCCCATTGACGTTACTTCAGAAGAACTGCATTCAGTTCAACCCTCCACTTCCTGAAAGGAAACTGAAAGCAATCCACAGTCTGGGAGCCGGCATCATAGAGAAGGTAACAACTCTTTCTGTGTAATTCATGGTTGTAAATAACAACAAGCCACCAGGCAAAAGTTTCCTGACTCAAAAGTGTCCCGCTCATTAGAAAGTTGCCTCCTCCTACAATCAATTTTTGACTTCTTACAGATCGCCCTTCAGTTCCCGTACAGATTCTGGGACAACAAAATCCAAGGGGCAGACTACTTTGGTCACATACCGCCGAGTCCTGACAAGAGAGGCATGTTCAGTGTCTTCTATGACATGGAGCCGCAGGTTTGTTTTCCTCACAGTAAGACAGTGTCGGCTAATCACACACTGTCCTGTCAGAAATGACACCTAATTTGTACTCTTACTGAAGAAAATGGGTTTGGATTGTTGGCCTTGTTGCTGGCCAAACAGTGCTGTGTATGTTTTGCTAAACAGAAATAAATAAAAGATGAACACAGTGAAAGCAGAAAGTATAAAAAGATTACAGTGTGCACAATGCTGCCTTTGTGTGTGTGTGTGTGTGTGTGTGTGTGTGTGTGTGTGTGTGTGTGTGTGTGTGTGTGTAGGGGAAGCAGGCCATCCTCATGTCTGTTATCACTGGCGATGCTGTCCCTGCTGTCCGAGACATGGAGGACAAGGAGGTGGTGGATGAGTGCATGAAGGTCCTGCGCGAGCTTTTCAAAGAACAGGTAATGTTCTTGTAATGTTTGATGCCAAAGCGAAAACCAACTCTTTGAACTGCCGTTTTTTGGAGAGTTGCTTCCACTTTAATTCAGGCTGACTGATGAAATAGTCCCAGAAACTAAACTGTGGAACTAAATTAGGAGCTAAAAGTCACATTTATTTGGACCCTTGAAAACTGATCTGGCTTCTAAAGGTTGTTTTTTGTATTCAGCAACACAAGGGCATCATATTGTTGTTGTAGCTTACTGCTCTGCTCCTTGGACGTTGGAGGTTGTTAAAAAGGAGACATAAACCTCCACCCTGACAGTTCCTGGACTGTCAGAAAGTACTTTGCCCAGAACAGCCACTTTGCTTGGGCTGTAAAATTCTGTGCTGTCCAGGATCTAAAATTAGACTCAGATCTGTTCAGTCAGGCAAAGTCTGTGTCAGTAAGAGGTTCTTACTGCGCCGAAATGATTAAAAGAAGAAGAGAAGAAGAGACGTACTTTATTTATCACAACACAACAATGCACACTACATGCACACGCCATGCTTCTTGTGAAATTCTCCACTTTTGACCCATCCTGGAAAGTCCTTCCTCCACGGCAGACCAGGAGCGATGGGCTACCAGCTGACAGCGGCGCCCGGGGACCCAGTGTTGCCACTCTTCCACCGTGCCACTAAACACTTTGTATTTGTACTTTTTGTGTGTTTCTCATGACAGTTGTTGTTATTTACTGTGTGCCATCCTCCATAGGAGGTCCCAGAGCCAGTGCATTTCTTTGTCACACATTGGAGCAAAGACGTGTGGTCCCAGATGTCCTACAGCTTTGTGAAGACGGGGGGAAGCGGAGAGGCCTATGACATCCTCGCTGAGGACGTGCAGGGAAAAGTGTTCTTTGCTGGCGAGGTAACAACGCACACTTTAATCAAAAGTGTCTCTAATGGTTTTGAAGCAGTGATGTGGGTTTTATTTGCTTTTGACGGGTCGTTGGTGCCTTTCAGAGCAGACCTGGTAAGAAAAGCAGGTGGTGGTAAGAAAAGGGTTTAACTGAGAGCCAGCATGCACCATAACAGGACCCTGAAACTGAAGCAGCTACGTGGAGTTCAGACATAATTAATTATGTTATTTCTGACTGTGACATTTCAAGATGACTTTTGTGAAAATGCAGATCAAACTCTGCAGTATTGTTGAACTCACTCGTTTTGCTTTAGTCAAGGACCTCTTGATTTGATTTGCTGTCGTTGCTTTTTGTTTTCAGGCCACCAACAGACATTTCCCCCAAACTGTGACAGGAGCCTACCTGAGTGGGGTCAGAGAAGCCAGCAAGATGGCTGCTATATAAACTCTCATTTCCAGAGCACTCAAACACCAGCATGGACACACGGGTTGCACTGAGCGACAGACCCTTCAACAGCTCCTGACTGCATTACCTGAATTGCTCCACTTGAAATGATATTTCGCTGTACTGTGATGCGTCTGATCAGCAAGACGCCGTTAGTCACTTTCCAATAGCGGGGTCAAGTAGCGCTCTACATTTTTAACACAGAACGAGTTAAAGTGCTTTTTATTTATATCAAAAATGCAGCCGGCAAATCGTTTGTTGGCAACAAGATGCAAAAAAAAATCAACAGCGAGGCTCGAGCAATGGATGATCCCCGTGCGGCTCTGCCCGGGGCTGCTGAGCTGGAGAGCAGGATGATGTTATGTTTGTGGTGTATGTAGCACTTCTGTGATGAAATGGTCCGAACATTTAATTTAGAGAGATTATGGTGCGTGAAACATTGGTGAACTCTCAGTCGTCTAATCATGAATTCAACTGAATAGGATTTATTCTCCAAGGATCACGTTTCAAGAGATCATATTATATTGATATCTAAGAATATTGTCTTTTTTGAGAGTTAACGACCAATGTTTCATACAGCTGTAATGAATTTGCATTGTGATTACTGTGTTGGTACAAATGGTGAAGAGAAGTGGATGAAAGGTTAGACATATAGTCGTGATTCTGTGATAGCACTTTTGCTTTAAAGCAATTATTTGATTTAAAACCAATAAGAGAAGGAATGAATAGTTCACATGTATAACAAGATGATTTCTCAGTAGGACTGAACATGATCAGAGGATTGTCCCCTCACAGTCTCAGGGATGGGATCAAGACAGCAACACCCAAGCAGAAAACGATGGAGGGAAGTGATGATTGAGCAATCCTGATGGGTGGCAAGAAAAATAACACAACCGACCAAAGGAGGAAAAAGCTCTCCATGTTTCTGTCGTATTAGTTCCTGAACAGTTAAGTTCCTGAGGTCTGGGGTTGGGGAACAGCACAACAATGTCCTCACTGTGTTTGATTCATGTTAATTAATGAAGCTTTATATGTAGGTCCTCATATCACTGTTTGGATCAGTACATGATCATATCCTGTTTGTCCGTCTTCACAGTGCTTGAATATTTATCTTGTATGTGTGTAATAAACTGAGCTATCGACTGCCACCCTGGTCGCTTACACTTCTGGATGAATGTTCGGTTCCTTTTTTTCTTCATCAAGTCAGGAACTTAAATCAGCTTTCATTTATTTATTGATACAGATTTATGCCATTTTTAGGCAAAAAATTTCAGCCTGTCAGATGTGAATATTTGAATTTTTGGGGGATTTGAACTGTTGGTTGGACAAAACAAGCAATTTGAACGATTCAGATATGAAATTGTGATTGACAATTCACAAATTTCTCATGACGTACAGACTGTGCACTGGCACTGGTTGGTAGGCATGTGGATAGAAAATGCATTTATTGAGAGGATCAAAATGGGAATCATGCCTTGATAAAATGCACCAACTATCACACAGAGAAGAGCCTCATGTGAGCAGAGCTGTCAGAAAATGGAGTTACGGCTTATTCGCTGAAAGCTGTAACATTGTGAAACAACAAAAGCTGTAATTAATTTTCTCTATGAGGATTTAACTCATTCAGTGGAGTTCTACACATGACCTGTGGGGGCAGCAACACCGCTTTGCAGCGTGTGGTCTGCCTGCCGCAGATTCCATCAGAAGAAGAAGAAGCTAACGTAACTCAAAAAGAAGAGGCAGTGGAGCAACTTGGGGCGGTTTGGATGAGGAGCATCAAAATGGACTGCAGCACGGCTGACGAGGCGACCAATGTAGTCCAGGACTCTCCAGGTAGTTAGAGTCACAGTGTTATTTTAAATTTTAGCTGAGCGGGAGGACATTTCACGGAGCTGCGTCGGAGCTAAACGCTAAGTTAGCTTACAACTTAGAAATTAGGCACTGGCATCACTGCTGCTAGCGTCTTAAGATGGGAGAGTTTCCACCGATCCAGTCGGATGACATGTTGTGAGGACAACAGGAACATTAGCTCTTAAAACACAAATAGTACTAGTGGTAGTAATGGTGGAGTTTCGCTACCGTTAAGTACTGTACGTTACGTTACCTAAGCATGATTTTGTGGTGTTTATTTACCACGTCCAGTTTTGCCACTTTTTACTTCACCACACACTTCAGAGAACATTTCTACTTTCTCCTCCTCTACATTCATCTTGTGACTCTTCATTTTATCATATTAAAATCAGAACAGTAGTACACACAGTGTATTAAAGCATAAAAAAACTTCTCCCTTGTTAATGCATGATAATACAATACATTTAACACAGTTCTTTTACTTTTGATACTGTAAGTATATTTTGATTATGATAGGCAGCGGGTGTGTGACATCATCAACAGCAAACCGGCCATTTTTGGAGGACACCAACTGTCACGTGTACACCGGCACCACCCATCATGCTCTATAGCCTGAACTAAGGGTGGGTGATATGACCTCAGTAGATGGGTCTTTCCTGTACCAACAAAACTAGCTGAGCCTGTGCTGAGGTATGAAGTGTGGAGATAATTAGGTTTGGCTATGTGAGACGACCCACAAAGCGGTGTGAAAAAAACTATTGAATGATGCCCAGCTCTTGACTGTCCCCCAATATTAGGTACGCCAGCATTGCTCCAGTGTGTGGGTCTCCAGTAGATGCTGTGAGCCACGTTAGCTTCAGGATGTGCTAACGCCAAATTCAACAAGCTAACCAGTAAAGCAGTAAAAAGCAGCACGAAGCTTTCAGGTTCTAAGTTTGAAGTCGGGATCGAGCCGTCCTTCAGCCTCAGGTTTGAAGTGAATCCTGCTTTGTATTGGCCCTCAGAGCGGTCAAAAATAAATTGATTAGCGCACACATGCAGCCGAAGAGTTTTCCAGTTGTTGTGGGGATATTTCCATCAGGTTAATTCACTTTGTCTCCACTTCCTCAGATGGTGGGAGCAGATGAAGGCTTTTGTGTTGTGTATTAGTGTGCATTGTTCATAATGTTACCCTTCACATCTTCATGTTACCAGAGTCTGTGTTATAGGAAGGAAGATCTTAGTCACTTGATATAACGCCAGTTCTATGAGTACGTGCATAAGTGTCTACCTGCATGGTATCGCACACAGTAAAGCATATTATTGTTAATATGCTAAGACATTCTCTATAATGATGGCATTACAAAATCCATGTGATGGCAGAACGAAACTGGTATATTACCAACCCGTAGTCTGAACCCTTTCAGTCAAAACAGAGGGCAGAAACAGTCATGTGAAAACAGACACAACCTAAACTTTCGCTCCAGCACTAAATTAAAAAATATTTTCAACTTTACACATTGTGATACCGTCTTCTCCTGTTGTAGCTTTAGATGACTCCTCAGATGACGAGCCTTTGATAAAGATGAAAACAGTCTCCGCACCAGCTAAGAGACCAGTGACAAAAAACAGCCCGTCAACCAGATCTAATGGCACACATAGCAACAAAGCAGGTGGTTACAGTACCATATGTCATCAGCCATATCTCAGCTGTGTTTTCTGCTTTGTGTCTGGAATGGATGCCTTTCAAATGTTTGTATCTAACTATTTCAGATGTGAATACAGATGAGAGCTCCGACAATGAGCCGCTCATAAAGATCGCCAAAGTGTCGTCCAAAGCTGTGAATAAGTCTTTCACAGTGCCTCCAAAAAAAACTGTCAGTACAAAGGAGAGAGGTAAGGTAATTTTCTCTCCACGGACCTTCAGCATCAACAGGACGTTACTGTTCTCTTGGTCATGACTTCCGTTTCTTACACAGAATCCCAAGATAACGCTGATGGTTCGGATGATGAGCCTTTGAGTGAACTTGCCAAGAGACTTCAGTCCAAACCTCAGAGGAAGGCATCTGTCGTGTCATCTAGGAAAGCAACCCCAGTCATGAAATCGAAAAGGAACTCAGCAAAGAAAACAGGTAAGTATTAAAATTTGGTAATCACCTCATCTAAATTGATTTTCTCACAGCATTTGTTCCAACAATGAATGTTGTGTGTGTTCTAGTTAAATATGCAGAGTCTTCCAGCGATGATTCAGATGATGAACCACTGGCGACGACGAAGAGGAAGCTGACAAAGGCTCTCGAAGAGCAAAAGAGCAAGAAAACAAAACAAAAACTAAAAGACAAATCATTGAAAGGTAGGCAACACTTTCATTGGACTGGCCAGAAGGAATGAATTCAGTTTTATTACAAGTCAAGTGCTTGCCTTTGGATTTTAAAAGACCCCTCATCCTCAGACAGCAGCTCGGATGATGACGATGATGATGTTCCCTTGGTGAACCTCATTGCCAAGAAGAAACCAGTGAAGAAAAACACAAAGACAACAGCTGTATCGCATGGCAGTGCATCCAGAAACAGACGAGGTACTGCAGCAGTAACGACGACACAAACATAATGTATGCTGTATAATGGGAAATGATTTAAATCCTTGCTGCTTTGACTTGTTTGGTAGGACTTTCTGATGACAGCTCAGAAGATGAACCCTTGATTAACTTTGTGAAAAAGAACCGCACAGACAAGCAAACAAAAACCAAAATGAAGGCTTCAGCTCAGAAGAAAAGAGACACAGCTCCTGAAAAGCCAACGAAGATCCTTGTGTCAGGTAAAGAAAAAGGTGACAGAAATGAAAATGCATAACACCAACATACACGAGAAAACAAGGTATTGTTAAAAATTGTTATCAATCAGTAACGCGTCTATGTTTCCTTCATGTTTTTTCAGGATCATCAAACGACAGTTCAGATGATGAACCCTTAATCAAGGCAGCCAAACACCCACAAGTGACCAAAATCGTCAGGATAATATTAGAGAGGTGTGATGGTGAAGAGACGGGGGCAGCAAGAAGCGTGAACAAAACCAGAGCAGGTACTGATTACATAATCAGTCACTGCTGATGCTGTAACAGAAGCTCCAACTAAAGATAACATTATTGTTTCTCTTCAAAACAGGCACACCGACTGCTGAGAAGAGCGAGGAGTCAGACGGCTCAGAGCAATCACCAGAAGAAGCATAAGAACAGGAAAGAAAGGCTGGAACAGGCTGAAGAAACTGCCTGTTGTTCCCTTTCACCTCCTGGACTGGGAGGCTCAGACCACCTTGTGGCTCCACGTTTGAAGGACTCTTAAAGTGTTGTAAATCCGTCGGAGAGACGCCTCCCGAACAGTGTTCATTTAAAGTTTTGTATACAGTTCATATGTTAACTTAAGTTGTTGATATTTTTACTCCTGTTTGTAAGTTTGGGTTTTAAGTTTGTGGGTTCCTGAAAGATTTAATGCACAGTCTTGATGTTCTTTTACTCTTTGTGCCTGTTGTTTGTGTTGGCTGTTTCCTCTGGTTCTCGGTCGAATGTTCAAGTGTGAGGGGCAGAACTGTATTGTGTTTGTGCCAATGTGTTGTTATTAACAGTCTTACTTTGTCCATTGCTGTGCATCGCCACCGTCTTCTGTCTCCTGTGTCCATCTTGTATTTCTCTTCGAGGAACAGCTGGAGGCAGACAGTCCGGAGGCACAGCAATGGGTGTGACCTATGCACCCTCCTGTGCCAACCTCTTAGTCAGAGAATGGCAGGAAAAATTAATTTAGAGCTCATCCAACCCCTACTTGGACAAAATAAAATGGTTTAGACACTACATAGATGATGCGGTATTCTTTATGCCATGTGAAGAATATGTAGCACTTGGAGTTCATAAACAATCACAAACTTGGTACTACCATCCATCAAAAAGCCACTGATGGGACTACAATCCTAAGGGCTGAGAGTTTCCTTTCAGAGACACAGAGTAATGAAGACGCAGTGGAAAAATTTGATGACAAGCATGGCATCGCTTCACTGAACGAGGTTACGAAAGAAACACTGGAAAAATGACTTTGAAGAGCCAAGTCCTTAAATAGAAAACAGTCCAACCCAAAAGAAACCTCACTGTTCTTAAAACTCTATGTTATGACAGTGCAGCAAACAAGCATATGTCAAGCAGATGTCCCAGGTTTTCCCAGCTTAGAGAAGAGCATGGCTGGCAAGGACGAGGCAACAACAGAGTTCAGACACAACATGATTTGAGCTGTGCACACTGCTGCCTTTAGTGGTTCGTCATGGCTGTGCATGCTGCTTCCTGTTGCTGTGTGATGGAAGCCATTGGAGATAATGGCGCTGTTGTTGTGTTGTGTCTGAAAGGGCCTGGAGCCTTAATATGTAGCCACAAGGAGCAGGGGCCCCAGAGGCCAAATTAACCAGAGCCCCTGCTGCCAAAATATTAGAACCCAATAACACTGGCAGCCCAGTAGCCATGCTGAATACAGGTAAAGTCAATCCCGCTTCAGACTTTTGATTTTTGAAATCATGTGCTTCTTATAATTCCAGATATAAACAAGATAACAGATTTCTTAAAGAAGGCTCGAGAAAATGTTTTAGCATTTTTCCTTGGTAAACAACTTGGACAGTTAGTTGATTTGCAATACCATTGATTCATTTTCTGTTATGACTTTTTTTTTTTTAAGCACTAAAACCCTTTTCCCCAAAACAATTAAAGGAGTGAGCACGACATAGAACGACAAGAAAATAACATTAGTGCAAATATAGATGTCATACTGGCACAACACCAAAAAATCCATTCAAATTTTGAGTTGTTTTCTTAAATGACATGAATTTGCAGGGAAGTTCGTTATTGGTTCTTCTTCGTCGCTTTTGTCGCCAACCGCAACATCCGCCATGCCCAGCCCAGCAGCGGTGCTAAGTTCAGTCCTCCACACCCTCAACATCAACAACACGAGAACTGTGCGGCTGCTGCTTCGCTGCTTCGTCCGAGGAAAGTTCATCTAGAGAAGGAAAGCTCGTAGCTTAGCCTGTCACCTGCCTAGTTTACCGCAAAGCCAAGTATTGGTCTGCTCTTAGGTTAGCTAACTTGTGAGCTAGCATGCTGCTGTCTCAACACATTAGACAACTCTCGGACTAATTTATCTCGTCATGACCGAATTAAGATGTCGGAAAACAGACACTTTGATGGGAGATAAAGAAGAGGATGAGCACCAAAGTGAGCCCGAGGGGCACAATATACGTAAGTTTAGCTCACCTAGCAGTTTGCTAACTGAACAGCAGTTAGCTTCCTCTGCTAACTTCAGTTAACTTTTCCAGAAGAGCCCCACGTCCGACTGGGATGCTTGTACAGATTGTGACAAAGCCTGTAATTAAACTGTAGACTGTTTCACCACATGAACAGATACTAACGGGCCGGTGAACACGGGGGATGAGGGGAGTGTGGCCAGTGGTGGAGCAAAGGACAAGCAGCAGAAAGAGGAGGATGAGGTTAAAGAGGAGGATGCTCAGCGTAAACAGGAAGACTCAAACAGACCTGCTAAGACATCCAAGGTGTCCTCTGCATGTAAGTCCACGTCCTTTATATTGAGAGGTCAGAAAAGTTTCAGCACTGCTCCCAGTGCTGGACTGATGATCCTGATGTGGGCCCGTGTCATTTGACACAAGCTTTGCATCTGTTCACTACATATTGTTTATCATGACTGACAATTATGTTGTCCAGATTTAAACTGAAAAGAGTTGACTTCCATAAAAATAGGAAATATATGTAATAACAATTATGAATGAAAGAACTGCACAGTGTTTGAAACAAAGGACAGGATGTGCAGATGTTCACAGTATAAAGAAAATGTACAGTATACAAATAATTTAAAAGATGTGTTGATGTATGGCATCGAGTCAGATATTTATCACTATATAAAGCATGTAAATCAATATCAGAAGAAGATCCTTTGTTTATGATCACATCTTATTTACCCACACCTCTGTATGAGCAGTTTAAACTGTTATTGGTCAGCAATAATACAGACTCCAACTTTCAAAGGGACAGAGACAAGTTTGACCAGTGACTCAATCAACCTTGGATTTGTCCTTGTTTCATACACTCTCATTATAACTTGTAAGTGTTGTTCTGAGACGTGATGCTGGCTGTTTGTGCTCCTCAGCGGGTTTTTTGCAGCGGCTGGTGAGGGTGTTCTTTGGATGTCTGGCAGCGGTAGCCTGTGGCATGCTTTATGCCGTTTATCTGTCAACATATCATGACAGGAAGTTCTGGTTTTCAACTAGACAGGTGGGTGACCGGCTTTCTTTTGAGCCCGCTTCCATTATATTTCCACTGCACTCATATCAACTGTAAAATTCACTTTCATATGTGTTAGGACCTGGAGCGTGAAATCACCTTCCAAGAGGGCAGCGGGCTCTATTATTACTACTACAAACACATGCTGGCAGCACCATCTTTTGAAAGAGGTGTGTGTATTTTGAATGCAGCTAAACACAACATCAAAGCCGACGCTGACCTGAATTAAAGGCCTCTGAATGTCCCTCTTGTCAGTCAGCTCGCTTCTCATGTGCTTTGTGTTTTCCAGGGTTTTATGAGCTGACGCTAGATAACAAGACCGTTTCAGGTCAGACCATCAACATCGTGGAACGCTTGTCTCTGTATCCAGAGCTCATCACGAGCTTCATATACAGAGTCACAAACAGCCAGGTGAGTAGACTCCATGCTGCTGCGCCCAGCAAGAGACGTGTCCACACAAGGCACACCTTTTAGCACTTTGACGTTGTTATTATCCGCTTTTCATGCTTCTGCTCGTATAATTTTGGCCTCGTCCGTGATAAAACCCTGATGTTTTTCCCTCTCTGCCTTCAGGATTTCGTGGAGCCGATCTACTTCTATGTTGGAGCGGTTTTTGGCCTCCAGGCGGTCTACGTCACCGCCCTGTTTGTGTGTAGCTGGGTGATGAGCGGGACCTGGGTGGCTGGCATGTTGGCCGTGGCCTGGTATGTGATCAACAGGTGAGAGGACATGTGCCGCCACGTTCCCCGTCCTTTACTTTGGGGTGTGTCTGAATGCTTCATTGTGTTTCTTCCTCCTCTCAAAGACGATCACGTTGGTGAAGTTATCTTCCCTTTGTGAACTTGATCAGACGTCCTTTCTTTCTGTTTCTCTCTCTTGTTGCTGCTTTCTAATATCAGATGCCTCACAGCAGACTTGAAAACTGGGGGTTCGCTGTGAAGACAAATAAAAGTCTCAGTGATGAAGCATGATAATACCCTCCTGTTTCACACCCCGGCCTCACTTGTCTTCTTTCTGTTTAATGGCGACAAACTCGTCTGTGGGTCATTTCGTCCTCAGACCAGATACGACCAAAGTGGACCATGCTATCCCTCTGCGGGACAACTGGGCTCTGCCTTACTTCTCGTGCCAGGTGACAGCTTTGACTGGATTCCTGAGTAATAACATCAGCTCTGCCACTGAGGTGAGCCTCTCGTGAAACCACGTTTTTTTAAAATAGGTGGAAAACTGCGTTGACACACATGCTGATAACTGTCTCTCTGTAGATGTTTTGCTATCTTACCATGAGTGCCACCACCTTCACCTTCCTCCTGGTCTGGGAACACAGTCACTATGTGCTCTTCATCCAAGGCCTCTGTCTGTTCTTGCTGGACTCTTTTGACCTGGTGCCACCACGTAAGGTAACGCAGTCCCAGCATGATAAAAGGACAATCCCACAGTCTGTTGGCACAATTTTTTTATATAGTTTGTAAGTGATGTAAGTTGAGGAAATCACAAATTGCCATTTTTACACTTTGTGTGGATAAGCTGATGAGATATAACATGTTAAAAAGTGAGCTTTTGGGTGCTGGTAGGCAGATTGCTGTCTTCAGACAGAGCCAGGCTAGCAGTTTCCCCCTGTGTCCAGGTTTTGTGCTAAGCTAAGCTAAATGGCTGCAGGCTTTATCTTAACAGCTAAACATGCTTTTTCCTTTGCTTCTCTTCTCTTTCTCTCCATCATCCCTCCACCTGGAACTCAAGATGGCAGACATTCACAAGGTGTACCTCAGCTCCTTGTTCCTGGCCTACTTGTTCCAGTTTCAGAACCCGACCCTGCTCAGCTCGCCTCTGCTCAGCCTCCTGATTGGCTCAGTGCTCGCGAGGTACTTCCAGGTAGAGTTAGCTGCTCCCTCACGTCAGAGCTTCCATATCGGAGATATTTGTTTTAACTTGCATTGAATCCAAAGTGGGGGGGCTCGAGTAAAGACCAGTTGAATTACTGGTTCACTGGTTAATCAGTCAACAGATTATAATCGGTGACTTTTGAAGACTGATTGATCATTGAACTTATTTATCAAGTAAGAAAACTACATTTCCTGGTTGCACCTTTTTAAATGTGAGGACTTTTTGGGTTTTTTAAATAAAAAACTGATTGTCCAGGGTTTGAATGCACAGTTAAATCATCTCAATGCTGTTTTTTGTATTTCAACTGCAGCAGAAGATGAAGATGGGACCTCTTGTAGCCAGAGTGATGAAGCTCTTCTTGCATTTCCACCTGGTCTTCACCACGGGGATCACCTTCAGTTACCTGGTTAAGGTAAAAAACAAGAACATGGGTTGGTTACCTCCATGGATCCGTTTGTTATCACAGTGAAGAGAATTCATCTCTAGTTATTGTTGGTTGATCGTCTCTTTTTTTAATTTCAGAAACTGATCCCTGTCAGTGAGAGTGACTTCATATTGAAATTCCTTGAAGTAAAATTTGGGCTCAACACAACAACGTGAGTCACAGCCACTGCATTAAAAGTGTGGACACTGGTTTTACTAAATGCTGGCATTGTTTGTTGCTCTATGCCTTTTTTAACACTGTCCTCGTCAGTCTTTATTTTCTCTCTGTATAATCTGATTTATTTCTGTTTGTTAGTGACTTTGTCACCAACTTCCTGCTGTGCCAAGAGAGCTTCCAGACACCCAGTCAGGACTTATTTCTAAGACTGACGCAGGCCTCCGTGCTGCCCTTCTACTTCCTGGTGCTTGCTGTCTGCCTGCTGTCCACCCTGCAGACCATCTACAGAAGACTCAGGTGAGACGCACGGTGCCACAGATATTTCTTTCTCAAGCTGCGTGTTGTTCATACAGTCTGAAGTTCTTCTGTTTGAGGCTCCGCTGTCGGCCGGAGAATTCACGTCCTGATGCTGACGGGATTTTTGCTTTCACACAGTGGTCAGCCAATGAAAACCAACCTCAGACTCGAAGATGGACGAATAGGAGAGCAGCCAGAGGTCATCTATCATGTTTTTCACACGCTGCTTTTTGGAGGCCTGGTTCTGCTGTTTGATGGGTACGACCATCTGCGTTCGGATGTCTAACATGTTTCTGGAGTAAATGATCAAATGTTGATTCGTTTTCGGTTGTGGCGCCGCTGGACGTTGACTGTGTTCTTCTTTTCATGCAGGATGAAATATTTATGGACCCCGTATGTGTGCATGTTTACAGCGTTCGGTGTGTGTTCTCCGGACCTCTGGATGACTGTGTTTAAGTGGCTCAAACTGAAGTCCATCCATCCTGTAGTGCTGGTGAGAGGCCTCTGATGCTTTCAACACTTTCAACAGCAAAAAACATTTTCTCCTATTTTCGCTGAAAAAAATGAATATCTTAACTTGCTGAATCTGTTAATTTTAACGTTTTTTTTTAACCTCTCCAGTCTCTGATCCTGAGCACTGCAGTTCCAACCATCATTGGATTCAGTTTGTGGAGAGAGGTGAGATTTTTTTTTAGCATCATTTCAAGCTTTACGTCAGACATTTAAAAGCACCTGATATCCTCCGACACTGCTCTCCTCTGTGTTGCAGTACTGCCCTCGCGTCTTAGCAGAGTTGTCAGACCTGCAGGAGTTCTACGACCCAGATACAGTAGAGCTGATCAGCTGGATCAGGTGGGTCGGCAGATCTTTCTGTACGTTCAGAGAATCTACGTAAGTCTTTTATTGTCTCATCTAACGTCGTCTTCTCGTCCAGGTCACAGGCTCCACTGGCGGCCGTCTTTGCCGGCAGCCCTCAGCTGTTAGGAACCGTGAAGTTGTGCTCAGGATCAGCTGTGACTAGCTTACCGCTTTACTCAGACGGCAGCCTGCTGAGGAGGAGTGAAGACGTGAGTGAGATGAACGGAGACGCTTTGTACTGGACAGTAATTGCATGAGACGCCTCAAAGAGTGCAGCCAGTTTTAAACGAAGCTAGAGAGCACAAGTCCTTTGGTTTTAAAGAGGTGATTCAAAATGCATTGTACTGATAATTTATGCTATGATGCAGTGTGTTTGAATAATATGTCACATTGGGCCTTTTAAAAAATGTTGCATTCTCTCCATCACCTTTTTTTCTGCTCATTTGCTATTAGAGACATAAAAATGCTCCAAACCATTTGAACTGTGCTCCATCGGATTTTGATTTTCCTCATCACATTGTTCTCGTTCTTTCCTCCTGTAGACTTACCAGGTCTATGCAATGAGATCTGCAGAGGAAATCTACAAGATTCTGACCTCTCAGAAGACAAACTATGTGATCATCGAGGAGTCGCTGTGTAACGAGCTTAGTATTAATAAAGGCTGTCGGATCAAAGACCTGCTCGACATCGCCAACGGACATGTGAGTTTAGACGCTTATTATTTTGCCGCCAGCTGCCAAGCTGTGCTTTTCAATGGTGCGTATTGTTGCCACCAGGAGGACATCATGACTTTAAGGAGGTTGGATGTAGGTTTTAAATGTTTTTCAGTCAGACGAAGCATATAAGACAAGACTTTATTGATCCCATGTTGAGTAAAATTAACTTCTTACAACAAGAATAAAAAGGAATAGACAATAAAAAAGGTAGAAAGTAAATCAAGCATTGAGTATGACGTGAGTTTTTAATCAGGTGTTATCCTCACTCACGTTTCCTATTCTCTCGTCATATTCAGGTTGTTTATGACAAAGGAGAGATTTACTCCTTCTCCAAGCACGGAAGGTTCTGCCAGGAGATAAAGCTGAACTACTCGCCCTACACGAACTACTTCACTCGAGTTTTCTGGAACCGCTCGTACCACGTCTACAAAGTGAACTCCGTCATCTCCTTTCAGTACTGACAGCAGCTTCCGCCTCCCTGCTGAGACTCCGCTGAGCCTGGCTCTGCCGTCTGCAGGCGCTCGCATCCTGTCCACAGTGTAACACAGACGACTGCAGCATGTGGTTGTGCTGCGTGCTCGGAGAAAAAACGTCTGATCATTGTTACCTTACACATCCCGGTGCAGATGCAAATTCGAACCAGCTGGGATCAGCTGAGCGCACTGTCCTTGTTCTGGCCTTCACGTCGCTTGTTCAACATAAGAGGACCCTGCTGAAGTTGAAATATGCCATATTGATTCCTGTACTGTAGTTTTATAAGCCATGCGTTTCTGTTACCGTGATGCAGTTGATGAAGGAGGAGGCTGATGCGTGACTTTGAGTTTTTTAGGCTCAATATTTTGAGTCAACAAATCGTGGTCGTATTTTTGCGCATATTGTTTTGCGCTACTTAGCAAATGTTGGCATGCTCACATGGTAAAACTGAGATGGTAAACATCAACAAACCGTCTGCTGACGTCAAAGCGCTGACTACAAAACAATGACTACAATTTAATATCCTGACATAATCTGATAATTATGTCTTGATTGGGAGAAAATAATTTGATATTTGAGCATATGATTACATCTCTATGTTGGAATACTGAGCCAAGTCATGATCACTGATGGGCCACCACAGCACAGTTTAAATCAAGAAAGCTTAAGGCTTATTCAGAATATTTTATCTGAAGAAAATGCGATTATTAAGAGGAATTGAGACCTATAGAAATTGGCAATCATAGCTGTTCCTCCCCTCACATTCTGCTCGTTTCCTCACAAAAGTACTCATGCAGTAATGTGTATGTATGTTGTACTTTAGACAGTTGCTGCTCCCATATGCTAAACTTTAATAGGGATTATGTGTCTTTGTGCGTTAATAAATCCCTGGGCTCTGCCATCAGCTGCACTCCTGCAACACTGGAAGATCAAGCACTCCTGACGCCAGATATGAAGTGAAGATGAATGGAAGGTCAGTGTTTGGACTGCAGGCTGGATGGTTTTAATGTGTCATATGTGCTCTGCTTTTCCCGTTTTAAGGGAGCAGATCTGTTCACTGCACATAACAACGGTGCTTGGCATGATGGAGGGGTGTTATGTCCAAATATCAGCTGAATGACCCAGGGCAAAGCAAACAACGTCTTTTAAACTGATTGCGTCTCTTTCAGCCTTAAGAGCAGTGGAGGCTTGTTCTGAAGCTGCTCCTTTCTGTTGCATTATGTTCATCATCCTCTTCGTCTGGATGCCTTATTTTGAGATGTGGGAACTGACCGACTGACATGTCTTTATCAATCGGACCTTTTGCTAGATTTTCCAGGCCCTGGATGTTGCCTTGAAGTGTTTGGTGGTAAATTCCTCCTGGTGCTATCATGCAAGTGTCACCAATATCAATCCCTCTGCAAAAGGCCATGTAGTGAATATTAGGTTTTATTGATTTACTTGTGGGGATTAAAAGTGTGTATAAGTTGATGAATAAAAAGCTGATCTCTACAGTATGTTCATGCTTTTGCCATGTGCTGCCTTAAATTGTCATTTTAACGTTGTGCTTTTTTTTTTAATTCTCGTTGAAAAAAGAAAGCATAAGATTATATATTTTAAAATTAAATTTTAGAAAATACTTGAAACAAGTGAAATAGCGTGAAACGTAGAGCATAAATATGCGCAAATATGGCGCACTGTGATTCTCCTCGGCGACGAAGCGGAACCGGAAATACGGCGCAGAGATGGCGAAGCGCAGAATGAATTATGTGAGAACTAAACAGTCCGTGTAGCTGTTCCGGCACTTATTTTAGATATTCTTAATGTGTATTTAGCTCAGATATCCTCTATTGTTCATTTTTGCCTGTTAAGGTAAGAAAAACCGTCCCTCTGTGTCGGGGCCAGGCTGTTAGAGATTAGCCAGTTAGCATGAATATTAGCTCAAAACAACGCTGGCTACACACACACGACAGAGAAAGGGTGAAAGGGATGCAACCACCGGCAGCCGCTACCGACCTGGGTTCAGTCACAGTTTGACTCCTGTCGACAAAGAACTGAAAATCCGCCCAGTCGGGACTACACGTTAACGGGATAAACACTTTCCTGTCTGCTACAGAAAATAAAACACTAGCTGCTTCACGAGCCTAGCATCAGGAGATACCTATCTAGGTTGCATAGGTTGGGTGTACGTGAGAGGTTTTATGCTGAATATGCCACTAAATCCATTTTATAAGTGAACATGAAAGCAAGAGAATGAATACATACACGTGCACAAAACGTAATGCACGTGGCCATGTGTTTCCGAAGGAAAGGTAATGTGATGTTACAAGAAATGGCCCTGCGGTCATGTATGTTGTCACAAACATGGAAGTTTAAGCAGGAAGAAGTTTTTTCAGTATGAAAAATTAACCCTGATAACGTCACTACTTTTTTCTCAGACTTGACACAGTCCTCCAGACCCATAGAGGACTTTACTGTTGACATTACAGTCACTCAGGAGTAAATTACTCCCCTGATGATGAACTGATCCTGTGTCTGTTATACTGCTTACTGTAAGCCTTGCAAGATAAACCCAAGTTTAAAATCTCTGTCACTGTTCACCAGGGGAGGATGAGCGCGGAGGCGGCGGACCGGGTAGCTGCTGTGGCCAGCAGTCGGCCCAGCACGCCTCTTCAGACCTCTTGGTTTGAGTTCCTCCTGGACGGCAGCCTGCTGGAGAAACACCTGCAGAAGTCAAACCCAGGTCAGCTCAGTGTTCAGAATGAATGACAGTTATTATACAGCGACTTCTGGTAGATTTGTAGTGGTCTCATAATCAAATCAATCCCTCCTTTGAGTAACGGGCTAAACGTGAACAACAAGATACCAAACTGTGATTTTTGCATCTAGAATGAAACTTTAATATGAAAAATGTCAGTCAAAATCTTAAGATTTTGGTGTGTTTTTGTCAGAATCATTATAGTTTGATGCATTTCTTAAGTCGGTGTCATGAGTGGACACCTCCAGCGAATCAACCATGTTCTTTTTAATGTATGTACGAGTGTGTTTGTGTGTATTTCCACAGACCCGACACCAGTGCAGCTGATCATCCAGTTCCTGGAGCAGGCGTCCAAGCCCTCCGTGAACGAGCAGAATCAAGTGCAGCCTCCAGCAGACAACCGCAGGAACCGTACCCTGAAGCTGCTGGCTCTGAAAGTGGCTGCACACATGAAGTGGGACCTGGATGTTCTTGAGAAAGGGTAAGCGTGTGTGAAAGGCTCTTCTAAAATAAACGTGGAGGAAGACAGTGTCGCTTTCCAACTTTTCATGCTTATGTAAGATGGTCGACCTTGCATTTGATTCAGTGGATATGAAAGGGTGTCAGGGTTGCAGATATTTGTCGTTTTGTCCAGGACACTGGTATCCTTCACTTTAGCTGATGTCTGAAATGTAAGCTTGTTGGTTTTCCCCCAGTGACGCCGGTCATGTCCTAGGATTTGTGGCTTTAAATTATGCAAAGCATTTTTGAAGGGCAGCCTAATTAATTTGGCAGAAATAGGAAGTTGCCAGCAAAGCAAAGATGAAAATGTCTCAGCACGTCTTTAATAGTTGTGACTTCTGTCCAATCATACAGACGATTGCATCAGGTGATGATTTATTCTTCTTCCCCGTCAGCTTGACCATTCCAGTATTAAATATGTTACTGAACGAGCTCCTGTGTGTGAGCAAAGTGCCACCTGGAGTGAAACATGTGGACCTGGACCTGTCCACTCTGCCTCCTACTACAGCCATGGCTGTCGTCATATACAACCGCTGGTGAGTAAAGCCTACAATGAAAACACACGAAACTCACAGAGGTCAGACGCACCAGCTGAAGTCGTAGAAGAGCCGAGCTAATCCGCTGTGGTCGGACAGTTTTTTTACTGTTCTGTCTCAGAGGAAGTTACTGCAGCCTGAAGTGGACTTGAGTGCATCCGATCATTCAGTGATGTGTAGTAGTTTAATTCACATTAGTTGCAAAGAATAAATGAAAGGAAGAAACTGCAGAAATTGAAAGGATAACAAAGAATTTTAACTGTCCTCATGTCCAATTCTTCCTGTCTTTCAAAGGGCCATCAGAACCATTGTGCTGAGCAGCTTTCCAGAGAAACAGACCAAACCGGGACCTCACCAGATGAACATGTAACTGCTGCTCCTTCCTTCCTGTCACCTCCCTCTGAATTGGAATAAGCTTATTACTGTGGGCAGCAAAGAAGGAAAACTCCATTTTTAATAACGTGTGGGCATGCGTGTGGACTAGGTCTTATCCAGGCACCGCTGCACATAAAAGTTAAAAAGAAAACAGCAGCACTTTTGTTTAAAGTGGTCGGTTTGAGTTGTGAGTTCTCATCTTCTGGCATCTTCCAGGTTAAGTGTTGTGCAGCAGGAGAAGGAGATGACTGAAAACATCCTGACTGTGGTGAGTTAACACATTTTTGTTGTGTATCAAGTAGAAATCCCCAAACACTGTCATGAAATATATGTTCTCCAACTATTGCAGATATAAATAAAGGTTATTCACATTTGAGAAGCATTTCGGTATCGCAGATAGTTTTGATTTTGTAAAGGTTTGGACTTTTCACTATATCACCTGTCCACTGTCTCAGAAATGATCCAGCAGGTGAAGTGAAGTGTGCTTTCTTCTCATGCCCTCAGCTGAAAGAGCAGGCGACTGACTCCATCAGTGTCCTGGAAGGAGCTCTGCAGCTGAAGAAAGACTTCTACGTTCACACGCTGAGGACTCTGGATCTGCTGGCTGCCGATGCTGCTGCCAACGGAGAGACAGAGTCCTCGACTGCAGGGCTTCGCATCAGTGCGGATGAGCTGCACTGTCAGGTTAGCGGACAGCAGTGTTTCTTTCTGGGCTTCTGAGTGCAGATTACATCAACTAGCGTCTCATTTGTGTTTGGTGTTTCAGGTGCATTATGACGTAGGAGGTATTTTCTTCCAGCAAGGCTGCACAGACCAGTCAGCCTATCAGAAAGCCAGGGATCACTTCAGACAGACAAAGGAACTGTTAAAGAAGGTACTTCAACCTGAAGTCACTAACATGTAGCTATGATGCTGCTGTAAGCCCTCAGGCACATTGTGGTTTCTGATGCTGTGTTACATAAATCATCATTAAACTGGTCCCGTAGTCGTGATGGTAATGCTTGAAGTCCTGCATGCAAACACTGAATTTGTGCTGCACGCACATTGAAACACTGCACAGTTGAATATAAGTAAAATTGACCTTCTGTAAGACAGTTTTCCTCCAGCAAAGTTTGTGAATCTCTGTCACTTCTTCATGTTTTTCAGCTGGACTCGACTGTCCACGTTCACCTGGATGAGAAGCGTCTGGCTGGCTACTGGAACGCCTGCAAGGCTTTGACTGAAGACTGTGACTCAGACTCCCAGACCACATCCTACGATCAGATCAACAGCCTGATCCGGGGCCGTAACTACCAGGTCAGAGCCGACGCTGCGGCGACAGTAAAGCTAAAGATTTGTTTCGTAAAAATACACCTGAGACGACACAGTGAATAAGGTGGCATTAGTACAGCTCCATGTGTAGCCATCACGTGTAGTTCTTTACATGATGTTAAACTCTCTCTCTGACAGTGTGTCATTGAGGCCTTCATCAAAGACAACGTGTCCCGCAGTTTGCCAAACCACTTCAGACGTTCTGTTCTCAGGGAGTTCCTGTACAAAGTCCAACAGGGGTGAGACCGCCATTCAATCCAGCATCAAAACTGATTCAGACAAAGCAGTTTGCAGTGTGACACAACCTGTAATAAAGGCAGAGTCATCCAGAAGTGTAAGGATTGAAGAGGATGTCTAGTTCTTAGTGCAGGCTGTTTTTTTGTTGTCATATCCACAAACAGCCCATTTCTAACACTCCGCAGGGAGTCGGGTCTGGACGAGGTTTGCCACAAGCTGTGTGTTTGCAACGCCGTCCGAGACGCTTTGGAAGGAGAAGTCCTCAGTGTGCGTTTCCAGCAGCTCCTCCTCAAGCCCAGTAAAAGGATGGTGGACTTCATTTTAGAGGTACTCCTCTTCTAATATTGTGATTCTTGCAGGAGCAACTAATGCCGGAGCTTTGATGATGAATGCACAAACCTCGGCTCATGCAAAGGTTTCTCAGATTTAAGTCTGACTTGTAACTGATGCGTCCATCTTTCCTTCGCTTTGTGATAACGGCCATGAAATGAAGCTCAGACTGGCATCAGTGACACTGGGAGCTGTTTGATTATGGAAAGAAGTTTGAGGGAGTTTTATGGAAAAAAAAAAGTATTTTCATAACGAAACATGGCAGATCATTTCTCAGGAGCTTGAGGAGTTCAGTGTGTAACTGGGACTAACCTGATTTCTTTTTTTCTCTCATTTAATTCTGTTTGTCCTGCAGGTTTGCACACTTTCTCTGGAAAAGGAGCGTCCCTCTGAGACATGCCGGAAAAACATGGCCAATTTCATGAAGTGAGTGACGTTAAAGTTGGCTTCATTTAACTTGACTAGAATAACAAATGTAGTTTGTCCTCAGTGTATTACACACTGATGAATAACTAAAGTGACAATAAAAGCTTTATTTAGTCGAAACAGCCAACCCTGCAGATCACTGTGCAGCATCTCTTTCTGCACGAGCTGCAGCGCAGACTGGACCTAAAGCTGTGAACGTACCGCAGTCGTTACACCATCTTTGACGCGAGACCACGCCTGTCTTGCAGGACTCTGTGTGAAAGCTTGGAGGAGCTGCCTTTGCTGTTCATGGTGTCGTCTCACAAGCTCTTCATGGAGCTGTTGAAGGAGGAGGAGAGGAAGGTCTTGGTGGAGCAGATGAGGAAGAGATCGGCCACAATCAACCTCAGCGCCAAACCTCTGCCTTCTTTCTACGACATTCCAGGTACAGTGTCTGTCAAACGGCGTGTTATCCACAGGAAATCTGCCTCCAGCCAACGACCGATTACCGCTCAGCCTCCTGAAGCTTCGTGCTCTTTGCTTTGTCCCTCCACAGCTTCAGCGAGCGTGAACATCGGGCAGCTGGAGCAGCAGCTCATCCTTTTACTGGAGCCCCGCAGGATCAGACAGATCCTCATCGAGCTCCACGGCATGGCCGAACGACCCTTCTGGAGGGTCAACAGTAAGGTCAGAGGTCAACAAACTGAGAGGAAGAGAAGCAAGCACTGATATCAAAGACAGTCAGGGTTTATAATAACTCTGCTATTAAAAGCAGCTTACAGCATAAAGCATGATTCACTTAGATTCACACATGGCCAGAATTTAAGGTTGATTTAACTTATTGTGGAGAATTTTGTATTCATTTTCAGACATGAAGAATTTACACTGAAACAACTAAAGTACCACTTTTTGTTTGTGTGTAAAGTGGGAAGTTCCTCTCGACTACATTAACGTGATCCTCGGCATTAAAGACAACCTGACCAAGGACCTGGTTTACATCCTCATGGCCAAAGGACTCCACTGCATATCGATAAAGGTGCGTTCACTCGATCAGTGCTCAGAAATGTGGCTTCGTTGTGCTTGGCTAACGTTTTGCTCTTCTCTCAGGACTTTGCTCACGCACGGCAGCTTTTCTCAGCTTGCCTGGAGCTCGTCACCGAGTTCTCCCCGAAGCTGAGGCAGGTGATGCTGAACGAGATGCTTCTGCTGGAGGTCCGAGCGCACGAGACGATGGCGGCCGAGGGCAGCAAGGAGCGACCGCCCCCCGACCTGGTCAGCAGGGTCAGAGGATACCTGGAGATGAGGATCCACGGTGAGTGGGTGGAAACTGTTGTTACCTGGTCTGTACTGACCTGTAATGCATCACAGCTCATATTTTAACACCTCTCACCCGCCTAAAACATCAAAAACGGCATCAGAACATACTTTTCAGATGCTCTAAATTGACCTTTGTCTCCAGATCTGCCTCTGCGTCAGGTGGTAGGGGAGGAGTGTGTCGCCTTCATGTTGAACTGGAGGGAGAACGATTACCTGACTCTGCAGGTGCCACCATCCCTGGTCATGAACAACCCGTACATCAAGGTAAAAAGTCTGTTTTCAAGCCCGTCACAGCCTCCGTTATCGAGATGTTATCGTTGCTTCTTACACCTGATTTCACCAGTAAACATAGCGTCTGTGTAGTTGACTTCATTGGGCTAAAAGGGAGAGGTGAAAGGAGAGAACGTTGGACTTACATGTCAGGTAGACACAAAGGAGGCTCCAAATAAATGTGGCCATAAAAGCTGTTATTGCAGCTTTAGGCCACGCGATTCATATATAAGTATTGTGCATCTCTTTATACACATTCCTATAATTCAGTTGGACATATTTGATAACTTCAGGAGACACTGGGATCTCCATGAGTTCAAACTGGGCTCTGTACATTTGATGCTGGAAAAGGTCAGGACCGCTGTGGTTTTCTCTTCTTAAACTCACCCCGTCTGTTTCCTTGTGACAGCTCGGGCAGCTCCTGGCCTCAACGTGCAAAGAGCTCCCAGGTCCCAAAGAGAGCCGACGCACAGCCAAGGAGCTGTGGGACGTGGTGGTGCAGATCTGCAGCGTGTCCATCCAGCACAAGAGGAACAACGACGGCAGAGTGGGTCTCATTAAACACAGAGAGTCGTCCATGGGCATCCTGCACCGGTAGGCTGCACACAGGTGTTTACAGTGATGTGCAGAACGCACAGGTGGAAGAGTCCTGCTCATTCTGCTCTGTTTTCATTGTCTCGCCCGTTTAGGAGCAAATTCATCACTTTCATCAAGAAGCTAAGAGTAAGTTTCTGACAAGCTGCACTTAAACCAGCTTGGACACGTGAGGTTTTCTTTGAATGAGGCGCTGCTGATGATGAAAAGTTAGTGTCACGTGTTTCTTACAGGAGCCGTTGGTGCTGACAACCCTCATCTCGCTGTTTGTGAGGCTTCACAGCATAGTGCGGGTGAGTCTCTGGTCTGAGCTGCATTTACACGTCTCACATCGGCTGCGTGACAGCAGGATGATGGAACCGTTTTCTTTTTTTTTAGGATGACATTGTGAATGAAGTGACAGCAGAACACCTCTCCATCTGGCCGTCTTCTCTCCCAAAGTAAGTCCCAACGTTTTCTAATGAAACGTTCAAGATCTCTCAAAGCCTCTAAATGTGACAGTGACTGTGAGTGTGTGTGTGTGTGCGCGTGCGTGTGTGTGTGGCAGCATACAGGCAGTAGATGTGGAGGCTGTGGCTGTGACGGTCAAAGAGCTGGTGTCCTACGCTCTCACCCTGAATCCCAACAACCAGTCGTGGCTCATCACACAGGCCGATATCTACTTTGGTAAGAAGATGTCAGAGAGGACTAAACATCTGGGCTTCAGTGACTCAGTACAGCCTTTGTTTGTGCAGTCAGAAAGTATTTCATCTGTGAATTTGCTCGAGGTTCTTGTTTCTAAAATGGTCAACAATGGATTTAAGAAAACAGGTTGAATTGCAGTTGTTTGCAGAACCTGATGTATGGCGTTTCAAGGCATGAATCACTGAATAAATTAAATTCCCTCGAGTTTCAACACCAAACATCTGGCTGCTAAATGGCAGCAGCGCTCAGGCAGAGTGTAAACACAGCGTTAGCCCGATGCGTCAGCTGGACTAACGCTCTTCTCCCTCGTCTTTCTCTGTTTGCAGTGACCAATCAGTACTCTGCTGCGCTGAACCTTTACCTCCAGGCTGGAGCCGTGTGCTCCGACTTCTTCACCAAAGCTGTTCCCCCCGATGTCTACACTGACCAGGTACATCACCTGGGCTACTCACCTGTTTTTTTATAAGGTTTCAGCCCACTTCTGTGCTCTTCTATACATTCAATTCATACAGTTTGTCCTCTGGTGGAGCTGCTCTGCAGACCTGAGCTCGTGTTTGGAAGACCTTTGTACCAAAGTGCAAATCACAGGCAGCTGAGCACTTTCATTCTTAGTCTAGTTTGATCAGCCACCTGTTGTTTGTGTCGGATTTACCGTCAAATGTCTCTTTCATGCTTTGACGTGTTTTTATCTGCCATCGTGTCAAACGTCTTGTTTTTGTGATGTTTCTTTTCTAAACGTGAAGACGAGTTTCCCCTCGGGGACGATAAAGTTTACTTCACTGTGTTTGCAGGTCCTGAAGAGGATGATCAAGTGCTGTTCAATGATGAACTGCCACACACAGGTCAGAGGTCGATCGAGCCACGAGTCTGTGATGACTTAATGACTGCAGTTTGTTTTCTGCGTCAGTGTTCAGGCTTTATATTCACGCCCTGTTTTCTACAGTATAAACTGACGTGTGAGCGCCTGGTTTTCCTTCATCAGGTTGCTGTTCTCTGCCAGTTTCTTCGAGAGGTGGACTACATGACGGCGTTCAAAGCCCTTCAGGAACAGAACAGGTATGACACGACGCGACACACCCGACAGTAACGAGCAGCAGCACGGCTCTGAACATCTCTGCCTTCTTCTGTCGCCACAGTCACGACGCCATGGACTCGTTCTACGACTACATCTGGGACGTCACCATCCTGGAGTACCTCATACGTATCCTTTTTCCAGAACTGCCATCTTGTCTCTTTTGGGGCCCTACATGAGAACTCTTTGAAGAAACCTGCAGTTAACATCAATGTCTGCCTTTATTTTTTTTCCTCCTTGACTGTGTTCAGATATTCACCACAAACGAGGCGAGACTGAGAAGAGACAGATAGCGGTAAGCTGTTAAAAAACCCAGTTAAACACTGTTTCTGTCCAAAGATAAAACAATCAACTGCTACTGAACTTGTTTTTTTAAAGGGTCAGATATTTAATGTTCATTGTGAATTAACAGAAGCTTCTCGTCTGTTTCATAACCAACCAAACTTATTTTCAGTTGAGACCCTTTTACTCTCATTGAGTACACAGACGACCCCTAAGTGACTAATTTCATATTATGCTCTATACATATTAACAGTACAGAACTGCTGAACTGTACAATTAACATAAATCATGAAGACAATACCTGCAGGAAGTTTGTGTAGAAGGAGTTTTTTGATGATTATTTCCTGTGAATGTGAGATGAGTTTTCCAGATATCTTTCGGTCTGTCTAATGCACTGGTTCCCAGCCTGTATCTCAGCGTTTCATTCATTTCTGTGAACTGAATTGTTTTTAAAGTTTAAATTAAGATACAATAAGCGCATAGTGAAGACCTGAACACAAGCCAGATTCAGTTTCTTCACTCTTTGATGAACAGCCTCATCCTGCTTTAGAAAAGTAGATCAAATGACCAAAGAACTGACAGAAAAATGCAAAGCACAGTGGTCCAGCATGCATTCATCTCGTGATTAGCAGCTTAAATTACATGTAGGTTAAAATTGGGCAGTTTTTGATGCTGGTTTTGTATTTAACCTTGTTTAAACAGCAGCTTTCTGACTCTACTTTAACACATTGAAGATGCTGTTGAAACAGGGGTTCAGCCTGCACACCTCCAGGTCTTTGCTCACCCGTGTCCTGACTCTTTGCTCGTCTTCAGATAAAATCCATCGGACAGGCCGAGCTGAACACCAGTAACCCTGAGGAAGTGCTGCAGCTGGCTGCACAGAAAAGGAAGAAGAGGTTCCTGCAGGCGATGGCCAAACTGTATTTCTAGGAGACACCTGTCAGACTTTTGAGGGGGTGGGAGCAGACATTTTATTTTGTCTTAGAAAATAAACTTCTAAATAAATACAGTTGCTCATTTGTACACTTGTAATCATTTGAAATGAATTCTTTAAAAAAATAAGACGATCCATTGCCCTGAGTTACAAACAATGGTGATCACAGCATCAAGGTGAAGACGGCCGAGAAACAAACAGAAGGTTCAGCCGAGCTTCGACGCCTCAGAAGAACTCGTACTGAACGTCAGCGTTTCCACGTTACTGCTCGACACTCAGCCGCTTTCAACAGCATCCATTCAACATTTTAACTTTATAAGATTTTCTGTTGACTGTACATATTTAATATGCTACAGAGTAAACAATTGCACATCATGTTCGGTGATACAACATCATTTCCTCGAAACGACACTTTTTTTTGTACATTTTTTTTCTGAATTAAAGCACCCAGTCGCTAAAACGGCTAAAAATCCTGAAGGAAAAATAAAAAAAGCTTTGACCAAGAGTCTTTAAAATGTTGGCACATTAATGCATTCAGTGGCAGGTTTCACATCAGCAGCTGTGAAATAAACTCCCGTCCAGTTTGTCCTCTGCTGGTTACCAACGCTCTCCAGTAAAGGGGACTCCGTCTTTGTGGGACGGCAGCCCGCGTCCTCTCTGTCCATGCTCGCTTCAGAGTCGTCCTCTTAATGTTTGTGTGTGGGGGCTTTCTCTGTGCTGTTGGGAGGAGTGGGGAATGGGCTGCTCACCTCTTTCTTACCGACGGCGTCCTAAAAGGAAATGATAAAGTAGCATCAGTGAATATATTTACACGCTGGAGGTTTTACAGCATTCATTCTGGCATTTCTCTGGACTTGAACTTTGGTGACAGCTCAGCTCAGATCTTCTCTTCATCCTGCTGTTTTGGGTGTGTCTGTGGAAACTTTCTTTCAGCTCGAATGAATCCAGATTGCCTCACAAAACTAAAATCTTCCTTTTGTTTCGGGACGGGACGACAGATGTTCCAGCCTGTCCTGCACGTTAAATGTTTCCACACTGGTGAGCTGATTGAACCCGAGTGAGGACTCAGGCTGCGACTACTATTTGCATTCAATGATCTCGAGTGTTTTCCCAATTAATCATCAGTCTCTATGTAGGAGCGGCTTTGTCCAGACAGACACAGCCTGAACACGGCTTTAACTACAGCTGCCATGAGGCTCTGACAGGATGAGGAGATGAGCTTGAAAACTAATTCCTCAGGAGGTCTGAAGCTCTTGAACAAAAGTATCGGCCACATGAACGTCATGTAACATCCCAGCAAGTAGAGCAAAGTACCAACCAGCATGGTCAGGTAGTCTGTGTGCGTCTGGATGTTGTGTCTGTCTTCTGTCTTTATTCGGGCAAATTCCCTCAGCGTCGCGCTGCCGAACCAGCCCAGCGATTCCACAAAGGGGGCCATCCAGTTGACACACAGCTGGGTGGCGTCTCTCGACAGACCTGAACAGATGAAAGACATGTTTACGTGCAGCTCGCTGTGGTTGGTTTTCTTTTTTTTAAATATCAGCTCAGCCAATATGTCGATGTGGTTGTCTCTTCGGTTTTAAAGCTGCATTTGAGCCATCAAAAAACATGAAATACTAAAATATATTGTTACGATCCTGACAGAATTTTTGCCACTTCTCAAAGTTCAGATATCAAATATTGAGATTTTCATTTTTAGCCTTTTAAAGCCACATTAATCCCATAATAATCCCAAATCTTGCCTGAAACTTTTTCCACCGTTTCCGGTTGAATGAAATGCGACAGGACTGATGCGGCCAACACTCGATACTGGAAGTCCAGAGAGTTGATGTCGAGGATGCACACGTCTAAAAGCTGGAAGAGAGACAGCAGCTTTGGTCACGAGTGCGTAAGCTTTAACTGCGAGACTTAAGGAGGCAGTACAGCATCATTATGGAGCAGAAAACGAGTCCTGACACATTCGTCTACTTTGGCATGAGAGTGGGTATGGAGAGACGGCAGAGAGCTCTGATGGGGTACCACTGGTGTCGTGGTTGTGGGGCCTTAATCAGAATTAAATCCAATAAAACAGACTGTAGAAAAGCACTCTGCGAAATGATTTTTGTTTCTAGATGTTTTTTTAGCTCAGCTTGGACATTTGTATCAGCGTGCTTCCTTAAAAAGGTGAATCTGAACACCTACACGCGTCATTTGTATGTAAGCCTCCTGTGGAAACTGTGGCTCCAGCAGGTCGGAGCCGGTGTTCATCGATGCCATCTGGAAGTAAAGCTTCAGCCAAGAAACGGCTGTTTCAGGACAAAGGTTCCAACTCAGAGCCTGTAGAACAGAGTAAAGCAGAATTAAGCAAACATGTAATTATTAATGAAGAGTCGCGTGTCAACACGTGGCCGTACGTGTCACAGTCTCACCTTTAAAACGATTAACTCCATTTGAAGAATCTCTTCTTCGTAGCAGGTCCCTGCAGTCACATAGGCCATCTCTGAGAGCTTTGGGGGACACGCTTCCTGCGAGCAAAGGAAAACCATGAAGCTGTTAAAACCCATCACAAGAGCTTCCGAAGGTGGCTGCTGGGGTTTTGCATCAGAGAGGCAAATATGACACGTGGGAAGCCTTTAAAGAACACAGAGATGTGATGTTTGGGGCTTGAATCGGGCGTCACAGCGTTGCACAGTTGTTCTTCCTCACCTCCATCTTTGATGCTATAAAAAGACAAGTGATCCCGATGAGCTGCAGCATCTCCTTCCCAATGTTGCTCTGGGTCAACATGAACCGATCAAAGTAGTCCTGAGCCAGGTAGAAGGTCTGCCGGTGGAGAGCGTAGGCCTCGCTCACCTGGAAAGAACAACAATGAGCACATTCAAAGGCTCATTTCTGATCACAATCTGAAGTGTACTCAACAAAGACAAGACCCTCATTCACATTTTGATTACTTCTCTCTCTCTTCTATTGGGAACCTTGCGTGTAAAAAATCTAAAATCTTACAATTAAAACTATAAACATGTAAATAGCTGAAGCTGAAGACGCACCTCAATCAACCAGTCGAGGAGGACTGATCTCATTCTGGGTTGTATTCTGGGATGCTTCTGCATGAAGCTTTTGCTGTGTCTGTAATTCTGCTCCTTGCAGACCATCTTCACCCACACGTCTTCAGAAGACCCCCATCTGTGATAAGCAGAAAACAGAGCTGCAACGATCAATCGATGGACAGAAGATTCATCTGCAACTGCAATAGTTTAAGTCATTTTCTAAGCAAAGGTTAAACATCTGGTCATTCCAGCCGCTGAAGTCTGAGAATCTGGGCGTCATCTTGGTCTTACATTATCGTAAACTGAACGCCTTTGTGACAAGTATTGGACGAAATTTTGGGATTATTTGATAATGAAAATGATCTTTAATTGCAGCCGCACAGAGAAACGCACATTAAACTGTCTGTCAGAGGAAATTAGCAACAACGGCTGAATAATGAATGATAATCACCCGAGATGAGGCAGAGGCGACGGCCGAACCAAAGAATCTCCTGAAGTGAGAAGTTCACGGCCGGTCTCATCGCCGTCGACCCCGACTTCCTTGTCCGAGGTCTCGATGAGGATACGAGGCTCAGCGACACCTTCAAGTACCAGCTGGTTCTGAAATGGAAATGAGAAAACTGATACTTCTGTTCAGTGTATTTTTTCTTCGTGTGTTCATGGGATGATCTGAGTTGGGGTTTTGGCTCTGTTTGCGACATCATTACCTTCTCACACTGCAGCTTCGACAGAGGCTGAGCCTTTCTTCGGCTGCTCTGCTGAAAAGAGACGTTACAAAGGTCAGACCATGTGTAAAATGCTGTGTATTACTAATTAAAGCCATGCAGAGTCCTCTTAGATGCATGCTTTGTTAGGACTCTTACCTTTGTTACTTTGCCTTTCTGACCTGAGGCATTTTCAGATCTTTTCTGCAGGCGACCACTGCAAAGACATCAAACTGAATTCAACACGGAGTTGGAGCTCAACAACCAGTCAAGACATAATAATACTACTACTAATAATAATAATAATTCACAGAGCAGCATAACAGGTGATTACCTTCCTCTAGTCATGGCTGTGGCTGCTTCTGTCTGCAAAAAAGGGAACAAATTTAGAGTCAGAGTTAGAGTCTGTTGACAAAACCAGGAAGTCAGCCCTCTGATGGAAACGGTAACAGCCAGCTGCAGCTGTCCTGGCTTACACAGAACATACTTTCATGCAAAACCAAGCCCGATGAAAACAGATAAACCCGCATGCACTGTTTCCGGTATATTAATGGTGGCAGCTATTATTCCTCATCATAGGCGCCATTATTATTAATGAGCGCGTAAACTGACCGCTGCTGCTCAACATCGATCTCTCTAGCTATGGACATTTCTGTGCTGATGATCCCGCAGCTCCACGACACAAAATGACCGTGATCAGCACAAAGAGACATGACGTGAAAGCCCACCAAAAGCTGCAACTGCTCCCTTAATGCAGCAACAACACAAAGGCTCAGAGGAAGACATTTTGAGCCAAGTGCCACTGATGAGGCGCCCTGAATGCAGCACGACCATCAAATACTAAACATCTCTTCTTCTACGGTTTATTGTCATTCCTGTACCAGTCAGTCAGTTTCATCATGATTTAGATGCATTACCGCATAACTTTTTACGGGTGACTGAACCAGGAACAGACCGTAAATAAGTTTGCTTCATTCATTCAAGTTCAGAGGAAACAAAATCTGCTTCCACCGCAGAAACAGAAGTTTCTAAAACCTTCTAAAGTCGACCCTACAACTTTAAAGTGGCTAGTTGTTAGCTAACTTTGATGCTAGCTTGCTAAACACAACTAGTCGGCCCATGAGCTCTGCAGCGACGGAGTTTACACTCGTACCAGCACAATAACGAACAAACTGCCGCTTTAATTGACGCACAACACTGAGCACCTGCACACAAATGACCCAGGAATGGTTCAGAACTATAAGATAAAAAGCAGTGAGGTTAAGAGACGTGCTAGCTGTACAGGAACGCTGAACGTTTGCTGCTTACCCTCCTCGGTTCCGAGCCCAAATTAAGCTAGTTTCCAGTTGGCGCTGGCGCCAACAAATGTGCGTGTGCACATTGCGCATGTGTGTAAATACTCCCAACCCTGAACCATTTAACCGGAGGTTATGAGAGGTTAGGACACATCACGTTAAGGTGGGTGGCTGTAATTGTAATTTATCGTATTTTAAAAAAGTATTCCCTTCACTGTAGTTTAAACCGCCTTAACGCTGGACTGGAGTTTGTTCTTTACCCGTAAATCAAACTTGCAACTAAATGGAGAAACAGTCGTTTTGTGAGAGCGAACGCAGTTTACTTCAATTCAGCGTTTGGTTTAAGTATTATTAAGCCTTTATTGTTTTACAAGAGGCGTTAAATAACATGATTATTAGAATAACCTCATCTCGCGCGTTTCTTTTTGTTCCTGTCAGTTGTATTTTCCGGCCGGCCGGTGGTGGGCGGAGCTGTAGATCAGGACAGCCAATAGGAGAGAGAGTTGAGTTGAGCGCGTGTTCCTGGACCAGGATGTAAACAAAGCGGGGAGCTGTCAGTGGAGAGGTCATAGGTCAGAGCTGCGCCCCTCATGAGGTGTACGTTTCTCCTAAACGGAAAAAAAGAAACATATTTCTTCACAGCTAGATTATATTTTACGATAAGACACGACAGAACACTCTGACCAAAAGATGCACAACGAACAAACTTGGAGTAATGTCGCCTCCCACTGGTTGAAAATGGCTTTAGGTTGACAGACACATCACTGTCAGCAGTTATTTGACTTATTTCTTACATTTGAGGTGAAAAGACTAGAACCATCATAATTTCAATAATTTCTTAAATTAAAACACAAAACCAACAGATGCCTATGCCTTTAACCATTTTAAAGTAATTTAATATATATTTATCTGCTCTTTAGTAATCATATTTTTAAGTGTGAATTATTTGGTACATATAAGATAATTGTGACTCTAAATGCTTTTCTCCAGTCTCATTAGCCCAGCAGCAATTTAACAGCATACCTCAGGGCATACAGTATTATATAACACTATTATATAACTTTCAGTCACTACTTATTGTTAATTCAGTCCATTTTATACAAAGGATGCAAAGATTTTACTCAGCTTTATAAATCTAAAGGTAGAAAATGGCAACCTGTAAATTTGCTTTTCATGTAATAAAATCGTTAATAGATTGAGTTAATGATGTCATTTAACAAAATAAGTCAGGAGATGTTTTCAGCATCGTGAATGTGTTTTCAGTCCTGATATTACTGTATCAGCGGCACAGCCATGGATAACACTTCCTGTCACGATGCATTGTGGTAAGTGGGAAGTTCTGTGAGTCGATTATAAAGGGAACAAGAGAGGAAGCCACGCCAGTTTGTGCAGACAGGCTTGGTAGATGGTCTACACGGCACAGTTTGAGTTTCAACTTTGAGGACAGACGATAGAAGCAGTTTCCTTTTCTGTCTACAACATGAAGCTGGTGAAATGTATTTTAATTGTCCAGCTGAGCTGTCTTTGTCAAGGTAATGTTTACAGTTTTATAGTTGTATAAAGTTGTATAAACTTTATCCTAAAGGTGTTCACAAACTGTCGATTTGGCTGTGAGTTATGGACTTTATCATGACTTTTTTGAAACTGGCTATTGCTGAGACAATAATAGATTTTTTTCTTGGCGATATAACGTTCTAACTTTATTTAATTCTATTTTTCCAAATGTATGAACACCAGCAGTGATTCTACTTGAATTGAAACCAGAGTAGCTGAAAGGACAGCAGCACAGAAACTATGTTATTAAATGAGAAAAACAATGGAAATTATGAATAAGAAGATTTTTCTTGTCTGGGAAGGAAAATTGTAGAAGCTGGAATTGTCTTTTATTTTACTATTTTTTGCCACAGTTTATCAAAAGAAAAGTAACCCTGTAAATTTAACATGGACAAAGAAACAGCTATTTGACGGGTAGAATAATCCTTTTTTGGAAACACCTGGGGAAAGTATTGTGAAATTTTGTGTAAATTTATTGTTCATGTAAATCTAAAATGGCGTCCGGTCTAGTTACATTTGCTCTTATTTTTTTGTAGCTTTGAAGTTTCACGTGCATCTCTTTCATTTGGATAACCATCCTCTAAAGAAAATGCCTTGAAGAAAATTCAAATGTATTTCAGAGATGATGTGGATGTTAAAAGTAATCAAAAAGGTGAAAACATAGAAAAATACAGTTCTGGGTGAAACGTGGATAAAACACGTTAGTGTACATTTTAACTGTTTGATCTATTTAGAATTTTTAATCTGGAATTTTTTAGATTTCATTTTTCTAATCCTTATTTTCAGCACTAATCTTTTAGCACGACCATAGGAACGCGCCACATTTCATGTCACTAAACCGCGTCATTTTAATCTGTTTGTCTGGGTGCTTAAAAGTGGAAAACGTGAAGTTGGTGTCAGAGGCAAAACTGAGTCCGACAAGAATGTGGAAGATTATGATCGATAATTTGCTGGTGGCGTGTTGTGCTGCGGTCCGTCTGATTCACAGTAATCTGACACTGGGTCAAGTGGTTACTGTGGCAGCTGCGTTTGATGTGGTGCGTTATGTGTTAGCCTCTATAACCTTGATGTTCACACTGTTACTTTTCTGTTTTCATTTCAGCTTTACAAAACTCATCCACTCAAACAGACCCTTCCGCCGTCTACGGGAGAGCAGAGGAAGAGGAGTCTAACAGTGAGTTTAACGCTTTTCTGCAGTGCAGATGTGTCATTCAGCAAGATAATTTCTCTCTTTTCTCAAACACACGTACACAAACACATCGTTACACCAGATTTTGTCGAACTGCTTTTTGTCCAGAATCAGGATAAATACTTTACGCAGAGCATGTATGAATATCCCCGCTCTCATTATCACAGGATGTGGGGTAACCTGCTTGTGAAACACATCTCGGTGATCTTTGCAGGTGCAAATCAAGCAGTGAGAGAAGCAAGCGCTCTCCCACACACACTCTGCTTTGCTCTGCAAGCAAGCTTTGTTGCTGTTTGCTTGTGTGTGGCTTTGTCGTCAACTGCACCCTCCACAGCGCAGTTTTGTCCCAGAAACGTCTCAGTCAAATACATTTACTGAGGTACTCCTGTATACTGTGAGATACAGAGAGATTTACCTGCTGGTGATCGGCTTAATTGGCATTGCGTGAACACCACTGGCAAGAGCAAATTCACATTTTAGAAAATTTTATAGAATAAAAAACAATCCATGATGGACAAACACTCACAAATTGCTGCAAAGGCAAAAGGCAAATTTATTTGTATAGCACAATTCATACACCAGGCAGTTCACAGTGCTTTACAGAAGCATAAAAATACATTAAAAGCATATATTTCAAAGAAAGAAAGACATTAGAAGAGAATAGAAAGATAAAAATAAAATAAAATACATTTAAAAGAAAATTAAAAACAGAAGCCAGTAAAAGACAATAATTTAGTAAAAGACAATAATTTACTGCTGCACTATGAATACACGCAGAAACAATACTGTTCATTGATGCTTCAAGGCTCCAGAGAATTAGACTTGACACCAGCTTTTGAGTTTTACTGGAATAATCATCACATAAATCATTTTGTGTGTCCTCAGCTGATCCCTACATTTACAAACTCGCTGGTAAATGCAGCTTCACGCTCAGGATGCCTGGGAACAGGAGTCATGAGGTGGTGGCATTACCGGCCAACTCTGCAGATGTGTTGGTGGAACAGATCTGTCACGATCTTGACTGCGGCAACGTCTTTCATGTGAATAAAACCAGCTCGCCTCCCAGCACCGCCTGCTTTCACGACTGTTTGTACCAAGATGGCCGTCTGCAGAACTGTTCGCAGGGCGTGGGAAGTAACTGCACGGTGATTGCTTCGGCTGATTGTGGTAAGATTTTTCTCTGCAATATTATCGAATGAACTGGTGTAAAACAACTTCCCGGGTTATCTCTGCCCTTCATCGTAATCAGAAGAGCTGACAGCATGATAATGTCCTCAGGCCACCAGGCTGTGCGGCTGGCGGGAGGATCAGACCGCTGTGCTGGACGGGTGGAGGTGTGGAGGAATGGGAGATGGGGCACAGTGTGTGACGACCGGTGGGACCTGGAGGATGCTAACGTGGTCTGCGCCCAGCTCGGCTGCGGTTACGCCCTCAGCGTGACGGGACAGGGTGGCTCGTTCCCCCCGGGCAGAGGACCCGTCTACCTGGACGAGCTGAACTGTACGGGCAGAGAGGAGAACCTGTGGGCCTGTCCGGCTGCACAGGACGAGGCTGACTGCGGACACAAAGAGGACGCTGGTGTCGTGTGCTCAGGTCACCTTTCAGTTCAAAAACATATCCGTACACACAGAAAAATAACTGACTGATTTAAACTGAGTTCATTTTTGACCTTTGAAACAGAAGTTTGAAACAGAAATCTTAATTCCAAATCCACTTATTAGCTTTCTGGAGTGGTTTGAAGCCCCAGAGACAGAAAGTGGACCTCAAGAAAGAAGCTTTCTTTCTTTCTATGAAAAATATTTAGTTTAAACCAACAATAAAGTCCAAAGCACAACAAGATCAAGTGTCTACAGCCATGCTAAGGCTGTACTTTTGAGCTAAATGCTAACACGAGCATGCTAACAATGACAGTGTCAGCAGATAGTTGAGGGATCACCACCGACGGGGACATGAGTCATGTCAATCCATCCAATAGTTGTCGAGACATCTCACTCACACCATGATGATCAGGTCAGAGGAAGGTCTCTTGGGGCTCCAAGCAAGAAATACCTGGGGCCCCCACCCCACCCGTGCACGCCGCAAAAAATTGTGTTTTGAACACATAAATGCACAATGCGGGACTAAGAGAGGTCCCTGAAAGCCCAGGCCTATCAATAATCGTTGTTGTAAGTAAGTGGCCGGGGCCCCCCTAGTGGCCGGGGGCTCCAAGCAACTGCCTGGCTCGCCTGTCCGCATGCCCCGCCCCAGGGGGGCCCCAAGTCAGGAGGGTTCATCCAATTATCCTTTATTGATCCCCGAGGGAAAATAGTTTTTGTTGCAGTGCTCCTTACAAGAATAGAACTAGAATAAAATTAGAAAAGAAAGAAAAGAGAGAGAACTATATATATAAGAAGCAAATATAAAAACAAAATATTTATATTAAGAATATATATATATAAAACAAAATATACCACAAAATATAGAACAGAATATAAAACAATGTATATAGACTGAGAACAAATAAACAGTATGTACATACGGATGTGCAAAGTAAATTTGGCTACAAAAGGATGACCAAGTTGAATTTGGAAAAAAGCAGTATATACAACAGGATGTGCAAAGTTCAATTGGTCAAATATGTAACAGCATAAGTGAAAAGTCCAGGGGCCATTCAGAGGGAGGAGTTGTACAGGTCGATGGCCACAGGCAGGAATGATTTCCTGTAGCGTTCAGTCCTGAGTTTTGTTTTGTTAACATTAACATTCATCTACAACAGACTGTCATTTTCCTCTCATACTTTCACACTTCGTCTTTTCTGCGTGCAGAGATGAGAGCCCTCAGACTGACGGGAGGTCTGGACCGCTGCTCTGGGAAAGTGGAAATCCACCGTAACGGCAGCTGGGGCACGGTGTGTGATAACTGCTGGAATATAAAGATGGCGTCCATGGTGTGCTCCATGCTGCAGTGTGACCCCAAGCCAGTGAAGTTCTCCCAGTTCCTTCCTCCTCTCGCCCACAACAACGGGCCGCTGTGGTACTACGAGTGCTTTGCAAACGAGCGGAGTCTGTGGCAGTGCGAGGAGATCGCCAACAAAGCACACCTGTGCGCGACCTCCAAAGCATCTGGCGTCGTCTGTAATGGTGGGTGACAGCGTTTAGTTTGTGGTTGTTAATGTTTTGTGTTTTGAGGTATATGTTGTTGTTGTTAATGAAATATATGGGTTACATTTGCTTTGTATGAGGCAGCAAAATCAGATAATTTGGCTTAAGTACTGTAAAGTAACAGGTTTTGTCTGAAATATTTATATTAGATTTATATTTTTATTCATAGAAAATGTACAAAACAGGAATCAAAAGCAGCAATGAAAATGAATTTTAATTCTTTTATAAGAGTTAATTTTCAGCAGTTGTTGAGCTCCTGTATGAATTATATAATTATTATAAATATTATAAAGTGTTGTCGTCATTTTTTAGGTATTTAGTTGTTTGTTTTTAGATATTTGTAGACTTAAAGTCATTTATCTGTGTTGTAATCCTTTCAAGTCGTATAGATTTCAGTCACGATTAGATAACTGAGAACAAAAAAAAAAAAAAAAGAGCTTTAAATGACTTTTACTTTCTTCTTTATCAGCTGTGTTGAACCAAAAGACTCTTTCCATCCTGCAGGTTCTCTCGGGTTTCCTGCCGCCACCACAGCCACCTCTGCTAACGCAACCCTGGGAATCAGCTGGACGACTGGTAAATATTTAAGTTTTTTATCCAGATTAAATAAACAATAAATAAATAAAGTATTATTTGGCTTATCTGAGAGTAAAGCAGGGCAGCAGAATGTTGTAAAAGTCACAGGAAGGTGTTCAAACAAACAGAAAACGCTAACCATGTGAAAACCAGAGGACGATGCGTGTTTTTCCTCTCTGTCCATCCCTGAAGGCGCGGCCGCGTTCGACCCCCCTGGAGGCTTCTCGGCCCCGTCGATGGAGCTTCTCGGCACCATCGCTCTGTCGCTCCTGCTCCTCGTGTTTCTGATCACAAACACGGTGCTCTGCTGCCACTACAGAAGAAGACACGGTCGGTGCTTCACTCCGCGCTGCTCCTTTCATCTGGATAACAAAGTGAAGAAAGAAATCTGTGATTTCAGCATTTTATCTTTTGATTTGTGACGCTTTGTGCTCGTCTTCAGTCTCACCAGATTAAAGTTGATGAAAAACGGCTAACTGAGCTTCAGTGCGCTTCTGATAAAGGTCAAAAAGGAGTGTACTTTATAGTTTTACTTTATAGAAGTATAGAAAAGTCAGTACAAGTACACTTTTACTTTTAGTGCTTAATTTAAAGTACGTTTGACATATACTACTGAAATATATTGAAAATAAATATAGTAATATATGTGCAATACTTAAAGTGGTATTTTAAAGTACTTAAAAAGTATACTTTATTGTAAGTGTATTATAGATTGTAGTTAAGTGTACTGAAATTACAATTTTTTTCGTAGTAATGAAGTGAACTTATGAAAAGTATACTTATTTTGAAGTAATACAGTATTAGCATACTTAATTAGTGTCTTTTCATTTCATTTAGTTTGAAGTATATTTAAGTAATTTCCAGCACATTGGTGATATAATACAGTGTGTCTGTGTGTTTTAATGCTCATGATTCCCGATTTTCACTGGTGGACTTCAGTACACTTAAAGTTTGTAAAAGCCTATTTAGCAAGTATTTATCTCAAGTGTTACTCGAGTACACAAAAGGTCGAATTTTTTTTCATGTGGGATTAACGTTTTGCCTCATATGTAACTTTATCAGCTCTTAAAGGTCAAATATGATAAGAAACCTTTTTTAAAAATATATTATTTTAGGATAAAAGAATCCTTTAGGGCTTTGCTTTATTAGACCCTCCAGCCACAGTTAAACGCCCGGCCTGAGTTAAACGTTTCATGCAGTTTGCAGTAATTATCTGCATCCTGGTTCTTATGTCCGCAGCGCTCCTGCTCCAGCAGACGCGCACCAGCCTGCGGCCTTCCTCCGAACATCATCACAACAGCTACCAGGACGCCGTCCACCTCGTCAAGGTCACCCCCAACCCGCCTCAGAACGACGGTCAGTGGCTGAACATTCCCGAGAATATCATGATTAAAAAACCTGAATGTGTGGGCAGAAGTTAATACTAACACATCTTTTCTGTCTTTATACCCTGCATATATGCGTATTTATACACATGCACAGTGGTGAGAAGGTTTGCAGCAAGTCGTTTAATTTTTTCTGTGTTTGTCTCAAAAAGTGCCCTCCAATCCCAGGTATCTTTGGACCCAGCTTAGTAGTGTTGACAGCACGTCAGTAGATACAGACTATGAGCAGTATGAGCCAAGCAATGACCCGTCTGTCCCTTTGTCAACCTTTCGGAGTGAGCTGCCTTCTTTTATTTCCTCTCCATTTGTATTTGCTCCCGTGTGTTTCTCAGTCTTTGCCTCTGAACATGTTCTCTTGCTGTGTTGTGGTTGATGCTGCCCTGCTGTGTGTGTGTGTGTGTGTGTGTGTGTGTGTGTGTGTGTGTGTGTGTGTGTGTGTGTGTGTGTGTGTGTGTGTGCAGTCTGTGCAGATCAATGCACTGAATGTTTGCAGGGTGGTTTGTGATTAAGACAATGCTTGGTGTGCATCATTTTGTATCCAGATTCGCAGAGGTACAAAACAGACGTGAACCCTTTGATGAGGCCGTCGGGTCTCGACAGCCTCTTAGAGGAAGGTGAGTCACCAAGTTTGCAAAGATGTCAAAGAGGCAAAGATGTTACCCTGCCCAGATCGCGGTGGCATTTCCACTTTCTGAACACATTTACCACCGTGGGAGTGTTTGGATAGAAACGTCCTCACCAAAGATCAGTTAGTTCCTCTCTGTCATAAACACACTCGTCCAAATACAAACACATAAAGAAAAACCAGAAGATACAAATTCACTCTGACGTCCAGATTCATTGATAAGTAGATTGATAAGTAGACCAGCTCTCATTGTACAAACTGTGTTTTTTACTAATATACTAAGATTCTCATGTTATCTCACATTATCTGGTAAACTGTTCCAAATTTTATCTTCACTTATTGAAAAGCTTCAGGTCCAAAACAACCTTATAGATTTAGACTGTATGTCTTCTATTATACTTTATGCTTATGGAGTTTGGTATGTTAAAAGATTTTTCTGACTTGGCAGTGTTTAACCATTTTAATGATTTTAAAATACCTGATAATTAAAGGGGTTCTTTCTATCGTATCTTACTTTTCGCAGTCTCTAAATGGGCCATCACCAGCTGTGGACTTTACAAGAGATAATTAATGCTTTTGTCTTTCAAATTATTCTTTGTCTTTAATATTCGAATCTGATTTTCATTTTTCAGGCACTGATCCCAAAAATGAAGTGATGGGAACGTTTCCAGGCTATAACAGTGGCCCCACAGGCGCTGAATACGCCAGAGTGTCAAAGATCTCCGTGGACTCGTTCGATACCTCCAGCACCTCCTCTGGGGAGTGCTATGAGAACACAAACGGCTACGTCATGGTCACCCCCGGTCAGTCGCCCTCATCCACCTGCGTCCCTTCAACTATCACGTTGTTGTGAAGTTTCTCCACTTCTAAAGTGTATATTGGTATTTTTTAACAGTATTTTTCTGTTATGATATTAAAGGAATAGTTCAACATATTGAGAAATACACTTATTTGCTTTCATATTGAGAGTTAGATGAGAAGATTGTGTTGTATTTTGTTAATTTCAGACAGTTATATGCTAAGCTAAGCTACCTGGCTGTTAACTATAGCTTCTTATCTGCCATAGAGACATGAGAGTGGCATCAAATTTCCCTTGTAACTCTCAGCAGCAAAGGGAAGAAGCGTTGGTCCTCGCCCACATCAGCTTTTGTACAGTCCCTGAGCTGAATCTGTGGGCGTTTGTCGCTCGCAGTCAAGACAACACATGACCAAAAGCTGTTTCACCTCCTTCAGCAGGAGGATATGAAAGACAGAAGTGAATGTGAACCTGCGCTCAAAAAGATCAAAAGCTCATGAAAACTGAACTCATGACCTGTGACCTCTCACATATTCCAGAGCCGGGGACGAGCCAGCCGGACCCCTCGAGGGTCTACTGTGGACAAACAACAAACCCGCGCAACTCAAGTAAATGATACAGATGCTACAGCAGCAGATCCATAACAGTAAGATCCTTAAGAGTGGCTGATCTTTGCTATTGTCTGATCATTAGGTGATGACGATGACGGCCCCATCTACTCCCCCGTGAGCCCCGACCAAAACCCTCCATCTGAGGATGACTACGATGACATCGGCGCCTCGTAGTGAACAGAGACCAAGAGATGGACTGAAGCTTACACAGAACCAGCTTCTCAGCAGCCTTTGAATGCAAACAGCAGTTTGAACCTGCTTGGCGCTGAAATGCTGCCATACAAAAAAGCTCACTGTGACCTCTGCGTCTAAAAAATATTCTTTTTACCAAATTCATATCAAGTTTGACCTGGACTTCATGACCGACGTTTACCTGCAACTCACCAAACTGCTGTTTCCTGTGAACCACGGTGATTTACTGTGAGTTCAGCGTCCAGCTCAGCAGTCTGGAAACGTGACCTCCTGCATCACAGCGAGCTGTTTGAAAGCGCTCACATGGTGCATTCAGCGATGCTCGGACATCTCAAGCATTTTCTCCAGAAATCAAACCCGGGAGACAAATGGCAAGCACATGTGGATGTTGTGAAAAGGTTAATGAGTGACTTTGCTTGAATTGTACAGCTCACTCTGAAGTGTGTCACGTCCAAACATCCTGGAATTGAAATTTTTAATGGATGAAATGTTCACTTGGATTGATGAGTAACTATCTAAAGCAAGTTTCAAGGCTGCAAGTTCTTTTCATAGAGAATAAATGAATGAAAATCAGTGGTTACCTGGAAGGTAGGATATCAGACTTAGCAGTTCGGGTCTGTTCAGGTGTTCTGTGAATGTAGTTGAAGCAACTGTTTGTTGTTTTAGATTTTTAATATTTAAATGTGTTTGCATCTCAGTTTTCTGTAATAACGAGTATGTACTGTAAATAATGTGCTAATGTTTTGATATAAGTACAAACTACTGAGTTTTATAGCTGTTGAATTAAACTATTGAATCTCTATAATTGTGATGTGCACCGCATGGCCAAAAATATGTGGACACCTGAACATTACACCTGTATCTGGGGCTTGAAGCTTTCATTTGAAGACAATGGGCATTAAGATGACTACTTCACCAGTCTCCACTCTTTTAGGAAGACTTTCCCAAAGACTCGGCCCCCACAACAGATCAGCCACAAGAACATGAGTGAGGTCAGACAGGGATGCTCAGTTGTAAAGGAAACACGAAAGTAACACATCACATACAGTAACTCATTTTCAGCCAGTTTCCTGTCTTGCATTTGGCTTTCCAGACATGTTGTTCCACGCCAAACTAGGAGAACCATATTTTTATAGATCTGTTGAAACAGGAAACAGACTTCAAACTGCCACAAAGTTGGAGCCAACTATTATCTAAAGTATAAATATCAACATTTCCCTTAATTGGAGCTGAGGTGCTCAACTCAAACAGTAATAAACACAAACCACAGACCAAAGCAACTCAAAAAGTAAGTGTCCTTACACTTTTGGCCATATAGTGTCTTCAAATAACCTGATAATTTTTCCTCCTGAGGGCATTTATAGAAGAGTAATCAAGCTATTAAGTTCTACCACAAGGTGGCACTACAAGCTTGTGAGAAACTAAAGGCTTTCAGGCGCTGACTGGAGTGAAGACCTCACATGTAAACTACAGAGAACAAACAACTTGTAATCCTATAAAACATTTGCCAAAGCAGTGTTTTCCAGGCTGTAACACAGTGACAAATACCCTCCAGTGCTGAGTGAGGGAGAAGTCAAAATGATGCACTGTGAAAAGGTTTGAGAGGGGGACTCTGGATCCTGATCAGGGGCCAACATAAACCATCAGAGCAGTTTGTAAAGCCAGACCCGGCACGGCTCTTCTTGGTCCATTACATCTGCAGCAGCTGCAGAGCATCAACACTTCCTCCTGATCCAAAGTGACGCCCTGAATTAAAGCGATGTCTCGTTTTGTGGAGGTAAACATGACAAACTGCTTCAAAGCACCTGTAAAACTTTTTAATGGGATAAACACGGATTAGCTTCAGGCCAGCTAACGTGAGAAGTGGGAGTGATGATGCATTAGACTGATAACCAGCAGAATTGGGTGTTTTTGGACTGGAAGGTATTTGGCAAGGGAGAGGAGGATGAGTGTGTGTGTGTGGAGGCGAGAGGAGGAGGAGGAGGAGGAGGATGGGGGGTGAAGCTGAGGAGAGAAGGAGGAGGTGGATGGAGAAGTTGGCGAAGATAAAACGTGTCAGGGAGAATCATATATTACACTCAAATTTAGTCCAGAGCTCTGCATCAAGATAAACAGGCGAATTAACGACCAGATCTCCTTATGAAACTCAATCTCTTTCACATGCCGGAGAATCCAGCACGCGCGCGCACACACACACACACACACGCACGCACGCACGCACACACACACACACACACACACACACACACACACACACACACCACTTAACAGAGATTCCATCTTAAAGTATGCAGTTTGATATATTGCAGATCCTCCTCGAACAGTTTGCTTTTCTTTTATTCTGCTCTCAAAGATTGATAAGTCAGAATCTTAAAATCTGTGGATTTACAGTCCTGATTAACATCAAGGGAGAGAAATGTGGTGCACCAGTATTTCAAGTAGCTTGTAGCATTTGGGGGATTAGAAGATCAACCCTCTGTTTTCACTTTGTTCATTAAATCAGTTACACACAAAGGATTACGGCTGCATAAGTCCATAAGTTGCTTAAAGTGTCCTGACAGCTGATCCTGGCAGAGTTTAAACTTTTGAACTCTGTTTGTTGCAGGAGGCCTGGAGACGACAGTACCAGCCTCAAAACAATATGCACGACCAGAAAACTCCAGAAAAGCTGCGACGTTGTGTGAAGCAAATAAAAACAGGATGCAATCATCTGCAAATGAACAGTTTAACAAAGTGTTCCCGAGTCCAGGTATTAATCTCCTTTATCCAGTCATGTGTTCACAAAGTGGTGAACCTCACTCCATCCTCGCTTGTGAACGACTGAGTCTTTCCAGGATGCCCCTTTCATACCCAATCATGACACTCTCACCTGTTACCAACGAGCCTATTTACCTGTGGAATGATCCAAACAGGTGTTTTTGGAGCGTTCCACATCTTTTCCAGTCTTTGTTGCTGCATCAGATTCAGAATAAGCAGATATTTACAAAAACCAATGAAGCTGATGAGCTCAGACATTAGATATATTTAATATATAGCTTTCTCCTGAGATTTTGACCAAATCTCTTGTCTTCCCATGAAAGCATCTTGTTGTCAGGACTTTTGACCTATGACAGCAGGTGTTTGGCTTTGTATGAGCAGTGATATACATTTGGTGGAAAAGCTCCAGAAACAGCAGGGTGAGCCTTGATTTAGGGATTTTTTTATTATTCTATTGCTTAAGTATTAAAATACAGTGAATCAAGTGAGTATCTATAATGTAAGAAGGGCCATTCGCAGTGATGAACTCAGAGATTTTGGCTCTTCAGTTTATTTTAGCTTCTTTTATTTTTGGTCTCGTTCATACTTCAAACCCAGTTTCATGTGTCATTACAACAATGAAGAAAATTCTAAAACAGAACCAAACATGTCTAATTTGTGTCTCACTTCTCGGTGACCCCGTAGGTTTTGCTCTTGACTCGGCCTTTGTTTTGGCACTGCGCTGTGATTGCCAGGGACATGTTGCAGGATGGACCGCAGCCAGTGAAATGCAGTGAGGTCATCAGTTTAGGTAGAGCCCCAGATGGTTACAGACCCGGGCGAAAAACCCACTGCAGCTTATTAATCAAAGCCTTTTTCCCTTCAGCCAAGCAATGGCAAAGATTTATACTAAAGCCATTAAATTCACTAATATTCCCCTCTCCTGATTAGTCACTCTCACAGTGAATCAGCCTGTAGTTTGCTGTAAATGACATTACAGCCTGCCGGGCTGAAGCTCGGGCCCTGTAATAGTGTTGATTACTCTTCACTCATTAGGTTGCTTTCACTGCCGCCACTAAGCCCTCATCAGGAGGTTTTTGGCTGAGCGGCTGGGCAGGGGCCCTGATCCAATTCACCTTTAAAGTTCAGTGGACCTGTCTGGGTTGCCACGGGTCAGTGCATCACTCTCCATGCTGTGCACTCCCAGAGAGGCCCTCATTACCTCATTTCCTGTTACTACTGTACCAGACAAGCGTTTGAATCTCATGGTTTGTGTAAAGTTTGCAATGTTTGTCACCGCTGGTCTGTTAAAGCTCTGGAATAACACACTTGTTGAATTTATGTCTATAGAGAAGAATGAACATGATGATCAGTCATAACAGGAAGTTTTTACGGTGGCCCTGAAGTGCAAAACACGATATTGAATGAAACATGTTAACTTCACATAAAAAAAACAACAAAATCCAATGTCTAAAAACACAAGTGAATCAGAAAATGGAACATTTTATAAAACATTTTCTGAAAACACAATTTAATAAACATAGACATTAATAAATAAGAAAACCACATATTAGAAAACACATTAATATATTAGAAAACAATTTTAGAAAACACTGATGAATTTGAAAAAAAAAATCATTGTAGAAACAACAATATTTTAGGAAACAAACAGAACAGAAAATGCAACAGCTTAAAAAAAAACATTAAAAAAAAAATGAAAATGTCAGAAAAAGGTAATTCTTGTTTGTGATGGACAGAACCAACATCCAATCACAATTCATCCATACAGTCCTGCTGACCAAACCTTAATATATTACGGTTGGGTTATTTATTCAGTGTAAAATATATTGAGCCCAAGTTTTACGTTAAAACTGTCAAAAATGTATCAACAATCAAACAGCTAATGAGCAGGAACAGTAATTTATAGCAGTTCACAGTCATTGCATATTTTAGTGTGGGTAAATAAACCAACAGCATTACAACAATAAAACAAGAACACTGACAGGCTGAAAACGATCCTTTGTCTTGGCTGGTTTTATAACCATGGGTACTTGCTAAAGTTAACTCTAACTGGGTCGGCTTTTACCCATGATTCTTAGAAAATGTAAGAAATTTTTTTGTTTTCTAAAACGTTCTATCTTGCTAATGTGTGTTTTGCACCTTCAGGCCTCCGTACATTTCTCTCACATTCATTAGTCTGTATAAAGAAATGAATCCCAACTTGAAAGCTAGCCTGGCCGTGCAGCGTTTAGCTCATTAAGCTTTTTACTTCTTAGCACCTCGCTGCAGTTAACAGTCTGTGGCCTCTTCCCCACCAAGACACATTCATGTAGCTGCCAATCAGGTCAAAGCTGCAATTAAGCTGCTTTAAACTTGTTCAGTGGTGCTTGGAGGCCGTAAAAATACTTCCGTTTGAGTGTCAATGGGAGCCTGCGGTGGTTAACGCTGCATTCATGGGAGAATACATTGTGTCTAGTTAATGTCAGTAGTCTGGTCAGCGGGTCAAAAGGGCGGCATGGCTGAAGGATACGAGGATGTGCAGACGTTTCCAGCTGTTTGAGATAAACACAACCAGTCTGATAATTAACGTTCAGACTGCGGCGCTCACTCGTTCAACATGAAAATTTCTCAAGCAAGTAAGAATTTATGGACACATTTCCTTGTTTGTCTCCAACCAGATGGACAGAGGTTTATGAGTGTGCGGTGCATGTCGGACAGCAGCATCTCGCGCTCAGTGCCAGTCAGTCAGGACAGGCGTCATCAATCTTGGTCGCCAGTGAATGGCAGATTGGCTGCCATAAACAAGGCCTGATTGCTGCATTTTCAGGCCGAGGGAGGCATGGAAACAAAACCCTGCAGATACAAACAATGTGTGTGGGACACTGAACTGAACCAGCCCGCAGAACGGCATACTGTACATGTTTGCCCCAGCTTTGCACAGGAATGATTCTTTTATTTATTATTCTCATCAATCAAAGTGACCATGTGATCATTTCTGAAGCATCATATATCATCAGGTTTCAGATGGAGGAATAAAATTTGATAATAATGAAAGAAAGCGGGCTGAAAAGTTTAGCTGTGGGGCTTCATTGAATCTGCTCACCGGATTATTCTGTGTAAATTTGTTTGTGGTGATGTGATTAAACACAACCTTTGATTGAAATTAAGCTCTTATAACTAGATTTTGATGCAGGACAATGACATCAGGTCATAATGTAGGACACACTTTAGCTGATTTTGTGCTTTAGTGGTGCACATTGGTGACAAAGTTGCAGAATCTTAAAGTTACACACAGTTTTCTTTAACAGTATAAGATGAAAATATATTGTATATATTGTTTATATTAAATGAATGCAATGAAATGTGCTTCACAAAATACAAAAAAAAAAAAAGTGAAAGACCGATTCAATAAATAAAATAGCAGAAAAGATTTCTTGAAACAAGCAGTTCAAAGAGAGAAATTGACAGTAAAATAAATGACACTGCCTGTCAGACACAGCACACCTTTTGGTTCGTCGCTGCAGGAGACATACAGGTGCAGCCGATAACACTAATGAGGGCTCAGGCCTTCGGGTTTCCCGAGCCAGCATGCACAATGCAGTTTGATCCATTGCACAAAAACAAAGAGCTGATGTCATTTGTTACTGGATGAAAATCACGACATCCAGTCAAAAAGCCTCCAGCGTCTGGGCCGAACCAGAAAACTGTCAAACTGACTGAGAGCAGCTGGCAGAGCTGTGTGGACGTCAGCTTGTGTCTCAAATAAAGAGCTAAAGGCTCTTTGCCTACTCTGGTCAGGCAGGTATGATCTCTGTGTCACACTGAGCGCTGCCACAGTCCTTAATGAACAGATCTGTTTGTAACCCCAAAGCAGAACAAGGAAGAGGAGCAGGTTAACAGACAACATTAGCTACAGACTGACAAACAACAGTCAGTCTATAGTGACACAGGTCGTCTTCCAGAGGACCAGCATTAATGGGCAGGTATACATACAGAGTGGATGATTAAGGTGAACAAGAAGCAGGTGTGCTGCCAGGTGAATGGTGGGATCTGCTAGTCGTGAGCTCTCTTTCCTTCATTTAATTGTTAAAATGAGTTTTGCACAAATTTTCAAGGTCTCTGAAAGATTAATCTCAGTATCTCTGATGGCCCAGAAGGTGAAAATTTTTACTCTTACTTATGATTAAACCTGCAAACCATTGACATTCCCATCAGCCTCAGTGGTGCTAATTAGCCACTGTTAGCATGCTAACATGACAAGCTAAGACGGTGACCATGTTACGAATGATACTTGATTAATCAGGTAAAATCAGGCTCATTTACAGTTTATTGTTGATCAATGGGTAGGCACAGTCTCCTAAGATTAAAATAATATTTATAACATGAAATCAACCCCCAGCTAGCATTTCTCAGCGGTTTGCTACATGAAAACTAAACAAAAACTTCATGAGCTCATCACTCAGTGCGAGTTACTGGCGCCGTAACATTAACATATGCACAGGATAAGCTACATTTGGCACAGACAGCACATCAGGCCAGGTGAGGGCTCGCTGTGGGTATGAGTCATCTGCGTCATCATGGCTACACAGCATCGTCATTTGTTTGCGTGCCGCAGGCGAGGCCATTAATTACAGAGTCAGTCCAGGACAGCCTCAGCAAATCATGAGCTACGTAAATGTGAATGCAGACGTTTGGGCCAACAGAGTTCTCATTCACAGAACTTCAGGCTCTTCGTGCGGGGGATGGATATTTCATCTCAGCTGCAACGAAGGAGCGAAACTGAGGAGGAGCAGGCCGAAGAGGAGGAGGTGTATGCAAGCAAAGAAAGGCAGCGAGGCTTTGAGTCTAACTGTATACAGTACCTAAATTTACTGAAATATTTTCCTTTGAAAATCATTTATCTGGATTTAAATTGTTTGAAACTTCCAGCAGCAACTTCAAGTTGTGCAAGATGAGACGAAATGAGATGAGATGGAAAGTCAAGTTTCCAGAATTCAAACAAGACCAAGAGTCTACAGCCACGCTAACGGGTCTGTGAGGCTGTACAAGGGTGCGTCTTTGAGCTAAATGCTAACATCAGCATGCTAACATGCTTTAGCTGATAATGCTAACGTGCTGATGCAAAACAGGTATGTTTACCATGTCCACCGTCCACATGTTAGCATGTGCTAATTCGCACTAGGCACTAAATATTTGACATTGTTGCTTGATTTGATTAGCAAAATTGTTCCAGATTAATTTTCTCTCAGTTGATGAATCGATAAATCACTGAAGCTCTGGTATTCAGCTACCTGTGGTGGAGAGTAGAGTAACTAAGTACATTTAGTCTTTAGTTCTTCACTTCAGTACAATTTTTAGGTACTTTGACAAATTCATTTGCCGCTACTTTATACTTATACTCTACTACATGTAATGTATAATGTTACTTGTTACTTGTATTTCTGTGGTGATACTAAATTTATTGAAGGAAAAGATCTTAAATGCTGTTTAAATGTGATTTTTTGGCCTTTCTTTGCCTCCATTGAGGTGATCAGTTTATTGTTGATCACATGACCTCCGCAGTTATTGGATGTGTGTTGTTTTTCAGATTGAATGAGGTCACTGCAAGATTGATGCATGGCATGGTGGGTGATGGTGAGTGAGTCCGGCCATCTTAGACTCGAGGAACTCTGTGTGTGTGTGTGTGTGTGTGTGTGTGTGTGTGTGTGTGTGTGTGTGTGTGTGTCCAGTCAGCCGCTCCATGCCACCAGCTTAACCTCTGGATTCTCCACATTCCAGCCCAAAGTCAGGCACAAGTCTCGCCACTGGTCCGTTTAAAGTGATTGACGTTATTTGCTACCATTAGGCACTACTATGTAATTGACCTTTGACCCCTCACAAGCGACCTGTTGAAACATCTTTAAACCAGATCGTCTAATCTCCATGGGAAAAGCCCTCAATCTAGACTTAGGGCTCTAAAAGCAATCAACACCTAAAGGTGAAAGAGGGGAGCCGGGGTCACTGCCAGCAGATCGCTCTGATCCAGTCGGGGGGCGACGGCGATCATTTTGTTCAGACTCACGAAGCCGCACATACACACTTTATCACAAAAACAATGCAGGGATTCACCTCCACGATGCTCTGTGCCCTTTTGTTTTGATTAAAATATCATGATCATCACCTGTAAGCGTGATCAAGGATTATCAAGGTTATTTTTCCAGATGTTTGGCGCCTTATTTTATATCTTACACTTAAAAATAAAAAGTTCACTTTCCATCTGTAAGTTGTAGATAAGTAGATATAAAATAACATAACTTTTAACTAATTCTCACCTTTACCCACCTTTTTCAAGGCAGTTGTTCTCCTGTTGACATGGTGCAGCACAAACGTCTTTGAGGATTCAGGAAATACTTTCAGAGCAGTGCTGCTGTTAAATAAGGTTCTGGGTATTAGAAAGATCATCGGGATAAACAAACTGGATAATTAGCTCTGTGACTTGAATGCAATGGTGACACTTAGAGGTATAAACTGGTGCCAGTCTAGACCAAGAAAGTCAGAAACCTGAACTCATACAGTGTTAGCCTGTCTATTAAAATTCCCGCACTTTGGGAATGACAGAGGGACTTTTTTATGGGGAGGTGACCCTTTTATTTCACTTTTAAAAACAAAATCAGTCAAGAAACTTCTAAAAAAGTGACTCCTTTTGTACAAAAAAGTTACAAATTATAACTGTATTTTAGAAAGTGAGAGTCTTTAATGAGCTCTTGATGCGTTTCTGAGTAGACGTTTGATCAGTTGTGAAGACACACATTTAAATCTGTGAATTATTCCGTTATGTTTGAGTATATGCCCCAGATTTATATTGTAAATACTAACAGAATCTAATTTTCTTCAAAATTATCAAAATCCATCTGCTCTTGTTGGAAACAGGATGGCACAGTAACAGGAGAATTTCTATTTAATTTTTGGCTGCAGAGCCTCAACGTGTGACTCCAGACCACTTCTGAAATCCACTCTGGTCCAGTTTTCAGCAGCAGGACGTGATGCGGTCTGACAGTTTGGACGGATTAACTGAGGTTTGACAACAAGGCGTTGTGTCCAATGATACTGATCAAAGTTCACTTTAATCCTGTTAATTAAAGCAAAGAATAACACGGAACGAGTCCACGACTTAAAAGAGAGGCAGGATGGAGGATTTCTAAAATATATTTGGACCTTTTCTGATGTGGCCTCAGAAATGCTGCTGCTGCTGCTTTGAGCCAGACCTCCAGAAATGTGCAGCTGATTGACAACCTTATCAAGGCCTGAGGAGCGAAGGGCCTCGACTCGGCCTGCTTCGTTAGATGAATGCACGCGTGGTGGGAGGTCTGTCTGACTTGTTGCTAATGCCGTAAAACGCTGACCTCTCCCATGCCATGCGCCTCCCAAATCCACATATGAAAAGTGGCTTACAGATCAAAACATGCTTTCATCACCACGCTGGCACTGATAAAAGCTGAGAGACAGAAAAATCATCCGACTGTTCGGTAAAATCCTGTCGACTACAGTGAGTAACGTCGAGTAGCTGGACAATTAACCTCCATTCATTTTCATCATCAAAAAGGCTCATTTATGGCTAAAGGGGAAAAAAGCTAAAAAGACAGAATGTGCACATGAAAGAGAATAAACTGTAGTTGGATCTAATAAATAACAAGTATTGATGAACATAATGAATGCAGCTGTTAAATAAACCAATCAGTGAATAAGATCACATGGATGGAACTGTATTTATACACAGTTACACAGCGCATAATGTACAATGAGGGAATGAGACAATGTGCGAGATAATGTGAATTTACAGCGTCTCATGGTTTATCACAAATGTCCAACAAAGTCTGTAAAAAAGTTTATTCTGGGCCCACAAGTAACAACTCTTTTCCTTGTCAATTAATCTGGCCATCATTCCCCTGACTAACGGGTGAATCATGTGGTGTATTCTTCCAAAATCCAAAGATATTTAAGTTTACAATGATAAAAAACAGATGAAATGCATGTTTGCAAGAAGAAGAAGAAGAAGAAGAAGAAGAAGAAGAAGAAGAAGAAGAAGAAGAAGAAGAAGAAGAAGAAGACGACAGGATGTTCTTCAGGTGCAGTTAAACCATTAAAGCCTCCAAATATGATCACACACTCAACGATTACATTGTTCAGTTACATTTTCTCTGGTTTAATAAGAGTTTATGACTCATTTATTGTTATTACATCCTGAAAATATCTCCACACAGCATCTACCTGCAGCTGTCCACAGATGATCTATATCATTAATAAGTTTTCACATTTTTTTTTCACTCTTTGCTTGAAAGTTCACTTTATTTTTGTTGCATACAGCAAATAAACTAAAATGCACCAAAACAATCTGTTTATTGATCATTTGCAAATAGAACAGACAGATAATACAATAACATTTGGTCAATATACACTGATAAGAGGAAACCGTGACAGGACAAATACTATAAAACAGAACTCAAGACCGAAGACAAGAAATGAAGCAAAAATAAAAATACATGATACATGGTTGTTGGTCATGCCACAATCACCTGATCAATCACTCAGGGATATCTGGGAAGTCCCGCTCTGATGGAGCCCTTCATCGTGCACCTGATCCTCTCCAGTTTGAAGGACTTCCCCTCAACCTCAGGACATGAAGGAGGCGTTGGAGACTTCCACTTGAGCAACACACATGTCTGTAGCAGGATAAAACAAGGAGAGAGAGCCTAAAAAACCAGAACCTTTAAGCTGAAAATCCTCATTTGAACATCTCTGTGCTTCTGTTTCCTCATCAACATCATCATCATCTTTGTTGTCAGTGCTGCATTTCTCCGCCTGCAGATAAAACCCAGACCCAGCAGCTTCCACGCAGCACAATGCTCCTCTATTACATCCATGACATGTAAAATACTTCCTCTTGAAGTTACCACACATTTCCTCAAACTGCTTAAAAGCCATAATTGGAAACAGGCAGCTTGTGTACCTCTGAGTCACAGTAGCCTGAAATATGTTTGAGTCTTTATTATTTTCTTTCAGTCCGGGCAGATGAGGGTCAGTTTTAGACTTAAATCAAGCTGCTGTGGGAAACACTGTGCTGCAGCAATGTGGTAAATGTTGATTGGATGCATCTTCCAGCTCTCAATCAGAGCGTTTGTGTATGTTTTCTTTAAAGCGTGCATGGGAAAGTGGCCCTGCTCCGGCTTCCCTCTGAATGAATGCATGAATTTATAACTCTGCGTGTGTGTGTGTGTGTGTGTGGCATAGCAGCGGGGCTTTTCCGTCTTGTCAATGGAAAACATTAGTGTCATGCCCCTGCAAACCCACCCACCACCCCCCCGGCCCCTTCGCCCCCCCCCCTGTTTAATTCAGTCCATCAACACTTCCTCCTTCAGCCTGTTAGTGTCACACTGCATTTCCTCTTCAGCCTCAACCAGAGCGACTCGCCGCAATCGGCCCGGTATTGAGTTTCCCTCAAACAGCAAAGGGCTTCAAAGTCAATAACTGCTTTTTTGATTTTTATTGACCCAAAGGCTCGGCTCCCGCCTCCCTCTGCCCGAACGCCGCTCGCCCCCACATTTCTTTAAGGGGAATAAATTACAGTAAGGAGGGCGATTGTGCCGAGGTTTGAAAGTGGTGTTGTCTTGCTGATTGCACCTGCAACTCATTTAACAAGGTGTTCAAAAAATGTCGAGCCTTCAGCACCTCAGAGGATCGCTGCACGAAGACAGGGATTTCTTCAACTCATAAAAGGATCTAAAATCTAAAATCTCCATGTTTTCTCGACTACACCCGGTGGTGTTTTTAGCTGGGGTGGCATGAAGTAGCACCAATAGCATTAGCATTCATTTAGCATTTCTCAAATCTACTTTAATAACTAACATTACAGTCTATCTGTTTCTTCTGCTTCTGTCTTTAAACATTTTTCTTCAAATGACATTTTTGCTGAAGCCTTATCCAAAGCAACTTGTAACAAGCACATTTAAAAGATTTTAAAGATAAATAGTCACACCACTCACAACAGAGCGGAGACATACAAATGTAATGTAAAACTTCAATACTTTGTTTTTTAAGTTCTTAAAAAAGAGTTGTACCCAAAAATTTGGCTACATACAAGAGAAAACAACGCACATTCAAAAATGCTATATTGGTTTAAACTAAGGTCACACCTCTCAGGGCAGATAGCCAATAGTATGGCAGGGTGGCACTTTGTGTAGCCAATCAGATTCCAGGGCCCCCTCCTGGACACGCCCTCAATGGACACTACATGTGGGAGGGAAATACTGTAGATGGTTAAGATTCTTTCTTGACCTTTGAACTGAAAAACAAAAAGAAAAACAAATCTCATCACAACGTCCACTGACCGGATTCTTCCGGAGATGTGTTCTTATGAACCAAACTACACAACAATAGATTATATTAAGCAGTTCAAATTACTTCTACCACGATTACTCATCAGCTTCAATGATTTTTGTAAATATCTGCTTATACTTAATTTGTAAGGTAAACAGGCTCATTGGTAACAGGTGAGAGTGTCATGATTGGGTATGAAAGGGGCATCCTGGAAAGGCTCAGTCGTTCACAAAGAGGATGGAGCAAGGTTCACCACTTTGTGAACACATGATTGGATGGAGAAGATTAATACATGGACTCAGGAACACTTTTTCAAAGAGTGTTTTTATACTGTGATATTCCTACTTTTACTTGAGAAAAATACTTAATATAATACTTCTTCCACCAGCGCTCACTTGTCATGGAGATGTTTCAGTTGGTGCTCCGTGACCTTGGATGAAACTTTATGAAATATTGTACTTTTTATCTGACGGCTGCACTTTGTAGATTAAGATTCTACATTTATCGTGAGGAGGACTCGTAAAATAAAGGTTTTCTCTTGTAAAAAAATCTTTCATCTCAAAAAGGTCAACCTTCAGGAACTCTGTAAAACAGCCTAGTTTGAGTTTGATGACTCTCTGACGTTCAGACTCTGAACTCTTTCTCTCCCTCCTCAACTCTCTTTTCTTCTTCAGTTGAGATGAAAAAATGAAAACTAGCAAAACTGGGAAACAAAGTTTTCATCTGACAAGGAAACTTCACTTTTCTTGTGCTTTTACTTTTGATGCTTGAGTGTGTTTTAGAGCTCATACAACCAACCAACACTCCAATCGGATCGCTTGCACACGGATTCATAGTTGAAAGCAAGTACATCCTTAGACGAGAAGATACCACTGTTACATCAGAGGTGCTATTAGGTGAATTGTGTTACCTTTGGATGAAGCTAGGCTAGCTGTTTCCCACTGTTTCCAGTCTTTATGCGAAGTTAAGCTAACTGTCTGCTGGCTGTAGCTCTTTATTAACTGCACAGTCGTATTAAACTTTTGCTTAAAGAGCATCTTGGAAAATGAGTGCAAATTCATTGTGCCGTCATCCTGTAATTACAACTTGTGGCCACAGTGGCCGCTATTTCACAAAAGTTATTAAGTTTAACTTGAGAAAATAAAAAATACGGGCTGAATGTGAGATTTGGTGATGCATCGAACCATTGTGGCGTTAAATACTTCACCTCTGTAGATCACATCAGGATTTTAAAAATAAAAGCGTTTCAGCGTTTCCCCCCGCGGGTGGAGAGGTGCAGAAAGAACAGACAATCTGTAGGTAATCAAGCGCCCAATGACTGCCTGTGATCTTTTGGGGGAAATCGACTCACTAATGGCTCGCCTTGTGTCCTGTGTCATTTCCTTTTGATGTGATCGGTCAGTGGTGATGATCAGCGATCTGGCTGCGTGTAGTAAAGAGCTCTCAGCAGGCACTTTTAATTACCGGGGGGACTGATTTTGGCCGCCGAGCCCACCTCGTCTGGTTTTTATTTCCAACTGCAGACTGACTGTAAAACAACACTACCAGCGCTGTCACCCAAAACCAAAGCTGCTCATGTACAAAAGCAGCCTGGGCCCTGATTATCATTCTGTGTCGGGCAAGTGAGCGACAGTTGCTCTGTTTTTACTTACAGCCCCCACCCACCTCCTCCTCCTCCCCCTCCTCCTCCTCCTCCTCCTCCTCCTCCTCTCCTCTCTTCGCTTTAAGTATCTTTCTGCACACATAAAAACTGATGTCAAGTGCACACGCTACATGCTCTATCTCAGACAAATCAGAGCCAGGTGCGTCGGTTTGAGAGGGTTCATATTAGAGAAGATATTGCAAACATCTGCATGTTCTGCGTGTCCTCATCATTTAGATCCCTGTGTGACAGTAAAAGGCCGCGGAGGGGAGAGGAGAGGAGGGGGGAGGAGAGGAGGGGGGAGGAGAGGAGGGGAACACCCGCTAAAAAGTAACTCTGCCCGGTTTGTTCTGCTGCCAAAAGGCCAGACTGATGGGGCTCTGCAGCGGGAGCAGGGAGCTGACACACACACACACACACACACACACACACACACACACACACACACACACACACACACACACACACACACACACACACATACACTGATTTCCCTCCTTCTTCCACAGTGTGGTTTTCTTACCATCTGATGGCCTTCCTCTCACTTCCTGTCTCCACACGCTCTCAAATTCGTTTTCAAGTTTTCACCACTGGCATCGCCCTCATTTTCTACATATAAAGATCAGTTTATTCCTCACGCCTTGCGTCGCTCTGCCTCAAATAGAAAACAGTCGTGCTGTTGGTCAGACTAAGTCAGACTTTCCAAGTTCCCCACTTGATTTTGAATTTCCATCCCTCTTTTCATGTTGTTTCTGTCTTTTTTATGCATTTTTGTATGAAAGGAACTGCACAAATAAAGCTTCTTCTCATTAACAAATGTTAGCATGCTAACGTGCTAAACAAAGATGGTGATCATGATGAGCATTAAACACGCAGTTCAGGCTCACGTAATTAAATCTTTTTCTATTATCCATCTTTGTGCTGTTCCTCCTTTTCTCCTCCAAAACTCCACTTTGTCTCTCTTTTTTCTGTCCGTCTTTCACTTCCTGTCTTTTTTGCATCTTTCAGGTTGTCTCAGTTCACTTCCTCCCACCTATTATTTCTTATGTCTTTCTTTCATTCTCACTCTCTGACACACTCTACTTTCATCATTGACCTTTAATTGCTCTTTTTCTCCTCATGCCTCCTCACGTGTATCATGTGTATCCAAAGTAAGAGAGACAGAAGAGGACAGAAAAGAGGCTTCAGACTCCAATAAGATTTAACAAGTGAAATCTTATTCCTTTCCTTGAACTTAGAGAGAAAAATGCCTTTTTTTGTCGTGTTCCTCCCACAGCCTTTTTAATTCATGCAAATGAAGCTCAGTCCTTCTTCCAAAGTGCTGGAAAAATGTTTCTAACCTTCATGTTTATATTCAGGTGCTCAGAGATGGACAACGCTGCTCAACATGTTTCAGCAAGAAAAGAGAAAAAATGCTCCCACAAAGCAAACAAATGCAAATAAAAAGCAGAAAGAAGAAGGATTCCCTTACAGAAACATATCAAATATAAGTTAAACTGCTGCAGAATGAGCAGAAACCTGCAGAGAGTTTATAGAAATTAAGAAAAGATCCCAAATCAGATCTCTGTTGTCTTTACTGTCTCCAGTGTGAAACTGTCGTCTCGCTGTTTGTGTCAGTTTCAGGCCTCCGTCAGTGAAAGGATTCAGTCCTGGTTTAACGGAGGGACGAGCAGCAGGACAGCCTGCATGTCTTCTAACCGAAGACTCATTTAATTCAGTAAAACATCAATATCACTGGTGTGCTGTGCAGGCACGAGGGAGGAAATGTCGTGCAATGTTCAAGAGAAATAAACAACAACTCTGAAAAGAAACAATCAAGCACAAAGGAAGAGGCTGATTGACTCCAGCTGCTTGTTTAACTGAGGAGCAGCCAGCACAGGTGTCAGTCATCCTGCTGAGGAAGTGTCGAGCCTCCCTGTCAGTGTTTTCTATTATATCTGCTGTTTCTGGATTAATATCACTGCTGCATTAATGTGTGTGCTGTATTTTACTGCTGTAGATGTTTAAGGTTGAGCTCATTTAAACTGTTTTATCCACTGCTGACTGGTTTAATCTACAGCAATGCATCTTGTCTCATGGCTGTTCTGTGAGAACCACGTATCTAAAAAATGAAAACAGCCTGTTTTCAGCTTTGTGACGATGCATTTTCCAGAGAGGAGTGAGCACCAATTCTTAACTCAAGCTGCAGAGGAGCAATGAACAGTGACACAGGTGTGGTTCTGCTGCACCACAGCAAACATCGCAGCACAGAGGGAAGTGTCTCACTGCATTATTGTGTCTTTTAAAGACCAAAGAGTCACTGAAACATCTTAGGAGGGTGAGCTAAAAAAAAAACAAGGAAAGGATTACTCAGATCTGTCTAAAGATGTTTTAAGAGTTTATTTAGCTGAGGAAGGAGGAGAATTTTTGCAAACCCATAAAGGAAAATTTAATCCTTTAAAAACAAAATCACCAAATCTGGAGAAATGTGGTTTTCACAGGACAGGAAGGGGATGACAGCCTGTAATCTGAACTGTAACTAGTAACTAAAGCTGTCAGACAAATGTAATGGAGTAAAAAGTACAATATTTGCCTTGCAGATGTAGTAGAAGTATAAAGTTATGCAACACTGAATACACAAGTAAAATACAAGTACCTGAAATCTGTTCCCGAGTGCAGTATTTGCATAAATGTGCTTAGTTACATTCCACCACTGACTGATGGAGGGTTGGGGGTCGTACTTTCTACTGACGGAGGTGAATAAGTGTGAGTTCACTGTGGAAACATGAAAAAACTGAAACAGGCGTACTCGTGGCGGCATGCAGGCTGAAGTCACTTGATCACCTTTTTAATGTTGGTGTTGATGGACCTCATTTCCCCCAAAATTCTGCGATGCACAAACAGACGTGAGGAAACTCCTCACAGCTGATTCACATTACGAGAAAATGGTGCAACCAGCTGCAGGGACATCTTGGAAAACAGTCGTATTTGCCAAGTTTAACATTTTTAAAATGAGAGGGGCTTTCCAGCATCGCAGCTCAACTGATGTCCTCTTCAGCACTGAACACATAAAGTACATAAAGTACGGGACAACGCGCCAAAGCAGGATGTGTATGTGTATCACTTACCTGAGGTGGCTTCTGCATTCTGAGTGATGCTGTTTGTCAGCAGCAGTGACCCACAGAGGACACACCTGTCTGCAGGAATGAGCGAAGCAGCTCTCACCTCCTCCTCCTCCTCCTCCTCCTCCATCATCTCTTTGCTTTCTCACTCAGCTGTGTAATCCCTCTCCTCTGCAGTGGCCTGCAGAGAGATCACTGAACTTTTCTTCAATAATGTTCAGAAAATCAACGTGCCGGCCTGAAGAGCAGCTCAGTAACAACAGTCCTCTGTTGGAGGATTTATTACGGCACTGTTGTGTTAGACTGGCTTAGATTTAGAGATGGACCTAATAAACAGGTGAGAGGACAAATCTTAAAGGATCCTTAAAAAGACAATAAAGTGGTTGATAAGTTCCAGCTAAACCAGCACTAGCACTGATTGAGTGGTTTGTGGCTATAAAACTGTTGTTTAAACAGTATTTCAAAGACTATATTTCACAGCCACCTTAACATTGAGACGCCGTCATTCTAATGCTGTTTTTAAACCACATTTAGGTCAGTTTTAACTGTGACATTTTGACCTGAGAAATCAATCAAGTTAAACTTTACTGGGACTCCGCAGCAAAAGACAACAAAGAAGAAGTCGGCTTAGTTTACTGAACAAACAGGACGAGTAACAAGTCGCTTCCCTCGAACGTCAGTCTGAGGGCTCTGAGCCTGCTGCCATCTGAATCCACAGAGAGGATTTCCACTGTGGAGCCTCTGACAGGCTGCGTTTACCAGAGCAAACACGAAGGTCAGCGTGACAACACATCGCTTCTGCCCTCCGCTGAAAGCAAACAAGGGAGACAAGTGTTGGAGTTAAGTCGAGTAAATACTTGAGGGGAAAGTTTCTTGTCTTTTTGCCGCTGCACACACGGCCACATGTTTCAGGAGGTATCTCGTCCCAGATCTCGGAGCTCATTCCTGATCCCTTCCCTGCTTTCTTTTCCTCTCTGCTGCACATGTGTGAAACATTTAACATCACAGGAAAAACCCAGCGAGAAAACAGAGAAAACATGAGCTCCTTGTTATCCCCCTCCCGCTCCGATAACAACTGTTGAATCCGGAGCTCGATTTACGCCCGGCTTTGTTTCCCCTGCAAATATTTTTTCTCCATCTCGCTGCAAATCTGCCACAATGAGACACGGTGCAGGAACGCCTCCGTAGCCGCTATAGAGACGTCGCATTCCGGCCTTTTGTCCTCCGCGGGCTGCTCAGAGCAGCTGCTTCAAAACGCCCCTTTTTTATATCTCACCTTGTTGTTTGGGGAGTGACGGCCGGGCCCTCACACAGCATTCCTCCCCCTCCCCTCTTGATTGCCGCCCTTTTCTAGAGATGTGTACGTTGTTTAATGTCCGCAGCCCCTGGAGACAATGCCCCACTTGCCCTTTGACCCCGGTGAGGAAAAGCCAGGCTTAATCTGATGTTGAGATCCTCCGCTGCCATTGTCTGAGAGGCAGCGGACCCAGTGTGGCTCTAGACTAAAGGTGAGGGGGGAGTCACTGCATCTGCCCACCAATTTGTTTGTCACTTTTTGCCCCCCCCAAACCTCCAGCACACACAGAAACAGCAGCCCACCCAGAGAAGATGGCGCTCTTTCCAATCGTCTGCTGACCCTGTTTTCACCCTGCAAACTGTCACTCACCCCGCTCGTAACTTTAAAACAGAGACGCGAACGAAGGAATCTATGATGGGGCGGCCCAAAGCGGGGCCCACGGGCCAAGATTGGCCTCCCGGAAGGTTTGATTTGGCCCACCAGATGTTTGTAGTGGAAAAAAATGACAAAATGATACAAAAAATTCTAATGTGGTGTTTTATTTTGTGAGGTTAAAAAGCCCCTTTAAATATCCTAATTATTGATACTATTCATTATCTGAAGTCCGTCAATTAAATGAATTTGGGAACTATCATTTTGCATTTCATCAATACAACGGAACAAGGCTTTGCTTTCGGCCTGTGGTCCACCGTGAAGTTTCAGTTTTGGCTCTCCAAAAGGATAATTTAGGTGCACTTTACCAGATAAACACACTGATAACAGCAGCAAATTGCAAATTAAACTTAAATAAAGAGCTTGACATTTTGGGAAATAAGCATATTTTCCATCTTGCTGAGTGTTAAATGAGAAGATTGATACCGCTCACATGTCTGTATGATAGATGCAGACATGTGAGCGACATGTTAGCTTAGCTTAGCCTAAAGACTGGAAACGGGAGGAAAAAACTAGCCTAGCTCTGTCTGTCAAAATCTGCCTTCCAGCACTTCTTAAGCCTACTAGTTAATTATGTCTAATTTGTTTCCTCTGCACAAAAATCAGAAAACAAAAAAAGTGTAAAAACAAGTTGTGATTTTATTATCGGACACGTGCTGGACTGTTTTTTTAGCCCGGCGCGGTAACTTCCTGAGGTGCGGTGGTGAATTTAACAAACGATATATGTGTTAATTAGTGAGCTTTAGAGCTGCTGCTGACAGAGCCCCGCTAGCTCTTTCCCCCTGTTTCCAGCCTTTATGCTAAGCTAGGCTAACCACCTGCTGGCGCTAACTTCATATGTAACGGACAGATGTGAAATTGGTATCAGTCTTCTAACTCTCAGCTGATGAAGAGAGACACCTATTCCACCTGGAACGGCAGCTATACGACAGCTATGCTTGTACTTCTCTTTCTTTTGTGATTCTGTTCTGCTGATGCTCTGATGCATCTTTTATTGCTATGCTGTGGAGCAAAATGTCAAGCAGGACAAGGACAGCTAAACTGGGGTGACCTTGACTGAGCGCTTAGATCATTTAAAGGCACAGTTCACCAAATATTCTGACTAAATCCACCTATTCGAAGCTGTTAATGCCTGACTTGATTGATGAATAGCTGGTCTGTAATTAGGACCAGGAAGAGGGAAATAAAGACAACGTGCCCATGACAAATGAACAAGCACGACAGCTAATAGTTGTATTAGCAGTAATAAACTGTGACCCAAAAATGTTTTTAACAAGTTCAAGATATTTTAATTTGCCTGTTACTCTACATATCTTACAGTTCACACAGTATATAAGAATGGACTCAATGGGTTAAACAATTTTACTGATTATTTTACCGTGTAAAAATACAACATCACTTCATTTTCTGCAGTAAGAATGTGTCACATGGTTGTATGCAGGAGACGGGGACCAATAAAATATAAACATTGTGGCATGACGCTGAAGTATCCATTCATATCACTGACAGTACCAATAACCAGTATAATATATTATCTTCATATTCCAGTAAATAATGCAAAATACAAAATATAAGAGGCTAAAATGTGCTGTTAATGACAACAGTAGAGTCCACCAAACAAAAACAACATTTTTTCTTTGGTGAATAATTATTTCCTATTTATATACACAACAAAAACGCTGAGGATACTACAGTATTTCACAGTCTCTGACCAGAACACAGCTGTCACGTTTCGTTACCCAAACATTACCCACATGTGTTTATTGGAACCTGAACATCCAGATGTGTGACTCATGCCATCTGGAAGCTGTAACGGAGCAAAGCGGACGATAAAAATGAAATAACTTATTCATAGAACATAAATTATTATTTCCGTATCAAATATTTACACATGGTACCTTTGAACATCAGTGCATCGCAGACAACAACAACAACAAAAAGGGGAAGTAACCTGGTGTGAAACCCTGCGTCGGTTTTGGTGGGAATGCACTGATGGTGGTTCGGTCTGAACACGGACCTCACGGTCTCTCCAGCACTCGAGGACGTTCCCTGAGTCATCGGCCATGTCAAGTGCTGAAAATCTGCTTTTTAATCATGGCAGAGGAGTCACTCAGGAGGAAAATAATGTGCACCTGAACTTAATCTTTCTCTAAAGTGTGATCAAATGTCCTAAATTAAAGTTTTTGATCATCAGATCCTTGTACTGAACTTAAATCTATGGAGGAGGATTATATTGTTGGACTGCTCCTCCTTACAATGTACCTGGATTTTTGCTATAGGGCATTCTTGTGACCAGAACATCTTGTATCTAATCTAACATAACATATATTAAGTTTTCATATTAATATGACTTTTCATAGGATTAGCAGTCTAACATAGTGCTGGAGTCCTCTGGGCCAAACAGGGAGGTAAAAGGATGAAAGTGGCGCTAGTTGCTTTATTTTTGCACTGGTGATAATTTTATAAAAGCAGATTTATTTTCCTTAACTTGAGGATAATTTCTGTATCTCTTTTAAAGGAATAGTTTGACATTTTTTGAACACTCGTGCCTGTACAGTAAATATAAAGCTACAGTCAAGAGGTGGTTATCTTAGCTTAGCATAAAGACTAGAAACTAGTCTGGCTCATCGTCTTTACTCTTCAGTTTTTGAATGCATTAACCAAATGAGATATAATATTTAACTTTACACAGAGCCAGGCGAGCTGTTTCCCCCTGTTTCCAGTCATTATGCTAAGCTAAGCTAACCGGGAAGCTGCAGCTTCACATTCACCGTACAACTTGATGAGTGGTATGGAACTTCTCATCTAACTCTGACAGGAAGAGAATGAGGATATTTGCTGAACCTTTTGTTCATTTGGTGACACGGATGAGTTTTCAACCAGTTTATCTTCTCATATTTCCATGAACATGCAGTCAGTGTGGTGCTGAGTGGCAGGATAGGTTTTGTCGAGACAGGAACAAACAGAAAAATGCAAGAAAACAAATGTTTGAGGTATTAAACATGACCTTGTAGGTTGCATCGTAAGGTCTTTCCAGTCTCCATCTACCAAACAAGCAAGAGTTCCTTATTTCATGTGCGGCTTTGCCACCACACATGCTGTTTGATTCCCAGTAACCAGAACGCCTGACGAACAAAGAGGAGGTCAACGTAAAGCACCGCGGCTGTCAGATCTACTACCTGCAGCCACAGGACTCGACCACCATGTCCTCGTACTGTTTGTACACCACATTGTTTCCTGAGTCGATGTAGAGGATGCTGATGGGGCTGAGTTTGGATGGGGCGCAGCAGCTGGGCGGCATGTTGCTGGGGTTCATTGAATTCATCAGAGTCTGGATGATGGCGTGGTTGGTGGGCTCCAGGTGGGAGCGCAGGGGGAAGTCGCAAACCCCCTCGCAGTGGTACGCTTCGTAATCCAGCGGGGCGATGATCCAGTCGTCCCAGCCCAGATCTCTGAAGTTGACGTGCAGCGGCTTCTTGCTGCACCTGGACTTGGACTTCTTGCCGTGTCTCTTCCCGTGGCGGGTTTTGGACGCAGCCGTCCTCCTTCTCCTGCTGGCTTTGGTGCCATGGCCCCTCTCTTTGGCCTGCCTCTCGAGACCCAGCAGCGCCTTCCCCTCTCTCCTCTCGCTGAAGAGGGTCTGCCTCTTCTTAGACCTGGTGAAGACCACTAAGATGGCTTTCTTCTGTTGAGGCCTGCCATGCCTGTGCAGGCCCAGAAGGTGCAGGTCCAGCTCCCTCTCTGGGTTGTCCAGCATGGCCCTGAGCTCCAGGCAGAAGTGCTTCCCCTGACTCAGGTGTTGCTGCTCTCTGAATACTTCCCACACATCCAACACCTCCCACTTCGGCCTTTGGGAATCCTCCAGGTCCAGTGTTTTGGAGTCCAGCAGCTGCCGGTCGTGGCAGGAGAGGAGCTGGATGTCCACGGGCTCTGTTTCCGATATCCTGAAATTCCCAGACACTTTGGTGTATATCCTGAGCTCGGCTCCCAGCACCTCTGCTTTTCTGGAGAGGGTTGAGACGTCGAACAGATACTGCTGTCTCCTCAGAGGCGAGAGTGGGAGGTCATCTGTGGAAAACATTAAAGCAGCGGGGTCAGATGCATTCTCACGGAGATGATGTGCATACCACAGAGATGTGGAATCTGACCGGAAAAATCCCACTACTGTCTGCACCGAATTAATCTGGGAGACCATGCATGATCGAGTCATGGGCGTTCAGTCATCCCTACCTGCATGCACACACACTCACACACACTCATATGCACAGCAGGGCTCCACTTACCTTCTCCACTGTCCACAAAACTTGCAATAGTGTTTGCAGCCTTTGAAGACCTGAAAAAGCTGGCGTTGAGCCCCAGTCTCTCCGCCGTGGAGAAGGTCTTGTAAATAGACAGCATGTAGTCATGAGGCTCAATCAGGTCTTTAGATGGTGCTTTGCTGCTTCTGTCGATGGACGGCGGCGCGTAAAACTCCTTGAAATACTTAGACGCTTCTTGTCCATCAAAGATCCTCGTCGCCTTGCTGCTCTTCGGAGCGGCTGGAGGGAAAATAGCGAGAGTCTGGAAACAGGGCGCTTCCCAGACAAACACCAGAGCCCAGCAGAGAAAAGCGAAGTGACAGAAATCCATCCTCTGGTCTCGTCCTGGTCTCAGAGCCGGAGCCTGTGCTGTGGCCGGGCGGCGGGGGCAGGGGGGGGGACCACGGGCGAAGCCGGAGCTGAACTCTGCATCCAGCAAGTGGCAGCTCCGCAAAGTGCGCACAGCTCCGCGGGACAGGCGGTGTAAAGTTAAAAAGGGGGCGAGAACACGCCCACATTGTACTGTTAACGTTGAGGCTAAATGGAGGGCGCAAATTAAGGCTGTAAAACTAATTGTTCCTCTGCCGGCCGTCGCCTCCCTCCTGGGACGCAGATGTGCGCTGAAAAGACGCTCCGCAACTTCTGAGCATCGGAGACTCGCTTTGAAAAAGCTCCTTCTGCAAAACCAAAATGGCTCTTAATTTTCTCCTTTTTTTTTCTGCATTTCAGAAGTTTCTCTCTGCTCAGGCAGGACTTGAAACAGCGTCAGTGCAGCATGGATTCAGGGTTTGACGCGGAGTCTCCCGCCCTCTAGCGAAGCGCAAACATATCGCACCGGTGCAGAAAGAGGCCCCATTCAGCCAATCAGCGTCCTTCAGCACCACGGACAGAGCCCCCACTCAGCATTAGACAACTGATAAATTACTGAGGCAATAAACGTGTTTAACAATGAAAAACAGAATTTATTGAAAGGAGAAGATCAAACAATCATCAACGAACACAGTCTCCATGCACCTTGTCTCAGATTCAAGTTAAGCCCTCTTGCACCTGTTTTTCAAAAGAGGTCTATACTGGTTTATGATAATATCAGACATTTTTTACACAATGAAGCAAAAGATCTCAAAAGAAACAGGAATTTTTTTTTATAGACGTGACAGGGAGGGAGGAATGAGTGCTTTGACTTTTTTTTTGATTTTGTTTACATCTTACTATAAATTGAAAAAAAAACAAGCAAACATGTGCACAGTATATTCAAGAGTTACATTTGTTTTATTTAGCAGACTTGTTCATGCTAAGGTGAACACAGGTATCCTTCATAAAACCCTCTCAGCTGCGGAGAATGATCTAACATACAGGGATGCCGCCGGAGCTGCAGGCTACAGCGAAGACGACGCTGAGCAGACACAGGCTGCCGGCCGACACGGCGCTGCTGGAGCCGAAGATGCTTTCGTCGGTGGTGGACTGCGGTTCGGTTCTGGGTGTTGGCCCCGTGACGTTGCTGCTGGTTGGTGGGGTCTGGGTTGTTGGAGTGGTTTTGACAGTGAAGCTGCGTGACTGAGCGCCCCACTCCTTCAGAGTGAAGACCATGGTCAGGTTCTCACCTGCAGGGAGAGGACGAGTCATTGTGGTGATTCAAATAACATGAACATGACCTGCAGAGAGCCGGCACCTCGGCGGTAAACTCAAGTGTTTCCAGTGTTTTGCAGGACTGACGCAGACGTACCGCTGTTGAGGATGGACAGGCCGGTGAAGTTTGCCCAGCAGGTGCTGAAAAGGATGGTGGTGTTTCCCTCCAGTCCTTCTGTGCTGTTTCCACTGGAGTCCTTCAGGCTGGCTGTTACAGTGAGAGTCGTCACTCCCACTGAGACACAGTTACCCTGCAGACAACAGCGCAGGTCAGCACTTACACACAGCAGCTACAGCAACATATGGAAAATCTTTCAGTGTGTGTCTCCTTTAGTTTTATAGCCTGACATTTGAAAATGAGGAGACAAACATTCCCAAAGTCATCAGAAAATGAGAGAAAGCTGCGTTTTTAGCATTGTATTCTGCTTATATATAAATAAGGTGAACACTGTCTCATTTAGGCTAAAAAGGGCTGACAGGAACCTTCTAAGGTGAGAAAATCTGAGCATTTGTTGACCAAAAAGGAAACAAAAATGTCAGTGACAAATGAATCAAGCACACAACTTAAAGCAATGCGAAATGCAGACTTAATTATTAGTATTTTTGGGGGTATTTTATGCCTTTATTAGACAACAATAGTAGAGAGATGACAGGAAATCATGGAGAGAGGTGCAACAAAGGTCCACAGGTGGATTCAAGCTGGTTGAGCCTAATAAAACAGAGCAGTTAACGCCCTTCCTCTGCCTTCAGAACATCACCTTCTCATCCACCGCCATGAGGCTGGGCTGCTGGTGCAGAGGACCCACAAACTCCCCGGCTATCGGCTCCACCATCAGCAGCAGGCTGTCCACGCTGGACACGTAGCTCACAGTAGGCTCCTCCCTCGTCACCTCTGCTGTGGCCTCCTGAGATTTAAGAGAAAACCGATGAACCACTCGCAGGAAACAGACACTGAATTTCTTTTAGTGTCACAAATGCTGTCGTGATTTACTCTCGAGGCTCACCTCATTCCAGCTGGGGTCGGATGATGAAGGAGGCGGCGGGATGACGCCCATGGAAGACACGTTGAAGCCGATGGACTTACTGAGGTTTCCGGAAACTGCCGCCTGACCCAGATCATCAGCGATGGTCTTCAACAACGTAAAGTCCTCCTCATCTGAGAAGACAGAGGGAACAGAGAGATAAGAGTAAGTAAGAGGGCTGGATTTGAGCCTTCACAGGTCTGGCATTCGGTTTCTTCTCACACTCACCATTGGTGCTGTTGCTGATTTGCTGGACTGGAGGTTTCTTGATCTCCACCTCCACCGTCAGGCCCGTGGACCTCTTCCTGCGTCGTGCGCCTCCATTCTCCCGGACGATGTTGGTGATTCGGATCATATTCGGGGGAACTTTGAGGAACGTAGCGAGGTTCCGGACCAGGTCTTCTCCAAAGAACTCGTCCTCGGTCATGGCGGGCAGCTCGAAGGCGATGAAGAGAACTGGGGCGGTTCGGATCTCCACTGGTTTGGAGCCTCTCACCACGACCTTCAGCATCTTGTAGTCCTGGTCGAAGTAGTTGGTTCCCAAAGTGGCGTTCAGTTTAGGGACGTATTGACCTGAGGGATAAAAGAAAGAACAGCAGAAATGATGACACTTAGAATAAAGAATACTTAACAACCCTCAGCTTTTCTATACTTCTGCTGATACTAAGAACTAAACTGATTTACAGCCACATTATGTGCGTGCACATGAAGCTCGAGTACCTGCATAGGTGGGCTTCTTCAGGGTGTAGTCAGTGTTGTCAGCATTCCACTTAACGTTAGTTGGAGCGACCAGCTTGTTGTCAACAAACACATCCAACCGCTGCGGCTTGGAGTAGAAGACCGACACCACGACGCTCTGCACAAAGCAAAACATTAAGGACAGCTGAGGTGAAGCTAAACTGAATTTCTAATGTAAAGGCCACATTTAAAGAATTCTACAACTGAAAAACACAATGTGGAACATTTAGAGCAGAGCATGCACTGACCTCAGACTCATTAGCATTCAGCATCATGAGGCGAAGTTTCTGAGGGCTGACGCTGGTGAAGAAGACGTCGAAGGAGTGACCGGTGGCCACGATGCTGTGGAAGAGAGACACTCTCTTCTGGCAGGTGTAGCCTGAACACCAGCCGTGATCCTGAGGACCTGGACGCAAAGATGCACCACTGAGTTACAGACGCACTCTTCATGCTTTGAGCCGACTTTTCCTGTAATCACATCAGAACTCGTCCTACCGTTAATCAGATCCACAAAGTGGCCTCCGAGCACAGCGACGGGGGACAAACGTCTGGTTTCTGTGTCCGCGTCAAGACTCTCGATCACCAGCATCCTGTAGTTCAGCCCGAAACACTTGTAGCTCTGCCAGGAACTCACGTAGGTGCAGTCTTTCCTGATCACACCTACAGACGAACGAAGCAACACAGCATTTTAGAAATCTGCCGATATATGAGACGAATGGACGTCACGGTTACTTTACGTTAAAGTTTCATATTTTTAGCGAGAATTTGAATTAGTGTTGATCTTTTTTTAGGCCCTCCGTTGGTCTGGTCACCTTTGTGTGGAGCGATCTGGTTCACAGGGATGCGGCTGCCGTTGAGGAAAGTGAGCATGACTTTGGGGATGCGGAAGTCGCCCAGGCCCCTCCTGGGATCACCGTCCCACTCGAACTCAGACTGGGGCAGCACAGTTCCCACTGTACCCAGGAAGGAACCGTCCAAGTCCTTCAACATGGTCTTCTTCTTTGCATCACAGTCCATGTCCACACAGTCAGCCGGGTTCACTTTGCTGAGGAACATTTTTTACATTAGCGTAAACAAAACAACACAAACACACTCGTCATTTAAGCTGCAACGGTTCGCTGTCAAATGCAACCCTACTTAAACATAACAAATCTGAAAACTGACAGAAACTTTGACAGTTTTGAAGACATTTTTAGGTCAGTTTTTAACAATGAAATCAAATATAATAAAATTTTCAACTGCAGTCCTTACATAAAATAAAAATTTACATAACGATGCAACAAGACGCCAGTCATTCTTTTCTCGCTGTTTGATGTACGTAAAAATAAGATCACAGATTTTATGAGCCTGCTGTCAGTTGATGGACGATGATTTACCCCAGATCAGGCCTGTGGATGAAGACTTTGGCCTCCTCTGTGCTGTCGATCATCATTATGTCTGAAACATGCACAGGGTGCTGCAGGTCCTCGTTGATCGGGTTGGTGATGAACATTATGTTCGTCTCGCTGGAGCAGACGTTTCGGAAACCCACGAATGTCGTGTCTAGAAAGACAAATGAGGAATAAGTTCTTCAAATCTTTGCGAGGACTGTCTTCAGTGGTAACATTTTCAAAAACCACTGTGATCCTGAACCTGAGAGCCTGAACTCACCCTTGACTTTCATCAGTCCTTTGATGGCATTGTAGTTATTGTTCAGATGGTGGACCTTCACTGGAGCGTTGTTGTGTCCGGATGCAAAATTTGGCCAGCAGATTCCAGATCTGCCGCCTGCAGAGAGAAAACACAACGGAAGGAATCTTTTCAGTTTAACCAGCCTGCATTCACATAAAAATGATAGAGTTAGAGCCTGTTTTTAATGTATTCAGATGTCCAGGTTTTACTTTTTCATTTTAAAAATAGTTTCTGTATCAAAGACGTCTCCGTCACAGTTTTCACCAGGATATGAGACATTTAACCTGAATGACTTAAAAATAGAAGAATATCCTGGTACAGATATTGAAAACATGACAATCACTGCGATCAGTCCCCTCTGATGCAGTGATGTGGTGCTCGCGGTGTTTGCACTGTACCGTTGAGAGGTCTTGGGGCTCGATGGCTATCGCTGTTGATAATGTTAAAGTCACTGGAGGGCAAAGTGTCGGAACAGTGAAAGTTCGGGCTGCTGCCAACAATCAAGGCGTCCTGGGAAAACATGAGGAAAACGACATCTGTCAACGTCTGTGAGTAATGTGTGATAAGTACGAGAGGAGAGTGACTGTAAATAAAGCCTCCTCACCTGAACATGAACAGTTTTATCGGCGTATGCGTGAGAGAGAGACGGAGGAGCGAAGATGAGAGGCATGATGCCCAACCCGTTGTCCACCAGGGTCACGTTGGACACAACAACATCCATGATGGTCTGTTAGGGCAAGAGGAAGAGGACGAAGAGGAGCACGGTGTCATTTCTCATGCATGCAAACTCGCTGATACCAACACGGTTTCAGAAATATGACTAAACATGAGCTTTTACATGTGCGTCGTAAAAAGAGAGAAGAAACTAAATAGACTTCAGTTACTTCTTCACAGATTGCAAACGGCACAAGCATCACTCTATATCATGACTTTATTATTGCTGTATTACTGCGCCATGCTAAAAAACACAGATGATATTTTGTGAAGCCTCTCCTGCATGTGGTGGAGTCAAAATGTCAAAATGAGCGAAAAGGCAAATGATCCCATGTAGCAAATAAGAATTATTCATGTTTCCTATAAAAGTGCCAAAGTAAAGGCTTTAAGTCCTTCTGCAGACGCCTCGATCGCAGCAGGCTGCTCATTGTGCTCTGTGCATCTGGCCTCTATTGTTGTCTATGTGTTCTACTTTTCCTGACCCTTGACGTCACTTAACCTCAGGTCATGAGGCGCAGCGCCACACTGTTCCTTCCTCATGCAGTCACATTAAGGCAGAACGTTGCTTTGGGGATGAATGGCGAACATAAATCAAGGTCGAGGAAAACAAGTGTTGAAACCTGGAAGTAGATGCCGTGGTCAAAGCTCCTCCACACGAAGAAGTCCTGGATGAGGCTGCAGCCGGGCAGACCGTCGTTGTTCAGATAGACCCCGAACAGGCCGCCGTGAGCCTCGTTGTGAATCCACCTCTCATTCTCGTTCGGATAACCTGCACAGGCAGACGTGACGTCAGATCTTTGAGGACTTCTGGTGAAACTGGTGAAAAATAACCTCACACGATGAGCTTTAGTTTCTGGTTACCTGGACACGGTTCACCATCGATGCGATAAGCGACTCTCTCGTAACCCGCCACGATGTTGTTCTGCAGCACAACATTCGTCCCCTCATTGACCTGAGAAAGATGAAACACTCCAGAATATAAAAGCAGCCATTTTTCACTGTCAGTGGTCGATGTTGCATTTTGGGAGGACGGACCTCGATGGCAGCGTTCCAGGCGAGGTTGAAAGGCTCCTCTCTGTCCTGATATGATCCAGGCCACAGCGTCATCATCACCAGGTTCCTCCTCACTGTTATCTTGTTGCCCCAAATCCTGATACCTGCAGACAGGAAGGCACTTTAACGCTTTGAGGCGTTCTTCTTTAGCGACAGTCTGTCCCCGTGCGATGACCGTTGCTTACCTTCTCCCACAGTGTGATAGATGACGTTATCGTCGACGTTCAGTCCCTCTGTCCCAAACACGCCGATGGCTGGAGAGAAACCGTCGTGGAAAGCACAACCCTGAATGTACGAGTCTTCTCCTGAAACCTTTCGCCACAGAAAACAAACGGAATTCACTTTTAGATTCATTAGTTAGTTCATTTTCAGGTGGGCGTCAGGCTGCATTTACTTTCATGCTTCTACAAACATACAGTTTAGACAACTCTAATCCAAGTGTCTAAAGGGAGCTGCATTCAAGTTTTATTTAATGTGCATGTGTTTTAATGTGTGTGTGTGGCTTGCTGTACCTCTCCCAGGTTGATGAAGGCCACAGAGTAACGAGGGTCGCTGTAGTCGATCCAGCCTTCCTGACCAGAGTGGAAGAACTCCACGTTTCGGACCTGAGCTTTGCCTTCAGGGACAAAACATCGAACAATGATGTGTTTCAATGTAAATATAACATGCAAATAATGGAAATGAGTGTGAAGGCAAAGCCGTAGCAGGGCTGAATGCACAGTAAGGAGTGTAAACTGTACATCTGTGCATTTCCTATTGTTGAAACGAGGAACAATAAAGCATTATTTATGGTTACTACATGTGTTTTACATAAAACAATGAATTAATTATTAAAAAAAACAAGTATGAGCAGATAAAACTGGCGTTTTTTTGCCGAATTACAGGTGCAAAGCTGCAATGCATCGACAAAAAAGCTGCAGCACTGTTTCTCTTCTGTTTCGCTTGTTTGTGCCTCAAAAAATGTAACTGCAGACTGGAACTGATCCATCTGAAGCTAAGTTAAGTAAATACATTAGACTTAATGAATCCGTTACACGCAGCAAACACAGTGCTGTGTAAAGGTTTCATACACTTGATCAAAAACGTACCTTTGTAGTCGATTCCGCCCCAGGAGTAGGTTCCCACCAAAAGTCTGGCTCCGAACGACTCCTCCATCATCTCCGGATACTCCACACCGATGATCTTGATGTTTCTGCTCAGGTAACCGACATCTGCCGCCAGAGTGTAGGAGAACGACGTCCCTGTGACAGAGTGAATCTCACCTGAGGAGAGACAGAAGAGAGGAGGTCAGCGTGTGAGACGCTTTAACAAATCACTTTGGTTGCAGTGTGTTTATCATCATTTTGCAGTTGTGGACACGTCTGCTGTGTTTGCAGAGACACGTGTTGAACTGACCAATGTGAGTGTGGGCCAAAGGCTGGTTCAGGGTCAGGACGCGGCCGTCTGCTGACACGGCGGTGATCTGGCGTTTCTCTGTCTCCCAAGTGTTGTAGCTGGTGGTAGAGATGGCAACCTCGTCTCCAACCTGCACACACAACAACCCAGACATGTAGGCAAATACCAGCTCTCACAGCAGCTTCATCAGTACTTCAACACTGATTTAACTCTGACCTGCCAGTCGACGGACTGCGTCAGGCTCAGAGTGTTGGATCCAGCGACAGCGGTGGCGGCGAGTTTGGTGTGGTAAACGTTGTGAGGTTGTCCATAGAGCTCCAGAGTACCAAACACACCTGAAGAACAGCAACACACACACAGCTGAGAGTCAACAGTTCAGTTTGTAGAGAGCACAGTTACAGTCTGAAAAGGTTGTGATTAAAAGGCAAATGTTTATAAAGCATAGAATAATCTAATAAAATAATATGATGTCATATTCATGAGCAGTTGAGCTGTATTTCACGTCATGTTTCAGCTCCAGTGGCAAATATCTTCTGTATCAGTTCAGTGGGCTCATGAAGTTGATTGCGACACCGTTCTCTTACCCAGGACTTTGGAGCCCTGGTTGGGTCCGTTCGGCAGAGGCCAGTCAGGCGTTCGGTGGTTCCCTCTCAGTTTGATGTGCAGCTGACCTCTGAACGGCTCGTCATCCCATCCTGCAATCAGCCTGCCGCCCTGAAACAGCAGGAGACGCGAACATCGACAGCTATCAGTCAAACTTGTGCTGAATTTCAAATACATAGCTGCGTGCCTACTGAAACTCCACGCTTCCTAAGAGGAGTTAGCGTAATGGATGTGATTTAGATTGTGATATTAGAGATAATGTTAAATGGAACCTGATTTTAAAGACAGGTAAGATAAATACAAGGTTGCCACTTTAGGCCACCTTTCCTCTACACTTGCATGCAGCATTAAGTGTGAGATGAATCCAGATAATCATGGAGTTCACATCGATTATTGCTCACACTGACCTGGATGGAGATGTAGACAGCATCCACCACCACCGTGCTGTATTCAGGTGCAGCTCGAGCCTGTCTGCTGGATGAGCTGTTCATGGTGTCGGGGATCTCAAGAACTCCAATGATCGTCAGCTTGTTGAGGGGAGGGGTATCGCCGTCCAACACGACCCACATCCCTGTGGTTTGACAGGGACACAGAGGTCTCGTGATAACAGTTTATTACCATCAGATCCTGCTCGCACTGGATCTTAGGTTGAAAATTCAAAAGTCTTGAATGAAAACTGGATCTCAAAATAAACGATTATTTATAATTTATTGTATCGTGCATCGTTTATTTAGAATCAAATTGTATCACCAGACAAGGATGAGGAATTAGTTATTCTATCCTCATGTTACTAAACACAAAATGATAAATTCAAACTTCTGACATGCAACAAGCGATGCAAACGATGAAAAAAACAAGACTTTACCTGATGGGATGACCACATCAGCGCCCTCTGTTGGTACAGTGAAGTTATTTTCAGCTGAGCTTTTCCAGAAAGAGGCATTGGACCACAGACTGGAGAGAAACACACAAATAAAAGGACGTATTAGTGTGAGGTGACTCATGACTGACGTCCCTCTCATCAAGTCATTTTAATCTGGGAATTAAGTTTTAGTCTCTTATAGATAGATTGATGTTCATTACTGCCCAAAAAGGGGAATTAATGTTGCTCAGGTCAGGTAAATAAACACACTGTAAAACACATGTTTTTAAAAGACAAGAAAGAAGAAGATAAGCGATGCCTTCGACTATGAAAGTCTATGTAATGTCCCCAAAAGTGATGGACTCATCAGTGCTGTGTGACTACAGCCAGTGACTTTGAATTACTGTGTTCCTGGTGATGAAGAACACGATGCAGTGGAGGTGAAACGTACATGAAGTCGTCAGGCCGGCCGGTGGGTATGGGGGCGAGCGTGGCTGGAGGTGGTGGTGGTGGTGGGATGCAGTTGGGGAAGAAACAGCGGTAGACCCTTAAGTTCACGGCGGTGTCAATCATGGAGCGGTCGACGCTGTTACGCCGCCGCCGCTGGCTGGTTTTCCCAGACACTGCACACACAGAACGATGTCAAATGAATGAAGACGCACAAATGACTCGATCAGCAAACGTTTAGCTGAAAGATCTCATATGATTTAGTGGTCACCATTTGTTTTTAATGTGGGATTTTTTAATTTCTTGATGTCGTTTTGTCCGTCCTACAGTGCCAAACCCAAAGATATTCAGTTCATAAGCATATAAAAACAGCAAATCCTCACATTTGAGAAGCTGCAATGAATCCATGTTTAGCATTGGTGCTTAATCAAATAACTGAGCTGATTAACTGATCATCCAAATAAGCATTACAATCAATAAAAGTGTGTCTTACTGATGTAGTAGAGGTTGTTGGAGCTGTCGTCGAAGTACCAGTCTCCGTTCTTGTTACTGTTGAAGCTCAGCGGCGTCGATGAGCCGTTCCTCTCATCAATGATGCGGAATCTGTCCGGACTCTGAGTCAAGTTGTGGTTGATGATCACATATTGATCTGGCTGTGTGAGGGGAACAAGTCCAAGCAAGAAGACATCAGCACAAATGGGAAGTAATCTGGTTTGAGATTTGTTATTGTGCGATCTTTCATTTACCTTGAAGCCATAGAATTTAGCGGCATATGTGATGTTGGTGATGTGGTCCATGTCGTTGAAGTACCAGTTGTATGTTTGTCCAGAGGGCAGCAATGCCATCCAGCCAAACTTATGAGTCATTCTCTTCTTTAGATATGGAATCACACTGGTGCCTGTAATGTAATATCACACATTATTTGTGTTATATATTGTTTATAGTTTGTTTTGACTTATGTTTTTTTTTCTTTCTGCATGTTTCTACAGGATTGAATTTGTATTTTTCGTCTTTTGTTTTCTACTTTTTGTTTTGCTACTTTTTTGTTACTTTTTACATATACATTTTGTGTTTGTCTGTATGTTTGCTACTGCAACAAAACAATTTCCCCAATTGGGATCAATAAAGAAGCAGTCTAAAGTCTAAAGTCTAAGCACCTTCATGATCGACTGTAATTCCAACTAATTACCAGTAGAGGTCAATAGAGGGCACAGATAAGTTATTGCTCTTAAACAACAAACTGACATTTAAAAGTTTTAACAGTGTGTATTTTAATACCGTGTGAGTTGGTGAAGACTGCGTCTTTGCCACGCAGAGAGCTCGGAGACGGATTGTTGAACGCCAAGCGGTGGAAGTCGACGGTGTGGTCGCACACAGCGCCGGGGAAACCCACACTCCACTCGCTGCTCTGGGTACAGTGAGCAGGGTCCAGCAGGGGGCTCATAGGCACGACTTTGTGGTTGATATTTCCTGAACATAAAGATAAATGAATAATACAGAGCTTAGCTGGATGCGGGGATGGAGGACAGGCCCACCTAAGCTGCATTATCCTGACTGCATGTTCCTTCATAACCACAAACATGAGGACTGGAGTTGATCTCGTTTCAATCTCACATAAACTGTCCTGCTCCAGACATACACACTGGAATACCAAAGGTGGATTAATCCATCAGTTAAAATAGTCCCCAGTAAATTTAGTATTCACTCCTGTTTGAGTGATGATTGTTAAAAACTTCAGTGTCCAGCTGTTTTTGGACATTACTGAGTCTAAAACAATACTTTTCTGAGAAGCCCAACAGATAGAGGGACTGATTACAGATATAGTCTGGAAATGTTACACAACTGTTAAATGTTAATATGACTGAGGGACAAATACGTAATACAAGACTAAAGCCTGAGTACCTGTGAGGGAGCCATCAGTGTCCAGCAGCTGCACCTCGTGCTCCCACCTGAAGCCGGCCTTGTTGGGTGAGTTGAAGTACTCAACGTCACTAAACCTGACGGCCCAGCCACCGCATCGGTCCACACATGTCCCATCGATTGCGGCCACCCCAATAGCTGCGCAAGAGCCGCGGTTGAAGTTGATGAACTTGGTGTTAAGAACGCTCAGGCCATCGTCCAATGGCGCGATGACGCCTCGGTGCGTGCAGTGGTTTTCTCCCAGTCCGAGCTCGTTCACATGGCCCACAATGGTGCTGTTGGACACCGTCGCCCCTCCGTCCTCTCCATAACTGCTCACGGCCCACTGAAAGATGCGCTTGGCTTCAATGCCGGCTTTCTCGTTGTTGACCATGACAAAGCTGTTGAACTGCACGGCACCCACGTTGACCCACTCTGCACCTTTCTCGCAGTTCCAGGTGGTGAGAGAGCTGAAGACGGCAGGCTCTGGAGTTCTGGAGCGGCAGCCTCCGTTTTTCATGGGGAAAAAGTCTGCGAAGATCCAAAGGCCGAACCAGCCCTGAGAGTGCACAGTGTTGTTGTAAAACTCGCCGAGGGGAACCCTCTTCTGGCAGATGTTCTTGTCGAAGGACGGCCCATCAGGGTGCTCGTGCATGCGGTACCAGAAGCCGAAGTGGGTGCCGCCCGCGGCGGCGTTGTGGCGGATGATGTTGTTGGGGTTGGTGACCCAGTAGGCGGCGGGAGTGACATCGTCGTTCAGCAGGCTGGTGCTTTGTTTGACAAACACGGCCAGGTTATACTGCAGGATGTTCTCCGTCTCAATGCCGTCCTCGATGAAGAATGCACCACCCATGATGTTATAGATGACGTTGTTCTCCACCAGCAGCCGGTGGGTGTTGTGGATGGTTACGGCTCTGTTGAAGGTCTGATGGATGGCACAGCCTTTCACATATGACTTGTAGTTGATGTCTCCCATCAGATGCCAGTGGATGGGGTAACGTCCCAGCCTAAAGGCCTGTCCTGCATGGAAGACCTGCGGCATAAAATCATGAGGCCGTTAAAGTTCATCATTTCAGTTTATGTAAATACATAAGTTCACAGAAGAGGAACAAATTCAACAGGAAGGTTTAAAGCATTTCACCTCAACATGCTCCAGTCTGCCAACTGCAAGATTCTCATTTGGTCTGGGGGCGTGGAACATGATGCATGCTCCAAACTCATCGCTGCCGATCTCCTCTCCAAACCGTCCTTGGAAGCATGTTTGGGTGGAGAACTCACCTGCATGATGGGAAGAGAAAGATGTTAATACTGCGTAAACCTATGATAATACACATCATCAACTACATTTGTCCAAGGGCCAGAATTTTTCCAACTAGCAGGTTAATTCATAATGACTTCATCACTTTTACTTTTCCACAGCATTAAGTGTAAAACTAAGAAACTTCAGTAACATCATCCACTGAAACACAGCACCTGGGACAAAGCCATCGGGGCAGGCCTCGATCTGGTCGTTCCATTCTTGTTGTTGGGACCCTCGGACCACGATGTTCCTGGTGAGTAGACCCACCTCAGCTCGGCCCTCAAACACCGTACCATCAGGCAGCGTGACGCTCACCCCGAGGTGAGTGTACTTGAGCGCTTCGGTCAGGGTTAGGGTCTTTCCATCGGCCGACACAGCGGCGATCCGCCTCACCTCGTTCTCCCTCTGGCTGAGCCTGGAAACAGAAATGAATGAGTCACATCTGCAGCTCCATTACATTGTTTTATCACTGTTAATCTATAGAATATATTAGATTTTTTACACCTTAAAGGAGGCAGCTGTGTGTGCCAGATAGTTATTCTTCCCACATTTTCCCTTTCAGGCAGGATTTCTGTGCTGAGATGTGAGATTTATTTCAACTTTAAGGGATCTGGTTACTTCATAGGATTTGGTTAATGTCAGGTATAATCCTGACGTCTTTTCTCTGGGAAGGGGGCGGTGTTCAACTTCACACTGAGGAAACGACCCGTCACACATGAGCCTAGAGGTGTGTGTGTGTGTGTGTGTGTGTGTGTGTGTGTGTGTGTGTGTGTGTGTGTGTGTGAGGTTTCTGTGTTTATGTACTTTGCAATGGAAGAAAGCATGAAGTTGAGGGAAAAGAGTTTGAAGTTTTTAAGGGTTTAATCGAAATTATATAACATATTTACGCTGGAAAACCTCAATTTTATGCCTTTCTAAGTTAGCTATTAATCATTGTCACTGACCAATAAAAAAATGTTCTTGTTTCTTATTCAGGTTTCTTGTCAGTTTGAACAAATTAGCTAGTTGAATGAATAAACCTTTAATTTAATACATTTGAATATTTGATTTAAAGGAAGCTTAACCAAACAAAATCTTGCAAAGTCAGAGGCAGCAGTTGTTGCTACTTTGCTAAGCTAATTTGGTTAGCGTTTAGCTAATTAGCTAGTTTATATGGTGCCCCCTATTTCTCCATTATGATTTGATTCAGCTACTTTGCCTTATTTATGTGTAATAACAAACTCAATTACAAAGATGTTGGAGCATTAAAATAGTTTTTTTCACACACAGGAAAAGGGAAAAAGTGGGTAAATTAGCTGCAGCTAAGGCTACTGTATCTCACAAGCTAGCTGTAACTAGCCAGAATGCAGTCATTACAATTTGTTTATATGTTCTGTTATTTATATATTCATGCAAAAATAACACTTTTGTAATGTGAAACATTTGCATATGGTACTGTAACAGATTGTTGTCTTCACATAAATTTGATCATATACGTAGTTTTGACTTTGCAGGATTACCAGAATAACTTTGTGCTTAGACAATCATGACCTTGAGACATTGTGTACCTGTCGCCAGTAGAAGCAATGACGATTTCATCTCCAACTTTCCACGTCACCGCCTTCATCAGGGTTAGAGTGATGGAGCCGTTGGTTGCCGTCTGGGCCAAGTGGGTCCAGGGGACAGGAACAGGAATACCTGGAAAAACAGGTTGTCAGCAGTGTCGTGCACCTCAGGGGGGCAGGTGAGGTGTCACTAAAAATAACATCCCCTCAGGATGCATGACTCAAATTACTCTGTGAGCTCACCATTATGTGCTATAATGACATGTAATTAGGGGCTTATGAAATATTTGGATAATGATTATTTCAGTTTTCTGTTGCTTAATGTGTAACTGAGGTGACTGTAGTTCAGTGGTGGAAGAAGTAGTACGAGCCACTTGTTATTATGGATGTCCTGTTTCATGGTTTTGGTATATTAAAGAGCTATTATCACTGATGGATTCATGTGTAAACAGCACATTTGTAGGCACATCAGAACCAAAGTTTTAAATTAATTTACCTTTAATTTTTGTTGTTCTGAGGCCGATCTGTGACTCAAATCTGTGATTTGATTCGAACTGAGAGTTTTGTGATCCATTTTATTATCTGATTTTTTTCCTTTATGAAATGTTATATCCTTAAAATGCAGTTTCAGTTTCAAAAACACATCCTTGTCCTCTAATCTTGTACATTTTCAAGGAAAAGATGCTGAGGACATTTAGTTGATATGTTTAAAGAACGTTTGGGACATACACTCATCCACTTCCTCGTCAAGAGTGACATGAGAGGCTCGATGCTAATTTCATATCTGCGCAATAAATGTGAAGCTACAGCCAGGCGATCTTAGATTAGCACAAAGGCAGTGAAGTGTGCCAAAGTGACAAAGACTGCCTACCTGCACCCCCAAAGCGCACAATATAGATCTCAGTTGTTCAATCCGTACAAAAAGCTTTAGATTAGGCAATCTTTCTTTGGAGAGAGCAAGGCCAGCAGCCTCCTCCTGTTTCCGATCTCAATGCTAAACTAAGCTATGCTAGCCAAAGCTTCATATTTAGCCTAATTTAGCCTGTGTATGCTCATACCATGCAGGTCCAGCACTCCTTCTCTGACGGCCAGCGTCTTGGTTCCATAAACAGGAAGTTCAGGTGAGCGCAGGTTTCCATGAAGCGTGATGATGGCTTTGTGCTGGAATGGCGCCCCCTCCTGGCCGATCTGGAGCCGTCCGCCGTCTGTGATCAGGATGTTTTCCGCCTGCAGTTCGATGTCCGCTTCATCAAACACCAACGTGCCTCCTGAGCACGAAGAAACAGCAAGTTACAAACTAAATACTGGTGATAATTGAGTAATTCCACTGTACATGTGGTCCTCAAGCTCAGGAAGTCAGAATTTCAAAGTATTTTTTCATTTTAGTTATTATCTTGTTAGAAAATCCTTGGTTGTGTCCCAAAAAAATGAACATCTTTGCCAGTGATCCTGCAAATTTTGCAACCAAAAAACTGTACATAAAATATATTTCACAAAAAGGACTGGAAGAAAAAAAACACTACAGGTAAATACAGAGAGTAAAATATGACATCAATCACTAAAAAAAACCCCTCTTTCCTTCTTTGTATCATTACAAATACCCACGATAAAGTACTATCTATACCTTGAATGAGGACCATTTTCAGCACTGGTGTGCTGGTGTCCAGCAGGATGGTCTGGCCTTTAGTGATGACGGCAAAGAAGCCCTTCCCCGGTGGAGGCAGACCATCCCACGTGAACCTGGACGACCACACGTCAATGTAGAAGAAATCTGCATTGTCCTAAAGAAGGAGACAAGTGCTGGATTGAGACGACCGTGTACTCTAAAATCAGTCTGATGTACTGCTGATGTGAATCCGCTCTCACCATCTTGGCGATGCCTTGGTCTCCGATGCTGACTCGGACTTTGGTTTCCTGAGACTGTCGCTGAGCGTTTGTCACGCAGATGATGTGCGTGTTGTTGGCGGACTGGACGTCACACACAGACCCTGCGATGGTCACGTTGACTTCATTCATGTTAGTGCTGTGAGGTGGGAAAGAGCGAAATGAATAAGAACGATATGTCAATATAGAGATGAATTAATTGATAAATTAAATAAAAACTCATACATGGTACTGTGACATACACATCTATATTATATATCTATATAATAAAATATCACATGTAACAGATACAATATCACACCTTAATTTAACAAATATACCTATATACAATGATATAGCATGTAGTATAATATACTGTACTAAGTGATAAACTGTAAAATAAATATAGTACACATCACTTTGGATAATAATGACACAATAACAAAATAGCATATCATATAATACTACACTCTTCTATTGTATTCTGTACTGTACTATGCTATAGCACAATAATATATCTCATATTGCCATATAATGTTATGCTACATGATGTTATAATAACATATAATATTATCTTGCGTGCTATTTTACGACATGACGTATATTATAGTTTGGTGTAGTATGGTAATAAGCTGGTAGTTTATTATAATTGTACATATGTTACATGGCACTTGATAATAATAGATGTAGAAATACTAATATTGTTTGTTAGATCTAAAATAAAAATACATATGATATTTTTCACTCTGTGCCAAAAGTAAAAACAAAGTGTTTGCATTAAAACTCAATGAAGCAAGGACGCAAAGACGTCCCACGGAACAAAAGCAGTTGTGTTACGTAAGCTGAGCGGTTAATTGTCAACCAGTGGTCCATGACCTGGGTGCGTCTCCTCTTTGTCTCATCTGCACAGCGCAGAGTTTCCTCCTTTACTGCACCTGAAACCGGAGCCGCTGATCGTGAGCCGGGTGCCTCCAGCGGTGCCTCCTCTGCGTGGGGAAACCTCAGCGATCACCGGAGTCAGCTGAGATTTGTAGGTGAAGCCGTTGGATGTGTTGACGGCATCCAGCTGGTTAATGACAGCGACCACGCAGCTCACCTCTGACTGAGTGCCTGAGAGCAGACAGACGGACGGACACACGCGACAACAACAACAGCAGAAGAATGGAGATGCTGCTTAGAGACAACACGCAGCCTTAGATGTTTCATCGTCCATGACATGTTATTGTCTCATCTGACGTGCTTGTCATGTTCTCCTGTGATGAAAGGCCGACAACATTCCTCTGCCTCCATCAGAGCGTGTAAAGTTCGGCTTAGACAGAACTGTTTTCTTCTGTACTATGTACTGTACTATGAGTCAGGAAACAAAAATATCCTGAACTAGCAGGGACACATTCTTTTCAAAGGAAAACTTGAAAACCTCTCAAACCTTCGCACTCCTGAATCTCTAACAGAAGCATGTACAGCCTAGAGGAGCCTCTTCTTTTGTTCGCGAGCAATTTAATGAGTGAAATACCTGAAATGGTGCTTGTCAGAGAAAAACACGCGAATCGCTTTGTGTTGCTGTGATGCACAAGATGTTAAGTGTCCCTGATAGAGACCAGACAACCTTATGAAAGGTAATGCATTCGGTATCTTTACAGCAAAGAGCAGCACTGTAAAAACTTTAAAGCCTTATCTTCCATTGATGTTTAACTTCTGGTGTATTTTTTGGAAGAATATTACACTAAAATGTAAACAGACATATACATTAAACCTGTTTGCAGGGCAAAAACAGATTTCTTAGATCTCAGAAGAGATGTAGCAACAATTTCCTCAACTCAGATCTTTCCTCATCTGGATTTTTGGTTGCTGAACAGCAAAAGGAAAATGTTTAGAGAGATTTTAGTGAGCACACCAAACGGAAACTGTAGAAGAGGATGGACAAATTTAGGATTGAAAAGGTGAGGTACATGTCCTCCGATCACCAGCGGAAGTGACGCTCTCAGGATATTGCTGCACTGTCTTGCTAATGGTTGTTCATTAATGGCTAAACATTCTTCATCATGATCCCGGCTAAACTAAGCCAAACGTACCGTTGTTGAATGGAGACTGGCAGTACAGACGGCTTGACGTGGACATTTCTCTGTGAACTTTACACTCGTCCCCGCAGATGGTCACAGTGGACGTGAGCGGGTCAAAGCCAGAACCCTGCACAGACAGCAGAGCGCCGCCGCCAAAACTACCTGAATCACACATGATGGAGAAAAACTTATGAGAGCCACAAAAGAGGAAATACCACAAAATCACCAAAGACATAAGCTTTTAAGACAGGAGGTCTCTGTAAGGCCAGGTGGTCGATTCATTTCAATCTGTTTTAATGTTTTATTGGGTAACTACAATGTTTGTGCATGTCCTTTCACACTGACGGCCTCTCCTGTATATTCTGTGTGTATAACAGAATATGAGTGTACATCACTGCAGGCACACATTTAGGCTAAACAATTGTTTAGATCGTCTCACCCTCGTTAGGCTGCACGCTGCTCAGAGTCAGCTCGTACGTGAACGTGACATCTGATTGGGCGCGACCTTTGACCTGGTGATGTAGCACGACCGGGTACGCCCCCCCCGGGTTGTTCCCTGCGGTGCACTGAACCTGCGTGTCAGTCACTGAGGACACATTGCAGGGGACGTGGTTTATGGTGACGGACACGTGCTGAGAGTCGTTGCCGAATCCTGAACCTGTCAGCGTGAGGACCGCGCCGCTCGGCCCTGCGGGGAAGAGGAAGACGAGGAAATGCTTTATTCAGGTCATCCAGATCCACTGACACACGGGTATTGTCAGGATACATCAAGTCTGGTGGCTTCATTGTTTGTATGAAATTGTAGTTACATGAACTTTAAATATCCTCATCATCCATCCAGCTAGAAAAAAAATACTATACTCGGAGTTACTATGAGGACATGATGCTGAGAGCCATAATTACCGGTGGTGGGGCTGATGGAGCTGATGACAGGAGTGTGGGCTGCAGAGTAGGTGAAGTTGAGCGGAGGATACTGAACTGAAAACACCTGGATGTTGACGGTCACCTGCCCCTCGCTGCGAGGAGGCGTCAGGCAGCGAAGCCGCCCCGGCGTCACCTCCTGGATCTCGCAGGTTTGGCCGCCGACCATCACGCTGGTGTTCCCTGGAGCGAAGCCGTTTCCAGAGATGACGAGAGAGGTCCCTCCTGCCAGGCTGCCCACGTCGGGGCTGAGGACGGCTTGGGCGAGGCTGCTCAGGGTGACGTGACCGGACGCAAGGCCTTTACTTCTCACGATGACTCTGACTGGGTGGTCGCCAGCTGGCAGAGCGTTAACTGTCACAGAAATGTTGCCATCCGACACGGCGGTGACTTCCAGCTCTGTGGCGCTGGCAAACACCGCCACGTCATCTGCACGGTTGCCAAACCCTGAGCCGGAGATGGTGACGATGGTCAGATCGCTGTTGCTCTCAGGGGAAATGCCGGTGACCATGGGAGTGACGGAGGACGAGTACATGAAGGAGCAGTTTGAATGGCAGGAGCTTTGGATCCTGCCCACGTGGACAACGACATCACCAGTGTGAGGCTGGGAGGGGGAGGTGTCACAGGTGACCGAGGTGTAATTGACTGACACAACAGTGCACGGCTCGCTGGCGACAGTCACTTGTCCTTGAGAGAAACCAGAGCCCTGGATGAGGAGGCGTGTGTGGCCGCTGGGGCTGCCGACATGAGGCGACACAGAATCGACCACAGGCAGAACCACGAAACGGCGGTCGAGCTCGTTCACTATGGCGATGAGGGCGCTGCCAAGGTTGTTGACTCTGACGGCGACGGGGAGAGCGACACCGACGGGAAGCTCACTGTTGTAGCTGAGCTGGCAGTTGATCTCAGAGTGAGAGCTGTTGATCACCTGACAGGGTTGATCTCCCACTGTCACCTGCGGAGACGCCAGCGTCGGTCACCGAGCTTTCACTTTGATTTCACAGGTGACTGAACTCAAAGACGACGGAAACATGCTTGTACTTCTGAAGAGACGTCATTAAAGTCTTCTTAAATCTATCAAAAATGATACTAATTTGGCAATGTGGCATTTCAAAGTTCTTAGAAAAAGTGTACTTTATTGTGAGTAAAATGTACTTTAGTGTACCTTAAAAAGTGTACTGAACCACAAATACTATTAATAGTAATAAAGTGCACTTATGAAAAGTACTTATTTTCAAGTCCTTTGTAATACACTATTAGCATTCTTAATAAAGTGTACTTTAAATTCACTTCAGTTTAAATATATTTAACTATATTTCCAACACATTGGTGATATGATACAGTTGTATGTATAATATTTTTTCATTTCATTTATTATTATTATTATTGTTATGTATTATTTTATTTTCTTCACTTCTGTTTTACTTTCGTTAACAACAAAAAGCAGAAAGTACCAGAAGAAGAGCAATTATCATCTGACTATTTTAGCATTTTCTATATTTCTAATATATAAGCATGAAAATGTTGCTAACCTCAATAGCGCACGTAGTGTCACTGAAGCCACTGCCCTGAATGTGGATGACCTGGTGGTACGAGCCCTGGTTGGGGGAGATGGAGTGGACTGTGGGGGTGGAGCAGGTGGAGGCGCTTAAGGAGAAGCTGTTTGCGGACTCGTTGGACTGTTGGCACTTTGAGGAGGCGACGCACTGTGGAGCTGCTCTGGAGACGGGATCAGAACCTGAACAGCAAACAGTTTTATCTGCTGATTACTTCTAAACTTGTTGAGCTTTTGTCCTGAACATCTAAAAATATTCAAATGGAAACTTTATTCACCTGATCTGACTTGATTTAAATATGTCGAATAGTATAAATAACAACACCTGCGCTGTAGTTTTTACATGCTGACTGTGAGCATCTTATCCACATCTCCACATGTACCTCCTGCCACGTGTCTGGCCTCCACGCCTCCCACACGGACAGAGATCTTGCTGCGCTTCTCCTCCAAAGGCTTGACTTTCACGACTCCCTGCAGCAGCTTGACGTTGGCATCGTCTATGTAGCCGCTGCTGTAGAAATACACGCCGGGCGCAGCGAAACGGTAGCTGAAGAACCCTGCGGGGTGTGCGGGGGAGATCGTACATGTGACATTAAATCGTGAGGAATTCTTAGACATGCTGTGCATTTGTCTCTCACGTGTGTTGAAAGGTGTGACGTAAGAGCTCAACTCATGTCTGTTGAGGGGACTCTACCTTCAGCTGTCTTGGTCTCCCCGCTGTTGAATGGCCCCCCTTCGTAGGCGGTGCCACTTGGGCTGGAAACGCTGAAGACCCGGTAGCCAACTCTCTGGAACATTGGAGCCTTCCAACGCCAAGTCACTGTGTCTCCAACATGCACTGTGAGTGAGGGGTTACTCCACGCGTATCCCTGCCCATAAACTGGAAACACAGACAAATGTTAGCTTGCAAGCACTACACATGTAAACGTAGAGAAACACTCACAGGATGTCATCGCGATGTCATTCAAATAACCTGCAAATCCTTTTCTAAATATGGCTGATTAGGGGAAAAGTGAGGTCAAACTGGTTTTGAAATGCTTTCCTTCTGAAACAGTCTCTCTCTACAGTCACATTTAATCCACAGGTGACAGCTCTCTTGCTTGCAGCAGTTTTCAGTAAGTTAATCTTCTCTCTTTTGTTCTCTGCTTTAGTCGACTCAGATTTAGCTTGACACCAGCAAAAAGGGCCGAAACGTAAACCTACTGTGGTGGGATCCCTGGTTGGTGACAATGTGGGTCTTCTCCTCCGACTGCGTAACACACTGCAGCTCATGCTTTGAGGCGGCCTTCACTTCACACTCAGCTCCTCCTGTAGCAAACCAACACAAAGCACATGAGATCATATATGAAACCTGCATTTCAGTGCCGCCCTTCCATATCTGCATGTCGTTGGACAGAGTCGTTTACCGCCAGCCCCCAGTTTTCCCCTCAACCATTACTCTGACATCTAATTCCAATGATTAAATTATGAAATTTCTGAAAAACGTCTGTCAGAAACTGCTGGGCCTCATGTTGCTCACCAATGAAGACTTTGTTATCAGAGGTGTCGTTGCTGAAACCAGATCCAGTAACAGTCAGCCTGGTTCCTCCGAGGAAGGAGCTGAACAGCGGGGTGATGCTGTAGATTTCCAGGATGTATTCAATGGTGGCGTTCACACCGTTACTGTGAAACGACAAAGCAGAAAAGATTAGGCAAGCTAAGGTAACTTTATTAACCCCCCGCCACGGAAATTTGGACATTACAGGCAGCAGCAATAGTAACATGAATATTAAAAGAGGACATAGGAAAGAATAAAAAATACAAAATGGAAAAGAAATAAAAAAAAATGGCTATATACTCTCTCTATATCATGATCTGCTTGCTTGCTGCTTGCTACTGCTGTTATTACATCCACTGTCACTGTTACTGTGACTGCATGTCTGTCTCTCTGTCTCTGCCTCTCTCTCTCTCTGACTGCATTTCTGTCTGTCTGTCTGTCTGTCTGTCTGTCTGTCTGTCTGTCTGTCTGTCTGTCTGTCTGTCTGTCTGTCTGTCTGTCTGTCTGTCTGTCTGTCTGTCTCACTCTCTCTCTCTTGCTCTTCCTCTCTCACCCAACCGGTCGAGGCAGATGGCCGCCCACCCAGAGTCTGGTTCTGCTCGAGGTTTCTGCCTGTTAAAAGGAAGTTTTTCCTCGCCACTGTCGCCAAGTGCTTGCTCATGGGGGAATTGTTGGTTTCTTTGTAGATAAAAGAGCTTGGTCTGTACCAGCTCTATATGGAAAGTGTCCTGAGACAACTTCTGTTGTGATTTGGCGCTATACAAATAAAATTGAATTGAATTGAATTGAATTGAATTGAATTGAATTGAATATATTTTATAGAAAAATGGGGGTATTAAAAAATAATAAATGGAGTAAATTGAAATAAATTAACCATGTTGTCTGACTTGATTCAAAACACTTGTCACAGCTATGACCCTGTAAGCATTCCTTCAGCTGGCACGTTAACAGGTGGATTGTTGCATGTGAGAGTTTTTCCAAATCACTTGCTGTGAAAATGTCTTTGACGGTAGCTGTACCTCGTCTGGGGGTAGCCATTGTTTCCGACCTGTACGTCCACTTGGTACAGGCCAGGCGGCAGCACAGGGAGACTGCAGGTGATGTTGGTCTCCGTCCACTGCATGGTGACACACTCCTTCCCGCCGACAAACACCGTGCTGTCATTGTCTTGTCCTCCCAGGTACAAACCCTGGATGGAGAGAACTCGAAGGCCTACACAAAGGGAGAAAAAAACGGAGGAGTTTCAGTCGTTCATCAAGATAATTAGCACTTGTCACCTTTTTATTTTCTAAGTAGAACTGATTGTCCTACAGATTAGCAGGTAGCGCTGTTGTGCGGATGCTTCGCTACTGTTTACTGTAATTATGTTAGTCGACACGTTAGTTTCCACAGCTCAGATTCTCAAGGTTTAACAAAGGACAAGCCAGAAAAAACCTGCAAGACGACATAACTCAACACTGGAACAAAACTAACAAAGTGACAGTGATAACAAAAGGTTCTGACATGCTCCTTTAAGCTCCTGATGACAGTGGAGCCATCACGCTATTCCTCTTCGCTTCAAACACAAACAGACAGGTGACACATTAAAGGAAAACCTGAATAAACGAGTGGAGAAACATAACAAATCCCCAATCAGCCTCCGAGCTTATCAAGTCCTTTCATCAATGCCAGCTTCACAAATTCACATGCCCTTAACTCGGTCACCCCAGAGATGCCCTCTGCTACGTTTTCCTGCAACGAAACAGGTTTCTAAACGGACGCAGCTGATTGATACCTGTGGTTTGTGGTTAAGAGGAGTGAGGGGTCAGCAATGGCAGCAACAACTGTCAACCACCATAAATGTGCACAGGAAATATTAAGCCGATGAGTCCGGTTTTATGTGAGATTAGCTGCCGCATGCACAGATAGACACACAAGAACAAAAGCATTATAACGAACACTGAATCCTTTTCTTCTCATAAACAAAGAACAAGCAGAGAATAGACTGCAGACTTAGCGTGTGTTCATTCACTACACAGATAAGATTTCTACTGACCTTTACTGACAAAAACCACCCTCTCCATTAAACTTTTCATATAACTGAACCAAAGAACATAATCCAAGCGCTCGTCTGGGTTTACCCATCTCAGTAAGGCTTTATAATCACCCTACCTCCTGAAAGGTTACTAAATACATGAAGAGAGTTCATAAAAGCCACTGAAAAATAAATTCAAGCTCACCTGTCACAGTGGTAGTTTGGGGACTCAGGGCTGAGATCTGGGGTGTGAGGTTATTGTCGTAGGTGAAGGAGCTGCTGGCTGTCTGACTCATGTTTCCCACCATCACTGTGACGCTCTCTGATCCTGCAGCTCCCTGAAACGAGCAAAATAACATCAACGTATTAATAAGTAAAAAAATTAAGTTATGCAACGTTTGAAAGATGAAACTTCATGTTCAATGAAACACTTTGTGCTGCAGCCTTATTTGGTCTGCTGTGACCAATAGCTTATGGTGGCTAATGTTAGCTTACGTTAGCCTTTAGACTGCTGGGACACACTAGTTCATCATAACATCGCCCCTTGAACTTTGATCCTCCTTATCATACATCTGGCACCGTGAAAGCTGCGGCGAGACGTGCTGGCATCTTTGCCATACTGCTACTGACATACCACATTTGGGACATACTAGAACATTTCCTGGCAAACTAAATGCTATGGAAGTATGGGTACCGGAACGCAGCGTACGTTCATTGCTGTAATTGCCATTTGTGACCACAGCAAAAATGAGCACATCATTTCAGTATCAGAATTAGTGAGATATTTATCTTAATCTTCAAGTATAACAAATAAGGTTTTGCAGGCTGATACTTTAGCAATTTTATTAGCGTATAAAAATGTATAGTAAGCGCTTAGTGTCCTGTACTACAGCTATTAGATACTGCATGAAAACAACACCCATAAAAACATGTTTGCAGTCTCTACACTCACTGCTGGTGTTCTGCATTTCAGCTCAGTGTCACTGGCGTGAACCACCGTGCACTCCTCATCGCCGACAGTAACTGTGGTGTTCTGGCTGAAGCCGAAACCTTTCACCGTCAGCAGTGTGCCTCCTGAGAAAGGAATAAAAGAAGGCAACGGTTGCACTTTGCAATAAAATTCATGAGTGTATTTGCTAAAACTGCACATGCTGCAAGGTTCCCATGGAACCAAACCACAGGACTATTTCAGAGGAAGTGATCCTGGTTTTGATTTTGGCTTACCTGCCACACTTCCAGAGAGCGGAGAGAACGAGGAAACAATGAGCTTGTAGGTGAAGTGGAGCATGTTGCCGTCTAGGTAGCGTGAATTACCCAGAGAAGGGAAGTTGACCAACACGGGGTAGATACCAGCACTGGCGCTGCCCAGCCTGCACACCTGAGAGGTAGCTGGAATACAGTTGACAAAATCTGGTTGAGCTGCTCCCGCTAGACGATAAACAGCCGAAACTTCTTTCACTTACCGTTGACCTGTTCAACGTGACACCTGGCCTTCCCCACGAAGATGGAGGCATTTTCACTGCTGAAGCCCGTCCCAGTGACAGTCAGAAGAGTCCCCAGGCCGTCAGATCCTGAAAAAGTGATTTGATGATAGATAAAACATCCCCCACAGTTTATACAGGAAGCCTGAAGTTCACTAAAATATTTTTTTTATTCAGTCCTTGAAAATGAAATGTTTTATAACTGAGTGCTTTCATATGTAACCTGTTTGGTTTGGTTCAGATACAAGCAACTCAGGCCTGTTTGCTCAGTTAGTTTGGCTCATTTCCGCTGGTGTGAAAGCTGTCAATCAAACCATGGTGAGGCCCAAACAACCAAAATGAGACCACTAGAAAAGGAGGGTCTCAGTCTGCTGTGGAGCCAGCTCTGGTGTGGTTTGTTATATATATGGCAATTATTTTGTAACCACTGTACCATGTATGCATGTCAGCGCAGGTATTTTAAACTGGTTTTGTGTATTACGCCTTAAAATCCATCAATAACCAATAATGCCTTGTGTTGACAGAACAAATAATATTTCAGAAGGACACCTTGAGATGGGCTGATCCCGGTCACGACTGGAGTCGTGTCGTCTGACCATTCAAACCCACAGTCACCAGAACACTTGGAGGGGATGCCGTTGATGTAAACCTCCACCTGCAAACAGCATTTAAAAAGAACACACAGTCACACAGCAGAATCATGCGCTGGGTTGGAACAGTCACTTCCATGGGAAGTTAACGCCACAACAGTCATAACAATAGATGACTGTATCCGCCAGTCGCTTCAATACAAAGCAGTTAGTTAATAGCATGCAAACATATCAATCAAATCCTGCCTGCAGGCACGAAATATACAAATACAGCTGCGCTGTGAAACGCTACAGACAAAAACAGGACTTGTTCTACAGGATTTAGGGTAAGCAAACACATCATGTAATCATCAGTGACCATAACAAGTATTTCATGGACAGAAAATCACAGGCAGAATGTAACTAAGTACACTTACTCAAGTACTATACTTCCATTTTATGTAGCTTTATACTTCTACTCTACTCCATCTCAGAGGCAAATATTGTGCTTTTTACTCCACTACAATTCTCTGACACCATTAATGGCTTTTTACATCCCAGATTAAAATTTTTCATACTCTTCCTGTCCAGTGAAAACCCTGTATCTCCACTTTAAAAAGCCTCTTGGATGAGCTGGAAAAAGCATCGTCACAAAGCTGAAAACAGGTCGTTTTTCTGACCTCATGAAGGTTTTTAGAGATAAATGGTTCTCACAGGACAGCCATGCCACAAACATGATGATCTTATAAAATATGATGCATTGCTGTAGATTAAAGTAGCCAATAGTTTATAAAGTAGTTGAAATGAGCTGAACCTTAAACATGTATAGCAGTGAAATACAACATACACATTCACGCAGCAGTGATATTAATCCAAAAACATCAGATAGCACAATAAGTACTTTTACTTTTGATGCTTTACCTACATTTGCTGATGATAGTTAAATTCTTTTACTTAAGTAAGGTTTTAAATTAGTTGTAGTGGAGTACTTCACAGTGTTGTATTTGTACTTTTACTAAAGTAAAGGATCTTGAATACTTCCACCAGTGCACATAATGCTGAAACCCAAAACCAGATGTGCCAGAGGCTTTATGACTCATGGTTGTACCTGTGGTTGTGTTTCCCAGACACGGAGGAGATCTCCTGTCAGGCTTCGCATCAACAGTCCTCCCTTTTTCTTCTCATGGGCTGAAACAACCACATTTTCTCCGACAACCGACGAGCCGTTAACCTGTGGTGAGAGCAAAAGGCAATGAGGACTCAAGAACCAGCTGCTGGTCATTTTATGCCTGTCGAAACTTTAATGAATTAGTAAAATGAAATGTATATAAATACAAATGAAATAAATGATAAAAGATTTTAAGCTCTGAAAGCAATCAAGGGAATATTGACTGTGTCTGGTTTTACAGACAGGAGGGTGATGATCGTCAGTAAACATACACATCAGATTCATATTTATACATATTATTACTGTGACTTCTGCTACAGCTACTATATCTGCAAATAAAATGTGGAAGTAAGCATCTTTGGGTAATGCACCATAATTAACTAAAAAAATCGATAAAATAACAATGAAATAAGAAGTGGAATGTGACCTGGATCAGAGGCTGGTCTCCAGGTTTCGTGAGCCACTCGACCCTCCACTTGGGTCGTCTGCAGCTTCCCTGCTTTGAAACGCTGACCTGACCCATCCCTGCGATTCCCTCCAGAGTGTACTTCAGGTCCTCCACACTGATGTCCACCGACAGGCCTGAGAACAAGCACTGGTTGACTTAGACACCTATAAATATGCTGTACAGCATGAATGCATGTAGAAGCAGATGGAATGATATGTCTCCCTCAGGATATTGAGGTGATCCACGTGCTCCAGTAAATTACAAGAGGCCAGTATGGTTTTGCACCAATATCTCAAAGACAAATAAATATAATGTAATAGTATTACATTGGGACCAGAGCAGACAATGAGAAACACGTCAGCATATCTGTCCTTGTCAGTCTTTTTATTTATAGGTTCTGGTTAATAATAGAAGTGATTTCACAACTGAAAGTCAAAGCACTCAATCAAAGTGTCATGATGTTGTCATCTGTGAACGACAGTAAATGACTGATGGAGTCATTGTCGGAGTCAATGCTGTCTCTGTGCTTTCACAGTCGATGGCCGGGGAGATTCTGGGCTTGGAAACTGCCCAAATATCTCGTCTAAAGCAGTTACTGTAGGATAATGATCAGTTCATCACTAGCACACAGGCACGCTAATAGTCAGTGGTCAGTCTTGGTTCACAGGGAGTTTAACCTTGTGGGCGATCCTATCTGGTGCGTCGAGCCAGGGCAGACAGAGTTGTTAAAATGCAAATGCTACACATGTCCGTGTGAACTACCTTCAGCTCGACCTCCGTAAATCTCTAAATCAAAGGTGCCGTTCAGAGGAGGGGTGGCTCTGTGAGGGCGAGTGACGGCGACGGTGGCCGCTCCTTCCCTGAACTCAGCCGCGTCCTCGCTGCTGTTGGACATCTGTGGAACACAAGTGGAGGATTAAAAGGATCCTTTTATCAGTTTTATAGAACACAAGCTGCTTCACACAGTCCTAAATGGGATGTGTCTGTTTTTACATCACCATACTGAATGTCTATGATCACAACAAACTTTATTTGTAAAGCACCTTTCATACAGGAAATGAGCATGAGTCCTGGACTGAAACATCTATTTTTTCTCCATAACTACGTCCTTGATGTAAGTGGACAGACCTTGTCCTTTGTTCAGAAACTTTTAAAGAGAGATCAGTCGTCTTGAATGATCCAGTAATTTTCACTGACTTTATGGGAATTTTACTGTGTTTGTGTTTTGAGTAGTTTTGAATGTGTTTTTTGTTTAAAGGGCCATCAAGGGCCCATATCGTGGTACAGTATTCGGCACTGGTCCCTGCTTTGTAATCGACTCTTAAAAAGAAATATGAAATCAATCAGCTTAGCTAAGCATAAAAACTCAAACAGTTTTTAGAAACATTAGTCCTGCAGCGTGACGATGGAGTAGACTGTCAGATTTAATTGAAGCAAATAGACACTGCACCCTGCTGTCACACGTTTCCGTGCCAGTCCTTACACAGTAGCCACTGCTTCCACTGCAATCTGGTAGGCAAATGATGACTGTACAGCATGTCGAGGCATGAGACACATACACGCTCACTGTGGCGCCTCTCTGTACTGTACGTTATATCACATGGCCGTCGGCTACAGATCATTTCCTCTTGTTATGAGTCACACTGCTGAAGCAACGCTGTTGCTTGAATCTGTTTTCTTTGTGGAAAGTCCTTGTATTTGCTGTTTCAAAGAGCTAATATCGGGATAAATCATACAGCCTGGTATATACTTGAATTGCCTTTTCTGTCTATCTCGCTTTAATTGTACAGATTCTGCATCACAGCAGAGAGACTCAGGTTTGATTTCTGACCCCAGCTCTTTTCTTTGTGTGGTTCTTATTTCCCATGAAACACAAACCAGACAGACTAGAGACTCCCCATTGTTGTTCCATTGGACAGAATGGGAAAGTCCCTTCTTCTCTCATTTACTAAGTCAACTTCAGAAAGTATTGAGGCCAAGGAGGGATGTTTTAGGACTGTCTGATTGATTGACAGGTGGTTGCCACTTTGGGTTTCCTGGCTCTAAATAACAAGATGAACCTAAACTGGACAGACGGTACATCTGTGTTTTCCAGCAGAAAATAAAGATGAATGTCACTTGTCTTTAACATGATATTGTTAGATGAATTCAGTGAATCAATTACCTGCAGGAAGCCAACTGCCAGCAGCGGGAACCCAAAAGCACATTCGACCGGTGTGGCTTTGATCTCATAGCTGATATGTGAACCATTTGATACATCTTTGTTGACAGCAATGACCTCGAAGGAATGACCAGAGCTCTCAAAGGGTGGAGGTCTCCTCTTGTTGGGAACAGCTGTAAGGAAACAATGTAGATGAATAAAACGTTTAATGAGCAGCATCTGCACAGGCCTATGAAATTTTAATACATAGAAAGTTTCAACAACAGGATATAGTCTGATTTCACTTCCGAACAACAGCTAGCTTTGACATTGAAGTATGGTTACCCAAATTCAACACTGCTATCAAGCTTTGTACCATTTGCATCACTTGTGGTGGGTCTCTTTCCCAAGTGAACAGCATCCACATAGAAATCTGCACCAGACACGTCTTTGTAGAGGTAAAACTCCAGCAGACTGTATCTGCTTCCAATATATTCTGTCTGCAGGGAACTCTGCAGATCCATGCATTTGTAACTCCATCTGTCAAGAAATAATTGAATTTTGCTGAGAAGTTTGCATCCAGTGTCTGACAAATTAAAATCACATTATGGTTGTCACTGACTTGTGGCCCTTATTGAAGAGAGTTGGGATCTTTGCGGTCACTGTTTTGGTTTTTCCTTGGCTGTCGCGGTAAGTGAACTTCAGTCCAACTTCATCCGTCAACATTCCCTTGTATGCAAAGCAGAGCTAGAAGGAGAGGGTTGGAAAATGTTTAGAAATATTTATCTTGGCTTAATCTCAAGAGTGAGTCAAAGTTTAATAAACTTTTACATAAAGTGGGAGCAAAGGGCCAAACCAGCATGTTTAGCACACTTACCACCGATGTTCTTGTACCCATATATCTATTAACAGTGTAATTTGAAGAAAACATAAAAAATGAACAACAATAAATGAAAGAGTTGTGTGTTTTACCGTGGGATGCTTGTCCAATGACACTGGTCCGTAGGTGCCACCAGACTCTTTGGTGTAAGTGTCCTTGAAAAGAATCTCAGCGTTCTTCAGCGACCATTGACCACAGAAACCTGAGTTTTTCACTGGAGTCCCTTTCTTATCATTGTTGAACTGGGGAGTGACAGAAATCAGAAAACTGTGAGAATCCAAAATCAGATGCTCCTCAAAGTTTTAAAGGCACAAAGAATTGGCCACCTGTTGAAGGTCACTCCAAACAAAAAGTTAGAAGAGCTTGTGAGCTTTTTTTCACTCACATTAATGCTTAAAAATAACAGTCAGTACAAAATATGTTCATTTTTGTCCCCACCTACCTGAGAGTTGTCATGTTCAAAGTTATTAAAGTAAATCACATCAGTCCCCTCGGTGGTCAAGATCTCACCAGGACACTCGGCTTTCATCATGTCCTCCAGAGCGGACTCCACCTGTTCACAAAATCATGCAAGCTGGATGTTAGTATTGTTTCTACACTGTACAGGTGACCACATCTGCAATAACTTTAGTCAAGCATGAGAATCTGTTTTGATAAGAAATCAAATGACATATTATTAAATGATTATTTCAAGATGTCTGTATCTGAGGACAAAGACAGACAGAAAGACTTCAGGTTACAGCATTTCTACACAACAGACCTCAGACTCAGTTGCATTGAAGGCGATGGGCTTTGTAGGGACCCCTGCCCAGAGCAGAGTGAAGGTCTCCATGTTGCTTTTCCCCTTTGTAATCTCAGCAACAGTGATGTTGGTGTCAGAGCCAAAAACCTCATAGTGAAGAGGTTTGAAATCCCCTGTAGTCAAAAAAAGACAGAAGATCGACTAATTTATTGTACTAAAAATATGAATATAAGCAGGTACGCAGATGACATACAGTTTAAAGAAGTCTAAAGTTTTTCTGAAGTCATGTCAGCATGCGAATGAAGTGTAACAATCACACATTTCAACCCAAGTTTTTCCTTCATACCTCTGTCAGAATTGAATGTGACTGTGTAGTGAGATCCTTGGCTATCGTCCTGTTTGGTGACCTTGACTGTGTCAGGTTTGATGGACCAAAGGCTGTTCAAGGCTATTTCCACCACAGCGGCTGAGGCACTCACTGGAATTGGTCCTACAGTAACAGGTTTAGGTTTTCCTTTAGTTGCCACCAATGCTACAAATGTATGCAGTCATAGTGCAAGATTTCTTTTTAAACAAATTAATTGTAAAACAGCCATTACCAGTCTTTGTGTCTCCGTAGCCCAGGCTGAAGAAGGTGCTCCCACAAAGATGGCTGGCACAGTTGCTGCTGACGGTAAGCTTCTGGACCTCTTTGACTCCGGTGATGCTGCTGGGCCAGGAATTAAAGGTAACCACCTTCGTAAAAGTGAGAATGAGCACAGGTGAGGCATGGAGGTGACAAGGAGGCGGACACTGAATCGAGCACTGCTCCTTCAAACCACTACATTTACATCTACCTCATTTATTGATTTCCTACATTCAACCCTGGAGAGCAGATGTGAGCTTAACATGAAGGTGAACAGAGCAACAGTGTTAGCAGTAATGCTAGCAGTGTAATAGATGGAAAACCTAATCTTTTCCAGTCAATAAAGCTGCATTATTTGTTTGAAATCTGTGCTTATTAACTAGCTTAGCAAGAGTTAAATGAGAAGATTGACTTAAATATATGGATGTAGCTAATATATGAAGCTAGAACCAGGCGTTAGCGTACAGACTGGAAAAAGGAAGAAACGGCTAGCTAGCACCGTTCAAGCCAAAAATGTCTGCCTGCGGTGCTACCTCCTCTAATGCTAACACATTATATCTTTTTTGTTGGGCTACACAAAAATTGAAGCATAAAAAAAGACAAGTTGTGGTTTTATGAGGAGTTATTTGCTGCACTATGTTTTAGCCAGTAGTAAGGAGTGGGAGCTAGCTAGCTCTTGGATAGAGGCAGCTAGCTTATTCTCCATTTCTAGTCATTGTGCTAAGCTAAGCTAACAGTCTCTTGGCTGTATCATCATATTGAGCATATAGATGAGAAAGCTGTATAGTATTTTGCAAAGTGTCATACCACTTCTTTTTATAGGGAAGTGAGCAGTGTGGGATGTGTTTAAGGTGACAAAGCGACAGATTAGCAACAGGTTAGCAACAATACACACCTGTTCCTCATCGAACACGTCGTATTCAGCTATGATATTCTGAACTTCATTGACAGCATCATCAGTCTGGTCTTCTGTAAATGAACTCTCCGGGTTGAACAAGCCAATGTTGACTTTATCCAATCCAGAATATTCTTGATGCAGAATTTCCAAAAAGTAGCTGCAGAACATTAAGGGAAACTGTCAGCTACCAAGAGCATAGGCCTGTTATGAATTAATGACTTGTAGATTTCAAGGGCTAATTAGAGCCATATTCCTGTACTTACGGTTTTCCTTTCTCAAGAGCCATAACTTCAGACTTTTGTGATTCCAGTTTTGTGAAATCTGAGACGAAATACGGCTGGTAAGCAACTTTAACCTGAAGTGGAGGTTGTGCAAAAAAACATGTTACAAGAAAGAAAGATGCTCTGTTTCTCACAAAATAATACTGCACATGCAGCATCTAAATTTCTTTGGTTGTTTCAAATGGGTGTCATGATTTTTGTCTCGTGATTTTGCACACTACGATGATAACAAAACGTATCCATACCTTATCTTCAGGGCGGCTGGAGTTACTGAGGTAGAGTTCACATCGGTCATCACAATGGAGGTAAATCGTGTAGTTGCCGCTGGCTGGAGGGACAAGGAAGCCTCTGGATCGTGTGCTGAAAAAATTCATTTCATTAGAAAAGACGTGAGGCATGGAGTCCATCTGCTCTGTCCAGTATCCAGTGGTGTTCTCATTGTATCTCCAAATGTCAGTCAGGTAACGGGGTCTTGTGTTGTTCCACACCTCCGTCTTCAAGCCTCTTCCACCTGGGTTTAAAATGGAAATAAATGGAGCCAAAATTAAGGCCGAAATGATTAGCGGGTTAATCAAGGAGTTAACCAGCAGAAGATGAATCTGATAATCTAATTTCAGTCATGTTTCAAGCAAAAATGCTGAACATTCATTGTTGCATCTGTAATAAGAAATGATTATTCTGCATATGGGTGGCAAACTGTGACGCACTTTACACAGTAGAAATAAACAGACAAGGAATGAAGGTTACATCCAAAACAAATTCACATTATTTATTTTCAGCTAGAGCCAAACGTTCAAACAATGAAACATTATGTGCAGAGTCCAGCATTAACAAAAGCACTGTTTGCATGCTGCAGACTTCAAATAGATGCTATTGAATCACATGGGTCATAGGAGAGTGAAACTCTTGCTGAACCCAGAGTGAAAACATCTTTTCATGGAGCCAAAAGCCTTCAGCACCATTGTTTGCACCTCTCTCAATGAAGAAATCCTCTCCAGTTCTGATATAACTGATGCTACAGCAGCATCTCCGCTAACCTCTTTGTTGGTTTTAAATGAACTGTTGCCATGTCTAAACCATGCCTGTAGCTGCAAGTAGTTCTTCATAGGATGCTGATGGGTCCGAATCACTGCGGTGCGGCCATATGTGCTTAAATTCACCTGCTGCGTGATTGCGTGATCTGGTGATCTCAGCAAATCCAGTTGCCTCACAAGGTAAGTTTCAAGCAGCCACTATTAAAGTTCATCTTACATCAAAAAACTCCTTAAAAGTTGACGTCAGGTCAGGAGAGATCTTACGCATGATGCATGATTACAAATATGTGCTTTTCAGATAACAGGTGATGTTGTTAGAGGACACAGCAGTCTTGATGACTTGTGACAACTGATGGGATCAGATTGTCCTTTTCATGATAGCAGTTTTGTTGACACCCTGTACAGATGCGTTAAATTCTTCCAGAGATCAGCCAATCAGCTGATGTGAACAGACAATGACAACGCACAAGATAAAGCAACAGGATGGATCAAGACAAGTGTCAGCTGCATGACATCAAAAGAGAAGAAAAGGTGTGTTCTCACCTGGGTAGATGGTCACATTCTGGTTCATCTCTTGTTTGGCAGTCGTGCATGTTATTCTGTCATCGGTCACACTCTGAATTTGACAAGGCAGACCTGAAGGAAACAAGCGACGGTGACTGAAAGCATGTCTGAGTTCACAGCAGACTTTCCACTGACGTGAAAACACAATAGCAGATTTTACTCGAGGGAAGAGTTAAAGTCAGAATGTACTCATTATCTACTCACCTCCAGCGGAAACACAACTGAAACTTTGTATTTTTCGCACTTACAAATGACAAATTTATGAATATAAAACCACAGTTTTGTGCCTTTGCTGAAAGTTATCTTTTCCTTTACTTCTAGTGAAATATTCCATATATTTTACCTCTCCAGGCCTCAAAAAATAAAGATAAAAATATGCAACCAGTAATAAGGACTCACAAGTTCAGAGATCTTTAGCAAAAAAAAGGCTGGGAACTACTGTATAAAATGCCCGTTATAGTCATTGTATTCTATATTTTTTCAAGGATGCTTATCAATACTTTGCATATGTTTCCCTCCTTATGCTGCTGTGATATTCTGGTGTGCAAATGATTAAAATTTGAAGACAAGATGGAATATATAAGAAGTCTTTATGGTACTTTGATTTGTCTGATTGGCTGAAGTTCCACAGTCTCTATCAGTAATATATGAATTTTATTAAGGTCTGTAAAACCACATTAGATAAATTATATATTGGACCTAACATGTCTCTGCATTCTGTATCTGATTTGTATGAATTTGTGGCGGCTTCTAAGCACAACATTTGATCACGGTTAATCACCTTCATCATCTTTATAATGTTAATTCGACTTATCCTTAGATTTTATGATGCTGTCAAATGCACTTGCTTCATTTCCAAATATGTACTGTTGCTTAAAGTCTACAACATGTTAAATGACCCACAGAGTCTTATGAAAGACTACACCGGCTTGTTCGTCACGGTCTGTTGTGTCTCTAAGCTCTGCGGAGACTTTTTCTGCTTTGCAACAACTCTATGGTTTTCATTTGTTTGTTGTGGTCCACATTCTGTCGCGATGAAAAGGATTATGGCCACATTCACCACGCTCCACATTCATCTGTTCATGCTGAACAGTTTGTACTGTGTGAAAACAATATCAGCAATGTTGTCATGGTATTAGAACTGGTTATAGGTGGGGAGTTTCTGGTAAGTTTCCAGTCTGATGGTGGCGATTACCTCCGACGAGAACACGCGCTGGACGATCGGTTTGGTCAAAGAAGCGACCGTGGACGGTCAGCAAGGTTCCACCCATGACGCTTCCCTTGGATGGGGAGACTCCTGTCACCTCTGAACATGAGCCATAAACATTGCACTGTATTAAACTACTACACAGGAAGTACATATGAAAAGTGACACTTTCACTGTGAACTTTCTGTTTACTGTACCTGCAAAGGTCTGAAACATGGAGAGCCTGCCCTGTCCTGAAACCCTGTACAGTTTCTTGTCTGGTAAACTCCTAAAGGTTTTAAGGATATCAACAAATATCATTCCAGCTGTTCATACAAGAATGTTGTTGCTGAGTGAAACAATTTGTAGTCAAATCTTCAGCAGCTGTTTTTAGCTTAATATCTTTTCATTTTATCTACAACCCTGATTCCAAAAAAGAAAATAACATAAATGAAACAGAATGTGATCATTTGCTAATCATTTTGACACATGCTCAATTGAACACAGCCCAGTATATTTAATGTTTGACCACATCAGCTTCATTCATTTTTGTAAATAAATGTAAGTAAAGGTTTCTCAGACCATAAATTTGTGTGCATGCAAATCTTAAACTGGGCCTAAAGTGTAAAAATTGGAGTGCTGAATCATGAAGTCATGCTTTACCTTCCAAATTCACTATCAAGAAGGTAAGTCCAGTTGTGATGCCCTGTTGGAAACAACATGTAATTATTCAGACATGGTTTGTACAGTTCCAAAACAAAATTTTTAACTATATATAGAAAACAAAACCAGCTTACCAACATACGTTCCCGTCATTTTGCAGCTCATGTATCCCCAGTGTGAATTCTCAGAGTCCAGCCGCAGGTTATATCTTTGAAAACATTTCAAAACTTTCAGTACTGTTCAAAATACCAAATCATTTATTATTATTATTATTATTATTATTATTAGTAGTAGTAGTAGTAGTAGTAGTAGTATTCAGCTAAGCTGAAGCTCTTACAGTTCATCTGACCCCAGTTTGAGCAGCTCACACGGCATCCCTCCCATGTAGGATCTGCAATAAACAAGATCATATTCATTAATTAACTCGGCGAGGATATCCTATAAATCTGAAAGTCTACGTTTTGTTATTCTTTGTCTTTATTTTGGGTCAATCTGCCTTCTTTCAAACGATATTGACATGATATCATCATGCAGCAGTCAGAAGTGTCCCTTGTAAAAAATCTATACTTAAATGTGTGGGAGGGACAAAATTCTTTACACTAAAATGAATATTTTGAATGCTTATGGATGTTTTGTTTATTTTTGTACCTCAGAAATCTGACGTTGAGGCCATTGGAGCTCTTGGCGGTGTTGCTGCCATACACATCAGTGTAGATCCGTCCTCGAAGCGTCACCAAGGTGCCTGCAGTGATTTTAAATCGTGTTTGATATCAAGTTTAAAATGGACTCTATGTTGATGCTATAGAGGGAAAGAGCTGTACCTGGGGGACCACTGACTGGACTCAGAGAGAAGATAGTCGGTGTGCGATACCAGACAGTCTGAGGAGAGTTACAGTAAGAAAAAGACAGTTAGCAACCAGCTTGACTGCAGGAGCTTCTAAATGAAGGTGTCTGTGTTTTCTTCACTGCAAACTCACATAGAAGCTGCAATGGTACGGTTTGTACGCTCCTCCGCATATGCTCCTGTCAGGAAAGGGAACACCGTCCACACTGACACGGACCACATATTGACCACTCGGCATGGGTCTGTGAAGGACAGACATGACCATGAAGTGGCGTACGCACTTTTTAAAGTTTGTGTACACTCAATGAACAGTCCCGTCGGCCTGCAGGCTACCTGGTGTAACACAGGATCTGGTTGCCGTGTGTTGAGTCTCTCTCCACATCACAGGGGATGGACAGGGTGTCTGACACCAGGGTCACACGGTTGCCAAAGTTATCGTCTTTTGGATTCAGCTGGAACTGTTTCTCCTGGGCAAAACCTGAAAAAAGTGCCAAATAATGCCTTTTGGTAACGCTTTATTTGAAGGTACACATATTCACCATTAACTAGTTGGTAAGTAGCATGCATGTTTTTCATTGTTTATTAGTCATTATAAAACACTTATTAATGCTTTATTCTGCATGGCCAAATTCTGCAACTACTGGGCCGTTAACTTTCCCCCATTAACCTCCTGATTACTGCTTAGTATCAAGCATCACCATTTGGGGATTCAAGGATTCAGGAGGATTAAATCTCTTACCATCTCCTGAAATGGTGAGTCGTGTAGCTCCACTGACGCTTCCTCGATGTGGGGATATGTAGTCAACGCGCTGAGCACCTGGAACATGTAACACACGTTGGTTAGAGGAGCCTGGTTAGGACATTTGGGCCATCTGCGCAATTAAAAAGACGCAAATTTGCATCTACGCGTGCAGAACTCGGTCAAAAAAATGTTTTTTGGAGACTTTCATTGCTGCTGTGGTTTGGATCCGGCTACTCACCGCAACAGCAGCAGCACAGCGCGAGGAGGAGAGCCGCCGGCCTCCACGCGCGCTCCATCCTGGAGATTTCCCTGCTGTCTGCTGGTCACGAGGCTCGCTGCTGGGACACATTAAAACATTTAATTATTACAGAACTTTTACAGGATTACAGATATTTTAAGTAATGTCTGTAAAGCTCTGATACATTCCGTGTAAGGCAGAATGAGTCATTTTTCAGGCTGTTTTGATTCATTAATTTAATTTTAAACAAAATGCTCCAAAGGGATATCAGTGAATATCAAGCTACCATCAGTTGTGATGAGTAAAAACTTTGAGATTAGACCCAAATCACTACAAGATTATTATAAAAATGCAGTCATTTAAATCTGCAACAAGAAATTGCGAAAATTCTATTATGATTGTCAATTGAAAAAAGGTTTAAAAATAAATAAAACCACCTGTTGAAAACGCGTTTTTCCCGCTAAATGGCTCAGCTGTTCTGACAGGTAGAGAGAGACACACTGCCTGTTTATGGGACAGCACTTAAGTCTTTATAGGGCTGCCAGTGATCCGCCTCTCACCTGAAACTGGGAGGAGGAGACTGCTGAGATCAAGCCATCACCAATTCAGTCTCATTTCCTGTCAGACAGTAAAAACTGGGTCAAAATTAGGACAGGGGTCTAAATCATGAGTTCGATGGAAGCGAAGAGGAAGAAGTGAAACTATAAAAAGCACAAAGTACACTCGTCAGGGTCTGTGAGGAGTGGTGAGGGAAGCATTCACATCCTTTATATAGTGCATGTATGTTGCATTGCCTAGTTACTGTGTCCACACCATGTCATATATGAAACATATCATCAACAGTTTGGGTTGTAATCATGACAAAAGAAAAACATTTTTCAAGGCGTGGACAAAATAATCAAAACACACACTGTTGTGCACTCCTGCACAATCACCCTAAAAGAAACTGCACCTCTGTGATGCTTTAAATGTTCATTTCTGATGCAGTTTGGTAAGATTATTTAGCAGTACTGTATGAATGCAAAAGCTTGTTTCTGATGGGAGAAAACCACATTATTACGTTCATGTAACCCACAGTGATACTGTGCGCAGGTGTTAAACTATGTGGTGCCTTAGAAACAAGCGGGCTCTTGTCTGAGTGATTGGAGTTACTTAAGACACTCAGGAATGTTTACAGCTGTGTAATTTCGACATAAAGTTTTGCAATATTTGACAGGAAGTGTTTAACTTTTCATGCCATACAAGGCATCAGTATATTATTAGAGTATCATGAGATGCTGAACAGACGGAAATCAGATTCTGTCATGTCTGTGTTTGTCGTCACAGTCGCTCTTTGTCATTGTCTTCTCCCTATTTCATTCAACACCCCTACAGAGTTACATAATTTCCTGCTTTAACAAAAATATCAACAGATTTTCTAGAGATTTTCAGTCTCTGAATAGCAAGGGGAAAAAAGGTCAAACAGAGGTCTACAGCCTCCTGCGGACCTGAGAGGTTCATTCTCCTTCCACAGCAGAACAGTGACATCTCGTTATGAAACTCAGCACAAACAAAATTACATCAGGAAGCAAACAGAGAGACAGATTAGCAGATGGGTGAGAGCTGATAGTGAGAAAACTTTGCAACTTTAGCAGCCTCAAGTGGTCGTGAGAGTTTACTGTTCAAGGTTTTGATAAGAAGGTAATAAAAGAACCACATACAGCCCTTCCTCTCGGCCACATTCGGTCTGGTTAGCTGCTTTAGGGGGTGGAGACATTTTCTTTCACACATTTTAATGCTGACATCAGTTACGTATTTTTAATCTTTGAATTTTTATTTTACATATTTCTTTTTCTAATTCTTATTTTTACCTTTAGTCTTCTTCTTATTACCATTTATTGCAAGTCAGTCATTTAGGACAGCTTATTTATGTTAGATCATGTTATGTTATGCACCTCAGACTCAAGGACAAAATTTCATATAAATGAAGTGATGAGATTTTATATCCAAAAGGTCAAAGGTCAACTTGGCTGTGACTTCTTCTTCAGTTGAAAAAGGACCATTAGCGTGTAGCTTTGCAGCGTTGCTGTTCACAGACATGTTAGATAAGGTCTTTGTTGACAGTTCTATTGAAGTATTACACAGGAGGAGGAGGAGGAGGAGGAGGAGGAGGAGGAGGAGGAGGAGGAGGTGTAGTAGATGTTTAACTTACATCACCTCACATCACTTGCTGACAGGTGCCTCTGGGTGGGAAGAGCAAAGAAATGTTGAGCTTTCTTACATAACGAGAAAAACAGCAGAGACCCACAAAACTCCTGGGACACCAAAACTTACTGATTGAACTTCAGTGTTTTGGGTCAAAATCTTCTGAATTTGCCTGTTTGTTCGGTGGCATTCATACGAGGACTCCATGTGAGCGATCTGCCACAATGGCAAAACCAGCAATCGACAGCTATCATGCAGAACAACAAGCTCACACAGGGATGACCGTATGCAGACACTCACACCCACGAGCTCTCACCCTGCCCACGCACCAAACTAAACCCCAGTCTAAGAATATACAATCCCTCTGTCACTTTCCACATCAATTAACTGACAAGTTGAAGTCTGAAATCACGAGGAACACGAGCAGAAATGTTGTCCAGCAGGTTCAGGCAGCGATGCACAGAGCACGAGGTTAACGTCCTCCGAGGTATTCATAGGAAAACACCAAATACAGTTCCTGGAAGGACAAACTGCAGACGTTTGACCACATTTCATTTTCTTCAGGAAATAACTTTTACTTTAAGATTATGCATTGGATGATGGGAAAAAATAGAAATTGTTGCTTATCTACATTAGAATCACCAACATTTTACACTCATAAAATATAGAAACACATTTAAAGAATACAGATTTTTTAAGATGTATTATTAGATTTACAATTTATCAACTAAATAATGCAATAATTAAACACACTGTGATGACATAATGTCTTTGCCTTCTTACCCTGAAGAACTAAAGAGCCTCACAGCCTTGTATGAGAGACTGCATGTTCTTATTTTTAGCTCTGATCAGTCTGGATTTTTTTTTTTTTTTTTTTTTGGCTTAAACAAGAAAATCAATAAAAGGTCAAACAACACTTAAGCAATATTCAAGAAAAAGTCAGGACCCCCGGTGACCAAAATAGGCATGGCTTTATTATTTTTTTTCCAAAACTGCTGCATAACAAACTAAAATCAATATGAAAACACACAATACAAAATAAAGAAAACACTTCAGCATTGCTCACAATGAGAACAAAGATCAGCCTGGATTTCAATCGTGGATCTACAGTGAGTAAAAAAATGTCTAGACGGGAATCGTCTCATTCACAAGGTTGCGTGTTGAGCTAGAAAAGCTCTGATTCTCTGCAGGAGCTCTTTCTTCACGCTGTCTGGAACGAGTGCTGCAGAGGAGAGAACAAAACAGGTGAGGAGCGCCGCTATGTCGGGACACGCACCGAGCGACGCTAGTGTTACTGCAAAACCTTTCCTTTTGTTTTTGTTTGTGACGTTACTGAAGGACTACTGAAGCGCTGTTTGACTGATGTGCTGAGCTGATCGACTTTCGAGTAAAACCTCCTGTTCAGAGACGTGTCTGAAACAAACGCGCCACATATGGAGCCATAAGTTTTGATTCTTTAATAAAAAATAGAGCTGCCAGTCACTTTTTAACCTGTTAAACACCCAGTTCCTCCCATATTTTTCCCCATTTTGTAGCATCAGTTTATTCCAGCTCTTCATCAAAGTGAGATCATGTTTACAGTGGGTGAAATACGCAAAGTCAAGACTCCATATTTCTTCTGCACCATTCAATCACATGGAAACATTGCATGTTTTTAATGGGGAGTACCTTTTATTTTTGTTTTTAGATGTTTAATTCTATTTAAAGTCCATGTTCACGATGGACACAGTACTCCAGGATTTAAAATAAAGTTCTGTGCGCTTCACAGAAGTTTGACCGACTGACCCAAAGTGTTTTCTTAAGCAGATTCTACACATCCAACCTGATGAATGAAGCCTGCTGACAGCACATCTGCTTGACTGTGACCATCATTTCTACACTTCTTCCACCCCCTGCTGTTCTGTGTGCCTGCGCACATCTGTACCTCTGCCTTTAGGTGTGACTTCTGTGACCAGGTCCTCCACTGTGACGTGCTCCAGGCCCTTTTCTTTGATCACATCTGGAAAAGAGTCAGTGACTTCAGAGATCCAGTTCCACTGAAGGACCGTTACGCACGCACGCACGCACGCACGCACACACACACACACACACACACACACACACACACACACACACACACACACACACACACACACACACACACACACACACACACACACACACACACACACACACACACACACACACACACACACCAATGCAGATACAATACCTTTGCAGTGTGCTTTCAGCTGATCCTTCCACCCACACTCCACCAGCTTTGCCCTGAGCAGTTCTTTCAACCTGCGGCCACACATTTAGCTCACATTATTTTAACGTCTGCTGCCAAATGCCGAGCCATTCATGAGCAAATCGCTGAGGAGAAAAGCCTGCTTACCGCTCCCGTTCCCCCATCTCTATCAGCTTCTGGTTTATTGCGGCTCTCATCTGCGAGTCTTTGCTCATGATCTGTCTGAAAACAAGCACAAACAACAGCAGCGTCGGTTTGGATTCAACGGCTTCAGGGGAAAGGTACGAAAAATGTTTTATTTTGCTAGCTATCAGGTAGACGTTACCTTTTGTCGAGATGGATCAGCTGGGGAACATACGGTCCCTTTACACAACCGTTCCGTGTAAAACGTTAAAACCTTAACGGTTCCACTTCAGCGCCGGTTAATTTGCCTAAAACTGACTGCGTCATCGCTAAAAAATTGACCAAATCAGGAACAGTGTCTTCACATGAATGATCTTTGCTAGCGTGACGAAAGAAGACACATTTATTGTAGCACACAAGACGTTTTCAGAGAAAATACAAAGAACTCAAACACCCATGAGCCCCCGGGCCAGTCGTGTCCTCTGTAAAATGGCTCCGTGGCGCCAAAACAGGAAACGTGTGTCTCACTCACTTCTCAAACATCAGCATCTCCCCTCTGACTAACTTGTGGATAAGTTAGTTATATTTTAAAGACATGGCTGCGTCGAATTATTCCTTAAAGGTCAACAGAGAGCTGCTGGACCCCAACTTTGAAAGTTACAGGTTGTCTCTGGACGCCATACCAACGTATAACGTAGAGCTGGATGCCGGTGAGAGAAACGAACTGACTGTACTGTACAGCTAGCAAGAGTGCTAGCTTAGCACTGATACCAGACTGATATATCACTTGTGTCACAGCTGTTAGCAAACATAACTAGCAAACTTACATGATGCTAATACTTGAAAACGCATTTTGTTTATGCTAGGTAATAATGTTGAAGCTACTCTAGCTGTAACCCAGTGGCTCAAGGTCCTCCACTTACACTTGAGAGGGGTCAGAGGGTCCCAAAGAAAATGAGAAATAGATGATCAGAAAAGCAGTGACACTGGTGATGATAACAGTTTACACATAATATGCAAGGATAGCTTCATTTATGCAGTTGTCTGTTGAATGCAGTGTTAGTTAGTGAAGATTTTACATTGTCCAAAATGAGGAAATGTCTCTTTGGCTTCACCACACAGCAGTAAAAACGACGCTAAGACACGGACAAAAAGCCAGATATGAAATGTATTTAGAAACAGAGCGACTGGTTGCAAGATTTAGCTTGTAAAAGAGGCATAAGGAGGCTATGCATTCAGTATTTTAACTGGAGTGACTTGCTGTACACAGTAGTGGTGGATTTTACTGGTTTATAATACCTCACTGAGAGTTATTAAAACACAGAAAATGGCAAAGTGAAAAAATCACAGTCAAACTGACTTTTGAAAAAAAAAAAAAAAAGTGGAGCTACCTTATTCTAACCTTTTGCTTGTTCGTCTCTCCTGCAGCTGTGGAGGAGGTTAAGCTGAAGGATACGCAGTACACGCTGGAGCACATGCGTGCTTTTGGCATGTACAATTACCTCCACTTAGATCCTTGGTATGAAGACAGCGTTTTGTTTGTGGACTGCAAAGGAAGGGTTCTCAGCCTCACCGTCACCCTGGTAAGCTTTAAAACCTTTGTGTTGTTTACATTTATCATTCCCTCGTTGTCAGCGTGTCTCTCCACTGATGTCTATGAGGCAAACGCCTGTGTGTTGTGATTGCGGTTGTGATTCTGATGTTGTGACGGTGGAAGTGTTGGTGGGCTTTAATGCATCTGACACACCAGTAGGTGGTGACCAAATACTTGTGTAACAGCACCACGATGCAGTTCTGGCAGGTGTCGTCAAGAGAAAATTACCATTGCAAATATTCCACAATATTAACATTTTAGAAGTTGCAATATTAATGTGATTCATTACAGTTTTACTAATTTGCTGTTGCTGCTGCTTAAGATGCATCGCAGACAGTCAGAGAGTCTCAGTGTTTGGGGAAAAGCACAACTTTTTAGTCTCTTTTTAGTCTCTCTCCCATCAAAGGATTCAGCACAGAAGATGAAGTCTTTAGATGAGCTCTTGTTTTCTATGGTGATTACTTAAAATACCCGATACCAACATGCTGAGACAAGCAGCAAAATCAGCCCAGTGACCTTTTCAAAGGAGACTTCTTTTATGTCGAAGGCGTCATTGATGGTAATTAGAGGTAATTGGTCTCACGTCTGTGTTTTATTATGTTCAAATGTCCTGAATGATGATCATCCGACTATAGTCCTGCGTGACTGTTTCTGCCTTTCAGCTGCTGCATTATTAAATGACTCTTTATGAAAATGCGTCGCTCAAATTCTAATTACAATCATCACCGTAATTATCGTCCCTGCCGAGCCTTTTTGCGTACATTCGCGGGGTTGGTGTCGCTCGGCACATTGTGCATAGGCGCCTCGCGCTCTGTTCGGGGCATTGACGACGTGGATGCTGGAGAAAATGATCTCAAAGGTGCATCGCGCATCAGTTAGCAATCTGATTCACAGTGTCACGCACCATGGCAACAACAGGGCAGCTGCTGCATGGTCCTTTTGAAAACCTGTTACTTCATTTATGACTAATTGATGCTCATGTGGTGGCGTATCAGTCTGTTACTAATCAGAGTCGTGAATCACATGTGACGCTGAGCCGCATGACAGTTGGTCACTTGGTCTCTCCTTGATGAGTGCGTGCTGTTTTCCTTCTCTTCAGGGTTTATGTCGACGGTATCTTCCTGCGGCCTTTTAACTTGAAAAACTTTATGGAAATTCTGCTTCTCTGTGTATTTCTGTATCAGATGTTGATCGCAGACTCTTCTTACGGGACTAGAGTGCCCCATTCAGTATGAAAGCAGTGACCTTTCTCTTCTTCTGTGGTTCAAAACCGTCTCGGAGTGTCTCTATTTGAGTCTCTCTGAGTCATGACTGGACTCCTTAAAGGATGTACATTGACAGTTTGCCAGCAGCAGGAACAGATTTATCGCCCGTTTCATTTTAATTCAGGAATCTTTAGCTCAGTTTTAGCTTAACTTACAATGAAGTAGAGACAAAATCCACTTTGTACAGTCCTGATGCTTCTCAGCCGCCTCAGTCGATTCATCTGTTAGTTGATTGACAGCTGTTTGGATTACTGATTAATCTTATGAGTCACTTTTCAAGCAAAAAAAGCCACTTTCTGTGATTCCAGCTTCTCAGTGTGAAGACCTGCTGTCGTAGACGTCAGGAAATTGAATTGGGTTTCGTTCCCATCCACCGACACGTTCACGTTTACTCCCTGCAGGTGTGAATGAATCAAGCGTAGCTCAGGCTGATGCACAAACGGCTGTCCGTCCGTCTGGGTGCAGTATTGACTTATGGGTCTGTTGTGTGGTTAATCCAGGACACCGCCCTGGGGAAGCCGAGAGAGGTCTACCGCATATCCGCGGACTCCAGCCAGTGTGAGGATCGTCTCTGCGCGTCCCTCAGCCTCACCTCAGCGACCTGGGCGGCTCTGTCCGACGGCGCCGGCCGACTGTTCCTTCTCCGCACCGGCAAGAGGGGAGACAGCTCCCACATGAAGTGGGAAGTAAGTGCAACAAGTAATGCACAAACACATTTTGCATCATTTAGACGTCTTTGATAGCATTTTAAAAAATACGTTAGAGTGCCGATTCTGACGTAATTCACCTGTCAGGTGCTGAAGTGACCTGATCCACATACTGACCCAGATTCTATAGTTTACTTGCAGCTAACATCTTTGATAGTGATTTTAGATGGTGTAGATATTCATTTCTCTACACATTTCTTGCACTTTTGTTTCAGATATTCACTCCGAAAACCTGGCGAAGGAGTCACTTTATCATCACACTCTCTAAAATATCTCATATTTGCAAGTTTTTCAAGCATTAAAGGAGTTACCACAGCGCACTCCTGCATCTGTTTGGACGTGAAGCCCACGTATCCTCCAGTTTTAATAACTTCATGTAACCTTACACACAACTACAACATTCATGAAAAAAGGCTCTGATATCAGTAGATATCCAAATTCACAGATGAGAATCATCTTCGGTGCACCTCTGAAGTTTATTAGTTTCAGTGTAATTATGTGGCTTTTTCCCAGTTTCTATTCAAGAGCGTGGTCTGTGAATCTGAGAGCATGACTCATTGATTTCACATTCTGCATTGCTCTCATCCCATCGCTCTCAAATCTGCTCAGATTTCCTCTGTTTCGGCTCAGCCTGTCTTACACGTCTGTGCGCTCGTCACGTCTTTGTGAAATAACCTGTCAGAATTCTCCAGCCAATAGAAAGCCAGCTTTAGTGCTGACCAGTGAAATGATCCCTGCCTTGCTGCACTTTTGCTTCACTTCTTAGAGCGTCCCTTGTGGGCGGTGACTCTCACCCACTCCTGCGAACGCTCCTGTGACGAGGCAGGGATCATTTTATTGGTCAATTTTGACGTTTGACGAGCGCTCAGCAGCGGCCTGAGTGCGAGGAGGAGGGCTGAAGCTGGAGCGCGGGAAATCTGTGCGAACAATATATCTGTCACAGAATGTGAGCGTGAAATCAATGAGTCCTGCTCTCACAATGAAAGACCACACTCTTGAAAGACGATAGGAAAAAAGCCCCGTCTGTAATCCAGCAGTCATTGTGAAGAAGGTTGGAGTGCAGTAACTAATCCTTGACCTTTTATGGAGCTCTGCTGGAGACTAAGTGAAAATGCAGCGACGCTGACGTGACACCTGGTCTCTGAAGTAACTCTCTGAGTGACGCTGTTAGTCAAACAGTTTCACAAAACGAAATACGTCACCATATGCTGCTTCTCATCTGCTTTTTGGGCTTGACAGCACTGTGTGAAGCATTTAAAGCTGATGCTTCCTGTAATGTCGGCCACCTGATCGTAGCTTTGTTCACCACTGTTGACTGAAAATAAGACCAAACCTGGGGGAGCTAAGTGATGTTTTTGTCCAAGGCCGGATGTCTCAGCAACTGGTGATATAATCGCTGAGTCATTGAATAACACAGTCGGAGTCTCAGAGGAGGTATTACTTGTTATTGAAAAGGTAATTAATAAAGACAGCCACCGTTTGTTAATGCCGGCGGTCACGTTTGCTGGAGTTGATGTTTGTTTCGTTTCTAAAAATCTTGTGAAATGGTTAAATCTGGATGTATTCTGATAAATCTTTCATCAACAAACTACGTGAAAAGACTGAAAGATGAAATCGGTTAAAGCACGTCGTTTGGCATGTTCTGTCGGCGTTCAGATGCTCCTGACGTGAGCCAAGCGATATGTGACAGTGATGAAGTTAATGATCACTCAGAAGCTTCTCAGGAAGCTCTCGCTCACTTGGCGTGAGATCTTGGATGGATTCTTGGGCAGATTGTGACGGTCTTTCGTCAGCGCTGCTCGGAGATGTAAGGCTGCATGTGTTTATTAATCACAATAATCTTTCAGTATGTTCCACTGCTGCGTGCACACGGCTGTACTGTATATTCCAATATGTTCGAAATGTAAAAACAGGAAATGGTTTGGAAGGATAGAACACCTCAGTCAGCCAAAGCATCGCACTGGGTGACATGTTCCTTCATTATAATGAGGACAGGCACTGTCTTATGAGACATCCCACACATGTGGAAACGTGCTGCTGCCAGAAACACTGACCAAATGTGTTTTAATCTGCATTGAAAGTTGTCCCCAAAACTAGTGCAAAACTGTGTTTCCCAGCTATTTCAGGAAGTCTTTATAAAAATGAAACTATACATTTTTGACCCATTTTTACAGATTTAAGTCAAGCCGTTGTTTTGGAGCTGAGTGCAGCAGAAAAACAGAATATCTTCAGCCCAGCCGTGTCTTTAACCTGCATGTACTCTGGATTCCTTCCCTATAAAAGTGGCTGAAGTGCTTTAGTGCTTGCATCTTATTGGCGTCAGGTATCAGACTTAACCAAACCAAGCAACCAAGAAAGAGTCTTGTTTAGAAATTCAAAGATTATATATCCTTTAAATGTGCTCTTGCATTATGAAATGTTAGCATTCAGGATAGAAACTAGTCAAAAAAAAAGAAAGCACTTTTTGAAGCTTCTGTGTTTAAAAACCTGTGTCAGCCTCTGGAAATGAGCTTGTAGTGGTGAAGGATGAAGGCTTTGATAGCAGACACGTCTTTGTGCACTTCATCCTGTTAACAAGCGTGCAGTTGGGATTAGCTACAAATGAGAGTTCACTCTCTGAACAAGCAAACTTGATAGAGGAAGGAAGTAGAAATATTTCAGAGAATACGTAAAAATCTGTGCACTGTACCACCTGTTAAACTGACTGTATTCTGTGCTCATAGCCGCTGTTCAGCGAAGACTTGAAGGAGCCTTTCACCATCCTCCACAGCGTCTCTCATGTCCAGGATGGAGTCCACGCCATGGAGGTCCTGCTGCTCCGCATCCAGAAAGACCCGCAGGAGACCAAAGGAAGCGGCTACTCGGTGTCCCTCGAGTGGGTCACCGTCGCCAGCACGGCAGGACATGGTGGGTGCCGCTCTGAGCTACTGCGACTTCGGTGACTGAGCGTGAAGGCAGATAAGACGAGCGTGCAGACGAACATCAGGGCTGCTGATTGGGCCAAAAATGATAACGATTATTTAACACACTCATTGGCTCCAGAAACATCACGCAGTTATTGATCTTTTAAATAGAACTTTTATCGGTGGACTTTAAATATAATTCAGCTGAAAAACAAACAAAATACATCTTACATGTTGCCAAGCAGATGACTGAGTGAACTAACTGATCAGTGCGTTGCCGAGTGGGACCTTCTGTTCTTCATGACTGAACCTGGAAAGGAAGGGGGTGCGCTGGATTTATAACACAAGACGAGAAAGCGAGAGCATCTTCACAAAACAGAATGCACGACGTCCTCGTTTTGTCTCGTTGGACGCCAGACTTTTAATTGAAAGTAAAATAAATAATAAGGTCTAAATTGGGATCTGGATTTCAAGCCTGTCATTTGACTTTCCTGTTCGTTTTTACAGTATTCATACTCGCTGATTACACCACACTAGGTAGTTAGTCATAGTCTGCCATTAGTGGAGTTTAGTTATTATGTCCCAGATGAGATTTGCATACTCTGAAGCAAACGCTGGCAGCAAGGATTTTCATTAAAGTTCTTGGCACTGGCTGAGAAAGAAAGGTTCCCCGATTCAATGATTGGAAAGCCAAAAAACCAGAAGCTGCCTTTGGAGAGCCCCTTCCTCATTTATTTGGCTTTAAAGATTCAGCCCTTTGATATCTGCCAGATGTAGAATGATCTTTTCTTTTTTATTTTAGCGTCTCAATGTTTGACTGAATCTACGTTTTGATAATGATCATCAGCTACGCCTGCTCTTCAGTTTTCAGCCAGTGTCAGGGAAGGGAATGGAGAGTGTCCCTAAAACACGATTTCATTAATATTTGCAAACGAAACATGCTTTAATCTGAGATTTTCATCAGTGACGCTCTGTGAATGTTTGATATTATATTAGCTTTGTTGGTCGAAGCCTGAAAATTTGTCTCGACGGCAACATTAAAAAATCCCATTCTCTCTTTGGGTGAGCTTCACATGGAAAACATTAATACTAGAAATATATCACTCACTATCTAAAATATGGACGTTACAGTCATACAGTGATACGTTGTTAATACCTCATGTTGGAAGATTTTTCCCCTTTTTTCCCTCAACAGCCATCTTTTAGTTTGATGAACTTCAGATGAGGAGAAGAAGTAGGAATCAGAAAATCACTTTAACTTGAAAGAAATGTAAAAATAACAAATTATTCCAATAGTTTAAGGACGGGATAACGTCCACCTGTGGTAAAAATTAATTAATTTATAAGTAAATGGACAAAAAAAACAGTGGCGGTTTTGATAATTGATTGATCATTAAATAATGATAAGGTATAAATAACCATTTGCTGGTTTGAGCCTCTTAAATCTTAAATGTAAAGTAGTTTTACTACAGTGTAAAGCAATGCAATGTTGTACTTCTTAATGGAGATTATCTGCTGTTATTATTAGCTGCTTATTGATTGACACCACCCTCATTTTCCGTTGGCGTGACTGGATGTTCCTCTGGGGAAGTAAAACCTCCTCCTTCCTCCTGATGGACTTGAACTCATCATGTGTCCTGTAAAACAACCCGAGCTGTCCCCGCAGCTCTAACATGAAACATGTTGCTGTTGTTGTAGTTCGTCTTGCTCTCTGTCAGAGTTTAATGGAAGACAAGATTACTCTGCACCTTTACAACCTGCAGGTCAGGAGAAGAAGTACGAGGTGAAGACGAGGAGGGTCCTCAGGGGGAAGACGGTGCCTCACTACGCGGCGGTGGAGCCGCGGGGGAGGGGGCTGATGGTGGCCTCGGAGAAACCGTTCGTCCTCACGCACGTGGACGGTCGTCCTGTGGAGCAGCCCGACCCAGAGCCGATGGAGGTGGAGAAGACAGGTGGGTCAGAGGTGCCGCTGAGCACTGTTATTATGGTGGTTAGCCACTGTGCTGCTTTACATCACACCTCCATCATCTGCAGCCGGCACGTAAAAGTCAGGCTAAAGTATTTTATGACGTGCGGTGAGAAGATGTCCACAGCAAGCTGAAGCCCTGACATGCTTCCTTTTCACACAGTCTCCTTGGAAACATAAATGCTTCACTTCCTTCACTAGCTAACGTTGTCTGGAGCCGGGCGGGCAGCACACGAACCCGCTGCCCCCCAGGTTTAATGAGAGCAGGCGGTAAAACCACAAGGTTGAGTGAAAAGAGGCCAAAAAGAGTCGCGTAGGTGCACTTTCCTCTAACATTACTGTTTGTTTTGAGTCATCTATTTATAAAAGCACTGATTAGCAGGTTGTTATGCACAGTGTATATCCAACGCTGATGTTTAGAAATAAAAACCTTTAATTAATATGGGCTGCTGCGTTATAGGAAAACATCAACAGGTATCGGCACACCTGCTTCCTGCGGGTGTCCGGGCACGTACTGGAGGATGTAAGTCTGTAGGTCTTTACTTCAGTGCCAGTTAATCTCAGACCGTGGCCTCTTTCCAGAGCGCAGAGCTGGTTTAGAAGACGTCAGAAGATTTGGCACAGTCTTGCTTTGGCATTGATCGTATTTATAGCGACAAAGTCTTTATTTCTTTTTTTCCTCGTTAAGATCACAGTCTGAAACTAGCCAGAGAGCGAAGCAGCCTGTCTGTAAAACTGTTGAAACAAAGTGAAACGCAAACATCATCTGGGCTCTGAGCTGCTGTCCTGCCTCGCTCCATCGAAGACGCAGCGTGGCATCACTCACTTCTCGCCATTTCTGTGATCAGACTCATTCCTGTTAAGATTCGTCATGTGTTTGTATGTGCTTGTGTTCAGTCCAGCAGCGTCCTCCGCTCATTACCTCTAAGAGGCGCAGACCGCTGGGTTGTAGTCATAGAAACGCCTGAACGGGCAGCAGAGCGGCGGCCTCTGTCAGATCTGCTCGTCTGTTTCTGTGTACAAGGATGCGTTTCCAGGCCCTTTATTACTGCTCGCACAGACCAGGCCGTGATCCTTCTTCCCTCGCCAGAAGTGATAAATTGAAGCGTCTGTGTAGTCCGTGAAGGAGTGAGAATCATGTTCAGGCCTGCAGCTGATAAATAGTCATTAATATATTTGCTTTATCTGTGATTAATCAGACGTCAAGGATAATTATAAATTGTTGTCTTGAAATTGACCAACAGTCAAAAACCCGAAGGTGTGAAAAGAAGCACTTTCTCACATTTTAGAGATGGAACAACAAATATTTGGATGCAACCTCGTTAAACAACAATGATTAAATTAGCAGCCATTTTAATTCTGATCAGCTGATGCAAAAGTTTGACATTTTGGGGGAAATGCGGTTATTCTTAGTGAGATTAAAATGAGAAAATTGATAGCACGCTCATGTTTGCACAACGGAAGGTAATGTCACAAGAAGCGTAGCGTAGCTTAGCTTAGCACAAAGACTTCATACAGTGGGAGACAGCTAGCCTTGGTAGAAAATGTCGTTTTTTTTATAGAATAAATGAAATGTCGTGTTAAATAGTGAGCTTTAGAGATGCTGGCAGGTGGATTTTGTTACCTTTTTTTTTATTACTTTTTTGGGCTTTTCTAGCCTTTTTATTATAGAGACAGCTGAAGGTATGACGGGAAATGGGGTAGAGAGAGAGGGGGGACGACATGCAGCAACTGAGCCACAGGTGGGAGTCGAACCTGCAGCCACTGCAGAGGACTAACAGCCTCAATACATGGGGCGCACACCCTCCCAGCTGAGCTATAGGGGCACCCCAAGGATTTTGTTTCCTTTTGACAGAACCAGGCCAGCTGTGACCCTGTTTCCAGTCTTTAAGCTAAGTTAAGCTAAGCTAAGCTAACCAAACCCGCTTGGCTGCAGCTTCGTATTTGATGTACAGACATGAGAGGGGTATTGATCTTTTTATTTAACTCTCTGTAAAAAACACAAAATAAGCCAAAATGTTGGCTAAATATTTCAGTTGTATTTCCAACCTGACATTTATTCAACTGAAAACAGCACAAAGACCTGACCTGATCAGCTTCATTGATTTTTGTAAATGTTTGCTTATTTTGAATCTGATGCAGCAACGTTTCACAGACTGAGAAAGATGTGGAACGCTCCAAAAACCACAGGTAAACAGGCTGATTGGTAACAGGTGAGAGTATCGTGATTGGGTATGAAAGAGGCGTCCTGGAAAGACTCAGTCATTCACAAGCTAGCATGGAGCGAGTTCACCACTTTGTGAACACATGATTGGATGAAGGAGATTGGTGCTTTGTAAAGTCAGTAAACACAGTTCATTTGCATTGATTGATTGAATTCTGTTTTTATTTGCATTTCACACAGCGTCAAACTTTTTGGGGGTTTCAAAGTCGTGAGATTTGTTTTAAAGTTAGTTTTTTATCTTTTGTCTTCATATGAACTAACTCGATCACCACATCAGAGGGAACTTCTCTTAAATTGTGTCTGAACTGAAGCAAATGTTCACGTCCAGCCATTTATTTTTCTTCCTTTTCCTGCTTTTCCACTCTGTTATCGTCACAACCTCTAAACAAGCAGACAAACAGACACCCTCTTTTAAAAAGATGTGAAAAACCTCAGGTGACCCAGACAGGGCAAGGTTTGTGTATGTGTGTGTGTGTGTGTGTGTGCGTGCACGTGTGTGTGTGTTGATGGTGCAGAAGCAGAATAATGGCAGCTTTTTAGCCAATCCTTTTATCAGCACTCTGCCTTTCTCCTCATAGAGAGGAGGAAGTGGATTAGATGTCAAGAGAGGGGTCATCATCAAACAGGCTCGTAAGCGATGAGAGAGGAAATGCAAAGGGGGGGCCGGAGAGATGAAGGTGACTTAATGGTGTGCAGATGGAGAAGAGGTGCAGATGCATGCTTGCATAAGCTGAAATGTATGTACTGTATAGATGGAGAAAGACTGTCTGAAAGATGATTTAGATCATTACAGGACACCAAGAAGGCTCCACTTATAGATAAATACATCCCAAAAGTAATAAGTGTGATTCCGGATAATTAATCATTTATGTAAGTGGTTATTTTTTTTAATTTTTGCTTCCCGTGAATGCAGGGTTGGCTTAAAATGCGTCAGTTCAGCAGTTCGGCCAACAGAGGAGCTCAGATGGAGAAGTAAGGGGAAGATTGGGGAATGAAATGGAAGATTTGGCAGCTCAGCGTCTCTCTCCTTCTCATTAGTTTCTCTGTTGACAACAAAAGGTGATTATGATCGTGTCTCGGTTCCTCACATGCCTGCCAGATATGGAGCAGATCTGTTGGTTTGGATCATCATAATTGGACCAATTTCAGCGCTCAGGCTTTGCCAGTAATCACAGAGTTTGGTTTACGACAGTCCTGGCACATAATTCTCTCTATAGGAGTGCTGTATATGAGAAAACTGACGCAGTGTTGTCTGTGTGTGTGAATCAGAGGATTCATCTCCAGGCAATCTTTGCCTTCTGTCTTATCTACATAGCCTCCATAGTTTGTTTTTTATGCCTGTGTGCTGCTGGAGGCATTATGTCTTCAGGTAGTCCATACGTCCTGTTCTAATGGACGCGATATCTCAGGAGCACCTCGAGGGAGTTTCTTAGGATTTTGCACATTCACTTGGATTCAAGGATGATGTGATTTTCCAACGATGGCTGTGAATGAGTCATAGCACCGTTAAGGTCCAAGACCTTGGTGAAAGTAATCTGAGAGCTCAGATCTCTTCAGATCCACAAACTTTTGCTGGTGCTCCGCTCCTTTTTCCCCCCTTTTACAAAAGAAAAATAATGCACTACTCTTGCTTTAAATTTTGAAGACGATGTTTCATCTTTAACTTTGACTTTTGGAGATCAGTCTATCTTCTACATCGTTCACAGCAACATAATTTATGACCAGCGGTGCCCAAATGACTCAATATATATATATATTTCTCAATTTAATTGGCCTCTCTCATCTCACCTGCGGGGCAGTTCAGGGACGTGAATCTGTAGCTGGTGCTAATCAAACGCTATACAGAAAATACTAAGCTGTATTTTTTTTTAATGAAGTTTGAACCGTTGAGTGATGAGGTCATCGTATTTCAATGCCTGGCAGCTACGTTACAGGAGGGAGGGAACCTTTCACCTGAGGCCAGAACTGAGAGAAAAGGGCCAAATGTAGCCTGGGAGAAAATAATGTGTGAATCTCTTTTCTGATCAGCATCGCATGAAAAGGACTTTGTTGATGAAAGAAGGATTTATTTTAGAAATATTTATCAGCGCACAACATCTGAGTCCTTCTTTGAAAGTGTGATTCAGGCTCAAGGCCGTGAAATCGCTTCCGATCAAACGTCTGATGGGATTGTTCGCTCCGTTTCTGAGCACGCTGTTTGCAGCCAGCCTCATTTTATCAAGCGTGCGTGGATTGTTGAGAAGTTAAAGACGGACACGAGTCCTGCTGTTCGTGCATTTTCCATTTCACACAGCGGCCCGCTGACTTCCGCTTCATTAAGAGTGCACATCTGCGGCAGTATTCAGGAGCCAGCTCGCTCTATGACGGCTTGTTTTATAGCGTATTGCGCACACACACACATACACACACTGTGTAGGTGTTGTTATTGACGACTAGAATAAGCGAGAGCCGATCGCAGAGTGCTAACAGGCCAGTCGAGGTGCTGAGTCAGAGGCAACAGAGACGTGGCTTCTTAACAGTGTGGGAAATGGTGAGAACAGATCTGTTCTGTGTTAAGAGGGAGCGGAAATGAGGCCTGTCGTGTTTGTGAAAAGCTCTTCAAAGAAAGCGGTTGAGTGCCGATTCCATGTTAGTTATAACTTTCACACCTCGAAAGCTCGATCTCAGGGAGAGCACACCTTCTGCAGCGCTGCACAATCTGACCTGAGAGGAAACGCATGCTGTTTATGTTAGTGATCGACAGTCATGGGATATACAGTATATATATATACGCCAGAAGAGCTGCAGGGCGTGAGAAAAGCCTTAACAGACCTTGGCAATATGAAGAAACCCTTTTAGAAAACCTTGAATCAGCACCTGGCTCGGATCCACACCAAAAGCAGCGAGTTCATTGGCCGATGACCTGACGTAGCACTAAATTTAATTGAAATTTGTTGACAAGGTTTTAAGGTATCGTTGATAAACACGACTGAAGCCTCTCAGATCCAAAGTGGTTTGTGGCTTTGAAAGGCCCTAAAGGGTCCAGTGCGAACATTATCAGTTACCGTGTGTTCATACAGAATGCAAAGCGAATTTTAGAGGCGGTGCGTTCAGAGTCAATGGAAAGATGCGGTTAGGCGCGATGAGTTGAAAGTGTTTCAGTTTGAGCAAAAACTCCAAAAACTCGCCTTATACATCTGATTAATAAACGAAAAGACGAGATGAGCTAACAGTTGGACTGTTGGCTGTTTTGGAGCGAATAAACATGTTGAATATTTAATGTTATTTTAGGGGTTTTCATGCCACAACATGATTTAACTGTGTTTTATGGACCTGAGTGTACTGAGTAGTTAATATTCAGTATGTAGAGTTTAGACCTAAGAATGGAAAATACTGATTTTTTTGGTATTTTGATGAATGCCTCCTCATTTTGACATTTGATGTTTAATTGCAAAGTGCTTTGTCTGCTTTCAGCAGAGAAGTTTCGGGGCTCTTTCTGCACAGCGCTGTAGGTTAAAATGTCAAATCGTGCAGGAGAATTGGCTTCACTGCGAGCTCGCTCCACGTAGTCCGCTCTCGCCCTATGATAATTCACTTTTTCTAACAGTCTCCCATCTGCATTATGACTGAATATTCAGCAGTAATTCCCTTTAATTCCTGCACTGTATTGGATGTTTTATGTATGACTCTGTAACAGCTGGCCCAGCACCGTCATTAACTTAAACTCGCCTGTTTGAATTCAGATCCCATTTACTTCTGGCAGCAGACGGCGGAGGACATCACGGTGTGTGTGCGCATGCCCGAGGGTGTCACCAAAGAGGAGGTGCGGTTCAGACTGACAGCAGACAGCATCAGCATCGGAGTTCAGGCTTTCCCTCCTTTACTGGAAGGCCAGCTGCACGCACCTGTAGACCCCGAGGCCAGCGCCTGGATCATCAAAAATGACAAAAGGTTCGCAAAGATGTTGTCTTTGAATTGTTATTTGAATGTTTTCAGGAGCGGAAACAGCTGGACGCAGGAAACCTCGTAGTTCAGTAGAGCCTCAAACCTTCAGACCGTTTCCATCTCTGCTCTTTGGTTCTCCTGTATATTCACTTTCTTTCCTAACCACACAGTGACAAAGCAAAAACGGGTTTTTGGAGTGCTTTGTGAATTTATTAAAAAAGGGGAATATGCCATTTACAGTAGTATTCAGACCCTTCACTTAGTGTTTGCTTAAAGCACCTTTGGCAGCAATGACAGCCTCAAGTCTTCTTGGAAATGATCCCAAAAGCTTGGCACATCCCTCTTGGCAGAATTGTTGGGAATATGACCTCATGGTTCAATCTCTGTTTCATCAGACCTATTTGAGAATGATGGAGGTCAGCGTGCTCTTGGGCACTTTCAATGCTGCAGAAATGTCCTTCTGTCCTCCTCCAGATCTCTGCCTTGACACGGTCCTGTCTCGCAGGTCTACAGGCACTTCTCTTCACCTCATGGCTTGACGTATATCATCAACCGTGAGACCGATGAATGTCCAATTATGTCCAATGAATTCAAAGAGGCACAGGTGGACTCAAGTTGTAGAACATCTCAAGGGCCGTTGATAGAAGTAGGATGCACCGGACCTTAATTGTGTCATAACAAAGGATCTGAATAATTATGTAAATGGGATATCTATTTTTGCTAAATTTGCAAAACACTCTAAAAACCTCTTTTTGCTTCATCGTTGTGGCTCTGTTGTGCAAATTGAAGAGGAAAAAAAAAATAATTGAATTGAGTCTGAAACCTAACAAAATGTGGAAAACTTGAAAGGGTCTGAAAACTTTCCACATGCACACGAAGCTCCGTATGAATCATTACCTCTGAGCGTTGACCTCGTGCAGCATCCATGCACCACTGCAGGAGCTTTAAGAGACCTGAGACACATTAGAGATATGTTAGATTACAGTGATTGCAGTGCTCTACAAAAGTACAAAAAACGTGTTTTCTACAGTCCCTCTGAAAGCCTCTTTCTTCAGGTGTTGTGGTTTTAGCTGTCATGGAAAATATTCTTCATCTACACGGTGAAATGGGCGAGTGTACAGGCAGGAAATGCAGGTCTTCAGCAGGTGTCAACGCAAGAAATGGAAAACGTTTCAATGTGGTGCAAAGAATTGAGTAGTAAGTCTCATGTATTCATTGCCTAGAAAAAAAGTACTCAGCTGCCTTTCAGGGATTAATATTTTCATGATTTCTTTTTTTTTCTCCATCGCTGAATCACAAGGTGTGTGGCTGGATTTCTTTTCGACACCGAGCAGCAGAACCCCTGTAAATTGCCACCTTATTGCGTGTCCCTGCAATGCTGGTCGCAGTGTCCTTACAGGGTCTCTCAAGGTAAATTGGTCTCAGGTAATGAGCCAGGCGCAGAAGAAGAAGCCTTATACATGAAATCAACAGCACCGAAAAGCGTCGCCTCACCTGGAATAGGGAGAATGTAGTGGGAAAGCAGATCCACACTCAGGCTGTTTTCAGCAGAGGAGAACTCTGGCCTGGACTGGGAATTCATTTGATCAAGGAGAACTTTATGAAACTCCTGAAACCAAGCGACATGTTCTCTGCAGAGGAGGCAGAGTCAGAAGGCTTGAGGTGTGGCCAGGACAGATTTCAGCTGGCGAAATGAACTCGCACGGTGTCACCAAAAGCAGGCAGGACAGGACTCCTTCAGCCACCAGTGCTTTTTTATTTTTTACTGTGAAAGCCTATGACACAACCTTTGACCCCTAAATTCACATCAGGCCAAATAATGGGACACCACTGTCTGGATGTAGGCTAGCTGCTAGCTGGTACATCAAAACGCTGACAGAAAGGCAAAAATAGCCAATGGTGAATACCAAACTGTGGACAGGTCGTCAAAGGCCAAGTCAGACGTTTGGTTGAAATTTGGTGTGATGACACGCTGTGAGGATCATGTTGTCAGTGGCTTTGCTTTGAGGAAAAAGTGCCATAAAGTATTAGTTTTGATGGTCACAAGCTAGGCACGTCTTCACTGAGGAAACGGGTCAGGACGGGTTCGGTTTTGACTTGGAGATAATTACAGTTAACTGGTTGATTCCGGTACTGAGCTTTGAGGTGCGGGCAGGTGCAAAGACAGGACCGCGCTCCCTGATGTACTCCAGGACCCGGTGACTTTACTTTGGACATAGCACATTTCTGACCACGTTGTTTTTCAGCCTGATTTTGACTTAGTCTTTAACATCTGCTTTCGTACCTGCACTGTAGCCGACTCGGGTGCGACTGTTGAACGCCGGCTTGACGTGGAGATGTTGTCGTGGTCGTGACGTCCACGGTGATTCAGTGTTGCAATCAATGAAACGGCAGAGGGGGCTGAATACATTTCATAAGCATTGGATCTATTAATCCAGTTTATGAGTTGAGTCATATCCGCCACTTGAAGACCTTTCTCCACGTCTGTATCAGCTCTCCATGTCTGCTTTCAGTTCTCCAGTACAAGTCCTCCAGTGCAACCAAAAACATGTTACATCGCCTCTTTATTCGTTCTGTGGTAATCCTTGAGTTTCAGGGTTTGTGTGTTTGTGTGTCTGAGGGACAGAGAATATGTCTGTCTGTCTGTCTGTCTGTCTGTCTGTCTGTCTGTCTGTCTGTCTGTCTGTCTGTCTGTCTGTCTGTCCTGTTGTGTGCAGAAAAATAAGGTTGTTCAGCTGAAGAGCTGAGAAATGAACATGAGGGTTCATTCTGCAAGTCTGCTTTATTTTTTATTTTGCTTTCTTTAAGCTTATCGCTGCTCATCTATCGAGATAAATTCTGCCGTCGTTTGGCGGGTGATACCTCCATACTGTGACAGAGCGCAGTATGCGTCCATGTGCCCCTTTAAGCTTTGAAAATCTCGAAAAATCACACCTTCATCCTCGGTATTAACTGTGTTTACTGATAGATTCACAAAAGGCATTATAATAGCCAAACACAATGTAAAAGAGATGTGTTGATAGTTTCCCTGAAGAATAAAAAAATGCATATTTTAGATTGAAATCTGGCTAAAGCAGGGTTAACTGTTGATTATTGTGTGTGTGTGTGTGTGTGCAGACTGCATCTGGATGGCCTTTTACAATGTAAATATTTACAAAAAAAAACACCTATTGTTTGTACTGAGCGTGTTTTCCACACCAATGGCTAATGCTCTTTACAGACAAACAGCTGAGCACCGTCCAGCTCTCCTCTGTCCACAACTGAATTAAGAAGCTGCCCTTTGTGTCTCTTTTTATATCTTCTCATTGTTCTCCAAATATGGACCTGCCGTGCAGCATCCAGCAGTATAAAAGGGCCTGAACGGTCCGGGCTTCTGAAGGCGCATGTTCGCACTCGTACTTTGAAGCTGCAACGTGTGCACAACATGTCACGTTGTTCACGTTCGCTGTTACTATGGCGAAAAAATTCTGATAATCAGAAGGAATCCAGCTTTTCCCCCCATAATAATCTACTGAATGCAACTGAAACCCAGAGAACATTACACTTGTTACAGTTTTCTCAGGATTCTGTGCGTCACGAAAAACAGCAAAAGCATGAAGTAAGAACATGTAATTGGGCTCCGACAGCCAGCTCCATGTTGGATCTGGTTACCAGCTGTCAAAATCCCATCCTGATACCAGTGAATCTCTACGTTGAACATTTCATCTGGCCTCGCTTGTTTTTGTTAGCAAAGAGCAATTTGGAAAACATTTAGGGAGCAGACTTCTCATTTTGAGCCGTGGCTAATGAATGCTGCTGTTGGTTGAAATGAGAAAGTCGCCGTCAGCTGTAGATAATTAAGTTTAATTTCACAATGATGAAAATGAAACTTCTGGCTGTTGTCCAACCGGATGAGCGCAGATTCCAGCTGAGAGAGATCATATGTGAGGGAGAGGAGCTCCACTCTAACACCACCGTGTGATCGGGAGTGTTTCCCGGCAATTTCAGGTGAAACTTTTCACTGAATGAATGTTAAACTTATAGCTGTGAATCATCAGTGGACATCTGACATCAATTGTTTGCATCAAGAATCTCATGAAATGTGAGGTTTAAAAGTAGGCAACAAATGTCTCGTCTGATCAGCATTCACAACCCTGATTCCAAAAAAAGTCTCTCTGAACCCTCAATCATGTGAACACATGATTGGATAAAGGAGATTGCTGCTTTGTAAAGTCAGAAAACACAGTTCATTTGCATTGATTGATTGAATTCTGTTTTATTTGCATTTCACACAGCGTCCAAACTTTTTTGGGGGTTTCAGAGTCGTGATATTTGTTTTAGATTTTTATCTTTTGTATTCGTATGAACTAACTCGATCACCACATCAGAAGGGACTTTTCTTAAATTGTGAAGCAAATGTTCACGTCCAGCCATTTATTTTTCTTCCTTTTCCTGCTTTTACACTCCGTTATAGTCACAGCCTCTAAACAAGCAGACAGACAGACACCTCTCAGCTGAGTTTAATACATGGAATACTTTGTTAAACTGTTGTCAGTAAACTCAGTTCATTTGCAAATGACCAAATTCAGTTTTTCTTTTTTTCTTACACAACATCCCAATTGGGGTTCGAGTTTTTTATAACTTTAATTTGTTGAAAGCTACACTTGACAAGGGTTCAGTTCTTGATTCAGATTGAGAAAAATGCGTTCAAACCCCAGCCTTAACCTGGACTGACATGTAGCCCAAGAAAGAGCCTCTCTCTGAAATCTCTTTATGCTCAGCTGAGACTGTGTTGGTTTGTGGTTTATATACCTGCAGAAACAGTTTGTTAGCAAGCAAGAAAATCAATTTATAGCACTTTAAAAGCAGACGTTTGGCTTTAGATGGAAAGGGAAGGAGGGAGATAGAAGAGACAGACGACAGCAGTGACATAGTGCAGTTAAATTACTTTGAAATCATTTTCAGGCTAAAAGCTGCAGTAAACTCGTGTAGTCTTGAATTACTTTCTTTCTGTTCTGATTCATGACCAGAATGTCACATCACATGCTTCTTATATTTTGCACGTGTGGTGCAGCAGAGTGCGGTGCAGCTCAAATAAAGCTGTGCTCTGAACCGAATGCACGTTACATTCAGAACATGAAAACACGATGAAGCACCAAGAGGCAGCAGCTCACTGCGCTCTCCTCTGTTAATGGAAAGCTGTGACTGAATATACTCAGAGCCTCGACTGACGTCCACTCAGGAGCCTGAGATTAAATTGCTCAGGGCAAAAACGCACGTATGCGAGGAAGAAAATGTTATTTTAATTTTATTCTAATTTATTCATATTTTCTCCCTTGAATTGCCATAATTTCGTGAAACGCTGAGAGTTGATGAATAGGCTCATGTGTGCCTGTATTGAATTCATTGTGCTGCCTCCAGTGAAACAGGCCTGACTGTATAGATTTCATGTGTAGAAAGACAGAACATCATTATGCAGACTCCACAGCTGCTGCCAGTGAAAAGCACATGACCTGAAATGCTGCTGCACATATTTATTGTCAGTAATTAACGGACGATTGTCAGAATTAGCCTTGTAGAAACGACTGATGGCTGCATTTATTAGAAATTACAGAACCACTTTTTCAGTGTTTGAACTTTTCAATTTCTGCAAGTTATGCAATTTTGCCTCATGATTATTTTCATTATCGGTAAATGTGCCATTATTATCATCATGCGTTTGGTCTTTAAAACACTTTAAAAGCTGTGACAAAATGCTCAAAATGTCTGTCAGCTCAAATGTCTCGTTCTATCCAAAACCCGAAAATATTTGATTAAAAGCTGCAGTTTGTGAGCCTAGAAATATTAAGTTTCAAACTCATCCATCCGTTGTCTATACCCGACTATCCCTTTTCGGGGTTGCAGGGGGGGCTGGAGCCTATCCCAGCTGTCAGTGGGCGAGAGGCGGGGTACACCCTGAGCCGGTCGCCAGTCGATTGCAGGGCAACACACAAGACAAACAACCATTCACACTCACACTCACACCTAAGGACAATCTTAGAGTCACCAACTAACCTAATGAGCATGTTTTTGGTCTGTGGGAGGAAGCCGGAGTGCCTGGAGAGAACCCACGCATGCACGGGAAGAACATGCAAACTTCACACAGAAAGGCCCCGTCCGACCCGGGGATCGAACCGGTGACCTTCTTGCTGTGAGGCACGTGCACTACCTGCTGCTCCACCGTGCCGCCCAGTTTCCAACTCATTTTATATATTTTAATATAGCATTTTAGTGAGAAATCAGGAGGTGTTCATCCGTCTGTAAAACCTAAACTACATCTGTGTGATATTGGCAGATAATGATGTTGCATTTATTGGACTCAACTTGAGTCCAGATGAACAAAACCTTATTGTACAGACATTTAGCTCATTTTTCGGCTCTTATGTCGGAGATGAAACACGCTACTTTTCCTCTTCCTTCATTCAATATGCAGCTCAACTTCAGACACTTCTCACTCGCCCCTGAGGAGCATAATTAGTGTCAAAACCAGATCGGCCACAGTCCTGTCTGCCTGAAAAACTCTTCACGCTCTCCTCTGACCTTTCTCATCAAACCTGCGTTTTAGCCCACTAGACTGCTCCTGATTGGATGTTTACTGCTTGATTGCATCATTCTCATTCTAAGTACACTGCTCAGTCAGACAAATCAGGCGCTCAGCCACTTTCTGAAATTGAGGAAGCAGAGCTTTTGGCTCTTGGCCGCTTGAAGCAGGATGCCAATTGTGACATATAAGAAATCAGTCAGCGAGCTGTCTGAGGCTGCATGTCTGCACGGCGCCTACTCGAGGTCATTTGATCATCAGCGTTTTGAATGACAAGGATCGTGTCTTTATGTTTGTGTGTCCTCAGCCTGGAGGTGACCCTGCAGAAGCGCGACGAGGGACCGATGTGGCCGGAGCTGGTGACCGGCGACAGGAGAGGGGAGTATGTGATGAGCGACGAGCAAGCCGCCCTCATCCAGGAGAGGCTGACGCACCTCACCTCTGAAGACCTGGTAGACTCCCTCTTTACATTATGCTCATAATTCAAGTAGTAAACGTTATGGATGGTCTCTTTTATCTGCGCCATCATTAAAACAGAAATCTTCCCTCCCACTCGTGAAAATGTCCAAAACTTTGCAGAGTCATCAGGAAGTTCAGGGCTGGTTTGTGCTCTCTCTTAATTAAAAAAAAAAACTGTTAATCGTGGCAGATTGTGGAGAGGATTTGTGTTTTTTCTGCGGAGAGAAAGACAAACGAAAAAGAGACATTTATTATGCAGGAAGTTTTCCCAGCTAATGACTACGTTTTGTTTGAAAGTTCCAATCATATTTTACTATTTATCAGAATATTATTTTATATCATTTATGATACAACTATGACATTTTGGGTAATGCTAGCACACAATAATTTCCAAATAATTTTCCTGGAAGTTTTGTGGAAAGAACTTTGTAATTTAGTACAAATTAAAGGGAAAATAGGAATGTCCTTCAATGAACAGAGCCCAAATAAATATTTTGAATTATTATGGAATCTGTACTCTTAGTTAATGTTGAGTTTTCTGCTTCTTTTTTTAGCCATATTTGACATTTTTGCATCTTCAGCTGATCTGCAGTGTAACAACGAATACACTCTCTAGGTTAATTAAGACATGTACCACATGAATAATATCATTTTCCCTTTAATCAATCAGCGGCATGTGTTTCATAATATTCCTCAAACATACAGTCAGACTTCGTCGAGGCACAGCTTTGGCTAGGCTTTGCTTTCTCTGGAGGTTTTCTCATGACCTGAAATGCGTTTGTGGCTCTTAGCATCCGTCCCTCCTCTGAGGCCTCTCGTCTCTGCCCTGTCCCTCTCCAGCTGCTCTGAGGCCTCCTCTTCCTGACGTCTTGCACACATCATGGCACTCGGCCGTTCTCGGTCTCATGTTCAGCATCGGCAGCATTTTTAGCCACTTCCTCTCTCGGGCTAATACTTCATTCGTATCATCTGGGTCCACTCGAAGCCCTCGGTGCAAGCCAAGCCTTTTACATGTCAATAGATGCAAAACAAGTGTAACCATAGCCTTTCTTGTCTTCCCGTTCCCCGTTTTTAATCCAGAACGGAAACCCTGACAAGGACAAGCCCCCTTGTAACTCTCAGGAGCTGGAGGACTGTGATGGGTTCCCAGAAGACAGCTTCAGCCTCACACATTTTGACGGAGAATCACTCAAGCCCACTCAGGTGGTGAGTAACACCTCTCTCCTTCACGACTAAACACTTTGATTCGCCAATCCATCAAGCCTGAGCCCTTATACGTAACATTTTCAGTCATTTCTGTCTGCTCCTGCCATCCCTCATTCCCCTCAAGGACGTTGTTGGCTACCTGATGCTCGCCGCCTTTATAAGAGCACGTTTTTAAGTCAGCCCTGCCCCCAGTGAGCAAGCCGGCGCCAGCCGTGCACTTTTATCAAGCCACTTGACCAGAGAGCTCCACAAAGAGGGAACAGGCACACCCACTTCACTTCCATCACCTCGTGACTCCAATAGTAAGAAGCTGAATCATTGTAGCCGACATCTATTTTTATAAACGCCCACTCTGAGAACGTATTTGTGAGGGTAAATACTTGGCAGGGGCGTCGAGTGGTTCGAAAGATTGAACTGTAATCGAGAAGGCCCAGGTTCCCTTCAGCAGTGTTCAACGCGGCTGTGATGCAGCACAGTGGCCGCGGGACTCCTTTTTCATGTGCAGATGCTTGTGTTTCACCCTATAGGCTCTTCGCCTTTGTATATGGAAAGAGTGGACTTGTTGACTTGTGTCCAAATGCTCTGTATCAAAGGACTCATTACCAGCTTGTTGAAATGGATGTTTTCCTGCTGCATTGCGATCAAAGACTCTGCTGGACTCCATTTCAGCTGCAGTTAGCTTCCTCAGCAAAAGGTCATATGCTCTTGTTGGCATTTTCAGTTGAGTTTACAGTCTATCCCCAACTTGAACAAACATTAATGACTATATTTACTTTACGTCTTCAACGGGAGTCTACGGGAGCACTAGCAGCTGTTCTGAGGCACAGCAGTGCTTCGAGCTAAATGCTAAAGTCAGCATGCTAACATGCTCAAAATGACAAGGCTAACTAGGTGATCATATTCACCATTGTACCACAGCATGTTAGCATTTTAGCATTTGCTAATCAACGCCAAACACAGCTGAAGTTTAGGTCTGATAAGACTTCTTAGGTCACCAAGGGGAAGAGCTCTTGACCACCCACAGGGGAACGTGAGTGTCTGTACCAAACATCTTGCCAATCCATCCAATAGTTGATGAGATGTTGCACTCAAAACCACAAATGTGAACATTGTGGTGGAGCTAGGTGAAAAGTCAGGGGATCACCAAACTTAGCAGGATACACATTTTGGACACAATGGAAATCTGAACCAAAAGTTCATTTCAATCCATTTAATAGTTGTTGAGATATTTCAATCTGGATTTAAGTGCTGGACTGACTTTCCTGCTGCTAGCACGCCTAAAAAAAACACACAACACCTGAAGAAAAACACAGAAAATAAAAGAAAGCTGACATCTCCTGGTCTTTTCCACTATTAAACGATGGATATGCAAGCTTCCTCCTTCTGTTGTCCTTGTTTTACTCGGTGAGTTAATAAGACACATTAGTTTTTACAGCAGTAACCTTCATGAAGCTGTGGTGTGAAGAACATTAGATCTGGAATGCTGCACAGTGAAGTCTTGGCCTTGTGTTACTTGTCTCAAGTGTCGGGAGGTTTTTGCTCAAAAACAGCAATTATTGGCCATAAATCCATCTAGAAGAGACATGTGAGGGAAAAGCAACACCTGCCACGCACATCCCTCTCTGGGCATCATTTACTCGAAGGGGAGAAACACACATCACATGCTGCAGGTCAAGGTGAGGGTTAGAAAACAGTTCAGAAGGAAATGTGGATTTTTTTAACAGTTGCTTAGAGTTAAAATGATGCTTTTCTCTTATTTTTATTTACAAGGTGACGTGTAGGCTTTCATAATCATGGCATAAAATGTTAAATCAAAATACTCTGTGACGCAGAAGCAGCTGTAACAACCCTACGTCTGTGTTTTGGAAATACAAAATAATGAGCATAAGTGAATGCTTTTCTATCCCCAAAGCAGATATGTGGCAGTTTGCAAAAGCTCTATTCATTCATGGACATTAGTGTCTGTCCATCCGATGCTCCTCTCTCGCCTCCTCTGTTTCACTCGCACAGAATCATTTTCATAAAAACTCCTGCAACAGTCAAAAATAAAGCCTTTCATTGTGTAATGAAAGGCTAATAATGAGTATTGAATCTAAGGTGCGGTGTTTCTGCCCGGGCTGTGATGAAGAGCTCGATGTGAATACGAGCCCTTTCATGTTTCTCCCTCCATTTACTCTGCAAACAGTGCAGCCAGGCAAGCTGCTGCCCTTAAGTAAGGCGGATCGCAATCGTACCTGTACCATCAGCCTTTTGAAGGACAGTTGCCGCTGTTTGTTCCACATGTGTGTGAACATGTGAGTGTGTACAGGTGTGTGCATGTGTGTGTGTGTGCCTGTGTTTATCTGTATGTCATCCAGGAAGCCTTACCTTTCAATTCTTCCCCTCCCACCTGCATTGTATCCGCCGTAATGCTCCAGTCGCTTGCCTGCCCACTAGGACACATGCTGACCTTTTGTATAAAACCTTTCAGCTTGAAATTGTGGCACCTCCTATTAATTTGGCTCCTCCGTCGATGTGCTTCTCTTTGGTTCCGATCCCAGTTGAAAAGACGAAGAATGGTTTTTATGCTTGTTCCCCAGAGGGAGGCTGTGAGTCATAGCCACTGGCCATATCTGCAACACCTGGTACAATGGACTGTATCTGTACATCTGTTAACTGTATTTACTGCAGCCTTTGGCTATCAAAGCTTTCTCTTACAAAGGGGATTTAGGAGTCATACAATTCCCTATGGTTAATGATAGCACCCTTGAAAATCAAACAGTGATCGCAGATATTACAACAAAGTTTGGGACTTTGTGTGAAAACTCTTGATATTCCCCTCAGCTTCAGCTGTAACTGTATGTTTAGTGCTAAAACGCTAACATGTTAGCATGATAGCGTGGTAAACTAAGACGGCGAACGCGTTAAACATACTGTGCGTGCCTCACATCAACATGTTCGTATTGTCATTGTGTGCGTTAGCATGCTAACGTTAGCATTTAGCTCAAACCATTCGCTATTGTTCATCAGCTTGTGGATGGTTTACCAGGGAATTTGGAACAGATGCTCATGCTATAATGCTAACATGCTAAAGTACAATGGTGAACACGATGATGATGATGATGATAATGATAACATCTAAAAAACACCTTGGCCATTCATCGTTTGGCCTTGTCATTGTGAGCGTGTTAGCATGCTGACTTTAGCGTTTAGCTCAAAACACTGCTGTCTGTCAGTGCAGCCTCACAGAGGTGCTGTCATGGCTGCAGACTGTTGAGATATTCAAAGCTAAAATCAGTCCACCTTGTTCCCCTCTTTGGAGGAGAAAGTCACAGTTATTATGACACAATGTTTGAACTTTGTGTGGAAGCCCACTCTTTGAATCAGCCTGAGTGATGGTGTGAAACGGGTCTCTTTCATGGTGCTGGCACTCTCAACCAGGACAGGTGTGACTCCACCAGCAGTTAATGTTGCACAGACAGCATCTCTGAACACACTGAGTAAAATGCCCAATGATGTCTTGTGTCTTCCCGTTTGATTCAAGGGAGTGACACTAATTAAACGTGATATTCCAGAGAATGGCACATGAAGGGAAGCTGAACTTACTACCAGATATTAATGATCACAAGCCAGACTGATTGATATCGTCTCTGACTGTGGTTTGATTCAACTCCTGTCTTTGCCGTGGATTTAAAAGACAAAGTTCAACGTCTCGGACAGGAGCGAGTCTAAAAAAACAAAGATTTGTCACCTCGCTGCAGCAGCAGGAAGGAGCATGATGGAAGCGCTGATGATGATGACAGAGAGTTGGCATTTGAGCTGTTATTGCAGGCATCTGCTCTCTGTGTACAGATGCGTTTGCTTTTTAATGCCAACCTCTCGCTTCCTGTGCTCCATCTACAAAGCCTGTAAACCCTTTGATTAAAAAGTAAAGAGTATTCACTACAAAGCAAAGAACAACTTCAGAGCAACAGATTCAAATTGTAGTGCTTCATATTGTAAAACTTTTCAATGCAAGATTCAACTTATTGTTGTTTCCAAAGCTCAGGATCGTGTTATAGTTCATAGTATATTCTGTATTTAGACGATGTCTATAGTGTCACTCAAAGGAAATAGTTGATGTGATTTTAGTATTTTCAGCTGTGTTATCAGGTACGGTGTTGTGCTCACTGGCAGCTGTTTCCCTGGTTGGAAAAATAACCAAACCAATCACAACTTTGTGGGCAGGATTAAGAATGGGCAGCTCATCGTCCTTCGCCAGAACCAGAAAAACAGGCACAGAAATGGCGAGAAGCAGCGCTGAGATCGACCCAACTGTTGTAAGCAGCCATTTAACGAGCCTGTGTTAAAGCAACGCTGGCGCTGGTGAGAAATGAAATACCATCCAGGAAGTTGTAGTGACAGATTAACGTGTTTGAAGGGTTACACGCCAAAACACTGCGCAGGTTTCTAAAACTCTGAGTTATCGCTGTTGTAAATATTGCATCTTTCATTATGATGATTGCGAGGTAAACGGTGAAATGAAACATTTATGTTACAAAGTAATCCACCAGAAACATGAGCTTGCATCTGATTGGTCAGCATGGCTGTGTTGTGTTGCTGCAGAAGTTAAAAAAGCCTGGATCAACATTTTGTTAAAGCACATAAAACGTGATTCTTTCATTAACTGCAGAGTAACTCTACAGAAATATAGCTGCAGTACACTGAAGCGAACTCTGTGTAAAGCCGCCATAAAGGATCTAAATGATGCCATGTCCATCCCCTTTCTGCTAACAGTCCTGCAGCTTCCACAGCCTGAGCTCAGCTTAGCTTTTATCTTTTTTATCCCTCTGGTTTGAATAGCATATCTCTGTTTCACAGGTAACATAGGAATTAGCAGGAATTAAGATTCTGGATTCAAGATGTTAATCCGACGCTTTGTTCTGCTGCTGGCAGCTAAATCTTCGACAATGGCTTTGTAAAGAAACTGAAGCAGAATAGACATTTCTGTCGTGTTTTATCTTGTTGCTTCAGCTCTGATAAACTTTTATGGAGGTTTTGACTCTCTGATTGACCTGTTTTGGAAGTTTTGCAGTACATTTCTGACAGAAAACGCAGGCCTGTTGGAAAAGATGTGCTGTAAAATATTAAGATAAAAGATTTTTCCTTTTTAGTATGTCACCATTAACAAGCCACATCAGAGGACATGGTTTGACTTTCAAAGACTCAGGCCAGCATAGGCTCATCACTATATTACACATATAATAACAATGCTGAAGTGTGTTTGAGAATCTAGTGTTCCTCTCCTGGGTAATGTGATTCTTAGGAAAAGTGACAGAGTCGAGTTTTCTGTTAAAAATAATTAGCTTCCAGTTGCCAAATATCAAACAATAACCCTGATACCCGAGTAAATAGCCACTCCCACCCAGCATCTGTGAGTAAGAGCTGAGAATATTAACACGTCTCAGGTGTCAGATGCTGACAGAGATTTTATGAAAACTTATCCAGTTTTGTTTCTTTTCTTTGCAAAGGGTTTGTCGGGTTATTAATCCACATTTTTGTGCGGGTGCTTCTTTCTTTCAGTGCATCAGTTAGAAAACAGTGTTGGATAATAGTTGTAGTTGTTGGCACTTTTTAAGGCCCACAGACGTCACCAGACACCATAGAATTAAAGGGGATTTGTAATGGATAAGCTCAAGATCCCCTCTGATGTTCATTGAAACTACTCTCTACAACCAGGATAGACTGATTACTTCCACTGGTCCATAGAATGTCAGCAAATAACAAAAAATGCTCATTTCAAGTCTCCAGAGCCGATGTGAAGACTTGTGATGTCTCGCTTTGTCCAGCCAACAGTCCAAAACACAAAGGTTCACTGGAATCAAGACACGTCAATATCACGATAACTTCTGTTTCATTAGAAAATGCACTTCATCGCTTTCATGATATCCCTGCAGAGTCTGGACAGACATCAATTTAAACATAGATGCACCTTGACTGACTGGTGGCTGCAGACAGCCATGGGGCGGTAATTCCAGTTTTCCATGTTTTTGTTTGTTTTCATTGTTCACAATTCATGACCCGGTCACTCACTGCTGTCCTTGTCAGTCAAATCAAACACTAAAGCGTGAGCCAACATCTGCCATGTGCTCAAAGTCAAACATAAGTGGCAAGAAAATGAGTTTTAGAGTGGAGGAGTGATGGCTCGCTTAAAGGCTTGTCATTGTGTGCAGCCACCAACATACGTACTGATTTATGCCGGATTTTCAATGCCTGTCAAGTGTGTATTGAGATGGGGAGGACAGCGCTGCCTGACAGCCTCGCAGACATGCTGGCAGCTGGATTCGTGGGATGTGTGTTGACTCCGAGTGAAGGATCGGTGTGAGCAGTCAGATGTCGAGGAGCGATTACAACGCAGCGACGGTTATTTTCTTTCCAAAACAAACGGAGTGAGACTAGAATAGCACCGAACTGCGCACATGCAATTATGTCGAGTGCATTCATCGAGGGAAGCCAGTGTTGGGCAAATATGTTGACTTTTATGGCTGTTATCACATACATTACAGCTCTTTACACACAGTGGCCATGATGGAGATCAGACACATGCTGTAGTCTTAATCTCAGCATTTAATGATGTCGGCAACCATGTGGGAAGAAACATGTAGGGAAAACCTGCAGATGTGTTTTAACGAGTTTCAATCAATCAGGGAATCATGGAAAGAGGGAAGGAAGGTAGCAAGGAAAGAAGGAAAAAAACAACAGAAAAAGGGAAAGAAAGAAAAAAGGAAAGAAAGCTGGAAGGAAGGAAAGGAGGAAGGTGGTACAGTAGGTTAGAGAGAAAGGAGGTAGTGAGGAAACTATAAGAAGGGAAGGAAGTGAGACAGTATGTAAAGAAAGACCGAAAGTAAGGAAGAAAAGGAGATGGTATTGACAGAAGTAAAGACAACAGGAAGGTAGTAAGAAAGGAAGGAAAGAAGGAAAGTAGTAAGGAAATGAGGAAAGAAAGGATAGACACACTCCTTCAGTAATTTACCTTTCAGAAAGTTTCTCGAGTCCTCGTGAGGGCTGATTCTGTCTTAACTGAGTGAATTTTCTCTCTTGTTTTGATGATGTCCTCCTCTGATCGATATGTTCATTGATCACTGGTTTTGAGGCTTATTTTTCAATCACGTATTAATCAACCTGATAAACTCTGGGTGAGATTCAAGAATGATGGGAGAAGTGCTGTAATCCTAACGTCGTGTTTACCTGCTTCACACGGTGGAGGGGCTGCACAGGAAGTCACCTCCAGTCTGACTGGAAAGGTACAGGCTTTGTCCTCGGGGCACTTTAAGTGTCCATCACTGTCCACAATCTGCTCCGGATCACAGGGGGACACGCCTGGAAAGTACTTGTTAATTACACAGTGAAATATGGCGTGTGACAGAATTAAAAATGAACCGACTTTAATTCACACCTACACCTTTCCCTCCGGCCCGCCTCTCTCCAGGTGAATCTGGGCAGCCATCAGTACCTGTTCACAGTGGACGTGAACCCGTCTGACATGCCGTGCCTCTGCCTCAGACACGATGTGGACGCTCTGGTGTGGCAGCCTCGTCCCGACCAGCCCAGTAACATGTGGGAGCACATCGCCACGTTCAACGCCTTGGGTAAGCGCTTTGTCTCATTACAACAGCACCTCCCAAAAACCTACAGAGATACATGTTGAAGAATTAGGTGGAGGAATATGAAGTAAATGTACTCAAGTGCTGCACTTCATAATCCAACATTATATACAAGTACAGCTGCAACGAACAGTCGATTGATAAATTAGCCGCATAAGAGAAAATTAATTCAAAAAAATAATTTTTGTGCAAAAACATGGTTCAGGCTTTTCACATGTGAGATGTTCCTCAGAATTATTTTAGTGTATTTGTAACACAAATGATACAGCTTTTACAAACCAAACAAAAAGTCAGTGAACAAAGTAATCAGCATGCATGAAAATAACCTAATTATATACTTAAATGTTCTGCATTTAGTACTTTTAATACCTGAGTAATATTTTCAATGCAGGACTTAACTGTATAGTATTAGTACTTTTACCTAAGGAAAGCATCCGAATACTAATACCTCTCGTATTAAGCATAATTTTTCTCTCATTGGTGAGACATCAGGACATCACTGAGTCTTTGTGTAGTAGTGCTGTAATTAAGCCGTGAGTCACATCATTTCTGTTAAGGTCATTCTTTGTGTACTAATGCCGACATTAGAAGTAATTTTCACCATAACACACTGCACGCGCCCTAAGATCTAACACACACGTTGAATGCACTTTGTACCTCGTAAAACACTTGAAAAACCTTCGTTTGCATCTGTGTTTGCATCCATTTGCAGTCAGGAGTCTGAGTCGAGAAGCAGTCATTAGATTTTATGATAAATTCTAGCATGCACCTACGATAATGGATGTCTGTGGTATAAGAAAGCAAATTTAAGCCTGCAGGGTAACTCTTTGCCACCTGTATTCTGCAAATACCCACCCCTGCTTTACCTATGGTTGGGTTAACTAGCCCCCTAACCCTAACAATAAACACTAGCCAATCAGAGGCGGAGTAGGGCGGGTCTTCACTGAAAGCGGTGGGAAAAACAATGAAGCTCTGCAGCCTACTCTGTCTCTCCTGTTACTCCAGCATTCAGCTCCGTTCAGCCTCACTGCCACTGTGCCAGCATGACAACATCACCACAGACACCAGATTTAAACATCCAGTAAAATACAGATTTACCTGCTGGTGATTGGCTTAATCTGTGTTTCTGGCTTTCTCCTACTGCCACCTCCACTCTAACACTCCACAGCTCCACCTCATAAGCTGAACAGCACCACAGTGAAATATTTAATTCCTCCACAGCTTCCTCTGCTGCACACCAGTGCGCCTTGGCCTTCAGCAGCAAATGAAGCCAGTCGGGCTGTATTTTCTTTGACACTCCCATGAAAATGTTACTCATCGCTGCCCCTGGTGGCCAGAAACTCCACAGGGTCCCTTTAAGATGTGTGAAATGTTAAATCAGTCACAGTCAGTGGGAGATGTTTGAAGGTCCAAGCAGCACTCTCAGCAGAGGCCCATCTTAATTTCCATTTTTGACGAATCATGACAACTCGAGTTGAATTATTCATTCTTACAGCAATTAACTTTGTTTACATCCGCTGTCATGCTGCTGCTGTGCCTGCGGCGCTGCAGTGGATGGATGACACAACGTTTTAAATGGCTGCAATAAAACTGCAGTTAATGACGAGAGGGATTTTACTGACACTGCTCGTATCCCACAGGGACGCAAAAAGAAATGCACGGAGAGTGTTTGAAAACAGGCTCGTGAACGGATATCCCTTCATGAACTGTTCGTAGAGGTCTGGATCATAAAACGCAGGCTGAGAACTGGATTATGCCTCTCAGCTCAGATTTGACACTGTCATTTTACTGCAAATCTCAAATCAATGACGCAATATTTATTTCAATTTCCCCCTTAGACAGCGACGGCATCGCCATTTTTTCTTAACATCGCAGAGTTTCGCCAGTCTGCTCATCTCTGTTTGGGATACATTGACCAGTCTGAGAATGCAGACTGGTGATATTTTCAGGTGCAAATCAGAAGAAAATGAGCTTTCATTTGAGCATTCGAGTGAAGCTTGTTGGTGCGATCGAGAGGACTGTGTCATTAGTAGAGTCTATCAAAGCAGATTTAGCTTTCAGTGCACACTCCGTCTTATTTTACATTCATTTTTTTATCAGTTTTTATGTCCATGTTGCTGAATGCTGCACCGTTGAAACAAACATTTGATTTGTGTGAAGTGAAACGTGTTTTTGGAGGGATGAAATACGTAACGCTTGTGCGGTCGAGGCTCTACGAGGCGACATTGTCTAGTAAAACTAATCTTATTAGTCTTAATGACTGAAGAGAAGCGTCCCTTCTCGAAGCGCCCAGCTATCAGATGGGAAATCTCAGCACGCAGGAAGTGACTAATCAGATTGTAAGAGTGAAGGATAATGTGTTTCCAGCAGCGATGGAGACCACACAAAAGTCTTTTTGTCCTCTCTCGTGTCGTCATCTTTGGAAGTGACCTTCCGCGTTAGCAGACGGGAGCGTGCCGTGTGCAGCTTAATGCACACTATTTATAATCTTCGAATGTCTCTTGGCCGCTCCGAACACGAGGAACGGAACAAAAGCCTGAAAAGCTCTCTCAGTGATGAAGGTCTGTTGTTGTTTTTTTAAGTGGCATCACCAGATTTCTTGTTTTGTCCGTTCAGTCAAAGATATTTAGTTTAGACGGATATAAAGCAGAAAAATCCTCACATTTGAGCAGAACCAGCAGTGTTTGGAATTTTACCTTCGCTGACGACTCAAATCATTAATCCATTCACTCAATTCACGTGTTACATCTATAGAGCCCGCAGGATATGTGAATATCAGACCGCTGCTGCCTCTTTCACTGGATCATGAACTGCATGCGTTCCTTCTGTATTTAAATCTGAAATCATGAATCCGTGAGCTCTGATCAAAGTCTGAAATGTGCTGCTGATCTTAAACGTACCTGTTCCTTTTTTTTTCTTTTTTTTTTTTTTTTGTACTTCATTTTTATAAAAGGAACATAGACAACATACAGAAGAGCATAGAACAAACATTTGGTCACCTAAACATTCATTCAGACATTATACTGATGGAGTTACAAATACATGATGGCTCGATGAGCATCTCTTGTGAACATGTACACAATCCATTTTTCCCAATAGTGCAAATATTTATCAGTCTGTAGATTTAACGAGGAGGTCATCCTTTCCATATTTTGAATATTGGTCACAATATTGATCCAGTCTGACTCTGCTGGAGGTGTGGGCTGTAACCAGCTCCGAGTTATGGTTTTCTTACTGGCTGCTAATAAAATTTTCAAAAGACATTTGTCTCGTCCCGGTATATGGGGTGCAATATTCCCCAAGTAGATTGTGGAGAAAGAGCTGTTGATTTCATCACCAAAAATATTTTGTATTACTCGTGTGATCTTTTGCCAATATGGCTGAATAGCTGGGCAGCTCCAAAATATGTGAAAATGGTCTGCTGTACCTGTTCCTTTTTGAGGGGTGTGGCTACCTGGGCAGCTTTTCAGTACTTCAGATCTTCTCCTCTCTGCACTGAAGATGAGAGAAAGTGTCCTGTATCGCGGTGTCTCCTCTGCTTTTACGTACTGCAATTCAAAGCTTCACAGTGTTGATTAGAGCAGCACACATGGCTCAGCCAGTCCACTCTGAAGCTTTCAGACACCTGACGCCTGCTGACCTAAAGGTTTACAGAGCACCAGCACCTCTCCTGGCAATCCCTAAAAACTCATCTCTTTTCATCAAAGGCTTTTTTTCTTGAAAAAAATCCCTTCATGCCTTAAAGTGGCTTTGCCTTCATTTCGTATGAGCGGGTCTATGAATATGCAAATATCTCCATCCACCCGTCCGCAGATCGCCTGCAGCCCGAGCAAACCTCCTCACCTTCGCCTCTGCTCATCACACACACAAATCTCTGCTGGTTGTCTGCTTTGCTAGCTGCCCAACACCACATGATGGCTAGTAATAAAGGAGTAATTCATGTTTCAGAAGACGACGAAGAAGATGAAGAAGAGCCAACTGTACAGGGTTGCCTCCACGTCGATGTATCAGAATATTAATGTATTTTCTGTCAGCAGGATGTAACATGAGCCGTCGACTTCACGCTATCAAGCAGCTAATAATGTGTTGCTAACGTTGGGTAAACTTGGTCCTGATCACCAGCTCTGACCAGTTAGCTATGGCAGGCCACATTCCTCTAATTTGACGGGATTGGCTCTTTAAGCATGTGACAGGTTTGCGAGCTTGTCATTGGTCTGTGAACGATCAGCTGAGGTGCTGACTTCTTATTTCGCTCCTTGTTTGTCTTGCATCATATTAAAAACATCCCATGTACGTAAGAAGGTAAAACCCTGATTGGAGTTTCGTTGGAGGTCTTTAAGGTGTCTCTGGGAGGGGCCTGACTGCTCGAGGTGATCTGCATAACGTCTTCCTCTCTGCAGGTCTCTGATCTTAACAATCTGTCTTCACAGGTTACGTCCAGGCGTCCAAACGGGACAAAAAGTTTGCAACCTGCGCTCCAAACTTCTCCTACGCTTCGCTGTGCGAGTGTCTCCGCCGCTCATTCATCTACCGTCAGCCGTCGCCGGTGGAAACCGTCCTCTTCAACAGGAAGCAGGGCCGTCAGGTAGGGCAGGTTGCCAAGCAACAGGTGGCGAGCCTGGACTCTGACAAACCAATCCTGGGCTTTAGAGCAACCAATGAGAGACTGTACATCCTGACCTCCAGCAACCTCTTTGTTCTAAAGGTCAATAATAATTAGATTTGGGACTGTGTTAGTTTTAGATTTTGTCTCTTCGGCCTCGAAGATCGAAGTGCGATCGTTCCAGACTGAACATCAGCTGCAACTGGAAAACAAAAAGCTTCCCTCTGTGTAAATTTGTGCTTCATCTGTCTGTACTGGATTCTGTCGTGCGATTCTCCTCGTGTTTCCTGTCGTGAAATGTCTGTAAGATCAAGTAAGTGTGGAGTCGTGTTCCGAAAAGCAAATTGTGCCATTAAACATTCATTAGAGCTGCATCTCTGCAGCACGCTCAGTCAGAAAACTATCATTTCACGTCTTTAAATGCTTTAATCACATTTGATGATCGTGGATGCTTCATGAATATACATTTCATACATGTACAGGCATAATGGTGCTCACACACTATTACAGACATTCATAATTCCATGAATCCAATTAAATGTGTTTGTCTTGATGAATGATTGACCCACTGAGGGCAGGCTGTGCCGCTCTGACGGCTGATCGCAGTGTTTTGTCAGATGGTCAGTGGGGAGGAGGACGCTGAGGAAATCCCTCTCCTTGGCTCGATTTACAATCATTACTGTGGAAGCTTGAGAGAAGTGAGCGTTCATTTCCATAAATTTACATAAACATGCTTCACACATCTCACTGGCTCCTGTTGCATTAGCCTCAATCTTGAACGGATCAGATGGACCTGAAGCCGAAAATCTCAAGAGGCCGAAAATTCAATCATGTCCTGTACCAGCTTTTTTCTTTCCTCCTCCTTTTTTCAGTGGTGGTGCAGGCTGAAGTGGGAATGCTGCACTTCTCATACACACTAGGCCTGTATTTACACATACTGTGTGATGCATTTTTAAATTAAGCCACGGTGCATGAGCTGCTGGGACAGAATTGCAGCATTAAACAGGTGAATCCCTATTTTTGTCATGTTTACGCCAAAGCCAAAATCCTGAGGAAAAAAAACACCATTTCCACCCTCCTTGTTCAGCAGTGACATTTTGTTTTTCCATTTTAAGACACGCCGAAAAAGCCCACTCGTCCAATCGACCAACTAAATATGAAAAGATTCAAGGGAGGGAGGCTAATGGACCTTTTTTTTTTTTAAAGAAAAGGATGGTCTTTTTCTATTCTTCTTGATTGTATCGCCAGAAAAAAGGCGAGATAGACGCAAGCAGGAGAGAAACAGGGATGAAAGCTTCAACACGCAGCTTCAGCTCCCGTGTGAAATAGATTCATATATGTGTCTTTTCATCTTCCACTGAGGGCAACAGGAAACAGCCTGTGTTTGCTGTCTGGTAAAACTTGCAGATTTGCTGAAATTATAGGAAAACTGCTCCAACCAGTTTATTGATTAAGCTTGAAATTGCCAGTGTGTTGTGAACTGGAACAGCCACGCAGCAGAGCATCAGTGTGGATCCCAGTCAAAGGCAGTTTGGCTTCACAATTCAATAGTCTTCATCAGGAAGTCCAATTTTGTCAAGACTATTTGCAATTTGTGTCCTCAGCTCCCCCGAGTGCTGGCAACTTCTGAGGAGATTTGTTTCCCTCTGCTAAGCCACGCTATAGGCCGCCGGTAACCACTCTTTTCTTTTCTTTGTCATTGTTATGCTCAGGAAAATCCAGTTTTACTCTCTGTTTTATTTAATTATTGCCTTGTGATTGAATTAGACTTGCGCCACTTGTTTTTATTAGCTGTACCAGCATCCCTAGATCACTTGAGGGCGGCCTGTCGGAGCGGCTAATGTCCCCGAGTGCGAGCTCTGCCTTTAATCAGACACAAAGTAAACACCTCGTCAAGCCATCTGACCACAGAGTATTGGATAATGAAAGATAGTTGCTGCTCGCCGTCCGCGTATCCCAAACCTTCATATTGCTGCGGTCAGGTAAACACCGCGTCTTTAAAGTTGGAGCCGTGCTTTTATGAAATTTAATCAGTCCAGCTGAATGAGTTTCATTGGCTGCAGGGTCAGGAAAGTTGAACTGGCACTAGATTAAAATCTGCAGCTGGCTCGTATTTCAGCAGCAGCGTTTGTGTTAATGCACGCGCACACTCGGCTATTCGACTCCTACTCTGACTAATCCAAGAATCTTAATCAAATACAGAAGACAAAAGGGCTGTGAGATATGACTATATAAAGAGCGTGAGGATAGAAAAAGCATTTTCTGCTGTTTGGACGATGCTTTGTGCTCCTCCAGACGACACAGATGAAGGCACACAAACAAACATGGATACCTAAAAGAAGAGCTGCTTCTGTCACATGGTTTTGGTATGAAAAGTCTGACACTGACCAGAAAACCGTCCTTTTAAAATTATGCTGCCACAACAGACTCGAGACAGACACAAGAATCACACACACACTTCCTGTTTTCACACGTTAATATTATACATATCGTTACATGGTTGCACAAAGGAGCTAAATAAAAAGAAAAATAATCACATCGAGTTTACAATTCAAAATGTTATATGAAACAGGCTTTTCATGTGGTCATTGTATATAAACTGTACTGTTTTAACAGAAAATGTGCTGCTTTGTGACATGCATCTTTATCTGGATGTGAAATGACCTGCAGGTTATCAGCGTGTGAGGTTTTGATCATATCGCACAGCCTGAGATGATGATGATGCCGGCTACTAACAGAGACGTATCACATGTCGGTGTAATTAACATGCAGCTTTAATAGCTTAAATTAATGAATTAGTTTTAACAAATTGGTAGTTATGGTGTAAGTTGGAGCACAACTGAGCATCATCATTCGCCAGGCAGATTCCAGTGTATTTATTGGTGTTTTAGTGTCATATTATTCATATTGAGTGAGTAACAAACTGCAGTCTGAGAGCTGCAAGAATTTTTCATGTTGAAGGTCTTTATCAGTAGAGTCAGTACCCAAGTCTGGCAAATATCCGTGATTCATGATAATGCAATAACTAAATGATTAGATTTTACATGAGCATGAAGTGCATCACACAGCAACACAAGGACGGACGCAACAAATACACAACATTGCATCACAAAGCGCAGCAGCTTTCAACAAGAAGACCGTCCAAAGTGCTTTACGTAACATAAACGGGCAATGTGAAAAGACCCAAAGCGGGATGTTAGTTTGCATCTTAAAACCCTCGTGTACAGCCTTCAATTGAATGTGAGTTATGCTTAAGCTGGAGCGCATCTGTATCAAGCGCAGCATCAGTATATAAGAGCGTTGGTGTGTCATCTGGACTGTACGGAGAAGTGTTTGAAGAAACAATTAGCTTGTGATTAAAGCTCCTGATGAGGCTGCTTTTCTCCGCAGGTGTAATTGGCACCTTTTAAACGATTTGACCATTAAGGTAAACAAAGCCCTGTATTTCTGCTGCAGGAGAATCATGTAAGTAAATTGTTGTGGAGTTGATTGAGCTTTCTTTGGTAACGACTGGAGGTCCTCCCCGATGGGATCGCTGGATGGAGGGAAGGTAATTAGAGGTTATGAGGGGTCATACCTGCTCAGCCGCCTCTCCACTGGCAGCACCTTGAAACAGGGCAGATTCCTCTATTTTTAACGCAGACAGGCTTTAAATCAATCTTATTTTCGCTGACAGTTTTGTGCTGCCAGTGTTGAATCATGCATTGTTTATGGTGAATTACACAAATTTACAATTTACAGAAAATGTGCAGTCTACTGTCAGTTTCTAGGAAACTGTAAAGATTTTAAGATGATCTTTGAATTCCTGAGACATTTTAGGAAACATATTTGCTTTCTTGCTGAGGGTGAGATGACTGACACCACTATCTGTCTGCACGGTGAACGTAAAGCTGCAGCTAGCAGCCGGTTAGCTTAGCATGCACTAATAAGTCATTTTTACACTGAGGTTTATGAGAGTGGTGCTGATCCTCTCATCTAAGTCTATGGAAAGTGAAGAAATAAGCATATCTACCAAAAATGTCAAACTGTTCTTTTAAATATTAGCTGAAGGTGTTAAAAATAAAAAATGTTTAGGTACATGCTCCATCAGGGGTTCAGAGGAGCGCTGATTAAACGGGACATTCCAGCAATGGGAGCAGTTTTTCTGCTTATGTAGTCGTAAAAATTGATCAATTTTAATGGAAAAAATGAGTACCAGCGTGACTCTTCTGTCATCGAGCAGGGAGCAGCTGTGCTGAAGCAGCTGCAGGTTAAAGTGAAACTGCTCAAATGCACAAAGTGTGCTGGTCAGCGTGCTGTTCACAAGCCTGCACCAATCACCTCTCCAGCCTCTGCCGGCGCCACCCGAAGCCAAGAGAGCGTTTACTGTCCCGTACCGCTCCTCCAGCTTCACCCTGATTTCCGTGACGTGCCGTCGAGGATGAGTGAACGAGGAAGTCGGTAACACTGAGACTTAAAGGACTTTAGAGAAACAAAGCCGTGTGTTGGACAGTGTAGCAGTGAGCCTAATGCATGAGTTATATATCAGGCTTTGGACACAGACAGCACTTGGGTGGTTGTACTCGTTGGTTTCTGCGTTTTCATGGCATCTGTTGACGAATTACGAGCCTCATCCTTTAAAATACACAGACACATAAACAGCCACATAAATCCTGGTCTGAGGGCTTCACAGTACTTGGTTTCATCACTTCAATCGTTGGAGAAAAGGTGACTTCTCTTGGAAGAGCCACTCGACACAGTGCGTTTTCTTCCATGTGTAATTATTCAGAAAAGCTGAGGCTGCTCGCGTGTTGCAGGAGAGCTGTAATTACACCTCCCCTTGTCTTTGTTGCCGTCTCTGTCCGGGGTGTCATAACGAACATTACGGCCCCATTATCGCTGAACAACCTCTTTTCATTGTTCTGAAACACATTTATTTCAGAGTTAATGAGCCAGAAAGTGTCTTATCTCCACCTCTCTGCAGCCGCCTGAATAACGCTCCTCTCTCTGCTCGTCTTCCTCGTTTTCTTTTTCCTCTGGTGTCGTGTTGCATCACTTCATCGGTTCCTCTTTTGCACCTTGTCTGTTTGGACCTTTGATTAAGCTAAATTCAGACTATTTCCAGAGAGGAATTCATGTGATTCATGTAATTCAAGGCCACAGACCTTCTGCTAATTATAACCTGTCATACAAGGATATCATTTTAAGTGGTAATCTACAGGGTTCCCCCCCTCCTTTTCTTTTTTTTTGCTAATGGATAATTTCAGTGGTGTTTCTTTAAGTTGGGCTCTTAAATAGTTTGAGTACCACCTATTAGGGTTAAGTTCAGGCTCAGATGAGTTAAGCTAAAGGAAACCCTAATGGTGGATAAGACCACATGACTACACGGTCGCCGTGTCAGATTTAACGATCACTCAGCCATAAAAGACTACATGGATGACCCCGACCAATCACAGCACGCCGTGGGAGATGTCACACGAGGCGAATCAAGAAAAGAACATGCCAGACTTTGCTTTGATCTTGGTTATTTTGGAATTTGATACATATTTGATATTGATGGAGGCTGAAATGGAAAAACTTCGATCTCCTGACCGTCAGGCCGACAATTCTGCTGATCATCTTTTGGTTTAATGACGTCAGTCTTCAGTCTCAGCTGTGCTTAATGCTTAATGCTAATTTGCAGATGCTAGCATGGAAGCTAAGATGGTAAAAATTAGACCTGCTAAGCACCAACATGCAAGCATTCTCACTGTCAGCATGTTAGCATTTTATCTCATTTGAGGTGTAAAAAGTAGCTGAAGACATGAAATATGCAGCAGAAGAAGCTAAACACAAGCGATGTCTTTGCTGTTCTGGTGACGGATGATTTCTTTTAGTATATTTGTGTGTCAGATACATCGCTGTCTGTCCTCGCAAAGCATGTCAGATCATTACAGGTGGCGTCAGATAACACACCGGCATTGACTGAAATCGCAGACGCACAAACGCTGAGCTGTGAGGGCTTTTAGTCAGAATTACAGAAAAGCAGAAAACATTTTTCCTGCAGCTCAGGCCAAACGTCCATCTTCCTGTATGTCAGTTTTCAGAGCAGCAGATGTCCACAGACACAGTTTCCTGTCAAAGGTCACTTCATCCCAGTAACAAGACATTTTCCACCGAATGCTACTGATATCTAACCTTGAACTGCTTTCTCCTGAAGACGTTCATGTGAAGCTTCTGGTGTTACCAGTGAGCAAAGTCACAACTTTTTCATGACGTTTTTTTTCCCAGCGCCACCATCAGGTTGACGTTTTTGCTTTTGATTGAGATATTTTGGTGACTTCTTGATGGATTTCTGTGATTTTTGCTGCAGATTTTCAGGTTACTCAGAGGATACACGCTGATGACTTTGGTGACCCTCTGACTTTTCACTTAGCGCCACCATCAGCTCACAGTTTTAGTTTGTTGTTGGTGCTTTGGTTTGCTTGAACAAAGCTTTGTGAAGCTTTGTGGTTTGTGCTGATTAGCATGTTAGCATCCTCTCTCTTTCAAATGTCTTTGTAATGCTTTGGGCACCACAAACAAAATGATATTCACTGAAGAGGTATCCAGAAACCACGGTACATAAACCTGAAACTATCCGCTTAGCCACCACTAGAGGTTTATAATGGAATAAGTTGTTTGTACTTTGGATGAATTTACCCTTTAAATGAGCCAGTGTGGACTAAATACAGTTATTCTTTAATTTAAGTCACTTATGGGATATGAAGGATGCACAGAGCAAGCCATCAAATGTAAGACTGTGAGGTTTTTAGACAGGTTGACTTCAGGGAACTGGCTGAAGGTGATGTCTCCCTGTGGACTGTCTGTCTTCTTTCTAAGGTGTTTTATAGCCATTCTCACGCCTGAGTCTGGAGCCGACAGCAGACCAGTATCTGAGCACAGGGGAGGAGGACCTCATCAAAACCTTATTCACACTCCACAGTAATTGTATGGACCCTTTTGAAATTCCTCTCATTGAGTCCTGGCGATGGCAGTAAATAGGCAGTTAACTGAAACTGCTATTTTATATGACGTGAGTCCCGGCAATATGTTCACAGAATTTCCATTTATTGGTGAGAAATGTTGAGTTCACATACTCTGTTAAAGAGTTAAATCCCATGTGGGAAGGGTGTTACATCTTACGTGATGTGATGGATGCGATGGGTAGCTGTGGTGCACATATTTACATATTAAACACATGGAACACATCAGCAAGCTCCCATTATGTCAAATGAGCTGTCTGTCAACTAAACACCACATGAAAATGATATCGCCTCTATAGAATATAAACGTCTAAAAATAATAAACTGGATAATCAAACCATGCACAGCATTCACAGTCAGTCAGGATGGAGATCGATAAACAAAATAACCATGAGAGATATTTTTCTTTACAGCAGTGATTATTTCTTTTTTGGTTGATGAAAGAAAGTAAAAATCATCTACTCTAATTCCAGAATCAACTTTATTGGGAACAGAAAGGTAAAGTGTACAAATGAGCAACTTCTAGATAACTATCAAACATACTCACAGGACCACGTTGTTCTAAAAAGCAAGACTGTGGCAGCAGCTTCCAAATTGTACATCACAAAATAATATTTATAATGCTTAAAAGGGCAATAACGAAAGCAAGAGTGACATAAAATATTTAGATAAACCAGCCTGCAGAATAAATGTTGGCATTGTACGTTTCTGCAAACTACTGATATGTTGAAACTTTACGCTTCTTTACGTTAAATCTTTACATTTCTTTACATTCACACTTTACATTTCTTTACATTCACATTACGTTTCTTTATGCTCAAACTTTACATTTTTTACTTTCAAACTTTACGCTTCTTTATGTTAACACTTTACGTTTCTTTACGTTCACACTTTATGTTCCTTTTCAATTTCATGTTGTGACAACATCTGTCACCGTAAACACGGCTCAAACAGCGACCTGCTGCTCAACAGTCATCTCACTAGCTGTCACGCCACCACCATCTCCTCCAACCAGATGAGAAACTCAGCTCATATACATCTAACAGTAATCTGAACTACGTCACTTTGATACCTATTGTAGAAAAGTTGATATGATATGTTTAATACGTATCCATATTTTTCAGAAACCCACAATACCAACATTTTCTTCTGGCAACTGGACTGTCTCTTTTCCACCTTACAAACAGAAGACAACAGTTACTTTAAATACACAGGGAACATACACAAGTGCATGAATCTACTGATACTCAAGGCATGTACAGTACTGGTACGATCATCAAACAAAAAGTGTAGCTGTTATTTGACATTTTCCACAAACAGTGGTGAATGAAACCCTGTTTGAGAGCAAGAGCTTCATCTTCCTCTGCTGTGTCTGCTGCTGCTGCTGCCCAATTATATTCCCCCGTGTGGCAGACAGTGCTCAGAATTCATAAACAGTCACTGATCTGGCAGGAAAAACCACACAGCATATCTAAACATCACACGTCTGTCCAGCCATGTCCACCAGCTCACTGACGGCTTTCACAACTAAAAAGCGAGGCGAGCCAAGCGATGGTTTGTTAAATCCACGGTTCACATGATACAGAACACAGACCAAAACATTCACTTCACTTTGCTTCAGCTCGAACACTGATGCTTGGATGGAACTTATAGTGCTGCAGCTGAAATATATCAACTATTACACTGAATCTCTGTAACACTATATACAGTCTTTGACACTGTAAAATACTGAGCTTTACAACCGCCGCTGCTGCTGTAAGAGGGGGCGGCACCATTGTCTAATGAGGCATATTTTATAAAGGACTTATAAGTTGTAACTCAAGGCTGAGTTAAAGTATGTTTTAACCCTTTATCGACTTTTGTAACTGCAGACTTGAAAGTCATCAATAAAGGTTCATATCTTGAAAATGTATTAATATATTATTCATTAATATTATTATTTTTGTTCTTGTATTATTTTTAGGTTTGAGAAGCAGCTTAACAGCAGTCAAAGTCTTCTGTTTTTAGTATTTTTAGCAGCCAGCATAGCTTTTCTACATGCTTGGAAGGGGAGGTGAGGGGTATTCAGTTATGATACCACAAGATGCTGCTAAATGTTACACTCCTGGTCCTTTAAAGTCCAGATGAAACAGCATTTTCTGTATCTAGCGACGCATTTCCAAGCAAAACAGAATTGGTAGTTGGGACATAACGTGAGGATTAGATGCTGGCCTCCATCCAATCGTAGAGGACTTCTCGCCTCCTTCAACACCTTCATCACCCCCATTGCTGGAGCAGGCAGACGTGCCGGTCATCCATCCCTCGGAAAAGGTTTGAAGTGGCGAACATCCTAAGACACACCAGCATACCATGCTGATGCTAGCTAGCTAATGAATCTTGTGTCACTCTGTGAGGATTGAATGCTATGATGGTATTGGCTGAAGTTGGTTTGTTGAAGCCTTCGTAAGAAGACGTCATAAAGGGTTTTAAAGGCATTTCTAATTTCATATCAACTTTAACTGAATGTTTGTCTTGTTTATCAAAGAAATACGTCTAATTTAAGTTACTAATAATTTAATTAATGTGTGTTATTATCGACTTCCAAAACCTAGCTGTGGCCCTCTCATGGGAAATGGCAGACGAAAACGTCCATATAAAACGGTAACTACTGTCTGCAGATACATTGACTGGCAATTACTGAAAATCTGATCATAAGTAGTATTGAAAACAGGTTTGAGTTCCCTCTAAATGGCTACATAAAAAGACAAATCAGGCTATGTAGGAGTATACTTCCAAAGGTTCTCCCAGATGATTTATTATTAATCTATTAATGAGTATAAAATTATTTCCTGCCTATAAATAAAGCCGTTAGTGACAGTTTATAAGCCCATAACGAGAGATGCCTTATTAGGAACATGATGGTGCTGCGGGGGGTGTACCAACACATAATAAGCTTCATTATGGCACTTTTTTGAATTCAAGTTACAAAGTGCTTTATGACCTTTTGTTCCCCCTCTCTGTCGGTGAACACTTATCATTCACAGTGCAAAAACATACCAATCAAGAGACCTTAAAAAGCTTAACCCCCAGCCTCCAGAGCGCTCTCAGCAGTCTGTCTTGGTTTCCGCATTGTGCTTGAGGCCGCATACAAGTCCTTCAGAGTAAAAATAGGCCCTGTTTTGTCCGTGAAGGTTCAGCTGTGACTCACCATTTAAAGCACCACCTGCCCTGAAAACCCGGGGGGGGGCGGCAGGATGATGTACAGTTATTAAAGCTGCACAGGGTCAGGGTTGAAAAAAAATCCCAAAGACTGTCTGAAGCTGAGGAAAACGACCCATCGTGAATTTTAACATGCATCGTACGGCCAGTTCAAGACCACACCTGCAAGCCGGAGTCGCTGGTGTTATTCTCTCTGCTTCGGTCATCTCTTTGGTGTCCTTTGGTATGAAAGCATCACCGATCGACTGTGTTGGCAGATGTGTCGGGAGCAGCTTACTGATTCTCATGTTGCAGGGTTTGTGGGTATTTGAGTTCACGTTATGTCAGACAGTTACCTCACCAGTGTCGTGCTGCCCTGTGCAGCTTTAAAGAACAGAAATGAGTGTGCCTGAAGTGTGAATGGTGCTTTTGTTCACATTCATGTTATTGACTCATACGCACTATATTATGTCCAAGATAAGATAACAGCTATGCGATTAAAGCGTGTCTATCTGTCGATGTTTGATGCTTTACGATGTCCGCTCTCGCTCTCAGTGTGTTTGGCTTTGTGCCTCAAAGACTGTCATTAGTCATCAGTGGTTGTAATCTGTGTTTACATCTCTAGCTGCAGCCGCCTCGTTTCGGGACAGCAGACACTCAGGAACCAATATTCCCACTGAACAGACTCATTAAATAACATTTTCAAACTCTTTAATCCTCCATCGACTCTAAGCATCTCAGGCCTCGCTGAAATTCACCTTCCCGTACACGCATGGGTCTGGGAACATCATCTTCTGATCGGACAGCAGTTCGTCTGTGACGGTGAGCTCCTCCAGCTCTGTTGTGAAGTGATCCGTGCTTTCCACCATCGATGTGTCCTTGACGGCGCTGTACGTGAGGGCCACGCTGTAGGTGGCGGGTTTATCCGAGCCTTTCCGCCCGCAGCGGCAGATCTTGCGGAAAGCGGCGCGAAACTTCTGAGACATGGCGTTGTAGATGACCGGGTTGATGGCGCTGTTGAGGTAGATACAGATCCGGCAGAAAAGCAGGAACCAGCTGTCCAGGTAGGCCTGGTCCAGGAAGGAGTTGACCACCACCAGAGTGCGGTACGGCATCCAGAGCGTGGCGAACAGGATCACCACCACAGCCAGCATCTTGGTCACCTGCAGGGGAGAAACATGAGAACTGCTGCTGCAATCAAGCTCCCAGAGGAGGCCAAATCAGTAGTGGAGCTGGAAATAAAGGAGCAGGTATGGAGCATCTAACATATCTTTCTCTTTAGGATTCTGCGTTCAAAGACATTTAGAAAGAGGCATTTTTTTTAAGTTAGCAGTTCTGGTCATTTGTTATCTCGGTTGTTAAATCGTCAGTTCGCTCAAACTACAAAACACATGTTTAGTATATGAAAACAAAACTAACTGCTTGACTAGACACAACCCAACAATTTTAGTGATTAATTTATGGTTCAAGTAGAAATTTCTCAACTCCCCCTAGTGGCTGCGAGTGGTGTTGCCACTGTCGCAAAGGCAACCTTTAGTTTTCCTCAGAGCCGCAGCTACCAAAAATACAGGATTCACAGCATTTATTTACAAATTTCCATGAGGAAATGATCAACACCTCTTTGGAGAAAAGAAAGAAGAAGGACGCCTGTTCACTGAGGAGGCAAAGAGAGATTGTCATAATTTTAAATGGAGTAAGAACATAGTTTGAGAGCTGCACAGTGACAGTGAGGCTTTTAGTGGACCAGTCTAAACGCTGATTTAAAAGAAGAAAAAATGCAGGTTGCAGTTTCTCAAATGTGAATACTTTTGAAAACTGTCCATGACAGTGAACTGAACATCAATAAAACATTTCAATATGCAAACTTAGACTCTGACATCTTCTAAACTAAGCTGTCTGTTGAAGAAATAATCGTCAGGTTAATCCATAATGACAATAATCATTAGTTGGAGCATTGATTTACTTACAGTATTTATTCATTTATTCATCCATTGATTATTTCTTGTAAAGTCGATAAATCGCTCTTCAAAGCCCATATAAGATACTTTTTTGGAAGAAATTAAAACCATAATTTGCCTCTCTAACCTTGTATTTCCTAGAAGATGAGCACTAAGAGGAACTTAAACAGGTTGCAGGACTTTGTTTATGTAATAAATATGTAGTTAAGTGAAACAGATGTTCATCCGAAGCCCTTCAATGCTGTGACACTAACAATCCCATTTTCTTAATTAAGACAAGTGGGAAAATGCCTGATGCACAGAGGAGGCCAGTTGTTTATTTTCATCGATTTAGTGGCATTTTAGCTCCTTGTTCTGCCTCACTCGTCTTTTTCAAAGACTTTTTATTCAGTTAGTGTGAGGCTGTTTGTAGTTTGGTTATTTTTTGATGGTTTTGTTTATTTGAAGAGATGTAAGAAGCATTCAGATCTTTCACTAAAGTTGATGCAGCAGAACCACGTTGGAAATCTACTTCATTACAAGGAAAAGTTGAATTTGCTCCAGATGTACTGATGTACCACTGGTGATGCGTTCAAGTGTCAGAAGCATTTTAATATTTCAGTTAGTGCAGATAATTTGCTGCATTTTATAAACTGTTGGGTGATTTATCCTGTTATGATGCTCCATATTTTTAATCTCATGTATGAAAAACCTTGATTAGTCACTATAGCTGTTCGACAAATGCAGTGAAGAAGAAAGTGTAATATTTCCATTTGAAATGTGGTGAAGTTAAGTGGCGTGAAATAAAAATCCTCAAGGATACATTTCAGCACCGTCCATGTAACTACATTTCTAATTTTTATCGCCTCGCTTTAAGGAAAATGACATTTTCACGCACAGTGTGGGACTGACTGACACTGCTGGAGGTAAATGATGCCCTCCCGCTGTCCTCCTCTCCAGGCGCGCACACCACCCACCTGTCTGCGGGAGGTCGCGGTGGAGCTGGAGTGACGGGAGTTTTTGCAGCTGGTTCTGTTATCCGTGCTGTGGTTGTTGGGTCCGCTCTTCTTCTTGTCTTTTGGGTCGGAGGGCAGCGGGTTGAGGAAGAGGATCCTGGCGATGAGTCCGTACAGGACCGCAGAGAGCAGCAGCGGCAGCACGAAGAAGACGCCGAAATCAAAGAAGTAGATGGGTAAATAGAACTTCCTGGGGACTCTGTAGCCGCAGGTGATGATGGTGATGTTGTCGTACACCAGCTCCTGGATGTCCGACAGGTAGAACCACATCACGCAGTAAAGAGAAGTAAAAGCCCAAACGAACAAAATGATCTTTTTTGCTCTGGACAGGGTGCACAGAAACTGAGCTTTAATCGGGTGACAGATGGCGATGTATCTCTCGATGGTGAACGCTGTTATGGAGCAAGAAGAGGCGTTGATCCCGAGATACTGAAAGTAGGTGATGCAGAGGCACCCATAGTGGCCAAACACCCAAGATCCGAAGATGCTGTCCGTGATGGACGGTAAACCAGCCGCCGTCAGCACCATCAGATCAGCCACAGCCAGGCTCACCAGGTAGCAGTTGGTTGGAGTCCTCATGTGTTTGGTGGTGAGCACCACCAGGATGACCATAACGTTTCCAACGATCCCTAAAGCGCAAATCACTAAAAGCAGTAAACTACTTATCACTTTGTACTGGATGCTGTAATCCGTCCAGCGGCCCAAAGTGCTGTTCAGCTCCGCGGGTGTCGTAAAGTTTTCCATCTTGTTGCTTCAGCTGAAATATCCGCGAAAAACTGGACCGCTCAGCCGGATTGTCGCTTCCTGACGCACCGAACAGGTTTTTACGCGCGACAGACGCGAGCGACCAATCAGCACTGCAGGTCCGGAAAAGTGGACATCGATCTGAAAAGGCTCAGAGCTGCGTCCGGCCGCGTGCTGCACGTTAAACCATCACAATGTGACAAAGAGCTGCGCGGACTTTGGTGTCACAGCTGTGCGTAAAAAGCGCTGCGTCGCCGTGTGCCCGTCAGAACAAACTGTGTGTCAGACAGATGGAGGTTTGGTTTTGAGCCTCGCTCTTGGCACCAACTCTCATCACGCCTGCGAGGGGATTAGCCCATCATTCCATTTTCGACACCAGACCTCCCACATCAACAAAGCTGCTCAAGCGACTGAGTGTAGCAACACAGAAGTGTCTCTCTGTTGTGTTTTATTTTATTGCCCAGAAGGCTGCAGGATCAGAGCTGGTGCTGCTTCTAAAGACGATTTAAACACGCAGGTGCCTCTTTCTCAGCCACTGCTGGTCTCTGGACTGCTGATCTGCATCTTCAGCCTGTAGCGGGTGTGTGTTTCTTTCCTCACCTCTGAAGAGCAGCTCAGCTCAACAGGCTTTCAGAAAACAGGCTGCGCACGGACTGACCTGCAGTCTCTGCAGTATATTGACGCCTTTCCGCGAAGCTCCAGGCGGTCTTTCATTTGTTTTCTCATTTGCAATCCAACTTAATAGTGGATGCTTTTTTTTTTTTTTTGAAGATTCTGCAAGACACGGTCAAAAAGAAGTGTCATTACATAATCCGTGGTGCAGTTCAAAGTTACAGCTGATAGATGAAATCTCAGCCTCCAGCTCAGTTTCAAACCAAAGTGTCCATATCATGGCTGTGAATATTTTCCTTCTTCTCAGCTGCAGTTAAGATCGTAGCTTTAGCTGGAATATCAGAAATACTGACACCAAGTTCACCTAAACGCACCCCAGCACACTCAGAGGATTTGGCCAGACACCAAAAAGAAAGTCTTCATGCTATTGTTGAAATGTTTATAGTTTCCTTAAAATTGAATTTCCTATATGATGAAAACAATCATTAGGTAGTTAAGCAACCATAAAAATACAAACAAGTTTTTGCCATCTGCAAGTTCAAAGTCTCAAAGTCCCATAAAACTACAGAGATGTCCTCAGTGTCCTCAGAGGCAGCTGCGGCTCAGATGAGGATGTGCGGTAGACTGAAGGAAGACAGATTCAGGAGCAGTGGAGATTTAGATTAAATGTTCATTTACTTTGCTTTTTCTTACTTCACACTTTCAGTCTTGTCTTATTTGCTGTCATCAGGTCTTTCCAGCATCTTTCTTTGCAGCGGCTTTGTGTCACATTCATCATGACTTACTGAAAAGTTCCCAATGCTTCACACCTCAAGACACTCTGCTGACATCTTTGGTTAATTAAAGTGCTAATTAGACTTCCAGCGCCTCACTGTCACCGCTGCTGATACCAGGCAGCTGAAATGTATTTCGGTATGTGAGGCCTTAGAAGCTGAATCATGAAGCAGATCTCCACCGTGGAGCCAGCATGAAAAGCACAAAAAGACATCTCTGCGGTGACCTGCACGGGCTGCCGTGCTGTCCAACAGCACGGGGATCTGCAGTCTCCTGTTCTCTGCACAACACTGTGGAGGTGGGAAACTCTCCTCCACACCAACTGTGCGCGTCCTCCAGGACCCGCGCGGAGAATAGCGATCATCACGCCAACACGCGCTGCGTTCACGGGACCGTGCCGCGAGCTGAAGCTGCCAGCCGTCCCGAGCAACAGGTGGACGAGGACGACGGGGAATTACATAACAAAGACGCCCCCTCCTCCCCTCCAATGATTCCCATTATCTCCCACCAGTCGCTTTTAGCTCAGTTTCTCGTATCCATTTTGGTTCATTGGCCGGAATCAGCAAATACAAATGCGCTTGATTTTTAGGCTGAATTTAAAGGGTTTCAGTGATAATTAAGAGCCTGCTGTCCTTACTTTAGAGCAGAAGTCAACTTGCAAAAGTTAAGCATGTGGATTCAAGAAGCTGTTTTAGCGTCAAATACACAAAGAGAAAATCTTCTGTCAGCTGAAACAGACTCCCCGTTAATGATACTGTTTTCATGCTGAACTCCATGGTGATTATCTGAGGCTCATTATTAGTCTTTAACATATACAGTTCCTGCCTGATGGCATCATTCAGATCAGAGCAGCGGCGGCAGAAATAAACAGCAGAATCGCAGTGAAAGAGAAAAGAAGTGAAAGGGCTTTACTGCCACCCAAAGGACACACCTGAGCAGCACTGAAGCTGAGCGACCTGAGAGCCTGAACGCAGCACATTTCTGTTATCCGCTCTCTGAATCCTAAATGTGCATTTTTGAACCTGAATCCAAAGGACCGTCTGCCTTTTATTTTGAAAGATGCAGAATGACACGTATTCCCTTATAGACCAGTAATCTATACGTAAAAATAAAGCTGTCATATCAATAACTTGCCACTCTAAAATAAAAGTGAGTGAAAGAGTGAAATTAGATGTGATTTGAAAACCTAATTTGTAAGAATTTACTATATTGCAGTTTGTATTAAGGGGTGAATTTATGGGACATTTTTGATTAAGAGCTGAAAATGTGAAGCACACTTCATACATTTTAAAACTTATTTAGTCAGTGAGCAACTGAATTGAATATATGTAGTAAATCTCTAATATAGCCTACAAATAAATGGAATTTTAATTTCTTAAAACAAGTGGAAATAAGTCTGCTTCCTGTTTTACAAAATTATTAGTTTGAAAGTAAAATCTTGATATGCAAATTAAGTATAAAGTACAATATTTCCCTCTGCAATCTACTCAGTTAGAAGTGTAAAATAGCAGAAAAATGAAATACTTAAGTAAAGTACAAGTACCTCAATATTGTACTTAAGTACAGTACTTGAGTAAAAGTACTGTCCACCACAGAAAGCTGGGATTCTCCTGTGAATCTGAGTTTCTCTTCCATAATCAGAGGACTTGTGAGAGACACATCTGAAAAACAGATTCATGCAGCAGAGGGCGATATATCATGATCAGTCCCTCTAAAAACACTGGATCCTACAATCCCATAATGCACCTCGATAGGTCTCTCACTAGACCCTTTATGCATGGTGTTTCAAACTGCGCCTCCCATGTTTAACACAAAAAAAAGATAAAAAGCTGAAATAACCCTGATGACATCACTGTGACATCGGCAGGATTAATTCCTCTGAGTTGACAAACAAACAGCTCTGACTAAAACTCCTCATGAATAATCATCTTCAAAATCCTGTTAGTTCAGGAAAGAACAGGAGAGCTGAGGGCGTGCGGCTTCGTTTGTGTCAGATTTATGTTGAGAAAGAGGGAAAGAAAACCGAGGAGACGGTTGAAGCTCTGCGAGCGTGGCCTCAAAGCGTGATGATGCCTGGGCCCACACATCATTACCTCTGACAATAACAGGGCCAGCCAGTGCACGTCTCTGCTGCACTTTCACCACAATTCAGCACGAGCACCGGTCTGACGGAAACATTAGAAGGTATCGCGGCAGATTATCAGACCCTCTGCAGGTGCCACATGAATATGGATGAGCCGAGCCTCATGATATTTTACACCATGTGTGCCTTTAATATATATATCAGTGTGTCTGTATCTCCTCCCAAAGAGCTTTAAACCATAAAATGTGTCAAGTTATACTGCTGCTGCACACTGCGCACAGCAAAGCTTACTCCTATATTGTACAATAAATAAAAAAATGTAGGAAAAGAAAGATTGCTTTTGCATTTCTGCAGACATATACGGCCGTCCATAACTCACCAAAAGCATAGCAGCATTTTAAAATGTGAGATGACTGTAGTGATTTACGGAGACGCTGACAGGTCATTTTAAAGGAAGTCAGTCGGAGTCAAGAGACCTGTATGGCTGTCAAGCTCACACACACACTCACACTCACACACACACTCAAACACACACGCAGAGTCGTGTTTCCGTCACTTCAGAGGACACCACATTGACTTCCGTTCATTTCCTGGTGCGTTACCCCAACCTTAGCCTAAACCTAACCTTAGCTCAGGTCTTTCCCTAAAATGTAATGATTCACATGATGAGGACTTGTGTTTTGTCCCCATAAGGAAGGCGAGTCCCCACAATGTGAATGTGTAAACAGATTTATGTCCCCACAGCATGAGTAATACACTGCCACGCACACACACGCGCACACACACACACACACACGACTCAGGGTCGGTCATAAACAAGCTGCCCGCTGCTCTGACCCTGACCCCCTTCATTTAATGGAAGCACCCTGTGGGGTCCAGTCCATAACCTCCGCTGACAGAAAGCATCACTCCTGCTTCGAAGACGGCTCTCTGTCTTCTTCACCACCTGTTTCCTCACAGTCTGGGCTGTTCCTGCCCCGTGCACGCACACACACACACACACACACACACACACACACACACACACACACACACACACGGATGGTCGCTGCATAAACATCAGGGAAGCCTGATTGTGCTCACAACAGCAGCAGATTGTTGGGTTTGCTCAGGGCAGCTCCCAGGTGTGACAGCGTGGAGGTATGTGGGCGTGAAGGTTCGTGTCCAGGTGAAAATCACCTTCATAATTCATAAGAGTCGAGCAAAGATTTTAAAGGTGGAAACCGCTCATGGAAATGCAGCCTTTCGGCTTCAGAAGAGAAGATTTAAGGCTTTGATTTGGATGTTTTACTATCAGCAGAATTATATTATAAAAAGTGTAAAGTTTCTGAGCATTTCTCACATCTGTGACGCAGTTTTCTGAGATGCAATGTGTGTTTTTCAAGACACAATCAAGAAAAGAGAATCAACTGTGGAAAGCTGGATGTAAGCATTTTGAATGGGGACCTAGAAAGAAAAGCATCAGAGCAGTGAGGAACTTTGTCTGTGTGCACCTCCAGCCACGGCCAGGCTGAGGCGCTATGGTGCAGAAATCTCATGCATTGACTTGTGAGGAACAGCCACTAAATGGACCTTGCAGTGAGATTGTCTCATGACTCTTTGGAAAACCAAAAAAGTAATGTTAGAGAAGCAGCTCTACATCAGATCATTTTCTTACTACATGATGCGAAACACACAAATGGCAAGAATGCAGTATTTACTCAAATACAAATCCAAGGTACTTGTACATGAGTTCTATTTCGTGCAACTGTATACTTCAACTCTAATACAATTCGGAGGCAAATATTGTACTTTTTACTTTTACTTTTGCCTGACTGCTTTAGTTATAGTTACTTTTCACTGACAGTAATGTATCTCCAAATCTACTGATTTTATACGTCTTATCTTATTAATGCAGCATTAATATTAATCCAAAAACATCATTAAAACACTGACGGGGAACATTTTACTGCACTATGAGTACTGTAAGTACTATGAATACTTAAATAAGCTTTTGAATGCAGGACTCTTACTTGCAGTGGAGTAGAAAGTTACACATTTCAGAGTTTTATTAATCATCAATAAAACAACACGTTCTTCATGTTGTGACATGTCTAACACTCATCGTGGTTCACTGTAAGCTGGCACCGACACTTTCACTTCACGCTGTCCCGGTTGTGAAACAGGACTGGTCTGGAATCTGCAAAACTGTAGGAAAAAATTAAAACTTCCCAGAAATGTGACGCAGCAACTGTTTCGACAATCTGGCGCAAGAAAAAAAAAAAAAAGCTGAATTTGGCCTCTTTTCTCTTGTGCAAGCTGAAGCAAAACTGCCCTCCGCTGACAGATTTCAAGCAAGCAACTGCAAAACCCAGAGATGCAATCAGGAACATGCCCAGTTATTGTTTGATTGTGGATGGAGATGGAGATGTTTGTCCAAGATGGATTATAAGCAAGAGGAGAGGGAGTGAAGAGCAGCCCTCAGTGTCCTCTACTGCTTCTACTTTAGCTGCTGCTTCTGCTGTCACGTCCAATACTTGTTTGATATCTGTGCATGTTTTCTCTTGTTTAGATTCTGGTTCCAAATCTCCTTTAAGTGGTGCTGAGTGACACCACAGGGAGACATCAGACCGGCTTGACTCAGCTCTCATTCACAGGGGCTCTGCTTAATGACCACAGCACACAAACCACCCAGCAGACATGTGTGATGCTGCTCTGTCCAATCAAAGACGTCCTTCCCTGCCCCGCTGAAAGGCCGCCTGACTCAGTCGTGTCTTCCTGTGCGTCTGCTCTCCTGTGTCCTAGTCTAACCTTGGACCGGCGTCTTCGCCTCCTCCACTGCTGGCTTCCCGTCAGCTATTCTTAGCTTTACTTGTGCTCCGGCTTCACAGCAGATCCGACAGTGTTAAATGCCACACTTGGCCGGATTGCACAAACAAAACGGGCCTGCTGGTTGGGAGCATCTCTGGAGGAAATGACAAATCATTTCAGATCATAAACAACAGCGTAGCAGTTTTACTCCAAGGATGTCTCATGGGAATACTCCGGTGGTTTTCTCGGATAGAGTATTTGCAGGCCCTCATCTCAGTCCGTCTCTCAGTGGATAGTTTGAATCTCCCTGCAGCGCGACACTTAAAGTTAGACCGATGAATTTCCCCCCTTTTCTGTTTACCGCCCGGGGGGGGGGGGGGGGGGTTGCAGGGGGAGATTAAGTTACACACACTCGCATCCCAGGAGGACACGTCCACTACCACTGTCCCTGTCGGCTGCAGCTGAACATGACGTTTGCTGCTTTGCTCAAGGGCACCAGCGGCGGTTTCTTCATCTCAGTTTGCTTTCTTTTAATTCTGATTTTTGCATTATATAAATGTTTATGTGCTCAGAGTGTATTTCTTTATGCACAGTTATTTAAAGTAGGACCAAATGCAGGCAAACATCTCATACATATACTTTTTTATTACAGTATTGGTTCCACATTGGACTAATGAACCAACGTTTCGTCCTCGAGCTGTAGCTGTAGTTTGGCATGTGGACCGTGTTACATGCCGTGTTTAACTCTGGACTGATGACAGTGGCCCCCTCAGGCCCCTGTGTGTGTGTGTGTGTGTGTGTGTGTGTGTGTGTGTGTGTGTGTGTGTGTGTGTGTGTGTGTGTGTGTGTGTTTGTGTGTGCGTGTGCGTGACACGGCACCGTCATGCTCATGCATTGCAGGCTGCTATAGACTGTAGTGCTGCAGCATCACGTTCATATTGTGGGTCGCTGTCTCAGAAACGAAGGTCTAACAAAGAAAATTAGGGAACACTCTAGTGTAAGTCCCCTTATTTAGCATTTATGAGCAGTATACTAACATTTAATGAATGATTTATAACACTCGAAAGTAGTTGTAAGCAGATATAAGGATGTTTTAACTGCTACTCGCCTGTTTGCACAGCAGTTGTCACTTATGGCTGCCAGTTGTTAAATAAACACCAATATGTGCTTATAACTACATTATAGTCTATTAGAGCCCATTAAAATGTTTATGTATTGCTTATAAATGCTAAATATGGGGACTAAATGTAAAGTATTGCCAAATATTAGGATAGAGTTTGATTGCTGGGTTGAAATAATTACAGTATTATTAGTACAGTATCCTGTTAACACTCTTAACACAAACTGCAAACAGAATTTCTTGCTGGATGAAAATATCACAGTATATCATGACATCTCAACTCCTCTTGCACAGGCATAACCCGTACCTTTATATTTATGTGCTTCAACGAAAAACTTGCAGGAAGTGTTGTCTTTAGCAGGCTCACATTCAGCGCTGCACCACACTGTTCAGTGCTGACACAGACTGCTGAAGGTTGGCCCTAAACAAAGAGCGCTGCAGACACTGTTCACAGCGCTGCAGGACAAACGAATGCTAAACAACGAGCAGACCTTGGGCCGCGTCTACTGTACAAAGAAAGAGAGAAACTTTGACTGAGTCGGTCAAGTACGGCCCGGAGTGGCGTATTAAACCTTGTTTATCGCCCACATCAGTGTGACCGTGTCTCGTCCACTGCCTGGAGAGAGGGCACGAGTGCATGGAGCTGCTGGTTGTGCACCTTCCATCAACAGACTGAAGAAAAACTTTCTGTGAGACTCAGAGACAGACAGTATGGAAAATATGACAGGAGGCAAGAAACTGTAAACACCGAAGCAGCTATAGAAAACTCATATTGCTGCTAGTGGACACCTGAGGTTTACGGTTGATTGTTGGCTTCAGTTTAGCCTCTGAGCACTGCTGTTTTGTATTTTTCCCCTGCAATATAGTAATACCGCCATTGGCCAATGAGATTGCTCCGTCTTTTTTTGGTTTGTTTACTCAAGGTGTATTTATGGAGCTTTGGTTTGGAAATATGAAAGGCTATTAATCTTTTAGTGTTTGCAAATGTGTGAGGTGGGTGAGAGAGATTTAATTTTTGCATCGAATGTGGAGATGTGTGTGGTCTCTGCTGCAAAAAGTGGTATGTAGAATACAAAACCCACATCGCAGCGTTAAAACACATGTCGTTTTGCAGACTTATTCAAGAAATTTGATACACGAATCTCAGATTTCACTCTTTTTGTTCTCCAAAAACTCAATCAAGCGACCGAACCAGCAGCTAACTGACGGTGTCACACACGCAGGTCCTCTGCAGAGGCTGGTGCGTCTCCGCTGGACGCTCTGCACATCTATAAGCTGTGTGGTACAGCTGTGAAATCTGTTGCATTAAACATCTCTCCCTTTCCTCTCTCCGTGAAAAATGCCAAAGCCAGCCTGAAGCCTTTGCTCTCCTCTCCCTCCATAAAGGTGCTGACCGCCAAACGTACAGCGAGCAGAGCACAGTATGTAATGAATACCCACAAGCATTAGCGCGGTTGATCTTGGAGAACAGAAGAAATTACCTTGAATCGCGGAGCACTGAGGCGCTTCATAATCATGACCTTTGGCTGCCTATAGCCCACATATGCTCCAGTGCTCTGCAGAGACGGACAAGACCGATGAGTGCAGGCAGAAAGATTTCTATAAGGGGCTCGGCAAGTGGAACAGCTCTGTTCCTGCATACTGTGGCTTTCATGTCAGAAGATGATCGCCCTGGATGTATGAGTTACCCTTCTGTTAAAGCATTAAACGCACGGCGTGATGGTGAAGTGGATGTTTTTGTTGGTTTCTGAGGAGCTGCCAGTTTGGAGATGTGAGCCGTTCGCTCAGATTGACTGTACAGGATTTGACATGGTTTTGATGGAATATCAAAGTAGAGTTTTCTTCCGGCTGCACGGCGCTCCTTTGAATCTGGGCCAGTCAGAAGAAATGATTTGCAAACAATCATTTCAAAGGAGGAGAGTCTCTTTTCCTGGCCTTGAATAAGTTTCATTGTCGCAATAATATTGTTTGAACGCATATTATTATGATGTTAAATTTTGATGTTCCCGGAAAGAAGGATGCTGCAGTGAATAATGAGGCTGCTCTTTGATTGGAGGATCCCTTCCTGCTGCACTGCTGTCGAGCACACAGATACCCTTGAAAATATTGTCATCGGTATGGTTTTTTTTCTACCTTTAAATGAGTATTTCATCGTGCTGAGTGTCAGATGAGAAGCTTGATACCGCTCTTGCTTTCATCTGTTCATTTCATTGAAAGCTGGAGCAGTGGGTTAGCTTAGCTTAGCATAAGCACTGAAAAGAGGGGAGACAGCTAGCATGGCAACATCCAAAGGTAATGACATCCACCTAACAACTGTTAGAGAGCCTTAGACAAAGCCAGGCAAGCTGTTTCCATCTGTTTCCAGTCTTTATGCTAAGCTAAGCTAATTAGCTTCTGGCTGTAATTTGCTTTATATTTACCTTTGAGACACAAGAGTGATATCAATCTTCTCGACTAACTCTTAGCAATTTCCTTAAAAAAAATGATTCAGATTTAACTGAATAAATGAACCATCAACTTTTAAGTAACTGATAAAAAACGTTTTAAAAATGATATTGAGGCTGGGGTGTGTGCAGCATTACTAAAATCCTCGCTCCAGCTGTGGTTGAGCAAGACGCTGCTTCTGTTTGGAGGACTCTCCGGCTGACCTCTGACCTCCTTAAAAAGGAGGCCTACCTGAAGGGATACTTTCTCTTCAGTGGCCCATAAAGCATAAATCACATTACTGCTATCTAAAAAAAAAAACAAGAAGCTAATTTCTGATTTGCCATGACAGCTGCAGGTACAGTCATTTTGATACCACTTTGTAATAAGTCACCTTTTCTTCTTACAAACCCCTAAAGAGTCATTAACTAATGACTTTATTGGTGGTTGATAAGTTATTTACTGGTACTTCATAGATCAGGCGGATCAGGTGGTTTTCAGGTTGTGAAAACTCCTGCTGGATTTCCGCCTCTGGCAGAACACCCTCTTTGGTTTTTCTTTCATTTATCAAGCAGACCCTTTCAATGCACCATTGACCTCTGACCTTCTGGAAAGGTGCTGCAGGGAATCTGGACAGAAATCCATTTATTGACATTTCCAACTACAGACTTGATTTACTGTCAAAGCCCCGCTCGGCTTATTAGCCATGTTAGCTGCATGTCTGTATGTGCAGTACAGCAGCTCAGCAACTTCTGAAACAACTGGGATGACATTCAGCGGAGACATTCATGGCCCCCAGAGGGTGAATCATTGCTAATCCCTTGACTTTCCTCTCGTGCCACCAGCGGCTCAAAGTTTTTACTGATCCTGACAAATCATCTGCTGGATGGATTGGCACTAGATTTAGCACAGACGTTCAAGGCTCCCGGAGGGTGAATCACAATGACTTTTCCCTCAGGGCCTCCATGAGGTCAACATTTGTTGTTTAGAGCGAAATGTCTTGACAGCTATTGGACAGATTGTCATGGAGTTGAACTTACTTTATATGCATACATGTACATTATTTACACAATCATCCACTCCATGTATATCCATTCAATATTTATTTATTTATTTATTTATTTATTTATTTATTTTCCCTATTTGTATTGTTTGCAATGTAAAGAACACTTGGCTTGTATAAAGACTTTTCTTTTTTTTTTTTTACATGTTATTGATCATTCATGCTTTATATATATTCATATATTTGTTAACATTTGCTAGCATCCATTACATCTGTGCACATATCTTCTTCTGACATATTTTTAACTGTTAGATTTTTTTTTCTACGGTGCAATAGCACAGAAATACTTTATTTTATTATCCCGATCTTACTTATGTGCAAATGAAAAGATTTCCTTTGTGAAACTGAGCCATCCTTTCTCAAGGCAGTAATATTTTTACACTCTTGTATATAATGGAGATATATATATATATATATATATATATATATATATATATATATATATATATATATATATATATATATAGTCATTTTTATTCTGTATTCTTTTTTTAATTGTCTTTTTTTGTTCTTTTGTTCTCTCCCTTCTATTCTTTTGGTCTGTAACAATTTAATATCTTATTTTATTTTATCCTATCTTATGTATCTTTTCACATACTGGTGCACATAATAGTCCTGTTTATTCTTGACCTTTATTTATTCAGCTTTGTTGTCTTTGTTGTTCCTCTAATGTGCGCACGTACTCGGCCAATAAAGCTGATTCTGAACCCAAAATTTGTTCTTGTTAATGACCTATAAAACATCTCTAAACCATTAATTAAGCCATTTGTTACGGCTCATGAACCCTTTGCACACAGAGTCTTATCAGAGGGTGTTACTGTCATTTGGAAAATCTCTTCTCTCGTGCTCACGGAGCGATCTGCCGCCTCCTGGTCCTCATCTGGTCGCTGTGCATGTGCCGGGGAACACTGAAGTTGGCTCGGTAATGAGCATCATGAGCTCAGTGGTGGGAGGGGTCTGCCAAACCTTTCCCTCTAATTGACCAGGGAGCAGAAGCAGCCGGGGATGCGAGCAGCCACAGACGGGCAGAGAGGTACTCAGCAAACCGCATTTTGTTGCTGGATAACGGATTATTTAAAGACATTAGGCGGAATTAGATTTATCAGCGTGTCGCATGGTTGCTGCATGTTTGTGGAGCAGCGGCTCGAAGCCAGAAAAGGCAGAAGATAAAGTGTTACTGAGCAGTGGAAATGGCATTGTATGTTTTCATGGGAGTTGATTTAAGACTCGCTTAGCTGTACTTTAAAATGCTTGCGGTGCACCCAGGAGAGAGATGCGGGCAGATTTTGCTTGTGCAAAGACTTCAGGCGCTGATATGAAGTGGCTTGCAGCCAGCAGGCGTGCAAAAATTAAAGTCGTTTCAGCATCTTGTTGTTTTCTCTCTTTTGTGCATGTTTTACTGACAGACACGAGCGCATGGGCTTGACAAAACGGGACCCCCAGCCCGATGTTCCAATGGCTGATCTCGAACTGTTTTACTTTGATCAACCGGATCCGAGAGACGCCTCCCCGGCTTTAAATGAGCCAAGGATCAGCGAGATCAGCTGCAGCGGCGGAAAGTCACTTCATCCCGGCGGAGGGGAGGCTTCAGCACCACGGACAGAGACCCGGAGAGGCGCGTGGCCGGCGGGGGAAACCGAAACATCTTTCACCTGCAGACAGGAGGATGAAGGTGATGATGATGTCCAGCTGATAGAGACAAGTCCACAAACCTGCACACGGAGTCAGAGCTCCTCAAGTGAACTGTACGAGGAGGAGGAAGTGGTGCTGGAGGAGGAGGAGGAGGAGGAGGAGGAGGAGGAGGAGGACATCCCGGAACTTTACTCGCTGTCCGACGATGACCTCTCCTCCGACGGCTCGGGGAAGTCTGTGGATTACGGCTTCATCATCGCCGTGACATGCCTGGTGACCGGCATCTCTCTGGTCGCCATATCCTACACGATCCCCAGGGACGTCCGCGTGGACCCGGACAGCGTGTCCGCCCGGGAGATGGAGCGTCTGGAGCGGGAGAAAGCCAGGGTGGGGGCCCATCTGGACCGGTGTGTCATAGCCGGACTGTGCCTGCTCACCCTGGGGGGCGTGCTGCTCTCCACCCTGCTCATGATCTCCATGTGGAAAGGGGAGATGATGAGGAGGAAAGCCTTCGCGTATTCCAAACACGCAGCGAAGTTGTACGGCTCGATCAGTTTGAGAGCAGGCTCCAGCCCGACTCGGGAATCCTGCTCACATTTGTCAGCGGCTGATGAGGATTTAGAGGTGCTCAGCTGAATTTGTGGACAGGACCAGCGGAAAAGACTCAGAAAAGTGCTTAAGAAATCCAACCAGTCCTTTAATCGGGGCTGTAGTCGGGCTTTAATGCCTTTTTTTTATTTCTAAAAGCTGATGTGACGTTTTTGGTTGATTTAGACCTTTTTAAAGGATTGCTTCATATTTTTCAAGTCTGTCTTAACACTCACATGCCCTCATACACCGAATTGTTTGCTGTCATTGCTCCTTCTGTCCACACCGGCCCTAAAGAGATCCAAGCCTCTGTTATAATCTAAGCATTTGAGGATAAACTCAGTCCTCTTGAAAGCACTTTAAAGTTGAGCTGAAGGTGGATTTTTCAGACCAGACACAGACCTGACGGAGGTGTGTTGCTTCAGCCGCTGGTGAGACAATGAACTAGAATCCAGGAAGTCCGGACTGATCAACACATCAGCGAGTCTGAAGGCCTGCACACAGGTGGATAACTCTGAGACAGCCCTGCACAGTTAGCACAGCGGCCAGTATTTCATCTTTTCACATCGATCGCGAGCAAACAGCAGAAACACTGTGTCCACAAAGAAATCAAGTAGGAATGTGAGCTTGCGAGACCCTGCGTCTCCAGATTGGCCTCACTCAAAGGACGAGGAGGCTGTGTGGGGGCTGAAGTCTGTCTGAGTGCGCCTTTAGTCATTTCAAGTGGGTTTAGTTGAAGTTGAGTCTTCTTAATGCAAACTTACCTCCTTGTGTTATTATCCCTCCACTGCAGCGGTAAGGGCACACCATCTGGGAAAACACAAGGAGAGAAATTTGATCTAAAATGACATTTTAAAATATTCCAACTTGATTTGATTAACTCAGACTATGAGAGCCTGATATTAGCTGCAGATAAACTTTGAAATGCATTATTTAGGCAAACTGAGGGCTGTGGGTTGATCACTTACACGCTGGAAATGATCTCTTCACAGCCAGCATGGACAAGAGGAACGATCACAGCAGCCAGTAACTCTTTTTTTCTACACATGTTAATGCTGTATTAAGATTTAAACCTCCACATTCAGTTCGGTGTAAACCACACACGATGCTGAGCTGTGCAACATGATCAGAAAATGGCTTTTTAAAGGTAAAACATGAGCTGTGTTTTCCTGAGATATATATTTTGTTTACATTGGTGGATGGTGGTTTGCCTTATGACGATCTCTGACCCAGCTTTTTGTTTACCGCTGCATCACTGCTTCTAATGATGCTGCTATTTCGGTGACTTCGTGTTTACATGCCGGTGCAGGCTAGTATGTTGAAGACCTGTGTGCGTACTGTGGCTGCAGGGGAAATCAAGCCTGAAGCAGGAGCGGTATCATGGTTACTGCCTTCACTTCTCCACCTTGTCAGAGAAAAGCACTTAGCCGACGTGTGCGTCTAATGAAGCCGAGCAGATCTGGTTTGCAGTGTTGAACTCCAAAGAAATTCTGCTTAATATAATTGTGACACGCTGAAGTGATGCTTGCGTTCGCTCGGATTTGTCGAAACGCAAATAGTAATACCACAGGAGGCGTAATTAGATTTTGTGGTTGAGCACAGACGACGGGGAAGCTCAGTTTACCCCAGATACACTTGGGGGTTTTCACTGCAGATGTTCAAAAACATACAGAGAGAGAATGAAGAAACCCCCGGGGGGAAGCTCTCCTGGTGATTGCTGTTACTTAATTGCTCGTGGGAGTCCTGTGAAACACTGGAAGAAAAAAAGAGTATTTTAACAACTGCCTCAATCAATGATGAGCTGCACATGCTTATCAAAAACCTCTCCAGCTGCAGCACTGATGTGAATTGTTGCATTGCATTGAAGGAGAAGGATGTGAAGGATAGCCTGCTCTGACAGAAGATGCTGTGAATGAACAATCGTATCTCCTGCTTACGGTGTGCAGAAAGCTGTGCTGCGTATGGAAGTGCTCACGGCCAGCAGGATCGCATTATCCTCCACACGACCTTCGCTCACTCTCACCTCGTTAATGTAATTAAACAGGTGGAATCAGCTGACCTCTTAATGAAATATTAAGTTGATTTGCTAATCGTCCTCTTTTAACATCATGGATTAACGGCTTATATCTCAGTTGTCTGGGGTTTTCCTTCGCTTATGAGGAAGGAAAAGTGCCCCCTCAGATGAGTCATTTTGTCCTGAAGTGCGAATTTTCTCTTCTCTTCAACCCGACTCATCTGCCTCAGTCGGTGATTTCTTACATTTTCCCAGTTTTGCTTTTTTTCAGAGGACAGCTGTGAGCTCGTTGCATTAAGCGTGTGGGATTGGAGAGAGTGGTACAGCATAGTAAAAGCAAGAGAGGGAGTTTTTTTCGCAATTGCAAAAGCATGAAAGTCAGCCATCTAAATCAAAACACAACCTGCAGTGCACTCTGGCCTGCCGAGGCTCCAGTCTGCGGGGAGATCAGTGTCTCCAGCTCTTGTTCAGTACCATATATTCCTCCCAGTTGATGCTAATTAAAATTTTTCAGTCTGCAGAGAAAATGTTATTCAACAACACTTGACATTTACTGTTGCAGCGTTAGCGACTTGGAGATTTGACTGTAACCACGCTGGAAATGTTTAATTTTAACATCACATTGTTTATGTTTATGGATATTAGAGCGAACACAGTGGCCCTGGAAATAAAATCATGACTTTTTAAACGACGTGAAGTCAATTTTTATCCATTAAAGCAACTGGTAAAACAATGTCAACACAAGGTTCATGTAGTTCCTCTTTCTTTATCCCATTAGCTTCCACAAAGTGGTCGCTCCATCCTGACGTCCACACTGACACGACAAAAAATATCAATTAAACCTAAAAATTACAGTATGAACCAAGTCTGAGAAAACAAATTACATAACTAAACTCATGATCAACCCACAACAGTAACCCATAATAATAACAAAGACAAAATTTGTCACCTTTGTTAAAATAACAAACAGGAAGTGACTTGAGCTCCATGAGCCGCGGCTAACATAACTTAAAACATTTAAGGTTTCGTGAGGCTAAAAACTATATTACACATATATATCTTTTATTTACTTTCATTTCATGTGCACACAATGAGAAATACATGTGTCTCAGAGTCTATTCAGCTTTTGTGTGGAAAATGTCTGTGTGTGGTCATTTAGGCTAATGTTATTAGCATAATGTCATTTGAACTGTATTGATTTTTGTTATTATTTAATATCTTTTCGGTTTACATTATTATTAAACAGCATTTTTGGTCGTCACATTTGTCAACCTTGTTACCCTGTTTTCTTTATGTTATGCTAGCAAGCTAACTTAGCTTAGCTTTGTCACTTTAGCAGTGCATCAGTGGCACCTGGCAGCAAGCCAATGGAAATGTTTATTAGCAGTCACGTGCCTGAATTTAGCTTATTAGCTAAGCAATTAGCAACTGATCGGACTGCGTGGGTCTGGATTGATCAGGTTTTGATTAAGTTTCTCTGGTAACAAGCAAACAATCCACCAGCTGATCCAGATTCTGACATCACCTTCACCCAGCTCTCTTCTGAAGTGGGGGAAAATCCAGACCTCTCCCATGTGAAATGAGCACTGTGCTTCCAGCTTTGGCAGATAATAGTGTGTTCATGTTGGGCCCCACTGGGGAGCAAAGCCGAGGTGTGGATGAAAAGGGTTAAAGCGGTTTGTTCCTTCCACAGGCGCATTATTAGTGATGCAAAGGGCCTGGGACACTGCAGCAGCTTTAATTGGTGCCTGTGTTTGTTTTGCCAGGGGACTCTCCCAGACACAAAATCAAACCTGTAATAAAAACAGCACGCATGCATGCACACACACACACACACACACACACACACACACACACACACACACACACACACACACACACACACACACCCGCCCACACAAACCAAAGCCCAGAACAGAATCCCACGCATGCGAACGCACCGTGAATTGCTCGGGCTTGGGCATAAAATGTGCGCAATCTTGCAAAAACACACCCTGACAGACGGACAGACACGCTCTCAGCTGGCACACACACACACACACACACACACACACACACACACACACACACACACACACACACACACACACACTCATCGCCCTCGGCCCCCGCCTCTTCCCCCCTCTCCCATGAATGGAGTTAGTTTAGTCAGGGTAATCATTCAGGGCAGCTGGCAGCAGGAAATGGAATTGGATTGCTGAAGGGGTCACTCAGGGTCAAGAGCTGGGGTGTGGCTCTGGACACTGGGGACCAGGACGAAGAAAAGGCTTTGCGGCGGTGCTCTACATCAGCGTCTGGCAGCCACTTATCATCAGCTGTCATAACTGCTCATCACAGTGAGTGGCGGAGCCCCAACTGCACCGCACATAAAACCTCTCTGGGTATCGCACAGTTCTTTGGCTTGGCTCCATCAATTAGGAGTAAGCTCATGTCTCCAGGTCTGAAATGCCTCTCTTGAACTATTGCCTTAAGTTAATGACTTATTCAATAATGATCCTCGTTACTCTGATTGTTGCATAGCAACGGCAGGCAGTCACAGCTTGGAGGAAGAGGGGACTGAGCAGAGCAAAAAAAAAAAGGAAAAGAAGTAGAGGAACAAGTTGGAAAATAAAATCACCATCCACATCATTTATCAGCTTTATTCATTCAGCTCAGAGGGTTTTAAACCCAAATCCTGCACAGACTGACACCGCCACCTCTCCAGCTGTCTTTTGGGCGGATATACCTGTAGGCTGCTTCTTAACTTGGCACACCGAGGGGGGAGACGAGTCGACTATCTGGAGTTATTCACTGATCAGCTCCACTCATAAGGCTGAATCGTCTCACCACTGCGGGGACATGTGCGCTGCAGGAATCCACTGATCCTGCTCCAAAACTCACATTTATTAACCGCCGGCATCTTCCTTTGTTTGTGGTGATTAAGTGAACCACCTGCTGTAGGTTGAGCAGCGCCCACATACTCATGTCCCTTCCTCTCTCTCTCTCTCCTTTCACCATCGTTGTCCTGGAAGAAATGCAGAAGGGACACCATAACCATAGAAACGGGGTCAGCCTGTTGCTACGGTGGCTGGGTGTAAGGGAGTTAAAGATGCTCTTCTTTTGATTTTCCATTCGAATGGCAGCCGTGGCGTGTGTGGAAACCAGCACATTCCCTCGATTATACCAGGCATAAAGAGACTTTTGAGCGGATGCGTCAGGTGCTGTCAAAGTACGTCTCCTGTCAAACATCCTCCTCTTCAGAAATATAAGAAAAGGCAAAAAATACTTCTGCTGCAAAGCCACAATGTTCAGATCAAATAAGCCGGAGTCTGGGATGCTGAATAGACGACTTAGAGTTTCGCTGTAGTGCAACATTTTCATATAGATTTGATGCATGCAGATGTATCAGACCTCAGTCAGGACTCTGAAGAAGAAGCTGTCACCCTCTTCTCCTTCATTTTTATTGTACTAATTATATCTCATGTGCTAAATTGTTGGGATGTAGACAAGAATTAGAGCCTTGTCTTGTTGTTTTTAGTTAGACAACAGTTAGAAAAAGGACCATCACTAACAGAGGTGTCCTAAGGATACAAAGCCACTGACAGCCCTGAAGACAACCAGTCAGCCTGGGTTTTCTTTAATTGACCAAATGTAGCAAAAGCGCCAAAAACCTTTGCTAAACTTTTTGGTTTCAAAACATATCCCTGAAGCGTATGTCGACCAAGTGATTATTCAAAAAGTGAAGATGAGTTTAAGCAAACGCGTCATAATTACAGTTCATGCTAACTGCATGTGAAATAAATAGAAAGAGAGAAATACAGAATGAAAACACAACTTTAACTGTGCAAGAATACAGATGGTGAACAGAGCTAATACTTCCAGTTGATCTTCTCCACCCTCCCTCGTCTCCATCAACACCAGCCGTGCTCCCCTGAGCGTAAACCCGGCGGGGTCACATGATGCGACCTTCAGAGGTCTTTGCTGAAGATTTTAGCAGCTTTCATTTCTTCTGAACTGACCTCAGCCTGCACTGCCGGATCATGTGTGCGGTGATTTTATCATTTCCCAGAAATCAGAGCCAAAACTTTATTTGTAAAACGTTTTTAAATAATATAAATAAATAAAAAAAAAAAGATATAGTACAAATGTATGTCACACGTGTACCACAGTGAAAACAGCCCAAAGCATTTTGACACACTGTCTTATCTGGAGATGCATTTTTCTTGCCTTTTCCGCAGCGTTTAAACACCTCTCGGGGTAAGCGTCAGGGTCTTCCTGGGCAGACACACTTTTCTCAGTTGTTTTCATGTGACTTAATCACAGAACAGAGTGACAACTGATCTATTTCCATGACAACTAGGAAAAGCCTATTCAGTGAAGAAGAAAGGTTGATTTCAAGGTCAAGAGTGAACTTTTAGAAAGGTCGTCCAACGAAGAGAATGAAGTGACACAATCATTTCTGGAGTGTAAAGTACAGTATGCAGAAATGCAAACTGTGGCTAATGTGCTATATGACGGCTTGTTCTGATATAAAAATCTAATGTGCTATATGACGGCTTGTTCTAATATTAAAATCCAATGTGCTCGCTCGAGTCTTTGAGAGAGGAGAATCATAAAAAAGCTCAGAAGCATAAAATGCCCACAGAGCCTCCCAGGCACTGCTGACACAGACGGATTCATGAATGAGGAGCAATGGGCTATAAAAAGTATAAAATGTTTAAAATACTGTTTAAAGTAACTGATTAAACTATGAATCAGAGTGATAGAATAAGCGGGGCGTTAATGTTTAAACCAGGGCCAGCGTTAGTCACAGGCTTCACCGTTTAAGATGGACCAGTTGGGCTTAGAGAAACACTGATCCATCAAATACAGATGCATCTAGAACGTTTGCAAGCGTCCCTCAGAGATAAAAAATGACGTCGCCTCTCTGTCTGTAATTCCACTGGATAGATATTTCAGCACTTTGGGGGGGCGAAGTGAAGGGAGGAGGGTAAATTAATCTCGCAGCAGGACAGTTTTGCTTACCTTGTCTCTGATTTATGCTGCAATTTGTCCCGCGTGCCAGGTTTTCATATCTGTGCAGATTGTACCTGAGCACGAACATAAAAGGTTGCTACGGAATACTAATTCCATTTATGCTGTTCTTTAAGACTGGATCTAAATCTTTTTGGGGGTTTGACGTCACGCTCCCGCATGTTGACTGACTCACTGGAGGTTTTCTCAGAAACAGACGCACACAAAAGCCTTGGACGGCTTTATTTGGAGTGAATCAATTGAGTGCAATCTTTCAGCATCAAACACCACGAGAGGGTTTTTTTTGCCACATTGATTGAGTCTATTCTTTTTCTTCTGCTTTATCAGGATCAATATTTTTATATTTCTGACTGAGGAATGCTACAGTGTCTCAGCTGTGGCTTTTCTGGACATTTCACACAACGTACAATTACCTGGAAGTTTAAAAGCGCACTTTTTCTCCAGCGCTTTGATGTCTGCTTTTCAAAGTGCACTGTCAGGGAAGCCCTCAAATAGATGAAATACCCAGAAGTATTTGCAAATGCCTGCTTTGCGGCTTGCATCCATGCCTGCGAGAGGTAATTTGTTACAGAAATTTGGAAAAAATAAACTTCTAACATCATGCGCACTTACTGTTAAAAGATCAGTTCACCCAAATTACAAAAATCAAAAAGTTTCACACTTTGACCTTGTATTACAAACAATGTACTGTAATTTCATATAATAATGAAATAGATTCTTTTCATACCCAATCATGATACTCTCACCTGTTACCAATGAGCCTGTTTACCTGTGGAATGATCCAAACAGGTGTTTTTGGAGCGTTCCACATCTTTCCCAGTCTTTAGTTGCTCCTGTCGCAACGTGTTTGTTGCTGCATCAGATTCAGAATAAGCAGATATTATACTTCGTCCTCCTCTACATGTATTACAAATTAAGATTTTACATACTGAAGCTACAAATATGATACATTGTTGTAAACAACTCAACAGTAAAGGAAACACTCAAAATTAGCTCTGCCTTCAGTTACAAGAGTGATGCTGCTTATACTCTGATGCATCAGTAATAGTGACCCTTTGATATAATTGTAACACACAGTATCTGTTTCTGTCTGTATGAAGTCCTTTTTCTTTTGATACTTTAATACATTTTGGTAAAAATTCTTACATACACTTACATATACTGTATGTAGGCTTTTACCCGCCATGGAGTACATTTACTGTGTGGTACTTCTACTTTTATTGCAGTAGAGGATCTGAATGTTTCCCACATCACAGCAGATACTGAGATCTCCTCCTCTGACGTTTCTGTTTGCACCACATTGCAGTCGAGGTGAGTAGAATTTCATTTGTGTTGCTCATAGCATCCAGCAGTCTACTGGGAAAGAGCCTGATATTGCAAATAAAATCAAAACTACCCTCATGGCAAGAAATCATTACACGTAAGAGAAAAATATGTTTTTTTTTATTCGAGTTATTCGAGTGAACCACTCTTTAACAGGCAGTACACAAATACTGCTCAATAGTTGCATGATTTTTCTTCACAGGCTGGCAGATATTTGCAGAGCAGTGCAGCTCTGCTGAGTTCAGGATGTGTCAACTGACTCGTGAGCTTGTCAGTGACTCGTCGTGACAACGCGTCCATCACCAGGCTGCAGACACACAATGCAGCATGTGGTTGCTTTTATTTGGAAGAAATCTCTCTGATAGTCTGAACAGTACTGTGCTGGTTTTTAACCAAATGCAAATAAACATTCATGAGTCCACAATGCAATGCTGTACGCTCCCAAACCCAACTCATCTTCAAGTTTTCACTGCAGTTACATGCAGGCAGCGTCCTTAAATGAAGGCTTGTGTTTTCCAGTTGAAGTCCTGATGAAACGTGTCAGGTTGCAAATCTAGAAAAAGGAGAAAAAACAAAAAACAAAACAATGATTCTTTGTTCTTGCAAGAGCCGACCCCATCTGTTCTCCAGGGTGCATTATGCTGCCTGTCATTCAAACCACTTCAAACTGAGGTGATTCGCATCTGCATCATGAACAAGTACAAGGCAAGTGATGCAAAAATACATGTGCTTGCAAACACTACACTTTGCTTCCCCTCCTTTACACAGAACTATAATGAGCCTGCAAAGCAAGCGGGAAACTTCACAGACCTTTTTCAGTCCCAGGTTCCCGCCTTTAAATCCCTTGTAATGCAGATGACAACCTCTTCCTCTTCCCTCTGATGTGCATCCTCCAGCAGCATAATTGCAAAGATATATATTTAATTTCAGGCCAGTTGAGATGAATTTCTCCTCTGCATGTCTTACAGTAAGTATTCTTCATGATGTTTTCTGTCATGTTCATCAGGATAATTAGCTATTAGCTAATTAGAGTGACTGTTTCATTTCAGAGATGGCAACAAGCTGTGTTTTGATTTTTGCAGCCTCGTTAAGGTCACATTCTGACAGAGATATAAAAATCATATTGAAGGATTTATTTCAGGCTGTTATTTTGTCCTTTTGTGTAAATGGTGACATGTGAGTCAAAAAAACATCATTCCATAAAAACCATTAAATTGTAGGCTGTGTTCGGAAAAAGACACACAGGAGCTTCACTGGATATTGATTTTTTTAAGTGTTGGAAGATAACTCTAAAGACCCCAGAGAGGTTGTGAGACTTTAAAGAAAACATCTAGGCGAAAGTCTTGTATCACACAGAGAGAATGAGGCTTAAAACGTGATGTGTAAGCCATTACTTTTTAAGCTCAAAGTCACTAATGGCAGCATTCAAACCTTCATTAAACGCTTGTGCTTTCACTTGGATCTAAACACATCTGCAGATTGGAACCTTTATACAACAACTTTGCACAGAGAAAGAAGAATATGGCAGCAATCAATGTTTAAAATGCTTTCGGATGAGTATTATGGGAAAGAAGTTTCTCATAGTGACGGATAAATAACACCCAACTCTGCAGATCTGCTCTGCTCTGTGAATCGTTTTAGCATCTTTTCACCAATTGTTTTGCTATTTTGCAGCCCACAAGTTTACTGGTTTGGTTCGTTTTCTTCAGCGTCATTTCCAGCCAAAAGAGACTTTTCAGGACTTCTAATCGTGTACATACATCCATCCATCCGTTTTCTATACCACCTATCCCTTTCGGGGTTGCAGGGGGGCTGGAGCCTATCCCAGCTGTCAACGGGCAAGAGGCGGGGTACACCCTGAACCGGTCGCCAGTCGATCGCAGGGAAACACACAAGACAAACAATCATTCACACGCACGCTCACACCTAAGGGCAATTTTAGAGTCACCAATTAACCTAATGAGCATGTTTTTGGTCTGTGGGAGGAAGCCGGAGTACCCGGAGAGAACCCACGCATGCACGGGAAGAACATCCAAACTTCGCACAGAAAGGCCCCGCCCGGGGATCGAACCGGCGACCTTCTTGCTGTGAGGCACGCGCACTACCTGCTGCGGTTGTGCATACAGAAACACGAAAAACAAATAAATGCTGATGTTGCTTCATGTTGCTTCACACTGCTTTAAAGTCATGAAAGCCAAATAGTAATTTAAGCATGTAGCTGTTGTCTTCAACAAGGTCAGAGTCTGATTATTCCCCTAACATATGGAACCATTTCTGTTCTCACATTCAGTGCAAAATGCTCAGTGAGATGAATAGACATGAACAATGTTCAACTGTAGTTGTAAGCATGTTACAATTATCAAGTAAATCATGTTTGATAGATTCTATGGAGTCTGTTTTGTAATGCAGTATATTGTGAAGCTGCCACTTGGTGATTGCTGTTCATTCACAATCAAGGCTGCAATTGCAATGTGCTTTTTTCCCACTTTAGTTTAAACTGAATTGCCTTTTATGCCTATACAAATATAGACAAGCCTGCCTTTTGCTTTTTTTTTGAATTGGCAGCACATATTTTCTCGAGTCTACGGCTGAGTGTATGAGCATGTTTGGAGACGGTGGCATGGAAAAGTCATCCGGTTTGTGGAGTGTTTGGGATCAAAGCGCAGAGCACTTGTTTTCCCACTCTAAAAACGCTCGACATTACGGATAAATTACTAAGACGATGACAAAGTGCCTGAACTCCCGTCTCAGTTCACACTGTGAGCGTGTGCAGCCAGCGCAGTTCATTTTATTCAGCTCAGAATAAGTGAGGGCAAAATGTCTTGGCCCAGGGCAAATAAAAACATGTCAGAGGTGTCTCCTCTGTTTTGACGTTCAATTACTTTTTCTGCTTTTTCTCTGCATGAGCTCCTTTGTGCAGAACTGGGCCAGTCGGCTTCCCTTAGAAAAGCTAAAACCATTGCAGCTCCAGATTTGTTCCTTGGTTTCGGTCTATACGTAACATAGTGAGTCATACAAAACCGATGACCTGATCTCAATCAGTTCCTTGGAAAATATCATTGTTTGAGGGCTTTTTGTTCCATGCAGCTTTGTCATTTTCCAGCTTCATTTTCACACCCCACACATTCACATGGAAATGCACATATTTTGTATTGTTGTGTTCGCCTTACACACTTGCAGATTTGACATTTGAATGTCCCTGTTTTGCCGTGAATCACTAACACACAGCGAGGCAGATTCATAGAGTCAGATTTTTGTTTGGCTTCTGTTTTCTGCATGTTTTCTCTTTCATTGCTTTTTGTCTAACATGATTTTCTTTCACACCGCAGACCATCGTGTGCTCTTTCTGTCTGCTGTGCTCTGCTGGTGATGACTGTGGGCGAGTGCACCACCCATCTCAGGTCTAATGTCTCTCATTCCACGTATATATATACAGTACATACAATATTAATACAGACGGAACAGACATGACAGAATGCCTGCAGGACCTATAGTAAATGTCCACATACAGCACATTAGCGTTACCCTATTGATTTTACATATCAGTGTAATAAACAAACAGTCCATCATTGAGAAGACTGGCAGCCTCTCGTGGACTCCACACTGCAGTCTTTGTCTGCATCTTTGTCAGATTTTACAGGAAAAGAGAAAACAAATGGAGTCAAAACTTCCAGACTTATTGTGGCTCTCGGAGGAAGGACATGTTTTTATTTTTCAGTAAAGAAAAATGAGAAAATAGCACTAGTAGCAGCTTTTTGTTGCGGCTGACAGATCGGGACAACTAGCAACATCTTGTCTGTGAAAGCAGGAAATAGGATTTATGGGAAATGGGTCTTAATTTTGTGAAACGCTGGTGCTTCTGCTACCTGCTACCTCAGTCATTAGCAGCACAGTTAATATCACAGTATATATACATATATACACCGTATAATCAGAATCAACTTTATCGACCTGCAGACATGCAGCGAAACAAAGATAGAAAGGTGCAACCAGGCAGACGGCATTATGTGCAATAATGATGGAACAGCATAGGTATATCCTAAAGAATAAATCTACATCTTCTACACAGGATAATGAAAGTACTTCATGTCATCATAAGACTTGTAACTTTACTTGGACTTTGGCCAATTTAATAGCGAAACTCTTATTCCAACACTCAAACAAATCCATTCGGTATTAAGCAAGTAAATAAGATTATGAAAGTGGAAAGTCCTTATTTTAGCTTATGTAAGTTGTCTCTTTGTTCAGCCCTCAGTCCTGATTTTGGGGAGAAAATGCTGACAGACCTAAAGGGAGAAGTTGGTGTATAAATCCCTTGGAGTGGCTCAGAGCTCTATGGTGTTCAAAACTAGGCGTGAAAACTCAAGATATCTGATTTTTGTATGTGTTTCTAAAATGTAGCGGCCATGTGTTATTCAGGCTTGTGACTACAGCCTCCCTCACTCTCATAAGTGCTGTGGTGGCAGCATAGCAGACGGATGCTCTGCGAGGTTCAAAGCTGGATCTTTAAGTGCACCCTTGAATTAGGTGATAGACAGCATCTCATCCAGAGTGAGCTCAGCCAGCAGTGTTGAGAATTATCTATTTATTGACGTATTGACGGGCTTGAATCGTGTGTAATTCACAGTTTGTGCTGCATCAGATTATTGTTGTTTTAAGTGTAACTGCTTATTTTAGCTCATCTGGGTGGACAGAAAATAGCAAAGACAAAAGAAACCAGAGGAACACTAACCGTACATTACCTAGTGTGTCCTGGTAAAACTGTTTAAAATAAGGTATTCACGTGGTTTTCAGGGATAGTCATAAAGCAACACTCACCACGTAGTGTCACTTGTATTTACAGGGCTGGGCAGTGTGAGAAAGTGTCTCGCTACGGTTGCCTGGTGACTGCAGCGCTGCCAGCACACCAAACAAGCCACAAGCAATGGCTGGTCTTGTTTTCCACCAATTCACAAGCAGACATCACCAGCAGACTGTGTTAGCTGGGAAACTGTGTGGAAACTGAATTGGAAGTGGATGTTCAGGGAGGGGTGGGAGTCCCCAGGACAGGCTGTTGTTGTTCCTGCTGTCTTATTTCCACTGCTTTAATGTCAGAGCATGGAAATTCATTCGCTTTGACACTTGTGATCCTCAGTGGCTCCAGAGAGCAGCGGTACAGCATACCACCCGGTAGAAAGCAATCTCACAAGAACGCACTGAATGTGAATTATCAACCAAGGGAGGATATTACACGCAGTATCACATTTTTTTTATATATATATAGAATTTTACTCCTTGCCTGTAATTAATCAGTTTCATTCGAGCCTCTTGCTCTTATGTCTTTATTAAATCCTTGGCTTCTTCTCTGAAGCGCTTCGCATCCAGCTGGCTCTTGTTCTCATAAAAAGAAGTGGAAGTGGAAGGCAGCCAGCCGCTGAGATGGAGTCCGGGATCTGTCCTGGCCTCGAGGATGGACAGAAAAAGGGGGGGGGGGGGGGGTAGGGATGTGTGCCAGCAAGAACAACATTACATTTACTCCAGTCTGGGGTTTTTGTCATTGTGAGGCATGAATAAGCTCTACCGTGGAGGTTTCATGTGGGAATTCAATGCCTTGCTATTCAGAAACTGATGAAAATGCCTCCGCTCAACTGCGGCCTTTGAGAAAGATCTGCAAAGTGATGAGGGAGCAGTTTTTTTAAAGTTACACTGTGCAGCCTTTTATGAGTTACTACCTCTATTTAACTCTTAATGCTCGTGCACGGACACGCCGAGGACCAGCCTGTGTTTCTTGGTTTCGCTTGTGCACTGTGGCCCCCAAGGTGATGAGAGACACATTTACCTCAAGGGTTTTTAAAGGAGACCCTCAGAATCATGTGTCCTCATCTCCTGTCCTTTACGTTTTCTTGCTCAGTTTGGCACTCTTTTGGAATACATGGAGAATATGCTCTGCTCACTCTGGCTTATGGAGGAAGGCGTTTGGAGCTTTTTCCTTCTTTGCCAATGGTAACCATACGGCTGGTCCACTACTTTGGTCTACGCCTGTCTACTGGGTGGATTGCCATGAACTGTTGTACAGACTGAGAATCTTAATGCACGTGGCCATTACCTCCCTTTTCCTCTACCACACCTTTGCAGCAGTGGGTTGTCATGAGGTTTCGTGCAGACATGGTTCACAGAGGATGCATCATAGCATCATGATCATCTGACTTGAGAAGTTCAAAGTGTCTCTGATCAAACACCTGCAAAGTTAGTGTCATTCTCATCAGCCTCTGCTGAGCATTGTGTTCAGTGCTAATTAGCAAATATTTGCATGCTAACATGCTAAAGTTATTGAACATGGCCATACCTGCAAAACATCAGCACATAAGCATTGTTCCTGTCAGTGTTTTAGCATGCTGACATTAGGATTTAGCTCCACTGTGCTTCAGTGCAGCCTCACAGAGCTGTTAGCATGGCTGTAGACTCTTATCTGTTGTTTTACGCGTTCTAGCTGTTTACTCTGTTTATGCAGATTGTGATAGCAAATGTTTTGCCTTAGATTCCTGATCGTTTCCTCACTTTTCTTTTTCAGGTCCTTCGCTGCAGCACTCATCCTATTTTAATAAACATTTAGTTGATAAACTGAATGCACGTCCTCTGCTCTTCTTTAACCCATGAAAATGGACTGTGCCAGCAGATAAGTAGCTGGGGTGTATTATGGCCAACAGGCTTATATAGACGCATTATATCTGGACACTGTATCGCTCACATACAGTATTGCATTATTTTTTATGAGTTATTGACCAGTTGGATTCAGTAGCTGTGCTCTATGCTAAGCCTTTTAGGCTCCTCTGGCTTTGGTAATGAAATATTGTATGAATAAAATTCAGTTGATTTCTTACTGCGCCACTGGTGCTGTATCTTTCCCGTGCCATCGGCTTTCTGGCAGCCACAGAAAAATTAGACTGGCTCCCTAAACAGAATGGATCTTTCTCCATGGCTATTGACGCTGGGTGGAGCTGGTAACATCCCCAGCAGGCTGAGGAGTGCCTTTTCTTCATTGACTGATGCTCATGAAGCTCAGTGTCTCATATCGCTGATCAGTCCCTGCTGTGGTGACAGCTGCTACCTGTCTGGCCGGTCCCTCTTCTGACCTCAGTGAGGTCGGTGAGGCAGCAGGTTCAGGTTGGCTTCATGTCCAGAGTCCAAAGTCTCCTTCTGTTCATGTTTGACCTAAAATCTTTTTGAGACTTAAATGACCTAAAATCTTTTTGAGACTTAAATCCCTTGTGGCAATGTCAGACACTTTTATTGGATGTGATACCTTTTCTTTTTTTTAAACAAAGACATTTTAGCCATTAGTGTTTCCTGAAATCTATTTCCATGTATTTGGTTGGTATATTTGTGTGCCTTTGTGCCAGGCCTTATTTCGTACACCATGTTCCTGACTGTCTGGAGCTCTTTAGCCACAGGGGATAATGATGTGAGTCTGTACGAAGGCAGGCACATCCACAGCTTGAAACCAATTGTACATTCATGTGGCTAAAGCACTTTCAGGGGCACTGTGACATTTTCAAGGCTATTTGGTTTTCAGTCTTTGCTGCTGGTTCCTACAAATGTTATCAAAGAATAAAGAACTTAGTTACTAGATTTCATTCAATATTAATATTCATTTGATATGTCAAACATGAACAGCACTGTTAATCACGTGGGAATGTTGGTGAATGTAAAGGGACTTGGCCAATTTATTTAATTTTGCCAGTTAATACATATTGTAAACTTGGAAACTGTGAGAGCAGCAGGTTTTTTTTATACTGCATTTTGCTTGTTTGTAATTATTTGTTTTTACATAAATGCTTCCTGCTTACACGTTTTTAATTCCCTGTGCATTTTTTAAAAACTGTCTTTTAATGTCAGCTGTATTTGTTTTCTTCTAAAAATATGAAGCTTGGAAAATTAGATGACGTCACCATCATTGGTTCCGTCTGATCTGTTTGTCAATAAAGTTTGTCATTGAAGCCAGCCAAGATGGCGGACTACGATTTGACAACCAAAATAGCGCATTTTCTCGACCGGCATTTGGTTTTTCCTCTTTTGGAATTCCTGTCCGTGAAAGAGGTACAGCAGCTTTTGAACCGTATAACCTCAAATTACAATGTAGTTGATTCTCAGTGGTCATTTTACCTGAAAATACTGCTGTAGCTAGCACCGATTTGTCCCTGCCGGCTAACAGTCAGCTAGCCCTTTAACTGACAGCAAAAGCTAGCTACTCCTGGTATAATGAAAGTGTGTACTAATGTTATGTAGTAGTAGTAGTAGTAGTAGTAGTAGTAGAAGTAGTAGTAGAAGTAGTAGCAGCAGCAGCAGCAGCAGCAGCAAATGATTGTACATCCGGAAAACTGATGGTGTTAGAGCTTTGGCTAACTAGCTTCGTAGTATGGTTACCCAGCGTGTTAGCATGCGTTACGTTAGCATGCGGGATAAACGTTGGTGACAATCGGCTTAATGGAACGAGCAGCACTGATGATGTGGTACGCTAGTCCTGCTGTCATATCGTTTTTTCTCTTTCGTGTACATGTTTAATTCACTGTATCACTCAAATGAAGTTAAATACTTGTGTTTTTAATTGTGACAGATCTACAATGAAAAGGAACTTCTCCAGGGAAAGCTGGACCTCCTCAGCGACACAAACATGGTGGACTTCGCCATGGATGTGTACAAAAACCTGTACGCGGACAAGGAGATCCCTCACTGTAAGACAGCTGTTTATATTTTGGTCTGATTCCACAACATTGCGTTCAGTCATATCTGGATTGTAGTCATTACAAGTAAAGATACCTATTGGGCACTAATAGATTTTAAGCGGTAATAATTAGGATTTGTTCCACATTGTATTCATCAAATATGCAAGTGGAAGCTGATTATCAGGCATGTCATTAAAGGAAATAGTAAAAGGGAAGAAAACTTGACCTCTTGTTATGTAGCTTTAGTACCTGTGGTGTCCTCACATTGAGCAGTTTATTGGCCAAAAAGATCAAAATGTAGCAGCGACATAATCTGGACAGTAGAAAATATTTTGCTGTGCGGTGCTGTTAATTTTCCGACCAGCTGAATAAACCATTGGGGTTAGCTGTTTTTGTTTTTCCTCTTTATTCGGTCTTAACCACCACTAATGTAACATCATTGTGTAAATGTGAGAATATGCCCTGTTTCAGCCCTGAGGGAGAAGAGGAGTACAGTGGTGGCCCAGCTGAAGCAGCTCCAGTCAGAGACGGAGCCGATTGTCAAGATGTTTGAAGACCCAGAGACCACTCGACAGATGCAGTCTACAAGGTCACATCAGCCTGGCAAAGAAATGCCTCTCTGTCAGATGCTTTCCTCGTTCTGTATTATAGCACTGATAGTATTGTCCTTGTGAAAGTTTGTCTGTGGACTGTAAACGACTCGTCTGACATCCGTTTGTTTCATTCTCATTCAGAGATGGGAGGATGCTCTTCGACTACCTTTCAGAGAAACACAATGTAAGTTTTGAAACGGGAAACTGTATTCGATCGATTCCTCTTATTGTGTGAAAATTGCACTGATTTTTAATCTTCAAGGCGGGTTTTGTAATGTGTCTTTGTTTCCATAACAACCAGCTGCAACTGTGAGCCAGCAGGACTGTTGTCCAAACCTCAGAATCCGAAAACATCCAACAACACCCACCAAAGTGCTCATTACTCAATCGCTGATCAGAGTAACTACTTGCAACTGTTCTGCCGATGGTTTCTTTAGTTTACCCTTTTTTTCTAATCTTCAGATGAATTACAATTCTCCTTGTTGGATTTGTTGATACATAACATTTTCACATCACGTGCAGTCCTCTGAAAAGAGAGAGGACTTGTTAGTGTGAAAAAAGGCTTTGTTTTGCCTAAAAAGATGAAAGATACTAGCAGATTCCCTTATCAACCACATTCTGTCAGCTTTGAAGCCTCTCACAATTGGATTTCTCTGAGGGGAGAAAAAAAAAGCGAAGGCGCTAGCAGTTTGAGAAAGAGTGGATTAGTGTGACTGCACTGTAGACCGTTCAAAGCCACGTTCATTAGAACTGCAGGCTCTGGCCTCTCATTTTATCGTGACCCTTTGCCTGCTGAATCACAGGCAGACATGGCAAACCTTTCAGCCAAAGCTAAATATTACCTCCTTATAAATGGTTGCTGGTCAGTTTTCAGCCTTGTTCAATGTGCTTTCATTTAAGTATGCATGTCCCTCATTTTGTCTTTCTCAGTTTCGTCAAGAATACCTGGACACTCTGTACAGGTACGCCAAATTCCAGTACGAGTGTGGTAACTACTCTGGGGCTGCAGAGTACCTCTACTTCTTCCGTGTCCTGGTAAGAATAAAAATCTAAGAAAAGAAAAAGTTCCTCACATTTGTCACTGGATTAAATTGTCTTCATTTCATTTCTTATGAATTATTCTTTCCATAATATTGCTAAAATAGATTATGAAGAACTGGATTGTTGTTAATTGTTGCTCTCTGCTCAGGTTCCCTCAACAGACAGGAATGCTTTGAGCTCTCTGTGGGGGAAACTTGCGTCGGAGATCCTGATGCAGAACTGGGAAGCAGCCATGGAGGATCTCACGCGACTAAGGGAGACCATTGATAACAATGTGAGTAAATAAAGTTCATGTTATTGTACAGATGGAATGAAGATTTGCTTGTTTTAATGGTTATTGGATTAGGAATACAGAAATTAAATGAGGTGGGTCAAGCAGCACATGGCAACATGGATTGACTTTTGCAGCTTCTGGTAAACTCAGTTCTGTAGTGGACAGCTGCAGGACTGTGAGTGAAGCTCATATCACGAAATGTCAGGTCCAATATCAAGGTACCCAGACTGAAATCAAATAAAAGATGAAGGTCGAATAGATGACCTACTGCTATTTGTTAGTCATTTCCTCCACAGTTACCATGTGAATCTGCTTTTTGGCCGTTTCTCTTTCATTTGGCAGTGAAGTTTGTCCCTGAACGTCGGCCTGAATTGTATTTGTGGTGTAACGTCATTGTCTGATGCAACATTTCTCAACTCCTACCATTTGTGTCCTCTCTCCTCTCAGTCTGTGAGCTCTCCTCTCCAGTCTCTCCAGCAGAGGACTTGGCTCATCCATTGGTCCCTCTTTGTGTTTTTCAACCATCCTAAAGGCAGGGACAACATCATCGAGCTCTTCCTCTATCAGCCTCAGTGAGTCTTTCAGTACAGCAAGCTTTAAAACATGTACACAGGTTTCTAAAAAAAAAAAACTTAAAAAAAAAAAGTTAATGCACTTGAATAAGCAGCAAACACCTTTTCTGAACAAGTTCTGACTTAGTGAACATTTAACGCAGTATGTAATTTCTGCCACTTCTCAGTCCAAACAGTGAAAACGACGTGGTTCGATGATGAAGTGAAGTATTGTGGGAGTTGCTAATGAAAATCTGTCTGACGTGACTCAGGCAGAAATGTCCACTAATAAGATAACGCGTTAAAGTTGTATTCACAAACGCAGACTTCCTCCCTCATCTGGTGTTTCCCGTGTCACCACTGGCGTTTAGACATTTAGGATAATGTGACTGCACAACTCCAGAAAATATATTGAAGCTGTCAGTCATTAATAAATGGACCTTTTTGAGCTGGAACTAAAGATTATTTTCATTAATTTTCTATATTCATTGTTAAATTCATGGTTTAATCTGATAAACGCTAAACATTTTCACTGCAGAGTGTTTTTTTATTATTAATTTTAATGCAGAAATGTTACATAGTATACATTTAATGGACGTTCTCTTAATTACATCATCTGGTTCCACCTTCCTCTTCTGCAACGGTATAATGGTTTTCCAGATGGAGGCTTGGTGCCACCTATGGCTCTCTTATCTTGAAGAACCGACTCTTAATAATTATTATTTTTTGGCTGATTTTTCTCAAAATTCAGTTTAAATTTTGGCCCCATTTGAATGGAAACCCAGCCGCTGGCTTGTTCATAGCTTAAACCTGTCTCCTGTACTGAGGCCTTATTAGTCGTAAGAACGCTTTGAAATTGTAATGTCAGTATCTTACCTTGAATGTATTTTTGACTCAGTGTGTGCAGGTTTTGTTTAAATTGTACCCTGTAAGGTATTTAACAGCATGAATCACAGATTTCTCAGCACAGCTTCTGTGTGTGGAACAAAGTGTTGTTGTTTTTTTTCTTTTGGAGCTAACTGACTAACTGATGCCACCCAAATTCGTTGTGATGGCAACTGATGCCGGCAACACTGTGTGCTGCCTTTGTGTTTTTTAGGTACCTGAATGCCATCCAGACAATGTGCCCACACATCCTGCGATACCTTACAACTGCAGTCATCACCAACAAAGACGTGCGAAAGCGCAGGCAAGTGCTCAAGGACTTGGTGAAAGTCATTCAGCAGGTAAGGTCAATAGTTTTTAGCATAATAAATCTTATCTAATGTGCACCAAGGATGGAGTCAGCGCATGAATGGCTGTTTCTCCGCCGCTCCCGCAGGAGTCGTACACATACAAGGACCCAATCACGGAGTTTGTGGAGTGTCTCTATGTGAACTTCGACTTCGACAGCGCCCAGAAGAAGCTGAGGGAGTGTGAGTCGGTGAGGAAGTTTTTCTCCTTCAGTTTTCCTGCTTGACAGTGTGTGTTTGTCATGGTGCAAAGGCCTAAATCGCCCCACAAAAGTTGGCTGTCTCCCAGGACAGAGAAGTAATATGAAGCTTCCTTCAGCTATGGTGCTCTGATCTCCTGAGTCCCTGGCATTTAACTCCGCAGCTATTCAGCCTCAGCAAATCCATGTCTGGCCTGATTTGCTGGCTCGTACTTTTCTACAGTTTGGTTTTCAAAGGGGAGCAGCTGTCAGATTTGGGGCTCTGATGCCTTCTATTTGGAAACCCTTGACTGCAGTTTTGTAGTTGTGCTAGGGGACCACTTTGTGCATTCTCCAAGCAGTCTGATCAATTGGCTTTTACCCCTCTTGTATAAATTATGCAGTGATTGCGAAGGCCTCAACTGTCCTGTCAGATGCAGAGTGTGAGCACAATGACGGAAGGATGAAGACAGTTCATTAAGTCGTGCTGTTGTCATGGATTCTGTTGGCTTTTAATGTTCAGGGGATTTTTAATGTACTTGTTTTTTTGTTGAGTTTCCCTCTGGAGATCAGCAACTCGTCTTAATTACTGTCTAAACATTGTTGCACGATGTTTTTGCTTTGCTGCTTGCAGTTTTTTTTGTTGTTTTTGTTGAATCAAGGTCTTACATTGTGTTACACTGTAATGTCAGCAGTGGACCTGGTTTGTCTTGATCACAAGATCTGAGAATAATTAGCCAACAAGTTTAGTATTTAAGCGTGACTGTGGCCCCGTAGTGCGTTATGTGTTTACACCAAAACTCTGCATAATTGGATTTCTTACACAGCTCCTTGTGAGATGATGGTGCTTTGTCTCAAAATCCAAATATATTCCTAACTTAAAGATCTTCTGGAGATTTAAGGAGGCCGAACATCCCAGTAGATGTTTCTGTGGTTGTTGCTTTAAAACTACAGTTAGAGACGTTGGGACATCATCTGCTCCATAAATCTGTAGGGCTCATGATGAGGCCGTCCATCAATCCGTCCCGTTCTTGTGAATGAGATGTCTCTGGAACGTCTAGAGTCAGCAGAAATGTTCAGGTTAGATTTTGGTGATTGTTGTTCCTTCTTGTTGTGTCAGTCCTCTGTACTCCTCTGTAAAATCAGTCTCTAAGTGAAGACAGCATGTTTGTCACTATAGCTTCAATAGCTTTTATTACATTCCTTCAAAGTCTTCTTGACATATATTATGAGTCTGGACAGACATAGATGTACTGCATCTTGACTGTTTGGTGGAAGCATACAACCATGAGGTGGTAATTCTAGTTTAATTTGGACTCTTTTCTGCTGTGCTTTTGTGTCTAAATGACTTATGGGGACACCAATTTTTGAAAATGGTCCAGTAGTGAAAGAGCACTGCAGCTGCCGAAAGCAAAATGTAAAGAAAAGCATTTTTTTTTTCCTCTGTCGGGTCCTTTTCATAATGTTGGCCTACACTTTTAATGCCAGTCTGAGCCTGTCAGTGGCAAAAAGCTCTTTTAGTGGACGGACATTGATGGTGTGAGTAAACACCCTGAAGGATAGCAGCCCATTTAGCCGCTGCTGGCTGCAGCACTCTTGATCTACACTGGACCAATTTCAAAAAAATGTTGTCCCCGTTAGTGAGTTAATACCAAAGTTTCCCTTTAGAGTTAGATATGGCTGTGAGCATTATCAGCATTTTGGCTTCTTTTCCCGTGTGTTTGTCTAAAGACATTGTTTTAAACAGGAATATAACTCAACATCAGGACATGATTTAGCCGACACACTCACACCACAGGAACCCCCTATACAGCAGATAACCTGAGGAGTTTGCGAGGCACGTTGATTCATAAATGTGCATTTTAATGAGAAAACTTCGATTTTCCAGTGTGATATCACGCAGCTTGTATTTTGGGGAGTTTGGAACCCAACAGAAACCATCGTATAAATACTCTACATTGTGAGGTCGGATAGCTGTGACCAGGACATTTTAATGTATGGGTGGACAAACCAGCAGCTGCAAATTGTGCCAGAACAGCCAGACCACAGGAAATGGTTTGTGTGGTGCTATTATGTGCTGCTGCACACTTAAAGTGTACTTATCATTCCAGTAAAACATGTGCATGGTTTCAAATTAAAGCTGCACACACTGACCTAGAAATGTTGTTTCATCACGTGTTGGAAAATGTGCCAAAATAGTACGATTGCTACCAATGGAAGGAGCGTTTTCCTCGTTCTATCTCTGTACTTGAATGCTTTGTATGTGTATAAAGTGAACAATGCTCACAGTCGTTTGGTCTTTTACTCCTTCAGGTTCTTGTGAATGACTTCTTCTTGGTCGCTTGCCTTGAGGATTTCATTGAGAACGCCCGTCTCTTCATCTTTGAGACCTTTTGTCGCATTCATCAGTGTATCAGCATCAGGTAGACTGTCCTTGAAAAGGGCTTGTTTGTCAGTAATGGTGTGTGCAGTCACTTCATTTATGAGAGCGCAGTTTCTCTACAACAATCAAAGGATCTTTTCAACTTTTCTTCTCAGATGATCAGATTTTTCTCCTCAGTGCTCCTGAACTGTAGATGCTATTCATGCTCAGTTTTTCAAGTGTATTCAACAGTAAAAAAAAAAGGGGAACTTTAAAGACTTTGGATCCCCCCAAAGGATAATTACTTGACTGAAATGCCCCCTCCTCCTTCTCCCTCTCCACTCAGCATGCTGGCAGACAAGCTCAACATGACACCCGAGGAGGCGGAGAGGTGGATCGTCAACCTCATCCGTAACGCCAGGCTCGATGCCAAGATCGACTCCAAACTGGTGAGACTCTGCATTCACGCATCCACCTTCAGTCAAATGTGCTTCAATTCACTGAGCCCAGCATAAACAGCCGTGACTAGACTGCTCATTTGTGTAGTAATAAAGCGACGTCAGTGTATTTATTTTACTCATGTAGGACTGAAAGCGGCACCAGAAAGCTGGCAGAAATCAACTGGCGGTGCCCTGAGCGCTTTTGTCCCGCTTAGAAAATAAATGTTTGTGCACTTGTCCATCAGGGTCACGTGGTGATGGGCAACAACGCCGTGTCGCCGTACCAGCAGGTGATCGAGAAGACCAAGAGCCTGTCCTTCCGAAGCCAGATGTTGGCAATGAACATCGAGAAGAAAGTGGCGCACAGCAACAGGAACGAGGTGACTGAGCACGAGACGTTTATCACTGTGAACTGGTGGTGGACGGAGGAAATGTTTTTTTTCTGACTGAACTTTCTTTACAAAAATAACCTCTTCCAGTTCGAGGCTTGATTTATTTGAACTTCTAGTCATTTTTTCAGCATCAGTTTGTACCAACACTGCATCCAAAGGCCTTATTTGCACATTATACACACGCCCGTCATGTCACATCACTCATTCTTACTCTCATGTCAGCGTGTGCAGACCGCTTCCTTCAGTCCTGCTGCCCTCTGATGGATCTATGAGAAAACACCACATTTTCAAAGAACTCCTCAGCTTTTCCTCTTTGTTAATTTTAATTGTGACCACTGATTTTCTGCTCATGCTTGAAACATGAAACCACATTAGTTGACGTGCTTTCCACAGCCATTCATTTTAGGTAAAGTCTGATTGACTTGAAATTGGACACACAAGTCCAGCGCAGTGTGCTCTGCAGAGACTCTTGGACTGTAAAAGTCCACCATGATGGATTTTCTGCCATTTTTATTTTTATTTTTTTGAAAAACAGTAATATATCCATAGAACTTTTGACTATCAACACCAAAATTGGTTTACAGCACTGCTGGACTGAGGCACACATTTCTTCTATAAATGAAAATCATTGAAATCATTGAAAATTAGTCCAGTTGTCATAAATCATGACTGGGAGTAGGACTTTTGAGCCTGACCCATAGGGGGCACCACAAACACCATCAACATGTACCTCAGAGCCCAGCAGCATGTCACCAGTCTCAGTGTGCATGCTCTGGAGGCCAGTATGAACCAAAATCTGGCGTGGTCTGAGACATATTTGCTCATAACTGAAGATGCCTTCGAGTGATCCTGATTAAACTCACATCCTGTGCTGCCTCCTGCACACACACACACACACACACGCACACGCCGAGTTGTGTTCAAATCTGATGAACGAGGGACAAATGATGGAACTTTGAGTGTGTAGAGACTGAAATGCTGCAGGCTTTGTGATGATGGAATAAGAGTGTGATTGATCTCACTCCTTGTTTAAACAGAATTAAATTAGAGGTGACATCGCTCACCTCTGTGAAGCACGCTCGTCGCTGCCTGTGGCTTAAATTTTGGTCCGTTCAGCTGCTTGAACTGGGAATCGCTGCATTTGCAGAGTTATTTGTCAAAGAGCGTGCAGGTAGTCTGTGTAGTCTTAATTTTGTCAGAACGTTATTTGTTTTTGTCCTGTCAATCATTTTGAGAGAGAAGCTGGCAGGTGTTTCTCTCTCTTGTTGACTTGATAAAGCAGTCGGAGCATTTCTTCTAACACCTCTTCTAATGTTTTTATGTTTGTTTTTGTGCCATTTTCTCAGACACCAAACTGGGCTGCTCAAGACTCCGGCTTCTATTAAAAAGGAAATCAGTATCAAGAGGATGCACATGGCTCATGGGGATTTTATTTAGGCTTTTTAATGTATTAACGAATTTATGCGCAATTATTTAACTGCCAGCTTAACTGCTGCAACAACCATTATCCAAGAGGAGGCTGCTACTCTCTCGATGACGTGTTACTTATTTATTTAAAATGGACTATTCTCCGTAGTATTTAAGAATATGGTGTTGTTTGATTTTGAGGTCAAGTGTTATCAATCCACATTAAACATCATTTTGACTCCTAAAAGAGATTTTTCTTCTTCCCTTACCAATATTTAACCACTAGATGGTGCAGTTTGTTTACTTTTCCTTCTGTCAGCAGCCAGTTGAAGCATTTCACAATCTCTATGGCTGCAGATGTTGTGAAATGCTGTATTTCCGACTTCAATTTTATTTTTTGTATTTGTCATAAAAGGAAGGACAGACAGATGGACAATTGACATTTAAAAAAACTAAACACTTACGTAGACGCTGACCTTAACTCTCATGCAACCAGCGCTGATGTGAGAGCCGAGATTGGTACATGAAAAGAAATGCTGTTCGTATGAAGATCAGACTGAATGGAAAGCACTGCAACAACAACTCACAAGACACAGACCACGCGTCACACACAAACACACACACACACAGAGATCATTTTCAAGACTCCTCTGTTTGTTGGAGCCATGCCACTTAGAGCTGGTTGGTTGGTTCTGCTCGTCAGTCAATGTTTAACCACACCTTATTCCTCAGTAGTGAGTGACGCTGCAGAGCCCACTGCGCTCCAGCGTTTCCTCAGCAGTTATCTCTGTAGTTATGCTGTGAAACCAGCCGTCGGTGCATACTGAAGCATTATTACAGTCACATGCAGTCTTTGTTGTGTTAGTGAGCGCACCTGGTTAATGACTGTGGAGAAATGACAGGCATCTAGATCAGTGCTGGCAGGTGTTCAGGTAAAGAGGGCAAAGTGCCCCAGGTGCATTTCTTAGTGGCCCCTCAGCTTTACAGCCTCCTGGTCCATGTGAGGATTCCTTCTGATGTTTGGCCTGGGAGTGGCTGACGGTTATGCCAGCCGCTGTAACTCCTAGCCACTCCTCCAAACCGTTTAGCTTATGCACACACACAAGCTCACACTTTTCCAGGACCCAGTAAAACACAACAGACACATACGCGAGCTGACACACACATGCTCACACACTGAGAGCTGACGTGGGCTGAGGTCTGAGCAGGGCTCCGTCTGGAACAGCTGGTATCCATCTGTGGTTGCAGTTGCTCTGGCTGCTGCTTCTTCCTGCTGCTGCAGGCACCGTGGCTGCCCCGAGAGGACACAAACCAGCCCCCTGAAACCCATTCATGAGCTCTGCTGCAGTCCCACTCTGGGAGTCAGACCGACGAGATAGTGAGGCTCTACTGCTGACGAGCGGCGTGCTCAGCAGCCTTCAGCATGGATATCCTGACAGCCTGGGCTGTCACTAACCCGGCTGTGGCCCGGTTCCTCTGGGTCCTAGCTCTGGTGCTGGCCACCCTCCTGGTCTGGCTCTTCTTCTTCTGCTGCTACAGCTGGAACCAGAGCTCCTCACCCTCCCTGGAGAGGTACCTGGCAGGTATGTGGACCCTGCCCCACCTCCACCCTCCTGTGGGTGTGTGGAGGCCTCTGATAGGCTTACAACAATACTGATGCTGCTCACTGTCAGGCTTGGTTTTACTAGGAGGAACAATCAGTGGAAATGCTTTTTGTTTTTTTTCCCCAAATCCGGTAATTGTAAAAAGTTAGTTTCCTTTCCAAGACTGCAGTATCCACATTTTCCAGAGGGTGCCAGCTCGTGCTGGCTCTGATTCCATGCTGTGGTTGGAACTGCTCTGTTTACTGTTTAAGTGTGCTTTTACCCATGTGAGAGGACACAAAGGGTCTTTCATACTCATTAGTTCAAAAAATGTTTATTTTTGGGTCGTTACTGTGAGCCATCGCAGACATACTTTTCCAGCTAGCTGAGGATGTGAAGCTGCTCTTCAGTGTCGTACACGCGCTGCAGAATGTCAGCTTAATGATATGTCATAAATTTGACATGATGTGACGCCATGGGACAGCATGCAGCTCCAGTGATGGAAATGTGCACGTCTCTGCAAGCTGGATACCTGCACTGAGCAATGACTCAGCACTGTGCTCATTTTAATGCAGTGTCACTTTTACCGCGTCATGATAGTAGTTTAAATTATGACGATTGTGCCACATTTTGTGTTCCTTCTGATGTAATATTTGTTTTTGTTTTTTTTCACAGTGATAGCAAAGCACTCCAAATCTAAAGCTCCGACTCAGGTGAGCCTTTGTTCTGTCTTTCAATGCATAACTTCCTCATTTGCACCAAAAACGTGAACACTTCATGCTCCTTTGTGTTCATAATGAAGTCCTCAACGTGCTGTCTGCTTCGTTATGTCATGAGCACGTCAGCTTGTAATGCCTACTCCAGACTTCAGAGGTCCTCGTTCACTTACACTTCACTCAGTTTCATTCAGCCAGGCTGCAGGTGAGAGGAGCACACAATGCCAGCAAGCCTGACGAGTTCACTGTTACTTATCCACAGTGGTGTGATTATATGTCTGTCAGTGTGTGACACAAATTTAGAGCGAGTTACGTCATCATGCCCGCATAATACAGAGTGTTAGTTGTTTAAATGTCATTTTTAAAGTCATGTAGGTGTGTCATAACGCTTTGAAGAGACCACAAGGGAGGATTTTATCAAGGTTTCATCAGGTGCACACAACACTCCATATCTCAAATGTTAAATATACTTTGCTGCACAGGCTCCCCAGTGCTGTGAGCTAAATGCTAATGTCACCATGCTAACATGTTGATGTTAAGCAGGTGTAATGTTTAACATGTTTACCATCTTAGTGTTAGCATGCTAACATTTGCTCATTAGCACTTAAGTACAGGTGAGGCTGCCCGGGGTGTCATTTTTATCATTAAATTAAGAGTACTGAACAATAAAAACTTTGCCCTGATGATGAACATTTAAAGACTAGCCAAAGTTATTCTAATTTGTCCCGAGAGGAACACAGATGTCTGAACCTCATGGCAATGCAGCAGCCTTTTTTCAAGATACACAGCTACCTTGTGTGGTTATAAATGTTTCGGGACTTAATGTTCCTGCAGTGCAGGAGTGATTCAACTCACGGCACGTCCTGTTTTTACATTAAATGTTCTGTCCCCGTAATAAGGGGAAGTGATGCGTTCAATGTTTCCAGCATGAGCAGCGGTGTTTCTTTATAAATGCAAGAGGAACTGGCATTTTGCTGAAGCACAAAACAAAGTACATTGTTCTTTAACATGCAACAGCTGTGCATCTGCTAAAGTCAGTGTAGCACACAAGTTGTGCAATAAATGCATCGAACAGACCATCTTCAGCTTTAGACCCCTCTTGTCCCTGCAGAGGACGTCGCTGATAGCATTCCTATAAAACCTACGTACTGTAATAGAACCTCTCAGCTTCTGCAGCTTTATCACGCAGCATTTCCATTACTAAGTATACTGCAAGTGGGCTCATGTTATATTGAGTGATCTGTAACTCTACTGGCCTCACTCAGTGTGTTTTGGCACAGGGATTATATGAGTGCTGTTATGCAGTGGAGAAGCACTGTGCAGTCATTGTGTGCGATAAGTTTGAGAGGCTCTCTGAAATGGCACCATAAGTGAAGCCCTTTGTCTGCGTGGCACCGGCACGCCAACAAAGGTCCATTTCCTCCCACTGCAGCCAGTGTGTGGACAGCGAGACGTGTGAGGTCTCCTGTCAAAGAACCAGTGTAAAGCCGTGGCCGTGAGTTATCAGGCTGTCAGTCAAACTCAACAAAAAAATGCTTGCACACAGACAAGAACAAGGGGCTTCAGGTGCAAAAAGATTCATGTTTTCAATGTGCAAAAGGTGACAAAATCTATGATCTACAATCGACAAAATCTAAAAGACCATTTTCCACTTGTTTTGTCAGTCTGACCATTTTTGTCCATGAGATGGGACTGTTGGTCACGGTTACATGAACCTAACACCACTGCACAGAGTCACTATTATTAATGTCTGTCTTGAGGAAGACTTGTTAAATTATTAAATATCAAAGAATGCAACGATGGAGAACAGTTGATCCCACTGTGGCAAAAACTAAACACTGTACAAGCATGCACCTCCATGTCTGTGTTAAAGGTCAAAGTACAATCAATTTATTGCCATAGCTTCTTCAAAAGACACTAATGATCCATGAATATTCCCATCACGGTGTGCTGCTGGTTCAGAGGCCACAGCAGAGCGAAGAGGCTTTACGTTTCCATCTGTCACACTGCGATACGTGAATGATTTCATTATGACTGCGTGTGATCTTCAACCACCGTGTGAAAGAGAGGCTTGTTCACATTTAAAGAATGGAAATGTCACACATTCCATAGGTTTTAATTTATGGCAAAAACAGGTCCACACAGTCACGCCTTTCACAATATTGCATACCTCAGAACTCCTAACAGCTGATTACTGCGTGATAAGATGAGACAGAGCTTTAATTCATCCTGTTCATGACTCACAAAGCCTGCTGAGAGGTGACAGCTATGGGTAGAGAAATAACTACAGTTTGACACATAACAGGCAATACTGTCTGCACATTAGCATTTATAATCTTAAAACATAGCAGATCCTCTCCGTAAAAGCTATTATCAGGATCTCAATTAAGAGCTTTATTTCCAAAAGCTCCATTCAATTATTCACTTGGGTGCAAAGAACTAAGCTGGTGTAGTTCCTGTCCTCTTCAGGGAGTTTCAGCAGCAGGAAAAACAAAACCCCCATTTGTTTACCTGACAGCATTAATCATAATCAGCGTCCTCTGAAGAAGGGGCTTTTGTGCGGCTCAGTCAGTGCGTGCCAGATATCAAAGCTGCTGCTTTCCAATGGTGAGATCTGTAACTGATGAGTGGGCTTCCCTCAAAAGTGAGCCTTAATTTGGAAATAAAAAGTGGATTTTGTTCCACGTTAGTGATGTTGTGTATGTTTGGCAGACGGCCCCTGAAGCAGCATGTTGTGGCTGAAGCTCCACACTGAAACTTTGACATGTAGAAATCTACTAAAAACAGTTATGAGGACAGCTGTTAAGTAATCACAGGCATCGTGTCATTTCAGAGGAAGAAAAAGCCCAAAGAGAAGCCAGCTGTCCACTCAGAGGAAGCGGTGGTGAAGGAGGCTGTGGCCGCTGGACAGGGGCCGCCGTGTCCAGCGGCGAGGAAACGGAGGAGACGACCTCTTAAAGTCGGGATGGAAACTGTGACAGCAGTGAGATCACAGAAGGTGAGGAATGTTTCTCCACCGTGTGTCATCAAACGCCTCGTTTCCTGGCGTGTCAGGACCACTTTCTCCACCGTGTTTGGTTTCACAAGTCAGTTTTTGGACCTTTGAATAAATGCGGGGGCGTTTAAACACCAGAGACGTTCTCTGTTGTCATGTCTGGTGACATTTCACTTACAGGTCTTTGAACTTGAGCTGTTCGTCCACTGGATTGTGATGGTTAGCAGAAATAAGTAATGCATGTTGAAAATCAAGATGAGCTCCAACTCAACCAGCTGGAACAGTAAAACCCTGCTTTAACATCAATGACATCAGGAAAAATAATCTAATGATTCCACATAGGGACATTTTGCATTGAGTACTTTCACTTTTCATTCTTTAAGTACATTTTCCTGATTATACTTTACTAAAGTAACATTTTCAATGCAGTACTTTTACTTGTAACAGAACATTTTTACACTGTGGTATTAGTACTTTTACTTCACTAAAGGATGTGAATACTTCCTCCGCCACTGGAATTTGACCACTGTTGACTGGAGTGTTGTTTGCGCTCTTGTGGTGCTGATATGGTTCTCATGGACTGTTCATACTCAAATGATTTGAATTTATTACCACAGTAATTATAACATGTCTAAACTGAGCTGGAACGTCCTGCAGCTCCCTCAGAGCCCCGCTGCTCTCTGGCTTCATGAAGCACTGGGTTGATCAGATTGACCCTTCAGCACAATGGGGACAAAGCTGGCACAGGCACCGGCATTCAGAACCGATGGCACGCATCCTTCATGAGTACAAGACCGGGCTCAGAGTGGGACCGAGCCAACAGCCCCCGACTTCTCCATACCCGCTGATTTACTCTCCAAGGGGGAGACTAATCATGTAGTAGGACCACACAAACAAGCACTCTATCATTCATGGTGTGATTATGTAACAGCTCAGCATGACAGTTTTTAATTCGACTCATTGCGACTCGGCCCCATTTGGAGCGAAGAAGAAAAACACAGCACAGGATAAACAACTCAGAAGGCAAATGGACTAAATGGAACAGATTTCTCGATCAATAGCTGCTGATTTGCATGTTTGTGACATCAAAGGGAAGGCGGGGGTCAGCTGGTAGACGGCATTCAGAGCACAGTTAATGTGAAGATCTGACACTAACAGCACTTTCTCATATTTACTCTCATTTTTACATGAATCTACATTAATAAGGGTCACAGGAGTCAATGAATTATAATACTATGATAATCATTCATATGTCAACACATGCAGGGGAGGCAAAATTTCATGGCTTTTTCAATGGACTGAATTTGAAAGTTCTGTCTGGATTAAAGGGATTTGTAGAAACTTTTTTTGTTCCATTTAACCCCTAAAGATGCTTTTTGAATGTGTTGTACTGTTGACTTCAAGCTTGAGTTGAAAAGTAAGTTCAGTTTTGTCCAGAAATCCTTTCTGCAGTACAGAGAATGATCATAATCACCATCACAACATCTGTTTCCACATGCCGGACAGATGCTGAGCTCAGCAGTGTGCTGCTGGTGCCTCTCTTATAACAACATCCTAAAGGTGTGAAGTTCAAAGCAAAGGCTTGAATTACACATTATGAGATATGTTTTAATTTGAGTCAACCTGAGCACACAGAAGTCTTAAGGAGAGCAGTCACCTGTTAAAAAGACGTTTAAGTGGTTCAAAATATTATTGATTAAACATTCACATTAAGACCATCTTTCACTGGGATTTGCATTAAAACGCTCACTGGATATAGGATGCATACTGACACATCAGCTTCCCTCAGAGGCTCGACTATCAAGGACAGAACTCAGTCTGAGGGGTGTAACGTGTGAAGAAGCCCCTGCCTCTGATTGCACGCTGCAATCAATTCCACTTGCGCATCGAGCCTGCGATCACATCTCCGCTCCCACCTTCAGCTTCATTCGCGGCTGCAGATGAGCGACAGCTTCCCCGGTGCCGTCGTGCTGGCTGTGAGGCATGCGGGCCGAGGCTGAAGGAGCACATTCCTCCTCCCGGCTCGCTCTGCAGCCCGGATCAGTCCAGGTCTGACCGGCTCGACGCCCCGCAGCCAGGATACTGCAGGACGCAGGCGCGACTCCCGCTGCGGATGCGGATGATGGCTTGGGAAGTTTGAGCGGGTCTGACTGGGACGAATCCGCCGACGACACCGCTGCAGTGATCGGGTTTTTTTTGCGATTGCTTCCTCGGGACCAAAGCAGCAGTCATCCTGGATATTTTTAGCGTGAGTAGACCAGGAACCGGCCTACAGCTTATTTATAGTTCACAATCTGCCGCATCGCGCACGATGATAATCTCATGATTTTAGTTTCATTTGGAAACACGCAGATTATAATTGACCCGAGTGTGTTTTTGTTTTTGTTTTTGTTTTTGTTTTTTAAGCATCATCCTAACCTGTCAGACTGCAGGTGCACCTTTCAGCTCTCTCCTCTCTGCGGCTCAGGGCAGAGAGCCTGATTTCAGGTGTGGCGGCGCAGTGCAGCTCGAAGCGGCTGCGAGCTTGAGTTTTCTGGGCAGGATCCAGACTTGACAGCTTCCTCTGTCAACTGACGATCAACAGATCCACTCCTAATGAAGTCCATCAGCTGTGAAGGGGGGAGACAGACAGACAGAGAGAGGGGGAGCGTCAGTCAGCTGTCAGTGTGATTCACCTACTGTCCCAGTCTATTCATACCAGCACACATCACTTAACTTTCCTCCGTTTCCAAGTCCTGAGTGTTTCAGGAGCACGCTCTTGAATGCTCCTTGGCGTTGCCTGGTAACTGCGGATCACCCTGATGCTTTCAGCTTGGACCGAGGCCAATCAGGAAAAACAAAGCTGCTTTGAATAGTAATAGGTTAGAGGCAGGAGGACGGAGGTGATGATGCTGGTGGAGATGATTATGGCGCATGGTATTACTGAATAGATCAGAGCTCTGCAGTACAGTGATGATTAATTCAGAGAGGTGATGATAAGAGATCAAACAGGCTCTCGCTGTGCTGCCTGCCTGACTAAAGGATTTCAGTTCACATGCATATGTGATAACTTGCAGTGGTGCCTCGAGGCAAACTTGAGATCTCTCCTTCTCTGGTGTGTGTAGGAGCTGTGAATTTTACAGTATCAAACCTCTCCTGAAGGATGCAGCATTGTGCATGAAAGACTGAATCCTAGAATCTGAACAGCAGTATTTGCTGGCTGTTCAAACAGTGGCTAAATGCCCATGTCTCCATTAAGATCAGTCAATGAAGTGCAGCAGGAAAGTGTAATGCATTACAGCTCTACTTTGAGAGACGCTGTTATTAGTTGACGTATTGAGGGATGGCAGAATATGCTGATTTCAAACAGCTGAAACACACGTTTCCACTCTGGTTGAGTAATAATCTGTCATTATCTAATAACAAATGTTATGTGCAGAAGCTCAGTCTCACATACTGAATTCTTCCTGTCCGACACAGCAGCTGGATGAGCTAACTGGATTAAATAAAGGTTAAACAATAATATGAAGAATAGATATTGTTGCAGTACTGCAGTCCTAACAACAAACAGCCAGAAATAGCACTTAGTAAAATCATAACCTGAATGTGATCTGTCTCTGATGCACTGTAGACATTACTCCTGGGAGTTTGGTCCCGTCCAATCAGAGAGGCTGTGGTGGTGGAGAGCATCCTGTGGGCCGGATGGTGACTCAGCTGAAAAAGGAGCTGGGAGCGTGGTGACGTTGCACAGAGCATCTGCAGCACCTGCCCTGCTCCTCACAGCAGCTCTGAATGAGGAGTTTGGTGAAAAATACTTCAGACAACAGTCTGAGCACTGAGCTGCAGAACTGAACGTCTGTCTGAACAGATGCACATTAGACTGAATTATGGAGGCAGTTATTAAATAGTATAATTCATTAAGTTATTGTGGTAATATAATTGCATTGTCATGCTTAAATGTGTTAAAAGATGTCTGACAAGCTAACAATTGTAGTTTTTGCTTTAAATGTGTGAAGTTTTGTCTGCAGTGATCTTTATTACTTTATATGTGTTATTTTTGCATACATTTGCCATAAACTACTGTGATATGTTGACAGAAAAATCATGAAATTGATATCAGCCACCAAAATAAGTACTTGCAAAAGTATTTTTATGATATTATCAAAATCGGCTGTAGCATATTAGCCCAAATATAGCATGATGTGTTACTCTTAAAGTTTTACAGAGGAAAGTTTGGGATGTGGTACAATAGGCGAGGCATTTTCATTCACAGCGAATGCTCTCTGAATTGGCGCTGGAGAGCGTTGCATTATGGGTTGTTTGTAGCTTCGTTAAGCTAGCAGTTCCACGTCTGACCATTAGCAGGCGTTCTCGGTGAAAAACGTATCAGATCAGTTAGTCCAGCTGAAAGAGTTTTTCGCTAACTAATGTTAATGTAAGGAAATTAACTACCAACAACGTCTTAAGATCCAAATGGACTTCACAGAATTGTCTTTCAGGCCGCCAAAAAATGAGCTGTCACGGAAAGTCATGCTAGAAGATGGTGGGTCTAAAAAGACGGTTAAGTTAGCAGTAAAGTTAGCTAACAGTCATTTCTTAGTCTCAAAACTGACTCCTTTCAAAAGTTTGACAGGAGACTGTGAGAAACATGACTGATAAACTGAGGTCTGTTGACAGTTACTGGAGCAGTTTTTTTTTTAACTGAAAGCTGTTAAAATCACCAAACAGGTGAATTAGCATGGTGACTGTCCGAGATGCTAAAATATGACGCTAGCTAGCTAGCTAATTACAAAGACCTTTACTTTGTCACGTTTCTCCTACTGTTTATTCTGTGGTCCTGCAATTAACTTATTTATTTAATTTTATTTTGAATATGTGGTTCATTTATTTAAAGACATTACACATAATTTGAGTTTGCTAATGTTGCCATTTTTCCTTAAAAGTGTTTATCTTCACAAGGCGTCCATGCAAAGTGTCAGAGAAGGACGTTTGTCTTATATTTTGGTCAGTTTGTAATATTTCATAGAGCTTTGTTCTCAGGCGTGTGTCATGAAGGTCAAACAATTTTATTCCTGGAAACACTTAATATTTAATCTCAGTAGCTCCTGTGGTTTGCTTGAAAATGTGGTACACAGGAAAACCACCTGCTGTTGTGATTTCCAGAGAAGAAAACATGAATATTTCAAATCCCTGGTGGTCTGGTACTTCTATCGAGTATTCGGTGGTTGGATTGCCATTTTACAGTAATGACAGATTACAGAAATTATAGAGACACTGTGTTTTTTGTTCTTGTTTTGAAAAGTCCATGTTTCTCCATTTCTACCCACTATGTCCATCCAGACTATGGAGGAGGTGAAGGACAAGCCCAAGAGGAGGCCTCTGGTCAGGGCTGCGTCCGAGGAGAGTTCCAGTGACCTGAGTTCAATAAGTTACTCTCCATCACCTGGAGACACGCTGCCCTGGAACCTGCCCAAACACCATCGCATCAAGCGCTCCAAGTCAGCCTCTGGAGATGTACTGGACCCGGCAGAGAGGGCTGTCATCCGCATTGCAGGTATGTTGTTCACACAGAAAGAATATGGAGGTGAAAGTGTCTGTGAGGGGGGTGCATGTGTCGTTTGTTTAGGTTCTGCCCATTGAAAGCATAAAACATGGATGTAGTCTCCATGACATCACCCATAGGTTTTTGAAAAGCCGTTGTGAAGCGTGATTTGGAAATTTAGCTATAGAGACTGTAGGCTGTAAACATGTTTATTTCTGCTATAAAGTTGGACATTTTAAATATGGGGCTCTGTGGTGATTGACTCACCTTTGGAGCCAGTCTCAAGTGGCCATCCTGCTGTAGTGCTTGTATGCAAACTCTGCTGTAACATTGCTGCTAAGACTGGCTGCTAATGCTGCTACTCATGAAGCATTTTATATGGAGCCTGCCGTTAAGGGATGCATGATATTGGAGTTTTGCAGATATCCAATATGCTGATATTTTCCATAAAGGGATACTCCTCTCAAAACTTGATTCTGCCAAAGAAAAAATTAATATAGGAATGAAAATCTACATCCACCTGTCCCATAATGTAGGATGATAAGTAAATGCAACATGATTCATTCTCAGAGTGAGACAGGAGGCAGGATTAGGCAGCTCAACAGCATTTATTTGGCAGAAAACCCAACGTATATTATATAAGTTCAAAAGTCAGTGTACCCTGGGGCATGTCTATCAAGTACATTTACATACAGCAGCAACAGACACAGATACTGACGCAGCGCAGAGGTTGTGGTGTTGGAAGTGTGGAGATAACATTAAGTCTAGCTATGTGAGCCTTACGCCAACGTTACCCCAGGTTGTGGGTTTCTAATAGATGCTACAAGCTGCATTAACCACCGAATGTGTTAATGCTTGGCTCTTCACTCATTGTTATGATCTGGATGATGGCTCTTAGGATGAACAATTCAATTTGCAGTGTTGAAGGAATGCCGTTTGGCTCCTCTGACAATGAACAGTCTCCACACCACAGACATGCTCACGTTGCAAGCACATAATTTAAGCCTCATGTTATTGGCCCGTCGTACCAGCAGAAAAATGTTCATCATACATACAGTATTTCTTTTTAAAGCCTTTATTGGCCGATACAGATGACATGCCACTGTTATTCTGCATCCCCATTGTCATCCACTCGTCATACTGGCTGTTTTGCACTTCAAGTCTGATGCTGGCGTTTTCTGCCAGTGTTGTCACCTATCGACTCTGCTTTACTTCAAGAGCTCAGGATTTGTTTGTCTATGCCGTCATGCATTTTGTGACTCTTTATCTTGGTGCTGTTCTGTCATTGTGCTCTCGGCAAAATCTGTGGAAGAATAAGCTGCGATGCTGCTGGCTTTTTTCTGTAGCTACAAAGGGTAGCCCACTGATTGTTGGGTTTAAATCAATCCATCTTAATTCAATAGATACTGCATAATCTGCAGTGGATGAAGGTGATTGAAGTGTCACGATCCACTGTTCCAGATTCATATGCACGCTCAACACTATCCCAAAGACTCCTGTAGGCTGTTGAAAGGGATAAAATGTGAACAACATCATTACCTTCTCTCATTATGCTCATTTTATTCCCATGGAGGGCAGTTCAGACTCTTAGGAGTGTCTCTTTGTCTACAGTATCCCTATAAATCTTGTCTAGGTTCTGCAGCTCATCCACCTCTGTTAACACTGACCACTGTGGCAGGACTCAGATGATGCAACTTGCGGCCTCAGCACTTCCTGTTGTGGCTCTTTGCTTCATATTGTCTCTTTGGACCACACCAACACAAACCTCTTTTGCCCCCCTCCCTGGTCGTCTCTGATATTGATTTGATGGGGTGGGGTACTGCAGCAGGATTGTGTGACTCACAGTACTTCTGCAGAGCTTGCTGATGAGCTAGAGTTTAGGGAGATAGTGGATATCAGGTTAATTTATTTCTGGAGACAGAAAGTTTACTTCCTGTAGTGCTTGTGGGTGCGTGCGGGATGCTGATGAAATGTGCAGTATTAGATAAAGGTGACTGTGCCTGTGTTGTCTCGTTGGATTGCTGCCATAATGGCACTGGCCCGATTTATTAGTCTTGTGAGACACAAACGGTTCAAGCTTCAGCTTTGTCTTCCAACAAATGGAGACCATTTGTTATCAAGCTGCAGGCAGTTTGAGAGGCAGTGCGTGTTGGTTGACACTAAATAAGACGTCAGTTAGAGTGCATCAATGTTTTTGTAGCTTTCTAACATGCTAGTTTATTGATCAGCTGTGACTCTTGGCATTTGCTCTGTTGACATCCATACAGAGGATAGCAATAAAGGAAGACAATAAAGTGCTGGCAACAGAACACAATGTCATAGACTACACAGCTCAGCAGAACTGTAGAGAGGAGGGGAGTGATCTTGGTTTGGCATGTCACGTATTGCTGTAGCCATGGCTCCTAACAACCTCCAGGGCCCAGTGGGCCTTGAATGATTGACTGAATGAATCTGTTAGTGAGCTATTTGCTGTACTAATGAGGTCCTTAGTACAAATACTAATCTCTTACTACAAAGGAATGTCATGGCTTTCGAGATTATTAGCCAAAACTCTAAATAACTCAAATAATTAAATTCTAGAATTCTGTTTAACTGTTTGACTTTCCCTCTGGTATCATCCTCAGGTCCACATTTTACCAATACTTTATGATCGAATACCTGCGAAAGCTAATAACATTCCCATCAGCCTAAACTTTGTGTTTAGCACAGATTAACAAACACTATCATGCAAACACACTAAAAGAGAATGGTAACATGGAAACCATCATACTGTACCTGCTAAACATCAGCTCTGTCATTGTGAACATGTTAGCATGCTCACATTTACATTTAGCTTAAAGCACTGCTGTGACTAAGGCTTGTTAGTTTGAAATTTTATTTCCTCTAATCAGGTCTTATTGGATGAAACTAATTAGCCCAAAAATATAGTGTCACAGCTTTGAGAAGGCAAAAATCAAAGTAAAAGCAGTAAGATGTTAACATGCTAGAAAAACCAAGCGAACCAGGTACTCAACTCAGTTTCTTATAATTAAAGTCTAATATTTTGAAGTTTTACTGCACCAGTGATGGGACGTTTTATTGTGTAACTCATTTTTGATTGATCATTGATTACGCTTCTCCAGTGTTACGGCCTAACTGACGCATTGCTAAACCCCTCCTCTGAATAGCAACTGTCTAATAACAGCTTAGTTACTGCAATTTTTTCTTTATGTTGTGGAGTGCATGAGGCTCTAAGAAGAGGGATATTCTTCCCATGGCCTTTTTTTGAGACCAGGCTTTTATTTGCTCATGTCGACCATGACCCAAGCCAATATTGGAGATCTGGCATTTATTTGATGTTTAGTTCTGGAAAATACCGTATATTTTACTGAACCTCCCAATGCAAGTGTTCATCTTTTATGCTCTGTACAGCTGCTCTGTCTGAACTTGCCCATCACATAATATTATGTTGTTCCACAAGACGTAAAGAGCCTCGTTATAGTATTTCACAAACTTTCCTTCTTCTAGTTTGGAGTCTTGCCTTTTCCCATCTTGGGTCTGGCTTAGACCAAAGATGGTCTCTGATGTCCTTCCTTTCCTTCATTTAGCCAGTTTCTGTTATGCCTAATACGCATTTTTTCCATAGATCCAAAGCTCTGGTATGGTGATAGTATGATCACAGTGGTGAAATGGTGAGAGATTGACTGGTTTTTGGTCTGTGGTTCCTGAATACACGCAGTTTTGTTCTTTTTTTAGGTTCTGAACTGATGATCTGTCATCCTGTTTCTCAGTGAGAAATACAACATGACTAATGCTGTACTACAGTGTGGGAGAGGAGTACAGTGTTCTTGCAGTACCACTGCAATCTTGTGTCTTTCCACATTTCGTCCAGGAACTCGGCTGATTGGTGTTTAACTTCACCACAGAACACAGAACAACACAAAGCTGTGAGACGCAATGAGCAGGGAACAGAAAGTTGGCTTTTCTCTTTTGTTTACTGTGAAAGTACTCCTGTTTTGTCAGTGTTGTAACCGTTAGATTGTTCTTCCTCCTAAATTCAGATATCCTTACTTTCTTGTTTTTGTCTTCCATAGTTTACACATCACATTCATGTTCAAACTGTACAGGAAAGCATCTCATGTAAGTCACGATGATAGTTTTCTTTTACTTCTTTGCTCTGTTTTCAAGGAGGTCGAGAAAACGTCACAGGGTCTGCTTGTATCACGTTCAGATAAATTATTCAGAACTGCTTTCATCGTGGGGCTTGGTGCAGTTTTTTTCAGAATATTGAATTGTGGATCCATTATTGATTTCACATTTCACAGTCTTCACTGTGGCTGCTTGCGTCAGCAGTGTGTAACGATATCTTTGGGACCCTGAGACACTGTGGTGCAGCTGACAAATGCAAACCTTTCTTTCCTCCATCTTTCAGACAAATGTGTGACGTTTCTCTCCTGAAGCTTGTCCTGTCACTTCACCCAAGCTGTTTCCAAACAGTGTACTTGCGGTTTTAAGAGATAATGCGTATGATTTTAAAATGAGATGAAAAGTGTCCTACAGTTACATGTTGAGCGCGGTTTACCTCAGTGATTGGACCCCGAGGACAGGGGGATTTGTGCAGTATACAAACTGGACACTAGAGGACAGTATCCAAAGATAAAGTGCACTGGAGCGTCTTCATGAGTCTCTTCTCTCACTGTGCAGTGTTACGTCATGGTGTCATGGTAAAGCATGGTTTCATGATATATTCATTTGATCCCAGGAGGACATTTTTCTCCATGTCCTATGTTGAGTCTCATAGAACAACATGTGTGGACAGCAGTAACATTGAGCTGAGTCAGTGGACAGAGCAGATGTTCAGACTGCAGAAAACAGAAAATTATATGGCTTGTCAGAGTCACTGGCCAAGCAAGGTTAATTACACTTGTTACATTACTTGATGTTCTCTCAAACAGTTTGCAAGCCTATCTTGGTCAATAAATGCATTTTAAAAATTCAGATTTTTAATTTAGACACAGTCTTAAGACAGTTTTCTTACCACTTTGTTTTCTGGTTCAAGTGTAATGTACTTTACTCGAAACTTAGATATTCCCTACATGACATACTTCACATTAAATGTAAATTATAGTTACATTAAAAACTCTTTTTTTGTCTCTTTCTGTCTTGCTTTATTTGTAAATGATGAAATAATGATTTAAATGGTTACCTATAAATAATCTCATGAATTTTATGAAGAAGATGTTAAAGATGCTTCAGATTATAAAGCTACTGTTGATCTACAGTATCTGTTACCACAGTAACTAATTACTAACACTGGAGCAGTAATGCTAATGACACTAATATATAACTTTAGGACACATTATCCTTGCACTGACTACAATTCAACCTTGATCAGCATTCAGGTCGCGAACCTGTAAGCAAGTAACCACACAACGTCTTACAAACACAAATGAGTGAATACATAAAAAGCAGTCAATGGACAGTGAGGGGGAGGTCGGATCCGTCCTTAGATGTGTTGTTATTTTCTTTTCTTTTAGCAGAGAACATAAATTAGTGGCACCGCCTGGGCACAGAGTCTTTATCCTGGTGATGTGTGGGAGGGCTGCTTGGCTCTGCAGTCAGTCACTCGAGCCAAAGCCAGACAAGCAAACAGAGAGACAAAAGTGAGACTTTGTCTCTGAGAGACACCGTCCAGTGGCCAGTGATGAGGAAACAGTGAGATGTTTTTGTTTTCTATACCCACACTGTGGCACAGAGAGATTGTTCAGCATGCTGTGGAAAAACAAATCGTGGAATAAATCATTGAGCCGTCAGTTTTGAATTGTTAAACTGTGAGACTCTCAGTTTTACTGTGGCGATATCTCTAAATATGAGCTGTCAGTGAAGTGGTGGTTTGCCCTGCGCTCCCCAGAGGTGACATGTCAGACTGCTTTTACAGCACGGTGACAAGGTTTTCCTTGATTTTCTGTGGAAACAGTTTGACTCTCTGCAGGAGCCTCTGTTTTCTGTGACTCTTTCATGGTGGCTGTCATGTAAATTGCAGGTCATTTACTCCAAACAAGCCACTGTTATTTTCTGATTTGTAATGATTTTTAGGCCAATATCAAATGTGATACTTGAGGGCTCCAAATACCAACTGTATGGTATTCAGTCATGCTTTATCAGGTATCATTATAATGCTTTGTAATCAGATTGCTCTGTTATATTAAATCATCTGTTGTAGATGTGTCTGTAAAAAGCAGTGGAAGCAGTCCAATAACAGGAGTTTGTAGATAAATGAAGGTTATATTCAATAAGATCAACATTACTATAATTCTAATAATCTTGTGCTTCCACTGTATTCATATGTGTTTATCAGAAACATGAGTTTCTCCTATACACACTGAGGATTGATTAAGTGCTTTACATTCACTTAAACATTGGCTCAATTTATGCACATGTTAATTATGTTTTGAAACTCCTCACATGCTTAGTGGAGATTGATGGCGTCTTGGAAACCACCATGGAACTAGCTGCAGGTGCTGGGACTCATTACAGATGAACACAACATCATCGCAATCAGAAGCTTTTTGCAGCTCATTTTTCGGTCATAACTCACTGATTGAGAAACACTGCACTTAGCTGGGTGTCTCACAGCTGCAGGGCTGTGCTTCAGTACACTCAGAAATATCTCCCACATTCCTGATGTCAAGCTTTTATTTATGTAACTTTTGCAATTTGCAGTTTCATGTGGATGAAATTCTCCCGATCGCTGAGTAAACAGAAACTCCCAGCTGTATGAGAAAGTGATAACACACACGTGTGCTCAGGCTGCGAGGATAGCTGCAGTACTTCTTGCTTTTAACAGCGAGAGTGTAGATGCATTACTGTTCTGACTGATCTGACTTTAATGCTGCATGTTATTCATTTGTGAGATGATTTTTGTGTTGCACACACATAATTACTCACAGTACAAACACCATCAGGTGCTGTTGGTATGAGACGTTCAAACACTTCGAGCTACACGTGTAGCTACAGTAATGGCTTCGCTCTGTCAAGGCGCACCAGCTCCACAGTCTTGATATTTTTCACAGTGGAGATTTTCATATATCATAGCAGGAAAAGCACATGTGATAACATTAATGATGGCTGAATTCAGCTGCTTCACTTTCAGGCTCCTGGTGCTGCGTCTGCTGCCTCACACCGTCACAGCTTGTTGGTCACCTGGAACTGAACGGGCCTTAATGTTATTTGTTCCATCTGTGCTTTTCCTGCTGGGACAAAGCTGAAATCACTCCCTCGTTCACTCAATCACAGTTCTCTATAACACACACTCAATAGATTACGCTATAGTGAGTATTGAGTTGTAATTTTTTACCTCACTGGCAGGTGTAACTGTAGTTTTCTTATCTATGATTGCATGGTGTGGTGTTTAGTAAGTAGAGTACTACATGCAGTATTGACAGAAAGTAAATAAAATGAACAAATTTAATAACTCCATTGCAAATTCCTTCAGCACATGTCACCACTGGAAACTTTTCTAGGGGAACACACATCTTTTTGGAAAAAATTCACACTAACTTTCCTCTGAACTTTTCCGATTTTCCTGTCGGCGGCAAGTTCTCAGTGCTTCTTCCAGGCGTCGCTTCCTTGTCGGAAGATTATGTAGCTGCAGTTGTTCTTGGCACCCTGACAAAGTATTGTCACCGCTTCATAGGAGCGGGTCTGGGATTTCTTAGTAGTAGTTGATCTGTTGACTGTTTCCTTGGCAATGTGGGCTGAACACTCACACTCCTTAGAGGATACAGCCTGTGCACTCACTTGTTTATAGTCACTTGATAAGAGCTTCGGTTGAATTTTCATGTAAATGGGAGGAATCAGAGTGTTTACATCTAAATCAGAGCAGGCCAGTTGATATTGTCAGACTTTAAATGATCATATAAATGCATTATGTTTTGCCTTATGAGCAGAAATGCACATAGAAACAAGTATCATGATGTCAGAAGCACAACTGCCATCACATGGTGATTATTAAAAGCTTCGTCTTTAAGTTTTAGCTTTAAACTCTTTTGCTGTGCTTGTAATTTTCACACATATTTAGCCTAGTTAGCTTGGAGCTGTGTGATCCAGCACCGAACCAGCACTGGTCCAGTGTTTTGTCCTGTACTGAGAGGTGTGGCTCTCTGGCATTTCAGCTAAAAAATCTGCCGTCATGCAGTTTTGGGAATATGACGTGACTTTGAGGAGATCAATGCAAGTGGTCTGGGAGTTTATTTTAAAGCTGTGAATAGTGCAGGATCCACTTGGCGTGCCTTGCCCCGGTTTCTCCAGCAGCAGGAACTCGAATAACCCCACGCACCTCCGTCACTTGTTTTTTCATGGAGTTAGCCATGTGTGTCTCTATCAGGGGTGGAGTTGGTCTGTGCGGTGTGTGTGTTTGTGGGATTTGCAGCTCTGCCTCAACTGCTATCTTTGCGGTGTGGGTTCGCCTCTGTGCCTTTAAGAGGAGGGTCTGATATGTGTGTGTGTGTGTGTGTCTGTGGGTATTTCTCAAGCAGAGGAGGGGAGTGGTGGTGGTCTGGAATGAAATCTACAGCTTTATAGAGGGGATACTGTGATTGAATGTGGGTGAGGAAGAAGGTGGGGACAGACAGATAGGTGGACAGCCAGCCAGGAGGGCTTTTATCAGCACTGAGGGGACAGGAAGTCAAAGAGGGGTGTGCAGTGCCAGTGGAAAGTTTAGGGGAAAGTTTGAAAAGAGAGGAAGGTGCCCAAACCACGACTCATCAGACAGGCCATCATGTCCATGCCCATGTTTGACCCGGGTCAGCGGCTGACAGAGGAGCAGGACTATGTGCAAGCCTATGAGAACGTCAGAGAGAAGTGTAAAGGTAACAGCGCCCCCCTATTCTCTTCTTCACAGCACATATTCAAATGACAACCATGTAGAGAGCATGTTTGAATGGGAGGTTTGGTGTGAGTGAGTGCATGCTTCAGTGAGTGTAGTATGTTGACTGATTTACCAGCATTAATTGGTTTCATATTGATTCACACAGATGCACTTTGCTTCAAGAGGGCCCTCTGTGAGATGTAGAAACAGGAAGTATAATGTTTCTACTGTAGACATGATATTGATATGTGGTCAAACACCTTTTCACAGAGCTGCTGTGGAGACAGAGTCCAGCATCAGATCTTTGCTATTGTCATAGACTGGTGGAAGTGAGTCACACTGGTTTCACCTCAGATGAGTGAGAGTTAAAAGCTGTGGCCTTCAGGTCAAGCAATTAAATATTCCACAAAGGAGTTAAGCTGCCATCTGTGTCCTCCTCTCTGACCTGACAGCCTCCTTTGCATACTGGGGAGTCACTGGTGAGCGCAGAGAGGTGAGACATGTGGCCGTTGGCTGAATGGCACAGGTCCAACATGTGCAGCATGAGTGATAAGAGCTACCAGCCAACAAGGTGGCGCATCAGAGGGACATTCAGCTGATCATGTCTGGGTAAATGCTGCCGTGACCTGATAGTGTTTTTCATTTCAGGAAGAGAACACAGGAAGCCGGATCAACCTCAAGATGTTCCTGAAGCTCGTTTGCTTACTTGCTTCATGAGTCTGAGTTTGACCAATGCAAAACATGGGAGGGATCATCACCTCTGTGCTGCATGAAGCAGCAGGTTGAACTGGTTTTTACACACTGTTCTACTGGTTTGCAATTTTATCCAAGTACAAAGAAGGCCTGACAAAAGGAGGCTTGATCTGTATCAAAAGTAGTGCTGAAACAATTAGCTGATTAATGAATTTATGGCTCGACTTAATGTTTGAGTTTTGACCATTAGTGGCACTTTGGAACATTTTGTTTCATCATCCATGAACGATTTATTGATCGCTGCATTGAAAAATTGGCTGTTTGGGCTTCTCAAATGTTGGCGTGAGACTATGCGTTACTCTTGAAATGAAAACCTGTTTGCACATCTAGACGTTATCGCTTTCTAATCCAGACTAAGATGCTTGAAGCACCGAAACCAGATGTTTTTAGTGAATTGAATTAGTATTGGAGGAATAGGAGGATTTCTGTCAGGCAGGTGTCATGTTGTTCCAGCTTCCTCTTGTTTTAATGGTGAAGGCAGGTGAATAGCAGCAACATCTGGATGTGGTCTGGCCGAGGACACAGGCTGACAGGAACAGCTGTGCTCTCTCATCCCACTGGCCATCCACATACAGAAGGACATAAGCGAAGAAGCAGCTTCCTTTTTGTTGAACCATGACTAGTTTGTTCTGTGCAGGGCTTATAGTGTGTGTGCATGTGTGTGTGTCAGCTAAAAGCAAGGCATTGTTGATGAGGAGCTGCATGGATGTTCCGGTTAAAAATAGCTTCGAAGTAAGAAGAGAAATCATAAATGTGGCCACAGCTTTCACCCCACTTACAACAGACTACAGATCAACAGATCAATAAAGACCAATGGGCCTAGGCTTGGTCTCTATGTTGGGAACAGTATCATTCCATCCAGTCACAACAGTCTAGTAATTTTCTTCCCATGCGGTTGCCCACTGTGCATGTCACTGTGGGCAGCGTTCCCTGCTGTGTCGCTCTGGCACCAGTCTGCTGCTCCACGCCCCTGTTCTAACCTCCAGTCCATCTGCCAACATCTCGCTTCCTGTTTCTCTTTCTTATTGTTGTCTTTTTGACTTGTCTTGTGGTTTTTGAGCCAAAATGGGGTCATTGTTCTGAGGCTTGTCCTGACATGGCAGCTCCTTCTCCACGGCCTTTGCTGGAGTCAATGTGTGTGTGTTGATGTCAAATATGTCTTGTTTAGCATCAGCCATTAACAACCTGCAGCTGATAATTCTCATTTATTGTGAGCGGGTGTAATTATTAATAATACTGTGGATAATTTAGATTCTCATTACCTCGCTTTGCTGACAGTGATGGATTCTTCTTCCTTCACTGCTCGTGTTGACAGCAGCTCAAAATTCATAACAGTGGTGAGAGATATCAGATCCTGGAAAAAGAATCCCTCATGTACGACTTTGTTTACCATATTTACTGCAGCGAGTTTGAACATGAACTGTCTTTTTCCCAATTGGCAGCCTCTGTATGCACCCGTGTCGCACAAGTATGTCTCAGTCTGACATCAAACAAGCTGTTACTCTTGCACAAGCTGTCTTGTGATTTGCATAAGTTGCTGCAACAGGTGAAATTCAGCTTCCCGTGGGAATGATTAAGTGTGGTTGAGTGGAGCTCTGTGTTATAATAGCAAGTGAACAGATCTATTAGTGTAAAACATGCAGCTCTGCTTTAAATACTCGCTGCAAATATATCCCAGGAGTTTACTCTGTCAGCCTTCAAGTTATTCTGGTTGAAAGACAAACTAAAAAGACTCCTGACATTTAGCTCAGTGAGATGTTGGGCGGATGCAATGACTTATATAATGAAAAGTAGTCTGTCCTTCTGCAAATGTCATTAAACTTGCAGCATCAATGAATGTTTCTGTGCCCTCAATATCTTTGAAATACATGTCACATTTTACTAATTTTGGACATCTCCTTTTAGAACAAAGCTCCCAACATAACAGATGTTTGGCTGCAGTGTCCTTCTTCCCCACAAGTGCTTGGAAATCTTAAATACTGAGGCAGGAGCCTTTCAGGGTGGACTGACCTCTGCAAAGACTCCCTCCAATAAAGTATAACTACCTAAGCTTCCTAATGACTCCAGTGACCTCGCCTCAGGCTAAGGTGACCTTCTTTTAAGGTGAACTTCTTCCTGGTCTTAGTCTAAACTATGCATTCTGTTCAGGTTAATTGGTGGTTTTGCTGCCAAGTATGCAAAAAGATTAATAAAGTTCTAAGATCACTGTTGCAGACTAAATTCCAATTAGAATAAACTGAAATAAATATAAAAATAATTATTAAACTACTATTAAAACTAGTGTATTAATAATTGGTGAAACTAATAAACTGGAATGAAACACACAAGATTGAACTATAAAATCATTTTACCTTTTATTTTTCCCTTTACTTTTTTCAGCTTTAGGTAAACTGTGACAGGTGTCCTAAGACAATGACAGCAGTCTTTGTTTTTGCATGATCTCAGCTTTGTGTTTGCCCCATAAAGTGCAGGTTAGTAATTAAATCCAGTCCGGAGGGTGCATTCAGAGTCCTACTCCCCCTTCTTAATCACTCTTAATAAGCTAACACACTGGGAAACCTGCAGTTACAGCAGTACATTTGGACACTGTGGTGCATTTGTGTGTGTGTGTATGTACTGTAAATACCAGCAGGGGTCACTTCTAAAAGGGCTCAGATAAGTTTGTCTTGTGAGTCACTGTTGAACTAGAGGGTCTGCAGAGAAACCCCCTCCACTTCACTTCCAGTACTTGCCTCAGATCGGTTTCATGCAATTTGACCTCAGATTCAAAAATAGCAGTTGTCCTCAAGTTATGCACGCATGCTGTGCACCTAGAAAATCACTCATATGCACAGACTCAACAGTCCAGCCAGCAGGTTGTCAAAAGGGAAAATCATGTAGAGGAGAAGCCATCACTAACATCAGGTGCACCTGCTCTTTTGTGGACATCAAAACATCTTTTAGACTAAGTGTAATTCCCCCCAGGCACGACGAACACAAGTAGTTTTCTTGAACTGGTTTAATGAAGCCTCCAAATCTTCATCAACACCGTGAAAACTGTGCAGAACAATACATTTAACACAATTAGCTAAATAGCTACGGACCACATCGTCAAACCACACAATATGTATTGCATGTACCTAGCTTGCAACAGGACGAAACAGTATACAAACAAATGATAAGATACCTCGTTGGCTGCATGACACAAAGAGGGAACTGTCCATGAGACTCGAAGGTGAGGGTCCCTTCGTTGTCCTCCGCTTGACGAGTTCAAACTCCTAAAGTGATCCAAAAGGACTGTGAGCCATATGACAGTCCATCGGGAAAGAAAAGGAAACCACGTCTCCTCGAAAACAGCGCGAGAACAAGCTCACAGACACGATCATAGGAATAATCACAAATAAATCAAACCATGTGTCACTCATTAAAACAACATGAAACTACAATCATGTCTCCAATTACTAACATGAAATGTAAACAACCGTATATACAAACTGCATATCCACCAGGCATCAATGAACCATATCAACAAACTGCATGCACCATTATGGATACATTTACACTACGCATTGAGCCTCGGTGCAGGAGTATATTTTCATCTTGCAGTACTGGTGACTAATAATCAATAACTAAAAAAAAAGTAACCTTTTTATAATATGAAAGGTCACATTTTAGTCAGAAAGCATCCACACTGTGGCAGCAGAAATTCTGGGGTGGCTCACTTGGTGCAGAAACAGAATCAGTGTGTTTTTAATGTCCAATATTAATGAAGATATTAGAGCCATGAGCCAATTATTAGAGCCATTTAATCAACGAGTATCTGAAAACAGCAAAACTCATACGTTTATCAGTGTGTATAATTTTGTTGTGCGTGCATGTTAAAATGCAGAACCTGACATTTCTCATCAAAAGAATGGCTCAAATTTAGGAAAATAAACTTATACAGAGTCTATATGGAGTTATATAAGACACTCAATGTCACTCTCATGTCTGTACAGTAACTATGAACAGTAGCTAACAGTTAGCTTCACTTAGCATAAGGACCTTTAGCCAGAGGACTCCTTACTACAAAAGTAAGAAAATCCACCGAACTGCACCTCAAAAGCTCTTTAATTAACACCGTATGTCTCTTTTGTTTAGGCCTGAACTGAAATGCCACAATCTGCTCCCAAAATGTCAAAGTAATTCTTAAAGTAAACATAATATTTGCAGCAAAGAATCTGCTGTGTGAACAAGCTTGTTACCTACTATACTATGTGTGTGTGTGTGTGTGTGTGTGTGTGTGTGTGTGTGTGTGTGTGTGTGTGTGTGGGTGTGTGATTTGTTTGTTTACGTGTCCAGTTTCAATGCACCATCTTTGTCTTCAGCCCTAAAAAAGGCTAATTTCAGCTGCTGTCAGTCATCTGCTGACATGATCTAATTCTTAATATCAACACGCAGAAGGAGAAACAGCAGTTTTCCGGCAGTTTAACGCCAATCAGAAAAATAAGTCAGACTGTAGCTGTTGGATGGATTTGTGGAAAATATGGACGTGCGATTTTCAAGCAGCAGCTTTTCTTTCATCATCTTTTCTTCAGGCCCTCCGGCCTGCTGGTGGAAGGCAGGCTGTGTGTGTGTGGTGCGTCCAGACAAGACGTTCAGTCATGGAGTATGATTTAGTCTGCATGTGAGCACAGAGAGGAGTTATTTTAGGGAGAAAACTCGTCCCCCGAGGGTGTCTGTGTGTCTTCTGACTGTCAGTGTTATCGTCAGTGTCAGATCTAAACCTGGAGATAAGGACTACGACAGACAGCCTTGTCTTAGCTTGTGTCTTTTTTGTCTTAACCTACAGATAAGCAGAAAAGCTTTTGAATGAAATTTTGAAAATTACTTTTTTATTTATTCTGAGTGAAGCACCGGATGAGAGAAAAATGGATGCTCATGTTTTGTTTTGGGGCCTCTCGGTGCGATGACCTCCACTGACAGAGGACATACTCATATATTATCTCCACATGTGTTCACACCCACTCCCAATCCTGCAGTGGCAACAGGACGGCTCAGTGTACTGTAGATTACCCAGGAGTCTGTGCTGCAGCAGGATCTTCACACCTGTCTGCTACTTCACACGAGTTTGTAAGCTGACCTGTTTGGTCCGAGTTTGTTCACATGTGCAGCCGAAACATATTGTGTTGTGTGTGTGTGTGTGTGTGTGTGTGTGTGTGTGTGTGTGTGTGTGTGTGTGTGTGTGTGTGTGTGTGTGTGTGTGTGTGTGTGTGTGTGTGTGTGTGTGTTGGCGTGCATGCGTGCATGTAAACATTATACCTTCACAAATTCAACTTTCATTGAACCTTTAAGTTTTCACATTTTCTTTAAATCTTACCATAAATTAATCACGATTTTTAAGCTACTAGGTTTATAATTTGCACTTGAAAAATGCAGCAGATCCTCACTTTGGAGATGTTATACCCAGGAAATGCTTGTAATTTTCTGTTGTTTCAACCCTCACATGACTATTTTCCTGAAAGGACCCTCTGCTGCAAAGTGCAGAGCAGACAAACACTTAATTTGATTATTTGTTGGAGCTTAACTGGAATCACACAAAGAGCTCATTCACTGGTTCTAAACCTTTTAAAAAACAGCAAACTCAAAGGGCAATTTTGTATGACGCTCTTTTATTTGAATAATTAGTGAGGGATAATCCACTGCGAGCTGCGAAATGGGGGCTAATAACCTTGAAAATAATCTGAAATTAGACCTTGTGCAGAATAGATACCTGATTCTGATTGGTAAGAGGTCCAATAAACATACTGAAAGTCATCCTGAAGGCGCCAGAAGCATGAAAAGCTGTTATGCCTGCCAAAGGTGGGAGGCTCTTATATCTGAGACGATATAATGACGGTGTCAGCTGTAATTTATGAGGCCGCTGGGTCTCTGACAGCACTGTTCTTGCAGGTAGACCTGCTTGCAGCACAGTCTCCATTGGCTGCCCCACTTCATCTGGCAGTGCGAGATGAGTTCACATTCTTTCGAGTCAAAATCCCCTTTGATGATAAATGACATCAAGATGTAATTGGTTTCCTTACGGTGTCTCAGGTTTCTTATGTGGAACAGTTTCAGCTCTACAGAGAAATGCAAATCCCAACCCTGAACCACGGTAAAGTGAACTCAGCCTGGCAGAGTCTGCTGGTGAGACGGGAGAGCTGCTGTAATTGAGATGGGATTTGTGTTGGAGCGGAGGATTAGTATCTTCCCAAACCTGTGGAGTCAATAACAGCTGACGTTAATTATCTAACCACGCCGCAAAATATTCATACGACCAGGTTATTTTAATCTTAAACTGAATCAGGGAAACTTTCAACCTCGTGTCATGGTCTTCCTCACCCTGAAAACTCCAGAAAAACCTAGTCAAGAATGAATTTTTACCACATTATTGGAAAATTTTGCCAATTTAAACATTTTTTTTAAATTTTAGAACCATAAATGTTGCAAAAAATGCAGAAATGTTATGTAACAAAAAATGTATGTAAGATCTAAAAATGTCTACTGATGCAAATGCAGTTAAAAAAGCCCACTAAGCACATAATCAAGTGTATGGATGGATGTTCTCTCACATGTGCCTTGAGTGTTACTGAATCTGTTTTTTCTCTCGCTGCCAAAAGTGGAAAAGAATCAATGAGCTTTTTAACAATTAACCTCAGGCGATGTAACCGTGTGATGTCAGTGTTTGCTTCCCACAGTGTTTGGAGATACAGATGTTATACGCCTGGTGAGGCATTGACCGACAGCAGTGACGCTCTGAAAGATGTCTTTCTGCTCTGCCGTCACCGGCACAGAAATCTGTCTGGTCGCGGGGAGATCTCAGTCTCCAGGATACAGTCGAACACAAACTGTCATTTTATCCCTCCGTGCGCTATTAAAGATACAAAAATAGACTAAAACATGATTCCAAATAACGATTTGCACCCTGCCTTTAGAAGTTCTGTGTCCCCACATACAATACGTCCATTCTGAGTATTGATTAACGACCTCAGAACAACCAATATTAACCAATATGACTCATCAGTCCGCCTTACAGAGTGCTGCATTCATCCCTCAGCCTAACCTGGGTACAGCGTGAGGGTACGCAGAGATCCCGGCCTCACACTGGTCCTGGGGAGTGGAACAATGGTGCTAACACCCTGGTTCTGGCATGCTACGCTAAGCCAGACTAATGCCAGGAATGTCAGTAGTGAGCTGGCTGGCGTGTGCTCTATTTTTCAACAGGCCGAGTTTGGGAAGCACTGCTGCCTTTTCCATGTATACACGCCCAACGGTTTAGCTGTGGGTATGTGGTAAAGTGATTCAACAGTAGCAACATTGACACTGAGAGTTGAGAAGAAATTTGCTTCAATCAAAGCAGTAAAAGCTTCATGATGGATCGAGGAATCCAAGGTTTCACTCCACAGTGACACTATCAGTGTTAATCATATACTGGATACACATTCATTCACTTGTAAAGGTCACAGTCACTCCATCCAGACAGAATGGATTTGTTCTTCTTTGTTCATAAACTGTTCTTCCGGCTGGCCCCAGAACAGCCTCTTGTGGATCTCTGTCAGTGCTCCACAAAAGGCCAAAAAAACAGCCTGAATGTGTCTCTTTCACAGTTGTGGATGTGAACGATAGCGGGCCTCAGAGTCCATTTTTCATCGTGACACATTCTGTGAATTCCTCCAGCGTTGGTGCCCCCTTCTTAAGTCTTTCTTCTGTCTTAAAGAGCCTCAGAGAAGACGCTCGCACAGATTCTGCAAATTTAAAAGGAGCTCAGTCGTTTGGATCTGGATTTACTCGTTAATGAACTGCAGCAGGAGGTTTTCCTTGCTTCCCGTCCTCTCAGCCGTGTGTGAATGCAGCATCCGGTCTGATAAGATGCGTCTCTGTGGAAAATGCTTGTCCCTGATTGGCTGGCAGGTGTGTGCTGAATTTGAATAGCATGAGTTCATATTCTACAACTGTGATGCCATTAAGAGTTTTCCCTCAACAACCTCCTCATTACTCCTTACTGATAGTAAGGAAGGAATATGTTGCACATGAATTATAATCATAAGAACTTAAGTGTTAATAACCCGAACTCTAATCTAATTAATCATTAATAAGGGCTTTATAAATGACTAATAAAGAGGCAATATGCTGCTAATATACATGTTAATAAGCAACTAGTTAACGCTGAATATGTGAACCTTTAATATAGAGTGGGACCAAATTAGGGTCCTGTTGTTGGGGATGTGATGAGGAAGAAGTCCAATGTGCAATCTGCTGCACAAACAGCCCATAATAGCCTCTAGGTTACACAATTTTTATTCAGCTTTTTTACCAAATATTGTTCCCACGCCTTCTGGTAACAGATGTTGGAGCGTTTGCAAAATTAGCCTCCTGGGTGTCCTGATGTTGAAAGACATGGCTTCAAAGGAGGAAATGTTATTTCTGTGTATCAGGACAGCTTATTGTGTATTGTCGCTACGATAAACTGTTGAATTTGCTAATGTTTCCAGTGTGGGAGAAGCAGGGAGAGGCTGTAGTAAACAGATTATTTTTAGCGGCTGACAGCGGACTCCCCGGCTCGTTTGTTGTCTTTCTGTTTATGTGTGAGTGCAGACGAACCACAACAACTGCACTTGGAGTTTGATATCACTTTAATGAATGTAGACGGAGGTGCAGTATCACCTCCTCCGGGCCTGCTCTGATGGTGTACGTCATGCCTGAGACCAGTTTGGCTCCACCAGTCCACCCTCTCACCACGGAGTGTACTGGTCCAACTCCAGCTTTTCATGGCTGAACTCCATGATGGGAAGTTCCACATCCCAGAGAGGGGCGGGGAGGGTGTATCAGGTCTTCCACCTCTGATTAAGGGGGGGGGCATGAGACTGTGGCTGTGCTGTAGACTCAGTTTTGACACCGTAGTACTGAACAGCTGCGTGGAAACAGAAACATCACTCGGGTGTGCAGTCAGATGGGTTACTACGCCACGCCGTGACATTTAGCAAGGAAACCTGATTTCCTCTCTCCTCTCAGATATTATTTTATATTTCGTAGTATTTAGTAGTATTTACTACTACTTTTACTTGAGTAAAAGGTCTGAGTGCTCCCTCCGCCACTGGTTCTAAATTTATTAAGATGTGAATGCTGTACCTTTATCTCCTCCCCATTTAAAAACCTGTATACAGAGGTAAACATGCATCCCTTTAGTTGTCTCAGCCCAGTCAGATGCTAGTTTGTCCCTCCGAGTGGTCAAAGTGCACCATAACATTTAAAAAATGTGCAGCTCCTGCAGTCCCCTGGCATGAGGATATATTTGTCAAAGGCCGGATGCCTGCTAAAGAAATAGCATTGTGTTATTTCTCGTTATAGATTGTGATGTCTTGATTGAGATGATGTTTCAGGTGTGGCCTGCCAGCTGGTGCGTAGTGTTTACTGCCTGTCATCACCGGGAGCCTCATCTCTCCGGTGTGAAGCCCTTCGCTCTTCTCTCGGTCTTCTCTTGGTCTTTGCAGGTTGTATTTTCATCGCATACCTTCACAAAGTGCTGATCTAAGAGGGTGAGCAGTAGAGTTTAACACTGGAGAGTCGTGACATTAAACAGATTTGTGTGTGAGTTGATAATTGCTGTAGGATGAATTATGAACTGTCTGTTGGAGCAGCTCAGTCCAGTCATGATTTTATGCTCCTTTGCATTATTTCTATTTGTTTACAATCTACAATAGACTTGACTTACTTGTTACATATATTTATATATGCAGCCATTTCTCACCTATTTGTATGTGCATCCTTCTTTGTTCAGTTTTGTTGTCCTGGTTTTTAGCTACTATAATTGTTATGCGCGTAGCTAAAATCTTAAAAACTTGTGCACATGCATTGTGAAGATGTGAAGCATGGGGATCGTTGAAGCGTTAGGAATAGCTGGGATGAAACTGGTTGTGTGAAACAACAGGGAGGTGTGAGGGGACGACTCTTAGTAAATCTGTAAAGAAAAATCCAACAGAGATGCAGCTCAGCTCAGCACAGCACTGCTGTTTGGTATTTTAATGATTATCTGTCAGTAGAAATTTTGACTTGTCAAACAGCTGTAACTTATATCTATCATTAAGGAGGCTGAGGTGTGCTGCTTCCAGTGCTTGCATCCTGGCTCGCTTGCATTGCTTGCAGCCACACCTAAATGGAGCACATCCACCAGTACCGTTATGAGTTACACCTGTGCCGTCCCTGCTATGACATTTACAAGTGAAAAAGTTTGCTGAGTCATGTCTACAGGCATTACTTCCTCCCAGATTGTTTAATGAGGTCTACCAATAAGATGCTTAATGCTCAAGATGGCTATGTTTGCTGTTAGGGCCATTGTTGTCTTGGAAGTTAGGATTAGAGAAAATTCTGTCTGGGAGCTTCAGTTTAGGGAATAAAAGTCCTCTGTGAGTCACAATAAAGTGAAATTTGGTTAAAAAGGATGGACATGTGTTTTGTTGTACATTTGTGTTCTTGACCTTGAGCTTTTTTTGGTTAGTGGGCATTAAAAAGAAGCATTTGAATGAATAGACTCACAATTTGCCATGCTTAATTTTATACTTATGTAATTCATAGTTTTTAACGCCAGTTTACAAAATACATGACTTATCTGCTAGACCGCAAGGACAATATTTATCAGGGTATTTGTCAGTATATGGGAGAGTATAATTGTTGTGTAATACATGAGTTGTGGATATATGATGTCTTTATCTTTAGAGGCAGCAGCTTTTTTGGGCAGTAGGCATTCAAAATGAGCATTTGACTAAAGGCCCATTTATACCCTCCGGATCCGGACGAAATCCGTCCGTCCGTCCCACACGTTGCCTCCGTAGGGGGCCTTCATACCTCCGTCCGTTTTCAGTGTTTTGTCAGTGTGTCCTCTAGGGGGCAATGTCGAGTCGTAAATTACAGAGCCGTTGTCATGGCAGCCGATGCCTTGTCAACGCTTCTGTCAGCATATACCGGCATCAGTAATGGTGTCAGTAGAGGAGGTTATTATAATGACAGTACTGAGAAATAGGAAAAAAAGATTAGACGAATCTTTTTTTTGACGTAGAGCCGGTTCTCTTCTTCGTTGGTTTTTAGTTTGACTCATTTTGCTCATTTTGACTCTACACTGCCCCCACGACTTCCGGTGGTTTCGAGTGGTTTCGTCCGGAGAGTTCCGGATGGCTAAGCTCAGAGCCGACGGACAAACTGACGGATGAAACAGCCTCCGGATACGGACGCTTTCGTCCGTATCCGTTATTTACGGAGGGTATAAATGGGCCTTAATTCAGTAGAGTTTACGTCCCATTTTGCTCCATGTTACAGGAAGTGAATCTGTCCCAGACTTAATATTCAAATCTGAGAGTCATCATTCGAGGGGCTAACCTCTCAGTCAGCTTCCTCCTCCCACCCACAGATGCTGTAGCTCTCCTCACTGCTGCTGGAGCTGGCTAAAACTGGATCCGTGATGTACCTTCATCCTGACAAGCATTCATTGATTGCGTATTGATTAGAGAAGCGGTCATTACAGCCTTCCCCGCTAGCTTCTCCACTATAGCACAGGTTGTGGTGAATCCATGGCTGAAAATATGTCAACAGTGCAATGCAGTTTGCTGTCCAGGTGTTCTGCATCAGTACAAGCTTTCTCAGGCTCAACGTCATCATTTGGCAGCTCAATTGGGCACAAATATGAGATGAAGGATCGGTGTGTGAGAGAGTGTGAGGTCAGAGGCAGGCTGTTGAATTCAGCAGGACTCTGTTAGAGGAGAAAATAGGTTCTTCTCAACCAGGTGGCTCGAGTAAAGCTGGAAAAACATCCATTTTTCTGCTCATGTCTGTCTTCATATGGGCAAAATGACTTCCATTCATTTTGAGGGATTTAAGACGGGTCTCCTCATTAGTCCCCAGTCATTCATGTTTTTGATTTACCCCCTGAAGGCGGCCTTGTTTTGTTTCAGGACATTTCTAACTTTTGGTATCATGATTTAGCGTGTGTGCTTGGTTTGTAGGCAATGTGAAATATTTCAGCTATTTATCTTTTATAATAAAAAGCAGCTGTCAGAGCATTGGCTGGGTGGAATAAGTCAGACATGCAGCACCGCGAACCTTCAGCAGATGCTTTTTGAAAGCTTTTAAGTAGCCTGGCCGCTGAACACTTCATTAGGAAGAAGGCAAACCATGAGCAGGAAATGGCATCGACTCTGAAACTTGAACCCGTGTGGACCTGTGGCCCTGATACATGGGACCACATGACCATCTGTCCTATAGAGCTGCCTCATTAATCAGATCACAACATATTGATGGAAGTAGCAGCAGTGGGTAGACAATAAAAGCCATGCAGGACACAGAAAAACCCACAAAGAGGTGATAAACACACGAAACAACTCGCACACACCTGCACCGTTATCCATGTTGACAGGTTAGCCTCACTTCCATTGTGAGTAATCCACAGCTTCATCACCTTTCTCCATATTTCCAAGTGTAAACCTATTACCAACGCGCGGTACATTGTGAAACGGATGATCTGTGCTTTCCAGGATGCTGTGAGACTTACACAACACTTCCTGATTGTGTGTTTCAGTGACTCGTGCATTTCACCTGTCGGTGAGCTGGCTTCCTCATAATCTTTACCAGTCTGTCGTCACCTAGTTTCTAATGTTGTCATAGTCTTCTTAAGTGAACGTGCATATATGTGCCCTGTCAGTTCGTACTTGGGTACTGCTCTGGCAATTTTATGTTGAAAGTGGTTCATTGTCTTTCTGGGAGTTTATTCTTACGCCTGCAGATGGACTCATCCTTGCCACCTCGAGTAAGACTGCAAGAAGAGAGCCCAGAACAGGGGAAGTTGTCAGGTTATATAAAATACTTTATCTTGTAAATAGGATGACATTAGCATCAGAACAATGTCGCCACAATAGGCACGTCATACTGTGTTGTTCAGTCAGGACAATGATCGGTCAGCAGCTTTGATCATGCAAGATGTTCTGTTAATCAGTAGATGAGTACATACGTGGTGTCATGGTCAGCAGATTAACACATACAGACATCTAATCAAACGGCATAGTCAATCATTTGGCTTTAAGGTAGTGAATGCCTAGGACTGAGTAAAGAGAAGATGAAATCATTTGGTTCATGATTGAGGAACAGAGAAGACGGATAATAAGAATTTCCATTGCAGTACATCTTCAGTATCGCTGACTTGCACGACACAGCATTGTGTCAGACGATCACCTTCTAAGACCTTCACCTTCTAAGATAAGTGTTAGTCTTGCTTGTAGATATTGCTTTAAATCTATCACTGTAGATTTAAAGCAATAGCTAACATTACACCACTGGTACCAGTATCCGACTCAGCTCCTCCTGACCGCAGACAATTAACAAGCCATTTTTTTGTCAATTTCTTGCATTTTTCATCCTTATGAACAACTTGTGGTACTCGATAAAAGCTCCTCGTGGTTTCTTGGTTTGATAGATCTTAACAACTGTAAAAGATGCAAAACATTTTAAATGTGTGTGACAGTGCTTTCTATGCTAATCACTTCCTGCCCTCTATCTGCAGTTTGCGCCACAACAAAAGAGGACGTCATATGCCAGCTACACGTTAGTGATGTCAGCTGTTAACTGAATGTAGTGTAGACTGTTGCAGAGTGCAGTTTGGTTTTTTTATTAAAAATGATATCATCAAAAAGATGCTGTTCCATAATTTGATTGCGATCCGACTGCAAAGTTTATTTTTCTCAAAAGTGCTCGGTCATCTGAACCCCTCTGAGGTCCAAGGCCCCCTCTGCAGCATAAAAAACAGAGAGGCTCCTCCATCCAGTGGTAGTTTTAAGAGAGGATAATGCTGAGTCACACACACGGTTGTCCCGAGGAAGAACAAATAAACCACACACTGACTATTTCTCACGTTTACCTTGATTTTATCTTTTAGTTTTAAAATAATTCTTCGTCTTTTAACACCAACATAAATGGTTTATCTCCTAGAGTACCAGGGTAATATTTTATCAGCGCACTTACTTAATATCTTTACTTATGGAAAGTGGGTTGTATTTGTACCTCAAACTGCCCGCCTCATTCATCATTTCACGCTCTGCACTGCCTGCTTGGCCTCAGCTATACGCACTGTTGTAACATGACAGCGGAGCGTGCCTGTTATCGGCAGAGGCACCTCCCTGAACACCACGAGGATGAGACGGGACAGCATCAGGGAGGAGTGAGAGGTGGAGAGGAGGGAGGTGTGCTCCTTTCTTTCACAATTTCTCTGCTGACAGGGACTATATGTGAGCGGGTAGGAGAGAGGGAGAGGGAGAGAGAAAGGGAGTGAACAAAAACACTAAGCTGCCAGCTCCTGTGGCAGCAGCAGAGCAGAGGGAGAGAAACAGCCTGCAGTCAGCAGAGAGACGTTTGCATCCTCCAGCGTGCTGCTCCGCCGCCGCCGAGCTGACCTTGCAGAGCTCAGACTCGACTGTTTGGAGCTTCAGGCGGTCGCGAGCAGGGAGACGGCAACCATGGATCCCGGAAGGTCTATCCAGCATGAGATCAGCTCTCTCAAAGGTACTCCTCTTGCCTTTTTGATATTTAGCTCCCTCTGACTGCTGTCATCGCCGTCATATGCTTCCAGGACCGCCTTGTTTTCCCACAATCCCTCTGTGGCGAGGACTTCCTCATCATATGGATGAACAAAAAGTTCTGACTGTTTCAGGGCTGTTGAGTTAAACGGAGGAATGCTAATCCTCTGTTCTCTCTTGCTCTCTGCATATTTTTGTGGATGAAAGGAATGAAAAGCTTTTGTTCCCCTTTGTGTCCAGGCGTGACCACAGGGGTTAGGCCAGGGGTCAGGCATTGTGCTCGGATAGTGCGTTTCACGAGCGTGTGTGTGTGTGAGATGCTGTGGGAGGCTGCCGCCACCGCCGCTACTGCTGCTGCATGCGGCACGTTGAATGCGTCTGCGCCGGGAGATGCAGAGCAGGTCGGCTGCTGCAGAGCGACTGCTGCTGCTGCATCGCCCTGCCCCTCAGTCAGGGATGGGACTGGTGGTGCAGAACGCCTGGTTTAGGAGGGGAGTCAGGGTGCAGCGTGGTCAGATGTTTCTTACAATGCGTGTTTACATCAGCAATGCTCGCTCCTCCCACCTCCCTCACATGCAGGTGTGCCACAGAATTAGAAACACAGCGAATGGAGGATTTTGAATGTCATAAATTAGTTGTGCATTAGGGCTGGTTGTCAGATCTCAATGCTTCTTTGGTGCTGACTGAAATTTGTCTAGCTCTGATCAGAACTTCTCAAAAGTCTGGTCAGTTTTGTTCTTTAACGGTTCTTTCATCTGATTAGGTCTGCCACTAGATGAATTAATCGATTAGTCCATGAAATGTCAAAAATTCAGTCCAACATCTTGAGATGTCTCATTTCTTCAGACCAACAATCCCCCTGATATTCAGTTTACTTTGATAGAAAACGGAACAATTTCTGATTTGAATTTAGCCAATTTAAGTCTGTTTTATTCATTTAGAAGAAGTTCTTCCATGTGTCCTATTTCAAACTTGGCTTATTTGTAAACTGATGGAAACCCTTGTATCAGCACTAATAGTATATATTTTCTAATAACACCCAACCTTTTCTCCACTGATGTAAACCAACTGTGGTAAAAGTTGGACATATTGTTGCTGTGACATCACCTTGAACAGAAGTAGATGAGTTAATTGCTCAACTTGTAAAGCAAAGCCTTTTTCCCATGATGTATTTCTTTATACTTTGTAAAGTGCAGTTTCTTAATTAGCGTGCACCCAACTGTGTAGATATTCAGAGCCATTTGTATCTCCAAGGCATCTTAACTTATTCAAATGCGACTCCTGTCCTCGCACATGTCTCCCATCGCCTGCAGGTACCGCCGTCTGCACAGCTGGTATTTCTTTTTAGTTTTTCAGGTATTCAGGGAGCCCTGTAGGGAGTCCCATGGCGAGTGTACTAGTTTAACACCAGTCTTTGAATGAATGTACTCCATCTCCATCTCTCTGAGAAGAGGATTAACAGCAGACTGACTGACATTTATAGAGACAGAAAGCCTCCAATTTGAGGAGACAGAACCCAGCCAGACTGGTGAAACTGGCTCAGCCCAGAGGAAAGCCTTTTTTTAAAAGCTCCTCTGTGTGGAGTTGAGGTTTGTCTGGAGTAGTCTGGCCTGGCGAAATGTGGTAGCACTTTGGAAGGGCTTTCCAAGCAGTGGAGGCATTTAAATGATCCTGGAGAGGGATCTGAAGAAGTCCTCCCCACCCGGAGAGGCTGAGAATGTTTTCCCCAGGCTCCGGAGACAAAAGCTCCCTCGCTTCACTGAGCGCTCCCAATGGACTTGCTTAATATGTTGGACACTGCTGCTCACTCGGTGCGGCTCAGTTCATTTGTAAGCATGTCGTCACCTCAAGGCCATTGCTCCCATTGTCAGCCCTTGTCAGCTATTTTCATGTACTTGGTCCAGAATCAGCTCTTTAAAAGACGAGCCTGTTGATGAGCTCCCGTGTGTGTTGAGACAAGCGAGGCCACCGTTGCTATGTGGCCTTGGTGACTTATCACCGACAGCAGAACTCACCCGTTTAGCCAGCATGTTCCTCTCTCTTTTACCTCTTTCCACCAGGCAGCTGTGGGCCTTGACCCAGATATTTTGAGCTCATTTCAGGCTTATGCAGATCTCTGAGCGAGGATTGAGGAGGAATTTTGAAAGCAATTACAAGGAGCTGCATTTAGCTGCGTTTTCTGAATGGCTAAATGAGACCCCACTTGCATGGAAGACATGGAAACCATTCCTTCTTCTTTGCTTTCTCGCTTGCTTTGCTCTTTTTTATCAGTTTTCAGTCGTGTTTTGTCCATTGCCTGGTTTGTACTGTTTTGCCTGCAGTCTTTTATGCTGCCGTCTTGGCCAGGTCTCCCTTGCAAGAAGCGAAAACACAATAACAAGAACAATGTGAACAAAAGAGCTTATCTCCCAGCCAGTTGGCGCTCTTAACCTGTTTTAACCTTTGGCCTTTGTGGAGCTCTGCCATTACAGTAGTTTTGTCTGTAGCTGCTCTGTGTGCTTCAACACTCAGTCTGCTTCAGGGTTTCCATCTAGCCCTTATCAGCATGTTTTCACAAACAGTGCACTGTCGTCAATGATGCTTTCTGAAGGTTAAGTGCAGGTGAAAGGAAGATGCCTGGGCTTTGAAGCAGAGCGAGTTCAAACCAGGGATATCCAGTTAAAAAGAAGTTCAGGGCAGGGGTCAGTGCACTTGACCTCTGAGCAGGTTAGTGTTACAGACATACGAGGCAGAGAGGCAAACTAGCTTCCTGACATTTGGCAGGTTCACTCTTGAATTCTGCAGACACAGAATTCTTATAGCTATTTCCAAATCAGCCACAGGTTAAGGTAATAACAGATTAAATGTTATGTTATGTTTTCACATGAAATAAGTAAGGGCCTTTTCTTGGCAGAAAAAACGGTATTTAGATGGGATGAAGACGTGGTAGGAAAACTGTTTGGATTGGGAAAACCTTTAAAGTTAAAGTGAGAAAGTCCATTTAAAATAGTGATACAAGTGATATGTATCCACATATTTGTGCTCAGGAGGAAAATTAACAAACAGTAAGTGTTGTGATTGACAGTGCATGAACAGATAAAAATGTCACTTTTTCCAGTCTGAACCAGCACTTTCACACCCCAAACTCTGCAAACTGTCTTGAAAGTCACAGTGTACATTACTGTACAGTGTAAAGAGTAAACCTATGCGCATGTTAAACCATGTTGCTCACATTATAACCAGTTACTGGATGAGCAGCTTTTCAAATGACAAACTTTGTTCGTCAGTGCAGGTGCTGTCAGACTTTTCACAGTAACACTGGCTGCTGCTCAGGCAGGGCCAGCCATTGTTTTCACTGGATAAAGAGTTATGTACTGTATATACAGAGTGCTGAACAGGCAGCAGCTGACAGCCTGTCAGTAAGCCCTGCAGCTGATCTGGGGTCATCAGCTGTCTTTTCCAAGCCTGCAGCCCTGAGCAGACCATTGTGTCTAACAAGAAAGGAGGCAGACAGGAAGTGCTTTCTAATGCTGATGATACACAACACGATTGTTTACAAAGCTGGAAAAAATTATTTATGTATGATCATGTTTTGTGTTATTTGATAAACTTACTGGTCCAAAAACATACTTTGTTTTTTAGCAGATGTTTTCTCAGCTATAGCTCAGTACTGATCATGAGGTGAAGCTCCCTCTACTGATGCTTTGATTCACAGACTGCAGCATCCAGCTGTGCAGATAAACAGTGTGCGGGCTCCTCTGTTTAGTTAAAAACAACAACATGGTTAACATCATAACAGGGTTATTATGTGGTTGCCTGATGACCTGAAGTGTGTGGTCTGGGGCTGAATGATCTGCTTCCTTATTTCGCTGCTGTATCCTGCGTATCTGCAGTCATGCTCTGTTTGATATCTGCAGATAACGATCCAGACCAGCATCAGATCAGCGCTTTCTCTTTTCCTGCACTGCTGCACTTTCTGCTCGCCAACAATTTCCCAGCATAAAATGGTCCATGAGGACAATGCAGGGCAGAAATGAGCAGCCTGGGCAGAGCAGAGGGGGCCACAGGTCAACATTTTTGATACTCATGAATAAAAAAAGAAGTAGGTGTGTGAAATATTGATGTTTAACATCACGTTTCTCTGCTGTTGTAGTCCTTGAATGTATCGTGTGTGAAGTGGCTTCATTCATTCGGCGCTGTTGGATGTTGCTGATACATCCTGTCTGTATTTCATGCTCGGAGATGAAGGGCTCATATGTCACTTTCCCAGTCTCTGTAGCAGCAGTATTCAGTGGCTCTCAGACGCTTCAGCCGCTATTTGAGCTGCAGGACTTGGTGGATCGCCGTGTTTCAGATTCCTCACCTGTTTCTCTCCAGCCGTGATTCAGTCCAGATGGGAAAACTTGAGTCAGTGTTGAGCAAAGATGAGCAAATAGTTTATCCCACCCTGAGCACAGCTGTTTTCATCAATATTTTTACATAAACAGTGGGTCCACTTGTGTGTAAAAGGCGTTGCTCGTAGTAACAAACACACGCCACCTGACTCTGCAGTTCCTCTGCTGAATGGTTTTGTAACTTTCGCCTTGTTTAGCTTTTGAAGCCACAACTTTATTGTTTTGGTTCAGTCTCACCACTCTCACCAGCATTGTTTTTGACTGCAGCAGGCAGCTGCTCTCAGCAAAAAACCTCTGATGTAACCTCTGTACACTATCTGCTCAGCACCAAACACCAGACAAAGTTAGCAAATAGCGTGAAGCAGCTAAAGAGATATTTCTACTGGAGGCCAGAACGGAGCTAAAAGAAGACTGAATATTGGACTTAAATTCAAAAGTTGACCAGAACCATGACTCAAAATGATGTTTTACCCACCTGCATCTGCTGGATGTTTGTCAAATCAGCTTAAGAGGTGGTAATATGTTTGTATTACATATGGTCTGTTTCTGCTGCCCCCCAAGTGGCCAAAAAACAAAAAAACAACTCAGATGTCAGCTTAATCTATTACCAAAATGCATGTTTTTACCTGCAGAATAGAACTCTCAAACCAAGATTCAGACCTTGACAGCAGAAGTGATGCAGCAAAGTGGCACGGTGGAACAGGTGGTAAAACTGTCGCCTCACAGCTCGAAGGTCTCGGGTTCGATCCCCATCTGGGGCACTGGGGGCGTGTCTTTCATCATGCCTTCGGTGCCTGCTGCTCAAGAAAAAGGGCCTTTCTGTGTGGAGTTTGCATGTTCTCCCCGTGTTAACCTGGGGTATCCTCCATAAAACCCCCACTAAAAACATGCAAGAAGGTTATTACATAGCATTACATTATGGGTCATGGCAGCGTTGGGCTGGCCTGCTTCTGGAGCTCTGGTTCACCACCCACATCTCAGATTTGTTTCGTGCATGAAGGCAGTGGGGTAATTTCAGCAATACCAGTACCAGAAAACATGCACGACAACAAGTCCACTCAAATCAAGGTTCTTGAGTTCTCTGTAATGAAGAGTTTGTATTCTGGGTGTATAATTCAGTGTGTGAGTACTGAATATGTGGTTGGCTTTGGGTCTGTATTCCTCAGTAATAGTCAGTGTAATCCTGTTAGAGCTGTCAGTGAACCTGTCAGTCATGCTGGTTGATAAACCCGGCCACCATCCTTGCCGAGAGGCCTCCTAACTTAGCTGATGTGATTACATAATCTCATTAACCTCATGTTTCCTGTCATTCAGAAGGGCAACTGGCCCCGTAATTTAACACATCCTCTCTAATCATCCTCTTCTTCCTCTAATCCTCTGCTTGGTGGGACATAATTACACTTTGTGTGCTTTGTTTTGTCAGAGAAAAGGGAGTCAGCGGGGGGATTGAAACCAGGTGACTCTTAAACCACTTGTTTTAAAACACTGCTGCATCTGAGTTTTCTCTGAAGTGTCCAGCAGGTGGCACTGTTACTGAAGCTAACGCGGGCTGACACACATGCCCAATTTAGTGGAGGCCTTAATGAGATTTCAGTTAGGGTTAAGTGCCATAAAGAGAGCTGCTATTTCGACCGCCATTACCGAGATGTCAGGCTTTGTTTTTGTTTTTTCAGTTCCTGCCTAAAATGGTCCTGCGGTCTGCACATTAATCTGCATTGTGTGTCATTAAAAGCATTTTCTCCAATCGGTCTGGCACTGTTCAGTCCATTAACAACTGCAGCAGCACTTGGTGTTTGTGAGTCAACATCACTCCACTTTTTAAAGATGCTCTCTCCTTTTTTACAGGCAGTTAAATTTTAAAGAGTGTGTTTTTGAAATATTTCAACATTTTTGCTAACTGCTCCTTTCGCTTGTGTTTTTTTCCTTCTAGGTAAGTGGCTGTTCCTGCCTTTAAAATGTTTGTGGGTTTGAGCTGTGGCTCCCAGGTGACAGTAGAGGCCAGTGGAGGCTGTCAGGTGGCACAGAAAGGGTGAGCTCCTCCTGTAAGTCCAGCACATCAACCCGGGTCCTTTGGTTTTTGTTAATGCAGCGGTCTTTGTCTCAATGTCCCCATACTGTTGATCATCAAAATTCCTTTTTCTGCTTGTTACACAGCAGCTTGTGCATGTCCTGGCTCTCAAATGAATGCTGCTCTTTATTTGACTTAATAACGACAGAAGCCCGGGAGGCTGTGCTGCTGTTGGTGGCATGAAAGGATGTTTGTCATTATGTGTGGCATCTGACTCTTTGCTCTGATACCAAGCCAAGTGAATCAACTGGATTTTATCTGTAGCTCGAGGCAATGCCTCTGTCTCTGTCCCTGTGTGTCTTTCTGTTTCTCAAACTTAATCTTCAGCCCCTCACATGTGCTACACAGTCACTTTTTACAGGCTCAGGGTCCACGTTATGCAGGATGTCAAGGATTTCTATCAATCATTAAGTTTATACAAAACATGGCAATGTCTTTCCTCATCAGTAAATCCTCGTATTTGGCTTTGTTGTTGATTAATATTTTTTATCAGTTGGCTAATTGTTGCAGCATTAATTGAGTTTTATAGACTTGATCGACTTTGATGCCTCTGTGATGCTGTAGGAAATATTACAAAGCTTGCCTGAGCCTCGTCATACCGCAGGTTTCCTACACATGATATACTTCTATATTTTGCTTTCAGCATGTAACTATGCAGCGTGGCTTATATTCAAGCATCAGGCCAAAATCATAGGCTTACTCTTGCATTTTTTTTTATCCCTCCTACTGACATTTAAGTTTGTCAGTAATTGTAAGTTATAAAGCCGTCATTCTTGTGCCATTTCCAGAGCTTGCCTGGCATGAGACTAAGTTATAAAAGCTGCAGGGGCTGTTTGTTTGCCAGCCCTCACTGCAGGCAAAACAGCCGGCAACAGCCAGCAAGACGCCCCGCCACATGAAAACAAAAAAAATGAAAAAATAAAATCAGCTCTTTCCTCATAAGACCTCTTCTTTGCCACTCTTCCTCCAGGCAGAGCGTAGTTACTGTCTTGCATTGTTCTCATGGTGGTGCAGAGTCAGGGAGTGATCTGGAAAAGTACAAAGCAGAGGGGAAATGTGGACAGGGGAGGTGGAGTCTGAAGAGGCTTATTCCCCTTTCACCCTGTCACTGTGGGGGTTTACAAGGAGGCTGGAGCTGATATATAGGACTCCACTAATGGCACCCCACACACATCATGCTGACAAGGTGGCCTCAGAGTCTTCCCATGACCAAAGAGGGTTGTAACTACGGAGTGTCTCCCAGGGCTTTGCCAAAGTGCCTTTAAGTTGTGTCCTCACTGGTCTGGCAGTCAAAAACACCATTGTTGCACTCTGGCGGATATATTACCCATTGCCGTAAACTCCCTTGGGGATATCCTCTCAGTGACTGCGGCTGAAGACAGTTTCTTCTTCATCTGGTAGTTAGTTAGCAGCTAATAAGACAGTGTGAGAATGAGCCCAGGAGGTGGCTGATTGAGGCCACCATGGGGAAAAAGTTGCCCAAGTGCAGCTATGTGTGCTCTCACTGCATCATGGTTTACATTACTGTAGGTATGTTTCAATAAAGCTTTTTTCAGTGCCAGTATGCATGATTGATTCCTCCCTGTTCTTAAATATGTTTTAGATTTGGAGCAAACAGAGCGATTTTAATCACCCTCTGTCTCCATGAGCATCAGAAAGCTATCACACATATGCTCTCTCCTCAAACGCTCCCGTCTCTCTGCAGCTTTTATGGCCTCCTATCAAATCCAAGCACGCTTGAATCTGAAAGCCAAGAAAGTTACCTTAAAGGAATACTTGTATCTTTTGAGTACCACTCCCCGTAAGCATGAAATGTGGCTGAAAAGCTTCCTCCGTTGTGGAAAATGCAGCTTTAGTCGGCTTGTTTTCACAGCAGTCACACTGGATTCCAGTAGTGACCCAGAATCACCGCAATAAAGCAATAAAGTCAAACTCCGAGTGTTGTTTTTTCACACCACTCCTGACTTCTCTGCTGATCGGTATGTTCACTATGTTGTAAACATAGTGAACATACCGATAAACCGATCAGGCCGCCAGTAAATAACTCAAAAGGCTGTTTCCTGCAGAGCTTCTGGCCTTTTAGGGGGCAACAACACAATGCACGACCGGCTTAACAGCAGAGACACTCACAATCTGAATTTCCAGTGGGGTATTCCTTTAATAACACAACTTGGTGTTGCTGTGGTCAGGTTCATATTTTGGCCTTGGGTTTTACAGACAGGAGATGAAAAGCGTGTGTGCATGGTAACGTGAAAACGCACAGTCTCCAAAATAATGTCAAAAGCAGCCTGCACTCACTATATACTGCATGGTCGCTGCCAGTTTGCCCGTTTCTCTGGTGTTTCTATCGTGAAACTTCTGGCTGCTCAGTGAGGCTTGTGTGGTGATGAGCCACGGAGCGACTTTCACTTCCAAGAAGGCTCTGTCTGTTTTGAGTGTTGCCAGTAGCGATGCTATCTTCTCTGACCACCGTTCTGGCCTTGCACTGTATTTACTCATATTTCTATGGCGTGTCATGTTTCCATGGTTGCAGGCATTCCTGGTTGGCCGCGCCCTGCCGTGACTTTTTGATGACTCACTGCAGTGGCCAGTCTCTCCCCCTCGCTCTCACAGAAATCATATTTCCTCCTCCTCTGTTGCCACGGTGTGGTTCCTCTTAATCACACGATGCTCTTATGGTCTGATTTGGCAAACCGGCGCCTCTGGCAAAGTGCAGTCATCCATGAGTCGCTTTCCGAGTCAGCCATTTTAGCTCTGTGATCTCTGAGACAAGCAACTGTAAGATGTGCCACCTTCACACTGAGCAGCGTGTCTTTCACTTTAGATTTACATCTTTGTGTTGACACTGCAGCTGCTTCGTGCCTCCCAGAGATGCCTCACGGGGTTTTCTCATGAAGGCTCAGGTGGTTTTGCCAAAATCTGGGGGCGCAGCCCTGTGAGCGTCCATTAGCTGCTTATGCGGACAGCCATTTTGGCTCAATTGCCCTCCAGACAGTTCATGTTGCAGCGCTTGTCTGCGGAACAACATCCCCTGAGTGGTTTGTGCAATACAAGCTGAAACCTTTGTCCAACTGGTTTGTGCTGCTCTGCTTTTCTCACATCCAGCATCCTGTTGAGGATTGAGTTTATGATGTACTTTCCTCATGCTCACATAAAAAACGGCTCGTTGGTGCAGATTTACTGTAGCGATGCGACACTTCGTGTTGCATGCTCTGTTTTATAAAACTACTCATGACCAAATACTTTGCACCACCATCTGACTGATTTTGACTGGTACTCGTCACCCTGCGGACGTTTCAGCTTCACCTATTTCCACTTGTCGGCAACAAAACGACCCTCTGCAAGGGATTCAGGTTCAGCTTCTCGCTCAAGGACAATTTGTGGTCTTTTAGGTGTGAACCCGGGGAAAACCTGCGGGGCTTCATTGGCCGACGTGGCCTCAGCTGCCTGCTCATTTACTGTGTGGACACAGCTGGTTTGTGTCAGTCCCAGATGGACTACAGATAGTCTTCATACACATCAGACAGGGTCTTGTCGCTGTCTCTGTCCTGTTGTTTGCATCTGGAGAAAGCCACCTCCCCATCAGACATTTGATATTTCTGATGCACTGCACATCCTGCCTCTCACTACATGTCATTTTAGCTTTCAGGGGTGAATGAAATCTGTGTGAAGCTGCTACTAAAGAGGGACTGATACCGATACTGGTATCAGATATCCAACCAATGCTGACTCAGACAGCTGGATCAGTGATAACGGGGTCGATCTTGTACCGGATTGACAATTCAGTCCATTTATATCTATGCACTTATACATTTACAAAGTAAGAAAGCACTGTTTGTTTCCCAGCCTTTGCCACACAGTGAGGCATTAATTCAACACTGGTTTCAGATCAGTGCTTGGTATGGACCAACACCCAAACCCCAGGAATCGATATTGGAGCTGAAAAAGTTGGATTGAGTCGTCCTTTTCTGCTACTTGAGTGTTATTTTCTGTGTTATTTAGTGAGCAAACATGATGAAATATGCACCAAATAATGTTAAAAGTTAAGTTTCATTTTATTCCCAACCTTTCTCTTTTGTTTTCTTCTGTCTCTCTTCCTTTTTGTTTTCTTTAAACTACATAGCAAGACTTGTGTTTTAGGATAGAGGATAACGTAATAGTATCCTCTATCAAATCATCGTGAACCAGGTGTTGAGCCTGACTGCTCCAAGTGTTTTTTTGGCCCTTAAACCTCACTGATTTGTTTATAAGGCACATCAGTGGATAATCAGGCTGTCTTAGGTAATAATGTACTTCGTATCAATGAAGAATTTTGAACATGAGGTGGACAGATGCAAGAACTAACTCCAGAGCAGAGCAGAGGAAGAGGTGGAGTGTAGACGAAGGCAGGTGAAGTGACGGCCTTCGATGCTTACTGTACATATTGAGGGGAAACGGCTTTTATTTCAGTTTACCGAGCAGAACGGACTCGAGTGTTTCTGCACTTGCTCGCGTTTGCCGAGCAGCATGTTGGCTGCATGTTTCCAGTGTCATGGTTGCAGAATAGCCGGAGAATTTATCACCAGATGTGTGTGCATACATTGTTTGAGCAATACTCCTCCCAGCGTTTTTCCCACTGCTCCGTTTCCAAATATCAAAATGCTGAGTGGCATTTAATGACTTGGAAGACAACTCTGCTGCTTAAATTACTCACTGTAAAGTCTGCGCTGGAATGCAGAGAGCCTCTTCATCTGCCAGAGGAGTTGAATGGGTTTGCTTTAAAGCAGCCACTCCAGTTGTCTCCATTCTCTGGTCCTCTGCAGCGTCCTCCATGGCAATGGGCTTTCATCACAGCTTAGAGAGGGACCCAAACAGCTTTCTTTATTTATATCGGGCAGTGGTTGAGCATGAAATAGCTGAATAACCAGTGTGTTTTAGGGGTTTTCACCAGGCTTAGTTTGAAGAGGTTTCCACAGATTATATTGATTCTCATTTGGTCAGTTCTGAATTTGTGAGTCTAGCGGTTATTTAGACATTTTGCTCTGTTTAATATGTTGTGTACTGTGTGTTATAAGTAAGGATTTATCGAGGGGAGCTGAAGCTTGGAGAGGTTTGACACAGGTACAGAATGTTTCATTTCTCTCCATCTGCAATTTGGTGGTAGTAACGAAACAAAAGTCTGTTGTTGCCGCCGTTTCGCTTGATTTAGAGCCACGGGACAGGTAATGGAGAGCACATGGGCACAGAGTCTCTGCATCCAATGAACCAGCTCAACAAAGGCCTCCAGTTTTTAGATGAGTCAATAGCACAGAGTTCCCGCAGTGTGAGAGATCTGTTTTCTTCTATCAGAAGTGGTTTTATCTGCCGCGCCATATATCAAGACTCTACCCGTGCTAGCAAAGCAAAAGTTCAGCCGTGTTTATGATTTGTGATTCATTCCTCCAGATATCTCTTCAGTATATCATGTCTAATGTCACTATGAATCAATCAGCATGAAAATACCAGGCAGGGAACTGGCAGCACATCTTTGTCCTGGCATGATCTGAAACAGAGATGGAGCAAAAATGAACTGCAGCGATTGTTTTAATGTTAGTGCTCCTGAAGGTGGGGTTACCTCCATCTGCTGCAGAGTTCAGTGTCACTAATAGGACTTTCAAACACGTCCTTGCTTCATAAAGCCCCTATTAAACTGCAAGAATGATTGGCTAATACTGTTTAACCCAGAGCAGCTGGAGTCTTTACTAAGCTTAATGCCTCTTCTGCATGTGTGTTACTCCCTTTCTTTGAAACATTGCTCCCAGTAGGCAAGGAATCTGTTTAACATTAATTTATTTTGACAAACAGGCCAAAGGTTGGTTATTTATTTTAAGGGAATTATAAATGGTGGCAGGGGATGAATTATTAGAACGACAATTCCTTGAAATAGAGCAGTGATGCCAGATGTTCTCCCTCATTTGCAGAATTTGAAGCTTCTCAATTATCACTGTTCCCTGTTATAGGCACTATGTACAGTCTGGGGCTCTTTTGTGCTCTGCAGAGGGCACTGTGGTACGTAGTTATGTGCTTTATTCTGATATTTATGCAGGACAACAGTGAAAAAGTGCAGCCGTCAGAGGATGGCACAGTTCTACCACCTTATTTAAAGGCAAATGGGAAAAAATCACCATCCCCTGCAAACAGTTTCCAAAGCTCCTGCTTATATTTTTAGCCTCACTGGAAACCGTGGTTATCCTGGAACTCCATATTGGTTTCCAGTGTGGATCAGTCTCAGAGGAGGCTGAGTAACAGAGATTTAAACACAGGCACAATTGTCTTTTCTTCAGGGAAAGAAATGACTTGATGGCTTTTCCATTTAGGTTTGCAGAGTTGGCTGGTTGGGGATGTGGGCTGTGACTGCTGAGGGAAAAGCAGGGAGAGCAGAGTTTATGGACTCCTCCAGCACTCTCTCAGTGGTTGACCTTTAGGTTTAGTCTTTCCAAAAGAAATACAAGAACTGTCTGACACAACTCCAAACCTTGGGAACGAATATTAACTTTGACAATATGTTGGGCACCTTCAGCAGTTAACATACAGAGAGTGCTGTTCATTTTGTACCCTTGCTATTAATCAGTGTTAGATACCGTCAACATCTTGTCTTTAAAATCAGAGCTGTAGACTTGTCCTTGTTGTGTTTTGCGTGGATGGCGGTTTTCCCCTCAGGCGTGTTGATAGTGGTTTGTGTGTCATCTCTGCTGCTTATCAGATGGGGTTCCTTCTTATCTGCCGGCCCCCTTCCTCCTCTGGATACACCCAATCTGGTTTTATCAACACAGCATCAATTGTACACCAGCTTTCTCAGTAGACGCCATGACTCATGGTTATGTTGTAAATTTTAACATCAAACAAAGAGTCTAATGTTACTGAGTGCTCTCCACAATGAGCAAATCAAATGAAATGACAGCAATGACGAGAGTGAGGTTTTATTTTTACATTAATTGGAAATTAATGTTTCTGACTAATTTCAGGCCTGAAACTGAGACCAGAGGCCTTTTTCCTATCACACATAGATCACAATGACCTTTGTGATGGCTGGATCTGCCTCTCTTTGGCAAAGCATCATCGTGATATCAGATGGTAGTGGTGATGATGCTGCTTGCGGTCAGTCTTGGCCAGATCCGAGTTTTTGCAGTTCAGAGCTGCTAACGATCGCAGGTCACTGCTTTGCATCTCACTGATTTCATGTTGTAGGTTGTGAAACACATCAGCTGGTTTACATTAACGTTGGAGCAAAATAGGTTCAGTTGCTCTTGTTTACGTTTCATGTCCTGAAACCTCTCACTGAGTGTCTGAAGGAGTTTTCAGTCTCAGCAGCGGCAGATTCAGATGTCATGGCAGCTCTTCGTTCTTGCAGAGTAGGAACATGCTCAGCCTTGCGTCTTTCCAGTTGCGTTTGCCACAGCTTTAATTTCACTTCAGATGATTTCACGTTTGACAAATTCACATTCTGCTCTATTTTTATTTCATTATTTCATTCTGTGGTTTTATGCACTGTCTTTATTTTTTATTTTCATCCTATCGTTATCCAGTAGGTTTTGTTCTCCACCTTATTTTATGTTCATCTGTTTTTATGTCCATTCTGTCTTTTTGTGCTGCAATTCCTGCATGAAAGGTGCGATGCAAATAAATTTTATTATATTACTATTGTTATTGTGGAGCAGCAAGCTGGGAAGCTGGAGTTTGAGGTTCAGCTCTGAGAGGTTCCTGTTAATGTCCGACATGAAGGCCAAATCACACAGACACTTGCAGCCACTGAGTTTACATGCCAGGTTTCGCTTTCTTCTTCATTAATTCCTCAAGAAAAAATGGCACCTTGGAGCAATTTTGCTTTGTTGGATGCCAGCAGCTCCACAGCAGCAACACGGCACCCCTTCACATATTCTCCCTCTGAATGAGGCTTCAGCTTCTTCGCCTGCATCGCACTGTCTCTGTCAGAACGTGGTCTTGTGAAAGCTGCTTGTTGGTCATCCAAACTCTGCTGAAGTACTTTATCAAAGTGCGTTTGTCCTTGCAGCTCATCCAGTTTAGCATGCTTCAAGATACAATGGCTAGAATGTGTTAATTTATTATTTTAGCTTATTTTCTTTAATCGATTAAAAAATTAATTGCATTTATTAATTGCCCTGCAGCCCAGATCAAACAGTCCCCTGCCCCTGGTTCAAGGAATTTATTTCTAAAACTAAAAATATAACATTAATTTGGAAAAAGTGTAGTTCAGTCTGATTGGATGCGAGAAAATCCAGTTGAGACAATACTACTAACAAACTACTATCAACTAGTTAGCTGCCTCTGTTCAATAAGCACAATTCACAGTTTTTTTATCAGTCATCTAAAAAACTTTAAAAATATCCATCTCACGAAGTAATATACAGCATTAAATTCTTTACTCATAAATTTTAATAATTAGGCAAAATTCTGCCATTAGTGAAAACCAGAATATTTTCCTGAACAGGTTCCACTTTTTTCTAGACTGATATATAATGTTTGAAATGCACATGAAATGTGTTAAATTCTACTGTGCCCCAGTGGGGAGTCAGATGTATTGGTAGTTTTCACATTATACACAGTATGTTTACTTCCAATGCTAGTGAAAGTCTTATTTTGAGCGGCCATGGGCTATAACTCTGTACATTAGTTTGTGTATCAGCCATGTGGGTTATTACTGCATTTTAAATCCATCACTTTTTACTGCACATTCATCATTGACCTGGATTTGTGTAAATTACTTTGTCAATGCTGTGCCAAGAAGCAGTATGTAATGGCAAGGTTATTTCAGTCCTTGTGTTGTTATTGTTAGACTCTATTTAGACTGCAGGCCCTTCAGCTCAGCACAGTGCTATCCCTGCTACTATGGAGAATATTGAAGAATGAGAACTAGAACTACATTATTTATTTCTCTAATCCTTATTAATTAAAGGACATTTATGTTTGCAAACAAAGCAAATGTAGGCTATATGTGTCAGCAAGTGTGTCTTAGTTTGGCTTGTTCATATGTTTGACTCTTGCCTTTTATGCTGAAAACTGTCTAATGAGCTGGTGATGGGTTTTTATCAGTGATGCCCTTCAGGCACACAGGGTACAAACCTTCTTTACTTGGCTCTCTCTCATCCCGTTGGTTTCTGTTTGCATCCTGTGTGTACACACCCCCTTAAATTCTCCTCCTTTCTTTCCTCTCGCCTCTCGGCCACACAGTTTCTCCTTCGACTGGGGACTGAGAAAGGTAGGAGGGGTTGTGAGCATTGTTGTTTCTCCATGCTGAATCATGCCGACAATTTGGTAGCTAGAGCCTTTATCACAGAGAAGAAGGAATGATGCAGAAAGACAGATTTTTGGCAGTTCTTGTTTGCGTGATAATATTGCATGCAAATGCTGTATATTGAAGTGGTAGCAGTCAGAAATATTTAGGGAAGTAATTCTTACAAGAGCTAAAAGAAGTCAACGAGGACTCAAAATGGTGGCTGGAATGGTAATGCCCTTAACTGATCTGAGGGCAATCTATGAGCTTCTCTTTCGAGATGGTGTCATTGTGGCCAAGAAGGACAAGCGTCCACAATCCATTCACCCCGACGTCAAGGGGGTTACCAACTTTAAGGTCATCTGCGCTATGGGCTCTCTCAAATCTAAAGGCTATGTTAGGGAGACTTTTGCTTGGAAACATGCCTATTACTTTATTACCAACAAAGGAATTGTGTACCTGCAAGATTACCTGCACCTGCCACCGGAGATCATGCCTGCACCCCATCAACGTGTTTGCCGCCCTGCATCCTCTGCTCGAGTCCACACAGTGAAAGGCCCCTCACCATCTTTCCCAAAACCCAAGCCTGGACGAGCAAGCCGTGAGAGCACGATGGACAGGCACGTTTATCGCCACAAGAGAGTTGCAGAACAATTTGAGAGGCCTCTAAAACACTTCAGAGGTTCCTACCAGTGTGGTGCATCAGTTGGCCAGCCTGGTGCTCAGACCCATACCTTTTTTAACAGAGACAAGGAATTCTGCAGAGAAGAGGAACGTTTCACTGGTCAGGAAAACAAGAAAAGCTCAATCAAGGAGGCCAAGCAGCCTGTTTGTTTAGCCTCCTCTTCTTCAATTGTAACAAAGTTCTCCAAAGAGATGCCAACTGTTAACATGGCCCCATGTGCCCCAGTGAAGGAAGTCCTGCAAGAGTCTGCATGTGTGAAGGCTATGATTAAGGAGCCCACAGAAGATTTGATCCCAGCTGTGACAAGAGGAGAACCCTTGGATCTGGCCTTGGAGGCTCTTGGAGAGGTAGTCCCTGAGGTTGCACCTGGTGAAGGTGCAGTAGTTGACTGGCAAACGATCCCTTTGTTGGCAGCATTTACTGAAAAGGAAGAACAACAGAACGTTAAGGACGAAGAAGGTGTTTTTGAGGAACGTACTGTTGAGAAGTTGTCTCATGATGTTGAGATGATGAAAAAGATGAATGTCACAGTCTTCAGTCCCAGTACCAAAGCTAAGACCCCCAAGTCTGATCCTGACCATGATTCAGCAACTCCTCAATCCACGGCCAAAGACAGTTTCAAAGACCTGACAGAGGAAAAGGTGGTGGTGTGTGACATGTCTGGTATAGAGGACACCCAGAAAGTCATGGAGAAGACCATTACCATGAAAACCACCTCCTTCAGTGCAGCCTTTGAAGCACGTTGTCCCGACTCTTTCATCCCTTCGGAGGGTCCAGGTGCTGCCCTGAAGACCACTCTGCTTCAGGGGGACCAGGGCTTCCTCTCAGAAGAAGACCATGAGAAGGAGCAGGATGTTCAGAGGGTCTGGCCTGACTTCCTGGAAGGTTTGAGCTTGTTTTAGTTCCTCCTCCTCCTCCTCTGTTTCTTCTTCTTTCCTCTTGTCTTCAGTCTCTGTGCGTTGCTATAGGCACTGCCTGTGTTTAGGAAGTTGAGAGGCGTAATTTGATCATCTACCAATACAAGTAATGGTCTTGTCATTTTCCATACAGCTAAATAACAACCAGACTGCCACTTAGCTTTCATTTTACTGGATGCATGAGGACTTGTGCCAGTATTACGTCTTTAATCTACATTTGAATCCCATCTTGATTTCATGTTTGCACAATGTTCAGTGTTTAAAAACTTGGCAGTGTGCTGGAAAGATTTTTAAAACAGCGCACATACACATTTGCATATTTAATGTTCACTTATTTGAGTTACTAAATGTCACAGATCAGCTCACTGAAGCTGGTGTAACTGAAAGGAACATTCGAAAGCAAATAAGAATTTAATTGCAAAAGCTTTTCTGAGACGATTTTTCTGTGCTGTGCTTTTGGTGCTGCTCACATGAGAACCTGAGCTGCACGATTCGACCGCGCGCTTTAGTGTGGCCTGTGATTCTTTACATCTGCTCTGGGTTATCTAAATGCAAATATTTAGAAGTGCTTCCTGCGCGATGTTTAGGGGCGAAGCTGTGACTTGCATGGTTCTTCATGGGTCTGACAGGCTGAGGTAGCACATCATCAGTTTAGTAAGTTTAAGTACGGACGTGGGCAGTCATCCGAGAGTATTTTTGTATAATCTATACTTATACACATGAACGCACACATCCGGCGTGTCCAGCAGCCCCACGGGGAACCTTGTTTTTGCACCAAGGCGTGGAAATAATTGTGCATACATGCAGTTATTATGTGGTATAGTTTGCAGGAATTTTGTATTTTTCACTAACATAGCATTTTTTTTTTCATGGCTTGTGCAGACATCTCCAGATATTTTAGCCTTTAGATTTCTATTTTCATATTGTATATTGTAGATACATGTAAATATTGAGCTGTTTCCACATGGATGGAGTTCATTCTGCCATCTGCTGGGGGAAAAGAGATCTGCTGTAAATACTTTCCTGCTACTATATGTTAGGACCCAAACTAACCAATTGGCCAAACTAGTAATTTTCTCTTCAACTTACAGCATGAAACATTTCCCAGAGTTCTCACATAACTTACACAAGATGTTAGCTTCATGGTGATCAGTTCTTCTTTGTAAAAACCTCATATTTAACCGCCAGGCTTTACCTTAATATGGAGCCTGCCTGAGAACTTTCCATTGTCAGGGCTGATATATGACTAAGCAGAGTCTGGGAAATGTGAGCCCAATTAAGCCACACTCAGCTTTTCCTGCCTGTGCCTCCGCAAGCAGGGTGAAGCAGTCCAGATTAGAACATGTGGCAGTTGCCACCTTTCATCTGCCCTTCAGTGTTTTAGCCCAGCCTGCAATGAACATAAACTCCAACATTTAAAAAGACCATACTGTACTTGAATGGTCTAGCCACAGCAGCACAGACAGTGACTAACCTGCTGTCTCATACACTAGGACTATGTGCTGCATTTATTACGTGACACAGTGACAAAGAGAAATCATCAGGAAACAGCTTGAGCTACGATGGAAATTAATTATACTAGAGACTTCATGGAGGCTTTGATTCAACACGGCCAAGGTAGGATGTCTTCGTTGTTGGTACAGTTCTGTCGTCTTACCAAAAGGTGTCAGCAGATAAATACTTTATGGTGCGGCTCAGCTTGTGGAGAGGACCAGAGAGGATGAAGCAGGTATGGGTGTGTCCGTCACTGCCAGCGTATCAGATAACAGTCCAGGACGGGACTTCGCGTCTGTGTTTCAGTGACAACACTTTGTTTTAAGTGTTTTGAAGGCTGTTTCTTTAAATACAACTGCTCGCTGTATGCCTGCTTTCTTCCCTCATGTGCAGTGTTTATTTAGAGAATAAGAGTGAAGCAAATTATAGTTCATAGCTTTACGCTGAAGACCTTGAGTTTGACACCACCCACGCTGCCTGGCAGTGTGATCATGTTCCCTGGTGTTAAGCTCAGGGGGGTGTGGGCTGGGGGAAGGCCCCTGAGTGGCTGCTCCACGTCTCTCCCCTGCACAAGATGGTTATGGCTGAACGCATGGCATCACAGTGAAGTAACAGGCCTGGGTGGGCTCAGGAGTAACGCACAGCTTCATAGATGACATGTCTCAAGATACACAGACTGTATGTTGCCTTGGATTTTAGTTTGGCTTGGTTTTCATCTGTAGGGCTGCAACTAGTATATGTTTTTTTTTCTATTACTTCTTAGAAAAATGCAGAACAAACCAAAAGAAAAACCCAGAAGAGTCCAACTGAGAGTCCATAACCAGAGATATTCAACTTGCAATTATATAAAACCCCAAAAAGTAGTAAATCCTCATTTTTGAGGAAGCGAAACAAGTGAATGTTTAGCATTTTTGCTTAGTGAATGACTTCAGCGATTTGGTCGAATTGTTGAATATTTTTGTCATTTGACAGATAATCAAATGATTTTTTTCCAGCACTATCTTTAGTGTCAAAGTTCCTGCACCTAGCTTATATAGAGTCAAAGCCCTTAAATGACAGTTCAACACAATGAAACTACAATGAGATGGTAAGAATTATGGCCAGAATGAAGCAACATGTTTACACAGAGATGCTGCTGTTTAGATGAGAGCTGGTATAAAACAATAGGTTACATAAGAATATCTTCTGTAACTTTCTAATATTAGTTAAATGTTTCAGCTCTGACTGTTTGAGCCTTAAATCATTGCTGCCGCAGTCATACAGTATGATGCACATCCTGTGGATATGGGGGGCATAATTACATTTTTTTCATGTCTTCTACAGAGAAGCCTTTGTTACAGTAGCTTGCTGGCAATAAACCACGTTTTCCGCTCTTTGTCTAAATCCTGTAAGAAAATGTGTCCCTGGGAGTTTCTGCAGCTCTGCACATGGATTCCATCCAGTGGCGCTCGTCAGAAACCACCACGCATGAGATGCAGTTTCCACTGAGGAAAGCCTCACAAATTGAGTCAAACTCGCAGCGCTGTCTCGTTTTTACTTCCCAGCCGAGCCTCCGCTTCTCTTTTTTTTTCCCTGTGCTTTTTTAGCACGCCCCCCTGGTTTTGATCAGAACACAATGTCGTGAGGTCAGATCCGACTCTTTGGCAGTTCAGTATTTTCTCTAAAAGTTGTGAAGACGCTGAGCAAAGATGGACTTATGCTGCTGTTTCTGTTCAGGACCACGAGACGGTAGGCTTGCTTTTTGACAAAGACTGTATTATTTTAGACTTTGTGTCAGTGAATTTGGGGATGCTACATCAGGAATGAATTAAATAAGATGAATTTCTGGCATTATGCATGCCATCTGAGGACGCCGCCACTCCCAGCATCAGTACCGTTTAAGAAGACTGCAAATCAAAAACATCTCTCACATTCCTCTCATTGCTCTCCTAATCCTACCTGCGCTCTTTGGGAAGTCTTTGTCATCAGTGATTGAGGCATTTTAACTGAAATCAAAATGACTTTTCACCTAACAGACTGTTCAGTCATGTGAAGTTTGACTTTTTTGCCGCCATGTGGGTATGCAGAACTTGTGTCACAATATGGGAATCATTGAGCAAACACATACCATGTGAAGGGAGTGGGAGTGGGCTGACTCCTCCCCCATGAAGGAGTGGTGGAGTGAATTTATTCCAGACATCTGCACTGCTCCCTTGGTTTTGTTCCCTTTGCTCAGTATTTACTGCCATCAATTGCCAATTTGCGTTGCCAGTTTATAAGGCTTTGGGGATTCGCTTCAAACTGGGATCATATAAGGTCTCATCCAGAAAGAGCTGCCAGCACATCAGATGAATATCACTCACTTCCACCCTTTCTTCACTGTCGTGGCTGCACTTTGCCCTCTTATGCCCAACTGCTTGACTTTTCAGGCAACTTTGAATGTATTCATTGAACTCTTTTTTTCAGTCTGTCAGAGGCCTGTGCATCAGAAGTCTGAATTGTCCCCTGCACGTAGATTAAGGTTGTGCTCATACCATAAGCAGCTCGAAGTCTAGGTTGTAGCGTCTATTTCTGCTTTTTTTACGGAGTGCGGTTGGCATTGCCGTGAAGTGTGATCAGGACACGGGTCTTGGTGTTGGGTTTCCGCGTGGCTTTGGGGGTGAAAGTGACACTGTTTCGAGTGCACACCAACTGATGTTCCCTGTCCGATGTTCTGACAACAGAAACACTGACAGAGATGCTGTTTTGCCCGCAGTGAGATGCCTTTGATGTCTCAGCAGTGATGCACAGAGATGTTGTGTGTGTATTTTTGCCGTTGTAGTCGGTCTTATGACAGAGGTCCTTTCATAGCTTTGTGCACCAATGTAACACCGACTACAAAAGTCAGGCTGCTTTAAACCTGAGAAGCATGTGAAATGCTCAAAGAGCAATTTACTGGTCATCATACAGTGGCAAAAAGTGGTTGTAGTCATAGTGGACTGACAGGTTTGAAAATGTCTTAATTATGGAGTTTACAGTCACATGTCACAAGGCGCTTGGTGTAATTTAAACAGACATTTTCCTTCCAGGCTGTTCGGTGTTTTAATAACAGGGGCTGTCCAGAGGAATGAAAAGCACTTCATGATTTAAGAGTTAAAAAAGGAGTTGGTATTTTGGAGATTTTTTAAACAGTTGGTGGTAAAACGGCATTCAGTTAAATAGGTTTCTGGGAAGCTTATAGACACGAGTGAGCTGTCCAAGCATAAGGAAACAATTAGCAGCTAGGGAAACATAGTGAAGTTACATAATGAGAATGAATTGATAGCGAGTGGCTTATTCTGCAAGGGGAAAAGTAAAACGGGGAGGCATGGCTTCATTATAAACATTTGGAAAAGGAGGAAGGGGTTGGCCTTGGATGGTCTATGACTCGTAAACCATGATGGAAAATAACTGCAGGAGCTTCAGTGGGTAAAAAAAAACAAGTCCTATTGAGTGAATGAGTAGGAAACTTTGACAGTGACTGAAGGTGGATCTCACTCGCATGTAGTTTTGCTTCTTATCAAGGCTGACCCAAGCGAGTGTGTTGTGTGTGTGCGCGTGTGTGTCACACAAAACAGCCTCATATATTATTAACTCCTGCAGATAGGCTGCAGCAAGCGAGGAAAGCAGCGAGCTAACTGCTGTAGGGGAAAACCAGTGGAGTCACTTCTACAGAAGAGGACAAAACTTCTTTTTAACTCCGTCAGGGCGGCAAAGTGGCTCGTGTCAGAGGAATTAGAGCATTTTTGAAATGAGTGCAACTTATGATAACAAAGAAAAGTGAGTAGGAAAGAAAAGAGAGGGAGCTGTTGGAGTAAAGTACAGGAGAAGAAAGGGGGAGGGAGGGAGCTACTTCTGCCAGAGGACTGAGTCACAGGGAAGAGAGGCGAGGGAGGGGTGCTCTTTCGTTCTTCTCTCTCTTGTAAAAGTCACGGACAACTTGGCTGCGGTGCTCCTTTTAAAGTCCGGGATGGCACCACACCCCTAGGCGCCACCGCCCCCCTGCTTCTGCCCTCCACTCCCCCTCACCTTTCACCCCCCCCCCCCCCCCCCCCCCAGCCCTCCCACCTGTCTTCAGAGCCTGGGACTCTCCACTTTGTACCAGGCCCGATGCCGGCAAGCCCCCCTGGAAATGTGTTCCCAGCCCTGGTGGTTGTGGGCCACATTGTTACCTTAATCGCTGTCTGGCAGTGGAGAGTACGCAAGAAGCAAGGTAAGAAAAGCTGGAAAACTCATGGCTGCATGGCTTACTTCAGGAGAGGTGACGGTGCAGCTGTAAGAGGAAGCTAGATCAAAGGTTTTTCTGTGTGTGTAGCCTCTCGCCGGCTGTCCTCGTCCGTCGTCTCTGCTCTCTTGCCGTGTGTGTTTTTGTGTGCGCACACTCCTTCTCGCTCTTCCTCGCTCCCCCCCCCTCTTTTTTTCCTCACACATCTCGGTTTCCTGTGGTGTGGAGATGTTGCAGTTAACCCCATAAATGCTGGCTGTAATGTGATGACGTCGGAGTCTGAGTATTCTGGTCGACCGGAGGTTTTTGGCTTCGTCGGAGCTTTTGTGTGCACACCTCAGCATCAGCTTAGCTCCTCTGCTCGGGCTTTTCCTTTAATAGTGTCTCCGTCCTTTCATCCAGGTTCAGTCTTTGTACAGATCTGGTTTGAAGTGTTTGATGTGAGTTTAAGCCCTTGACTGTTAGTATGTTAAATTAATTTGCGGTTCCTGCCGTAGTGTTAATAGTCTTGTTCAACTGGTTTCTTCTTGGAATGTTTTCAGAGTAGAAAGATGAGCATATCCTCTTCACACTCCTAACATGTGTCGCCAGGAGGAAAAAAAAAAAACCTGTTTGCTGGACCCTGAAACACCTGAGAGTTACCTGGCATCTGTAGCTTAGCATCACCAGACACACCTCACTCAGACCTGTTTTACTGTTGACATAGCTTGACACAATGGCGGCTGTCTAATGCACGTCTGCAGGCGACACACCCTCAGGCAAATTAGATGTCTGAATGAGCAAGTGAAGATAAAGGCCAGTCTTTTTTCCACCTCTGAAAGCTTAGCGGGGAAACCAGTTTTGCCTCCGGACACACTGAATTAAAACAATCAATGCATCTTAAAACAATGAAGTCACATCATAATTGCTCTACCTGCATGGAGCTCGCTCCTAGCTGCAAAATGTGAGGATGAACACCATCCTGAATTTGCCTAAACTGAAGCCAAAACCTGTACTTTCCCCTCATCCCTACCAAAGGTTGAGGTCGGATAATAAACCGAACAAACCCTTTCTAAGGAAGGAAAGGAGGACACACCTTGAAGTAGATAAGAGAGCTTTCAGTGATGACAGTGACAGGACGAGCAGTGACAACACACCCAAAACGCTTAATATGCAAATCAGAACAAACTCAAAAAGTAAAAACAAGTTCTTCTCATCTGTGCAGAATTAGTGTACAGTGTAGACTGTATTGAAGCGCTGAGATCAGTGGTTTGACTGTTAAATTAAGGGGAAACATTGGATTGCAAAACCTGGCTGCGTGCTGTCTCTACCTTCTGTCAATATCTAAGCGATTTGCATTTGAAGAGATCTGCTTTCAGCTCTCTACTTGCCGCAGTGCAGACAATAAGTCTACACCCTGTACATCAGCAACGGTCAGATTCCCTCTCGCCACCGTCTGTCTGAGCCGGACTTCGATGATGTATTTTTAACAGAGGAGTGAAGTGTCATGGTTGATGTCTGTCCTTCTGGACGTGTGGTCATTCTTTTACGCTACAGATCCAGTGTGAATCAGACACATGCTGGATCTAAAGGCACAGTTTGTCCACTTGTGTGAGTTAGAATTATAGTTTTAATGGAGTGACAAGGTGCCTTTGACACAGTGGGAAGGTGAAAGTGGGTAAAAGGTATTTCACCCTGAGCCAGGTTTAAAAAAAGCTCACAGAGTGCCACAGATGGCGGCGGGTTAATGGTGGTAAACTCGACACTGGGGGGACGGGACGGCGGACTGTGTATCCTGGATACTGTCATAACAAACCGGAGGAGGAGGTCTTTGGTTTTCTTTCACAAGGACTCACGCTGATCCTCGGGACCTTGAAGGAATCCGAGCGCTCTGTTGGTGCTTACACAATTAAAGAGTCATTTGCACTAAGTGATTGTGTGTTTCTGTAACTCACAAACCTTTAAGGGCTCTGCCAGGCTTGTGTTGATCCTGACCTCTCCTTTCACACTCTTCAATGCTGTCCTCTGTTGGCTCTTTTTCTTGGAGATTTCCTGTGAGCTTCTCTCTGAAGACTCAGAAGATTAGACTGCTTCATATACTTCACCACCCCAGCATATCTAATCCATTTAGGAAGCCACACCCAAGTCTGCACCAGCGTTTGTGGACGCCCCACTAGACTGGCAGCTGGGTCTGCTAAACCGCTTGCCACATCCAGCACGCTGCAGGACTGGGTTTAGATTTTGGCTGGTGGTGTGCAGCTGTGACTCACTTTCCTGTCTCCTTTCACTGTGGCAGTAATGACAGACTTGAGGAGGGAGGACTGCCCGCTCTGCATCGACCGAACAGTGCAAAACACGCTGTTATTCAAGCAGTGTTGAAAACAATGCACGCCCACAGCGTCCCCACACACCCGACACAATGAGCAATGAAACATAAGACACACCAGTGGTTAACCTTGCTCCCGGCAGCCTTGTCCTCTGTCTCTCAGTACACCGTGTGCCCATGCCTGTGTTTGTGTTTCGGGGGGGTTAGAGTAAGCGTGTCGAGGAAACACGCTTCGTGATAAAATCTTTTAGGAAAATTGGCAGCGGCTACCATCGCAAACATCCGAGCGCATTCATCGCCTGTCAATCCAAGTTTTAATTAGTTTAAGATTTGTGTTTTTTGATGTTTTTAAATGCTAAAGACAGTTTTTCTTGGTCTTAAACAGCTGCAGCGGTTTGTTTGAATGTTGCTGGATGGCACTGTGGTGATCCAGAGATTAAAGTTTTACTAGTTATCATTGCTGCTTTGACTATCACTGTTCAGATAGACAAACCTGTTCTTTAAAACCGGCGTCCAAAAATAACTTCAAACTACATTAAAGGCTATTCCTGCTTGCAGCACACAGTCATTTAGCAGCCTTTACTTCTGCTACATAATTCTTAATTATAACAGTCTGTTATGCGCTTAAAACGAGGTTTAGCTCAGTATTCAGCCTGTCCTGACTGTTCCTTTAAGATATTTTATTGCTTAAAGCGCAGTCCTATAGCCAGACTTTTCTACCACTCCCCCTTCATGAAAGACATTTACCCTCCATGACACTGTGTGTTTACTGTCACGGTGATTAGCTCGCTGCCTTATCTTGAAAATAGGCGCGTACCTGCATGTGAATGTGAACAATTTCTCAATGTTACGCAAAGACAGACAGAAAACAACACTTCCTTGTTGAAGTTATTTATGACCCCCAGCTGTTGAAGATGTGGAGGGAAAAAATGATTTATCACCCGCGAGCAAGCGTCGCTGTCAAACCTGCACTTTGCCCCTTTGTGAGCAGTCAGTGAGACAATAGAAAGGAGCGTCTCCCGCTGGTCCTAATTATTACAGATCAATGCGGCTTCCCAGAACTTGCTCTAGTTTCTGTTTTGCATTTAGGGGCCTGGAGGGTTATGTAATCATGGGAGAGGCGCACATGCTAAAATAGGGACATAGCGTGTAGTCCCCAGCAGCACACACAGCGCTCCGCTTTGTGTATTTCGGGGGTGGCCCTCCCAGGCGCTCTTTAATGGCACAAATCGTTATTCCACCGCGCGCACGAAGGCGACAGTAGAGCGGGATGGAGCGGCGCAGAGCTCTCCGGCTCATCTCAGACAAAAGTGGGCTGGGCTAGCGACAAAGAGTCTGCAATCTGACACGATCCTGTGTGTTTTTTTCTCCTCCATGTGGCGCGGGTAGAAAAGTTTCTGAGGGCTGGGAGCGCGTAAGAGAAATACGCGAGTCGGGGGGCGTTTTCAACGAAGTCCAGCGCGCTGTGCGTTTACGCGCGGCACACACACACACGCCAGGATGGCCCGAGCGGAGGATACGGTGCGCGCTGCTCTGCCGTCCTGGTGCGGCGGGCTGGAAAGGGGAATTATATACCGACAAACTAATTACATCCACGAAATGAGCTGCGGAGAAGTGGGCTCTCATCTGTACAGCCGAATGTGCTGCGCAGGTAAGTCCGAGCGCTCGGCCGCGCTCTCCATCTCTCGGCGCCTGTAATAGGAGGACGTTCTGGTTGGGAGGGGCTGATGGGGATGCTGTTAACCTTTTCCATGCCTCCACCCACAATACAGCAAGCTCTGGTGGTCAAGAGAGTGGGCGTGCAGGAAGTCTCTGCGCAAAAAACACTTATGTTATTATTATTTTATTAACTTTTATTGCACTTTGATAGAGTTGACGCAGATATTGCTTTGATGACAATTTCCTCATCAGCTCCCCTCCCACAGCGCAGATTGTACTGTAATGTGAGCAGAAACCAGTTAGTTGATCCAATCAATAAATTGCTTAAGGAGTTTTTAAAGCAAAAATACCAAAATATTTCAGCTTGACAGTTTTCTGTTTATATGTTTTTCTTTCGATTATGTCTGATGGTAGCAAGTGTTTTATTGATGAAAAACGATAATGTTTGTGTTGCTGTGTGTCACTGCCGCTCACAATCACTGTGTTGACAGAAGTCACCATCAGCCACTGAGTAACCTTCAGTCTGTGTGCCGAGAGGCTCAACCTGAGCAATCAATACATATTTACTTCATGTATGTTTACCTGCTGATTACGCCCTCTGAATTTGTGCCAAAGATTATCCGTCATTCATCTGAGCCTCCGAGTGTTTGTATTTCCACTGACGTTCAAGTGCAGTGAGAAATGACTCTTTTCCTCCTGAACTGAGAGCTCTCTGGAGGTTTGTGGCCAAAGCTGCTCGTCTGTAAACAGCTCGCCGATGGCAGCCTCTGTGTGTTTTGCCTTTGTTGTCATGGCAACCACTCTCCCAGCTCAATCTTCCCACTTTTAAAAGTGACTGTGCATGAATGCAAGTCAACACCGCAGGGCCCCCAGTGAGCCGGGGCCCTCTTAACAGCAGTCTGGACTCTGATTATGGACTTAGAGCCAAGAAGGTTGTCAGCTACTAGTTAGCCATTAAAGTGAATTATTGTGGAGTACTTCACACACACAGTTTCCTCATGTGTTGTAGTGCAGCTGCTCTAACAGAAGAGGGGGACAAACAGCGTTGAGCAGCAAGCTCCTCTTGTCTTTAATTGGCCTTGGCCGCCACAATGAAGGTCATAAATCCAGCTATTATCTAGTCACCATATTTTCGTAACCACGAGATTGTCAACACCATGTGTGGCTGATTACGCGTGTTTTTAATGAGTACTCAGGGGAAATGATACTCCCATTGTAAAAGTGAGTTGGAGTCATCTGCGCTTTATGGTTATGGAGAGAAAACATAATGTGGGCAGTGGCAGGACAGATCAGAAGGGCAGCATTGTCCAAGAAATGCCTCAGTGTTGTTTCTTTTTGCCTTCGTGGAGTTTTTTGTCCATCTGCATCGCCCATCTTTTTTTCCCCTCCGCCTTTCAGCACCTGAGCTTGTTTTGAAAAGGAATGAATTCCTCACAGTTATAATAACAGGAGAGCTCTGTCTTATTCTGCCGTAATGCATGCTTTCATGCACTCTTCATTGCCAGCTCAAGGTTGGATCTGTCCCATAATGCCCTGGGGCTTCCATTCCTTTCCTTTCCCATCCAACTTTCATACCATCATCCCTTCATCATAAACCCCATCAGGACCTGCCAGCCAGATGATAGTGTCGGTTAGCATTCCTGTCCTCAGTGGGACTGACATCGCGTGCTGTCACTTGCACAGACGAACAGGCGGGCAGAGTTTTTCGGGCTCAGGGTGGTGTTATCACAAATAGGCGGCTCCCCCTGTCTGTGAGGAGGGTGGGTGCGCCCTCAGGAGGAATGCATTGACTTGCATGGCTCTCACGGCAGGACTGTCATCGTAAAACTCGTATCAGCTCTCACTGCCGGGCTTTATCGCTGCATGTTATCAGTCAGAGGGAAAGAGAAATGTCCACACCTTCCTGCACTCTGTACCTACCAGCATTTTGTTTATTGTCGGTGATAGCTGCACTTTCCACCATATAATAAGTGTTTCTGCCTTTTTGTTACTTACTGAATATTACAGGACACAAAATGTGGCTTTAAGTCAATAAACCAAAATTAATCTTGCTTCAGTGTCCGATTGTAGCATGGCTTTTTGAAATCAATGCAATTTAAGGATGTCGCATCCAGTCCTTTGGGAGCCGTACTGCAATGTTAAAAATGCAGTTAGGCAAGGAGAAACCAGCTGCAGGTGAATATTTTAAAATTGCAGTTCACAAGACTGAACCAACAGTGTGATTTCTGCTTTTACTCACATTAAACTTGATTCAAGAGTTACTTAAGAATCTCGATGTTAATTCTAGGATTAGAGTTTTAGCACACACGCAGCCTATAAGGTTGAGTTTAGGTCGGGGTGAATGTGTAGTATCAGCAGCTCCCATTTCTCAAGTCCCAACAAGCCACCTCCCTTTGCAGGCATCCCAGAAATCTCTCCTTCACAGCCTTATGTCAGCATCTGCACGGAAAATTGATGCTGCCAAGGGTGAAAGGTGTTGCAGGTATTTAGGTGCTGTGGGACATGTGTGGAGTGTGGAGATGGTAGATTTAGAGCACCTGAAAGTGTTTATTGGAGGTTGTTTTTGCAGATGAACAGAGCATGTTTGAAGAGTTTTGTTGCATCTGTAACAATTCTCCTTTTCTTTGACCACTCATGCAGACACACTCTGCTCAGTCAATCCACACGGAGCCACAATAGCTGCTTTGTGTCAGGGGTAATGTTCTCCAGAAATGTGGTTACTCTATTAAGAGTTTTCTGAAAGTCTTACTGCCTCTTTTGTGTTTTTTGTCTGTTCGCGTTACTGGCTCAACAGAAGCTTTGCTCAAGTTTGGAAGTTGTTCTAAGAAAAATAATCCAAACCAAATGCTTCAGATACAGTAAAGGATTGGTCTCGCGGGTTGTTTTCATGAGAGATCTTAAATGCTTCTATTCTTCCTGCTGCTGGATTCTCTCCTGTAGACAAACCCCCCCTCCACTGTCTCCCTCATGTACCGAAACAAAACCGTTGCCGCCAGTTTCTCCCTAATTGTGTCCTGATGGAGGAAGAGTGCTCATGCTCGAGGTTTTCTTGTGATTGTACCATGTCGAGAAATGGCTGACGTTGTTTCCACTGCCTGGCTCTGCTGCCTCCTGGCATGGTCTGCTCAGAAACAGGCTTTTCATTGAGGCCCTGTGGTGTTGTGTGGCACGTCCAGCCCCCGACCACACACCAGTGACTGCTAGCTTGGGCACGTGGAGTTCAGATGGGGTTGACGGGCTCCAGTGGACCGATCCGGACGGCCTGGGGTAAATGAGGGAATGCCCTCTTTTCTTTTCTGCACAGTCTTTTTGAAAGTTCAGTTCCATGCAGTAGTTAGTTGGACACACGGTAGATTTTTTGTGCTTTTGTATTGTCTTCCACGGCAAAATGAGCCGGGTCCAGGCCTTGTTAAAGTGTTTCAGCACATCATCTGTGGCATATTCTGACCTCTGACCATTCTCTGATGATCAAAGTCAACTTTATTGTCAGGTTCACCATATGCACAGGACACACAGAAGGGTCGAAATATTGTTTCTCACAGTTTTAGTTAACTTTATTTTTTGTTGTTATTGTTGCAGGAACTTCTTAGAAGTTGTGTTAAGGATAATATTTGGGGGCAGCTGTGCAAAAGCATTGCACTCTAGAGCTCTGCTGCCACAGAAAAAAGTAATTATACATGTTCATAGTGAAAAAGAGAATCTCAAATAGTGTTTATATTTGTCTTAATTGCATTTTTGTTGTATTGTTTATCACTCAACAATAAAGCACATAGTAAAAATAAAGGCAGCAGAAAGTCACTGTGATGGACTTGAAGTTAAGTATATGCAATTTGTAGTCAGTAGGACTCTGTGTTGGTCTCTTAAGCAGTTTGCTGCTCATTGTTTCCAAAGTGACTAACAATTACTAAAATAAACTTGGAGACAGATGTTTCTTCACGTCTGCATTTTGATGTAGATGTAATCAGTGCAGTGGTCTCTTAGTGAGGTGTGGTTTGGTGGGTGTGACTGGGGTGTGCATAACACCGCACATAGCAGCGCAGGGCCAGGAGGAGAACCATCCTTCTCTTTCCAAAGACCACTTTGTAGTGAGTGACAGCTACTGACATTGCAGCCCGCGGGCAGGCATTTTGCAAGAGCTGGTGAAAAAGAAAAAAAAATAGGAGCATAGAATGTCAGAGACAGCGAAGGGAGAAAGGAAGGAAAAAAAGGGAGTAAGACTTGTGTTCAGGAACTGAATCAGTGGCTTGAACACTCCCACTTAACTACAGGATCCCACACAGTGAAGCAGTGTTTCAGGCAACGAGAAGAAGTCTCATGAAGTAGGCAGCATCGCCTCTCAATCTGCAGAGGTTCCCGTTTAGTTTTGGATCACTGACGTAGCTCCAGCACGGCGATGGAGCAGAGGTTCAGAAACTACTCCTCTGACAGCATGGGTAGTGACAGGGTCTTTGTAGAGGAGTCCTACTACCAGGGGAGGCTGAAGGCCACGGACCACAGGAAAGGTAGAGTTTGTCATCACCTGGACACTGTTTCACTAGTTCTGGCTTTGAGGTGTTTTCTGCAACTGAATTAATAAATTTACAAACAGAATTTATAGACTAATTGAAGGTTGAGTATTTAGTTTTTTCTCAGTTTATTGTTGAAGGTTGGAAGTTGTTATTTGTTCTTCTATATTGTGAAGAAATTTTTTGTCGAAGGTGCTTTTCCTTGTGGTGGTCTTCTGCCTCTCTTTTATCAAACAGACCACACCCCTTTGCGTGTCACAGCTTTCTCTCTTTTTATTGGTCAAATGTGCTGACACCCATTTTGAAACCCAAAGATGGGTGAAGCAGTAAAGATAAAAAAACATATTATCTGACAAATAACTTGCAAAACTAGCATGTAAGCAGTGTGTCCTAATGCAGCTGTCATGCATTCATTCAACGTTCATTCAGCATCATTCAGTAACAGCGTGAAGGGATGATTTGCCGATATCACGCAGCCATTCTGCCGTGAACGAACAATGATGCTCTTGCAGGAGATATCTCACACCTCATCTTTTCTCCGACTCCAAGGATGAAAGTCAACATCCGCCGCTCTGTTTGCCGCTCCAGGCTATAAAACTCAGCCAAGCAAACACGTTATTTGTAAGGGGGATCAGCAGAGTTTGCTTTTCTGTGTCTTGTAATTCTCTGGTTCGGGTTTTTGGATGTTAAGTGCAGCTTTCAGCCTCTGCCTGACGTTGATCCCTCGCATTGTATTAACGGCTTTAAGAAACAACAGCGCTCTTAGCAGCTGACATAACAGTTAACGTGTCAACAGTTTGTTGTAGGATTTCTCCTCCACTGAAGGATCCTTTTTCTGTTTTCACCACACTCATTCAACCTGCACACAGAGTCATGCGCTCATGATCAAATGATACGATAGAAGTTCATTTCACTTCTCTGAAATCTAAAAGTCACAAGCGTGTTTGTGAGTCATCGACACGATGCCACTCTGAAATGGGCGTTAGCACCACGGGATGTCGTTTTCTTCGGTTTCTCTGTTCCCTTTTCATCTGATGGCTTCTGTTACGTGAGCTTTGATATCTCAGATAATGTGATCGAGCTCTTTCCGCAGCGTGACTGATATGAAAATCACTCTTTCCACTGTCTCATCAGATTTAAAAACCTGCAGCAGTAAGTGATGCTGTGTTGAATCCTGATCATTTTTTCTTCGTTTAGTTACGTCATGACTTTTCGTCACTCGTACCAGCTCTGCGGCGAAGAGGTGAAATCATTCTTTTGGCTGTTTTCCCTCCTCTGTGGCTGTATTGCTGATAAGGTTTTCGGGGAAACATTGCACAACATATACACTACCTGCTGGTATGTGACAGCTGTATAACCAGACTGTGAAATCAAAACCAAAACAGCGACGGCCTTGCAAGATGGAACATGTTCCCGTGGAGGTGCTAATCTGAGAGATGTCGGATTTAATTTACTCTTGTTGCACCTGACAAGCATAACACCCATCTTTCTTTGTTCTGATGGACTGATTTTAAAGCGCCTTAAGAGGGAGCATCTTCTGCAGCCTCCATTGACATCACATGTTCAGTGCTCTGGTTTCTGGCTTTTAGGGGAGCACAAATATTCTGTATATCAGTCTTTAACTGTGGGAAAGCAGTGCAAGTGATGATTCCCTGTAGGGTCTTATCAGATGTGGGACCAGAACTGTGGTTTTCGGATGTTTTAGTTCGTAAAATACAAATTATGTTTACTGGAAACCAGCTGCTAAAGCAGGCGGGTCCCAGAGTAAATCTCGCAGGTTGTGGCATGGCCGAGGATGAAAAAATATTTTATTACTTCTTCAACCTTAAATTATTTTCTTTTTGTAATGATTTGCTCAAGTTTCTGCTTTTTTCTTGTGTATTAGCAGTTAGTTTTACTCACGCAGGCCTTTAAAAGTAATAAAATAAAGCTGAGCTGTAAAAGTTACCCTTTGGCTAACTGTTCCAAGCTGGTAGAAGTATGCAGCCTGTGATGATCCTTTGAAGACGTCGCAGACCACAAAGTTTGGGAATCACTCTAATTAAAGCACACCAGCTTTATAGAATTCTATCAGGCAGCCATTGATTTCCATTCATTTAACCATGAGAGCAAATTCAGTTTGCAGAGGCTGGAGTTGTAAATTAATCTCAGGGAACATTTGAAGTTGTGTTATTCTTGCACGGTAATCAGAAATTTTAGAGGCCTTATAGCATCTTTTCTAAAACACAAAATTACCGAATAAAACAAGCCAAAAGTCTTGCATTCACACCGTTGACGAAACTGAGCCTCTGATCTTTCCCTCCGCAGATGAACGGGACCGAGTTCAGAAGAAGACCTTCACAAAATGGGTCAACAAGCACCTGATGAAGGTAAGATCCCACTCCAACGACACTTCAAACGGTCGTAAAATGTTCACTTTGGCTCAACTTCAGCTATCCTTAAATGACCCAAAGCTTGTCCTGTTTATCTCAAAGTCCAGCAGTTACTTTCATTTCCCACCTGGTTACAGTATCTTCAGTTGCACAAAGATATTCCCTTTGAAGAGACTCGCTGCTGGAAAAAGATACCTGAGAGCACACACAGATAAACTGGAGAACTGAATACAAAGTAAAATCAGATTCGACGTCTCGCTTTGAGAAAGATGAAAAACATGACACAAATTGCTCCTCCGCACCATAAAATCCAACTCGCTCTTTGTGTTAAACTGCATGAGTCACGAACACCTGGCCTCGCTTTGGCTGGCGCTCGGGAACAGCGGCATCGTGGGCCGAGCTCGGTCAGGTTTCACATCTGGGCTCCAGGTTCGCAGGGCGGCTTCTCAGGGCTCTGCAGGGGAACAGGAAGCTCCAGGACTGGACTCCTACGCTGAAGGTGGAGGCCAGGGACGGATATGTTTGCAGCCATGAAAGCGTTCTGACTGATGACCCTTTTAAAGAAAACACTTCCTGCTGTATGTGTAATATTCAAGCCCCTGATCTGTCATCAGGTGCAACATAAAGGGCTGCAGCTGCAGTGACAGTTAATTTCTGCATCAGTTAATCAGTGCTGAAGTGATTAGTCAATTGACAGATAGTCAAGAGGCAAGCGTTTTGATAATTGATCAATAATTTAATTGATTTCATCAAGTTGAAAAGCAAAACATTCATTAGTTTCCAGCTTCTTAGTTGTAAGGATTTGCTTTCTAATCATAATTAATTGCAAATCTTTGGATTTCATAGTGTTGTTTTGACAAAAATCAGCATTTTGAAGACGTCACCTTGAACTCTGGGAGCATTTCTTTTAATGTATTGTGTCATTTTACAGCCTAGATAATTAATTAACGAATTCGCTAAATATTCAAGAGATTAATCTGTGTTTCAGTCAAATTAGTGTGTGATGCAGTCACAGATTATAAGCTTTAAAAAAGAGAGCTGAAGCTGTTATCAAACAGTATTTGGTGATTTTACTTAATAATTGGCAAAACAATCAGCTGTCAGAAAGATGAACAAATGTTCTGCTGACTCACTCAGCTCGTCAGTGGGGAGGAATCTGTTCTCCACTTACACTACAGCTAACATTTAGTTTCAGTATTGATTCATTTGTGGATTGTTTTCTAGATTTTAGTCTATGAAATGTTAGAAAATAGCGATAAACAGCCCAAAAGTGAAGATTTTCAATTTAATATATATAATAAAGGAAACAGCAAATCTTTACATTTGAGAAGTTGGAACCAGAGAATATGTGACTTGATGATTTAATTATTTCATCAATTATCAAAATAGCTGCAGATTCGTTTTCTGCCAATCGCCTAATTGGTGAATTAACTAATTGTTGCAGCTCTAATCGTCATTAAAAGTACAGTGTGTGAAATATGATCATAATTTTAGTCTAAAACTATGTAACCTACGTCTACGTATTGCGATGCAGAGATATTTACTGAAGCTAGCATGCTAACCAGCTAGCCCCGGCCTGTCCTGTCCTTGTAGTACCACCTTCTACCTCAAGAGGTCTGAAAGTGTAGCTCAGGCCTCCACCCTGTTTAACTTTCTGCAGGGAGATGAATATTCCTACATCTATTTTCTTTACACATTGTTCCTTTAAATATTACCAGAAGGCAGAAGCATGCACAAAAACATCAGATTTCAGTGGTCACAATGTTCATGTTTTTGGTCAGAATTTAGATGAAAATGAATTTTCTTTTGTGTGAGAGGGAACATTTCTGTGAGACGCTGTCCTTCAGTCCACCCCTAAATGCATTAAACTGCATCTACGCACTGCGGCCATGTCGCTGATGATGCTTTCAGGGAGTGTTTTTAATTAAAAGCACGGCGTAGCTCCACCTGAAGCACGTCTTGCTGCTGCTGAACCGACACGTTCAGGCTGACGACTCCTTGTTTTCACACGGGAACTCAAGTGTGTTAGACTGTGAGGAATGTGCGCCGTCCTCCATGTGCGTCCTGTGACACGAGATGACTCACAGGCTTTTGTCGTCAGTCGTTGTTTCTTTGTCGGGGAAATCTCTCAGATTTGGGTCCAAAAGACCGAGGCGGGTCAGCGATCTGGCTGCCCCCGGGCAGTTTGGACTCGTGGTCACAACAGAGTCATGGGATTAAAGTACGGAGCCAGCCGTCTTTGTGGTCAGATGGCTCAAAGGTGCCATCTACTGTCAAGCGTCTTACATCGGAGAATGAAAAGCAGACATTATCCTAAAGTTTTATGTATCCCAGTGCAATCATGAGATTTCCATTCTTGAACAAACACAAACAGAAAACTGTCTCCATCTCTCAAATCAAACCAGCGTCTGCGTGTTTGTCTTCTGTTCTTCTTCTCCCTCACGAGTCCCTGCAGTTTTATATCTTCTCTCATCAAACTGTTTCTTCTTCCCGTCCTTCATCCTGTCCTCCATCCTTTCCCATCAGCACTGGAAGGCAGAGGTAGGTGCTGTCTGTGAGCAGAGTGGACACACATTCATCCCTGCCTGCATGCCTACCTCCTCCCACTCCACCTCATCTCACCTGAGCTCCTTCGCTGCTGACCTCTGACCTTTGTTCCATTCATTTTAACACCTGGACTCTGTATTAACAGCTGTCAAAGCCTTTTCTGCAGTGCAACGTGTCTTAATATGTTCTGTAACTTAGTTTACAACACCAAAAAAAATCTAAATTATCAATAAAGTTTATGAGGTTTTTCATAGTTCTCATATCATTCCTATTGGTTATAGCATATTGCTGCGTTTAGAGGTCACATCAACGTCATTACGTCCAAGAGGATGATGGGAAATAAGCCATCAAATGATCAAAGAGGTTTTTCAGAGAGGAAAATAAGTGCAAAAAGTGTTTTTTGCAGCCTTTTTCTATGCAATGAGGGACTCGCTTTGTTAGATAATCTGGTTAAACCGGGTGTTTGTTAACATCTGATCATTTATCTCTATGCCAGCGTTCATCTAGTGTGTCAAACAATACTTTGCCCAATAGGAATGATGACCAAAACTATGAAAAGAAGAATGAGGTTTCGAAACAAAGAACGCATTTTTAAAAGAACCCCAAAAAGAGGACCCAGTTGCCGCTGCTGACCTCCAGTCTCTCATCGTTGCGTCCTCCCCTTTAAGTTGCTTTATTTATTTTTAGGTGACATTAAAGGATTTAGTCAATGTGTTTGTGCTGAGTGTGAGTTTCTTTCTGTTGGTGTCGAGCAGGTCCAGTTTGTGTTATGTGTGAACGCTAAAGCCGAGCTTCACCTCCGAAGCTGACGTGAGACTGAATCGATCAGTAATACATATCGCTGAAAAACGTCTCCTCTCCTCTGTCCTCAGGCCCAGAGACACATCACTGACCTCTACGAGGACCTCAGAGATGGACACAACCTCATCTCCCTGCTGGAGGTGCTCTCCGGAGAGACACTGGTGAGCCCTGGTGACCTTTGACCTTCAGATATTAGGACATCGGCTTCTGCTGTAACCCCCTGTCCCGTCCAGACCTCTCTTACTGTCCCCGCTCATCTGTCCTGCGGACTTAATTTTTGCATCATATATGTTCTATTGTCCAGTCGACTCACTGTAACCTGATCTGCTCTAAACGTTAAGTCAAACGTCCCTCTGGTGGGCTTCTCGTCTCCGCTCTCGCATGTGTTGACTTTGATTCCTTTGAGGTTTTGGACATTTCAGAACATGCTGAGGTTATGCGCACTCTTTTCCTTTACTTATCTTAAGACTGTTTTTTTTGGGAACACACCTTTAAAACACTAATTTTCATTCTTTGCTTCCATCTCGTAACCTTTCTGCACTGACTTGTTTGACCCCTGGTTTTTCCTTCCTGTCTGCTGACCTTTGCCCTGAACTTTCCCCCTTTGCCTCTGCCTTCCTCTCTCGCGATGCTCTTGCTGTGGTAGCCGAGGGAACGTGACGTTGTGAGGAACGTGCGGTTGGTGAGTGGCGCCTGGACTGTGGCTGGCCGCCTCCTCGGGCGTGGCATGTGTCACCACCCCAGGGGGCTTCTGGGTTGTGCATGATGACAGTCACACTCCCTGTATTGTCCCTTTTCTGTATCAACATCGTCCTCTTCCATTTTATCAGTGAGCGAACGGGTTCAGGCGTCATGTCAGGAGATAAGAGAGACTTTGGGTAAAACAGGCCTTTCGAATTAAACGTAACATTAAAATTTCATAAACAGCGTAACCTCGATGAAATACTGTATTCTGTCCTTGTTCTTAATATAACTATTTAACCGCCTTGTTAAAGGACCACAGAGGTAAATCTGAGGAAGTTCGGACATCCGAGATTTCAGAATTGGCTTCAAGGCAAAATCTTTTTCATCCAAGAAATGACATTTTTCACTTTTCATAATCTTTGGGGTTGATTTTTCTGACACCAACGTTCATGCATCCAGAGCCTTTCAGCGTCAGTGGTTTTTATCTGAACACACCAACGAGGAATGTGATAATGATGATATAATTTGCATAGAAAAGGAAATAAACGTTGTTGTGAATTATCTTCAGGACATTTCTTTCTCTAACTTAAAACAGGTGGACTAGTTATTGTAATAATAATAATAATAATAATAATAATAATAAACTTTATTTATGTAGCACAATTCATGCATAAAATGCAACACAAAGTGATTCACATGAAAGCAAATAATGCCGTGTCATAAAACAATAAAAACAAGGAAAATGAAATAAAAAAGTAGAATTAAAATAAGATAAAACAGCCGTCAGGAAAAAGGAAAAGACACCTCAGGAGAAAATTATGTTAAAAAGATGCATCAGCAGATTTGGAGGCTGATCCAGAGGTTTGGGGCGTAACTAACAAACAAATAAACAAAGCTGCCTCTCTGGGCCTTTTAGTTCTGGCCTTAAGAACTGGTCTTAAGCGTGTCTCACAGATAGGACGGGGACAAGCCAATCACTGATTTAAAAACCAATAAAAGAATTTTAAAATGAATTCTGTGACAGACAGGTAACCAGATGTTAAGAATAGATGCAGATGTGTGCATGGATATCAGTCTGTAGTTTTATTATATTTTATCATGAGGCTGCAGCTTTTAAAAATACAAACTGCAGCTATGATCCTTCAAATCTGTCAGATTTAGGGTTCAGGTGTCCCTCACTGTGCTGAAAGCAAAGGCCACAGTTTCATCACTGCAAGCCGAAATGTTGACTAATGCAGCAAAGCTTCATACTGGCTTAAAGCTTGAAATGTGGAGCACCTGTGCATGTCATGGCCATCACTCCTGGGGTAACTCTCCTGTGCAGGTTTAGAAATTGTGGATGCTGCTCGATTCTGCTCGATTGGACTGCGATAACATCCCGGGACTAGTATTACCGCGGGACCTCTACTAGTTGGAGGTCGTCTGTGACCTTAATCCAGAGCAAATCTACCGTGTCCATCCTGTTTAAAGTAAAAATTCCACTGCAAATTAATATTATTGCAAGTTTTTTTGCTTTCTTTTTTCCATCTCTGTCCCCATCGAGATTTAAAGGCTGCGTTGGCAATTCGAAATGAAAGTTTTGACCTCATTTTGGTGCAAATTCAAGAGGCTGCTCTTACCGTTCAGAAGGCGGATGTCACGCAGAGCCCTGACATCGTACTCAGGGGATAACGTCAGTAAATTTGGGTAAAATACTTGATTATCTGCATCAAACACATGAGATCTGTTGGTAATGCTAGTCCCGTGAGAACAGGGCTGAAGACAGTAAAAGACGTAAAAGGTGCCAGAAAAAGATGAGCGTAGCTGTCAGAGAAAGTGAGGATTGTGACTGCTGATTGGGGGAATCACTGAGATCGTGTGTCATTCATTCTCATGCTTTCACCTGCAGACATCCCGGCTGGTTTGTTAATGCATTTCAGGGTCATTCTGCTGGTCAGACCTGGCGAAGGTCTGGCCAAACGCTTCAATCACAGCCACGCCGAATTTGAATCACGCTTCAAATTTGCTCATTCAGTCTTTTCCATGACTGCAATGATTCTTTAGACAGTAGAGTAGATCTTTGCTCTGAACACAAAAGGTGGACACTGACACACTTGTTCGTCAGTCATGGGGTTGTTTGTTGGTCATTCACACCTCATGCGTTGCCTCGTCCTGATGTTTGATGTCCTCTCGTCTCTTACAGCCGCGGGAGAAAGGCCGGATGCGCTTCCACAAGCTGCAGAACGTACAGATCGCTTTGGACTTTCTCAAACACAGACAGGTCAGTAAATAATGACATTTTTAATACATCAAAGGTCAAACCAGCTGTTTACAGTGCGAATAAACTTAAAGCTGTCCATTAAGTAGTTCATTGGTATCCATGCTCCTCTCAGGTCAAACTGGTCAACATCAGGAATGATGACATCGCAGATGGAAACCCCAAGCTGACCCTGGGGCTGATATGGACCATCATCCTTCACTTCCAGGTATTGTTGGACACCTTGACAGGCTAATTTTGCTAAAGTAAACTAGGAGATTTGGAGCGGCTGAATCACATTTTGTTGGTTAATTGCATAAGAACAGATTCCTCCATTGTATGAGTAACATGCGTTTCATGCAGTTTGAGCACATCGTGATTAGTTTGTTTCCGCTGCACGGTAAGAAAAACCAGAGCGCTGTTCCCTCTTTGGGCTTCAATCATCGGCCTCAGGCCGGTGTCGACACAGCAGTTACAGTACAGCGCAGTCCAGCAGCCAATCATTTCCAAATGGGCTTTATTGGACATTTGGCAGTGTTTAGGCTCTTATACACAACTACCACCGCTTCTGCTGTCCTTGAGTGCACAAAGACTAAACACTGAGAAAAGCCATTCATTCATTTTTAAAAAAGGAGGTTGACGTGTATTTCAAAGCCTTTTTTTACTCTATTCTGTCGTCCCGTGCAGCTCTATAATTCGCTGGTAAATCTTCGTTCAAACGGGGGATCCTCATTCTCAAACATAAACAGCGTAAAATTGCTCAAACCGCCAAAGGCCACGCCGGAGGAGAACATTCGTCAGAGGGCAGATGTGTTTCTGACGGGGAAGAGGAAAGTTTGGTTGCTCTTTGGGAGATGGTTTGGTAGATTTGAAAAAAAAAAAAAAAAAGAGTGGGAGGACATGAAGATTCTTCGATGCTATTATGGGTAAGATGGTTATGTTGGGATGTGGATGTGGGATCGCTTCCCCCGTCCCGTGTGACTCAGTGATTCCCTTGAGAAAGCTGGCTGGAGTCGTGGGCGCGACAGCTCAAGACTCAGAAACCAGTGAGGTGCGGCGGAAGAGAGAGCAGCCATGTTTTAAAAGTTAACTGTTTCCCCGGCTGAACAAAAAGTGAATATAAAGAGTGAAAACAAAAGAGCTCCATATCGATGCACTGAGTCATCAGTCAGCTATTATTTCTTCAAAACGAGCCCATAATCTCTTTGTTTTGGCACATGCTAGTCATAGCAAACAATGGTGAGCTTCCTGTGGGCTCCCCGGGTGCAGCTCACATTTTACTAATGCACAGGTGACCATTATGAATAATGGGCCTCCTTCGTGACAGAGGGGGAGTCGGGATCCTCTCAGCACTCTTAAAAAGAGGCTGCGAGGGCGGAGGTCCTGTTTCCATCCAGCTTCTGAGTCACTTTTTGCCCACGTCCACACTGCAGCATCGGGGTTTCCCTTCTGGAGGGAAAATAGCAGAAGGAAGAGACACCTTCTTTTTTCCCTCCTCCACCCTTTCCTGCTAAAAAAAAAAATGAGCCTGTAAGTGAAATTGTTAGTTCTGCTGTGACTCATCATCATACCAAAAAACACTGAAAATAATCTGTCATGGTAATAAAGCTGCAGTTGTTCCAGTAAGAGGCGATGAAATTTATCAGGGTTGGAAGTGCAAGCTCCCCTCCATGCATAATGTGCAGCTAATATACAGAAGATTTCCCTACTTTTGCACCCTTTTCTGCTTATTTCTGGATAAAAATGTGAGTGTGACACACAGACAACAGATGCTCAAATAGAAGGTGCAGATACTTGATTGGAGTAGGTGACGTTTTCTGCATCAGGACAATAGTCAAAGTTAAACAAACAAGCAAAGAAAACAGTAAATTTCAAAGGTTTCCTGTGATTATTACAACCTTTTACAACGTGTGCAGGCTTTGTGGAGAGCCCCGCCCGGCTGGTACGTCAAGCAGACCGAAACAAACACCAAAGACTTTTCATAAGTACAGTTTGTACCTCTGATTATAGATATGGCACAGACAGCAACTACTGGGTGATGGATTAGCGCGAAATAGCCGCAGCCACTCAACCAGCTGCAAAATCAAATTGTAAAATTCATGTTAAGTCCCTCAGCATCAACACAGCACACCTTAAAGGACATCTGCTCTGATTGAAGCTGTGGTTTGATTTGCAGTCTGTCTTCTTTCATGCAGAAGAATGAACTGCTGAGGGATTTTCTTGTTGTGTGTTCTTGTGACTCATAGCTTTGCCTCGCCGCTCTTAAAAAAGAGGAATTTGCCTGTGGAGCTTCTGCTGCACAGTCCAGCACTCATTTACAGAGTGTTTATGGAGAACTTTAGTTTGGAGCTACAATATCTTTGTAAGATCAGTGACTCATAGACGCTGTAACTTATAATTTCTGTTTTGCGCGCATATAATCACAAAGCGTTTGTGTTTCTCTCCAAAACAGTGAGTTTAATGGATTTCATGTGCCCTTCAAGAAGTGAAAGTGGTGGTTGTTAGTCGAGGTTGTGTGACTCATCTCAAGTCTGGAAGAAATCAGCGGGCAAACTGGAAATTTTTTCCTGAACTTCAACCAACACTTCAATCATATTCAGTACAGAAATATCAAAGGAGACGCTTTTTAACCATGAACGCTTTTTCAGAAATACACCAGTCAGAGCTTTACACATGATGGTTAGGAGAAACCTTGAGATTCTTAAAATTATGCGAGATGTCATCAGAAATTATAAGCACATTAACGCCCTGAAAAGCTAAGTTGCTCGTGGTTTTCATGCCTCTGCACCGGCGACAGCTGTGGTTGTAAGTGTGATGTTTTCAGGTTGTCCGTCCGTCCCATCCTCATGAACCCATGAAAGCTACCTTTTGCAATTTGTAGCGTCTTTGCAGCAACACCTATGGTTGGCGGAGGCATGCAGTGGCGAGGCGGTGTTACTGGTTAACTAAGAAATGAAATGGAAGTAAGTTCTTCTCACTCTGCACCCGATGCTGACGAGCTGCACCGTCTCCTCCTCCAGATCTCAGACATTCAGGTGAACGGCCAGTCGGACGACATGACGGCCAAAGAGAAGCTGCTGCTTTGGTCTCAGAGGATGGTGGAGGGATACCAGGGCCTGCGCTGCGACAACTTCACCACCAGCTGGAGGGATGGCAAGCTCTTCAACGCCATCATACACAAACACAGGTGAGATGCTGATCCTCGGCAGATCGAGGTCAGAGCGCGGCTGCTGAAGCACTTTCGGCTCAGAAGAGCTTGTCTGGACTCGGGATGCCGTTAACACCTCAGGACAAACATTTCACACATAGTTAAAAGGTCTTCTCTGTGACCTTTTTCATATTTCATGTTACTGTGTCATTTTGTATTTATTACAATGCGTTCAGAGCCAGGAACGCCGAATTAAGTCAGAGCAGCATTCTTAGCAAGTCAGGACAGAGGTAGTTGTCTGGAAGATGAAAATCAACATAGTCAGACTTGAACTCTCCAGTTCATTCATTTCTGACCAGAAATCTCCCTTTTAAACTCCATTTGATATTCATAAGAAGCACATTAAGAGCTAATGAAGGGCAGATTTATAAAGACACTTTTCATTGTTATTAATTCATCGTCTACAACTAGAACGTCTCCTGTGAAGCATCTGTAAAAAACTTGGACTTTGACCTTGAAGGAGCTTTTGTCAAACTGTTTTTCTGGTGATGAATGAACAACATACCTTTACGTTTTAAACCTGCCTGGTTAAAAACATACATTTTAGCACACACTGAAAGAAGTTGTTCATGCACGTAATCCTAATCGATAAAGATAATTAAGTTTTACTGTGAAATCAGTCATTAACTGTTCATACCCCCGTTTTTGACAATCGATGACAAGTACCAACATAAACACTTTAAACTGTCCTCATACAGTGACTGCTATCAAACACAAGGGTTACAAAGGGTCTGTACACTTCCAGAAGGTGAAGTTAAGCTTGGGAAATTTGGAAAAATTATGACTTATTCTGAAAGTCGTACCTTTTAGGTATGGACTTATTTGGGGAAGAAATCCACATTAAAAGCAAAATGAGGTCTTGCGCCATGTTTTGGTTCGAAGTTTTAAATGAAGCGTAACGTTCAGCTGCACACTCCTCCATCACATGTACAGGTAATTATTCTGCATCCCGTTAAAAAGGACTTCAGTAAATTTCCAACGCAGCCCACACGACTGCCAACACTAATGTTTTATCTGAGCCCTGTTAGTTCCTGTCATTGCCCTTAACTTCCTGTTAATTCCCATGGAAAACTTTCACCTTGAACATTAACAGAATTTTGAAACAATATCAAGGACACCACAGCGTTATGTGCATATTTATGAAGTGTTTATGTGCTGCTTACTAATGAGAAAGTATTGCCAAGCTGTTTCTGGGTGTTAAAAGCCAGCTGTGGTCAGTTTGGATGTATGTTGCTTACACTGGTTTTCAGTCACTGTGGGAAAACTGTGTCCAGCTTCCTAAACTTGACCTGCAGCGTGCGGTCTGTGTCTCTGCCGTCCATCTGTTCCAAACAGTCGCTGGTGCATCAAAGCAAGAATAAATGCACTGCAGCTCTGATAATATCAGTTTATTTATCCAGATTTGGACAAAAATATGACTGTTCTGAACCTTCTGAGGAGCACAAATCAGCAACACATTTCGCTGCAGGAGGTCTTTGAAAAGTTTCTATCGATGCTTTCGTACTTTTTCTTGCTGTGAAAACTTTGTAACTCACATGAATCCTCCTCAGCCCTAACAGCCATCTTTCAAGCCTGCCGGAGACGCCTGTTTCATACTCCAACCATATATTTTGGGTGGAGTACCACTTTAAACGTGGAGAGAAAAAAAACGAGCCCTGCAGGAATCGCTCACTGCACGACATAAAAATAACATGTAGAACCTGAGTTGGCATCATTCTGTGTGAAAAGGCAGAGCGTTTTCTTTGAAGGAGTGGGTGTATCACGCTAATCTGAGACATGGTTGCCCTGGAGGTGTGCGCACTGGAGCCTCGGCAGGTCATAGCAAAACACAGGTACGCTCTCCGCTCTGCCACAGATCGCTTCTCGGTGGAGGAAGAGCAGGATGTGCAGCTGCAGTGATCGACTGAAAGGAGAAGAGATCTGGATATAATCATGGATCAGCGGTGGACTTGAGTCAGGATGAAATCCACCTCAAAGCTGCTGTAGATTTGATTTTCTTTTAGTAACAAGACTTTCAGCCTCACTCACTCGGAAACATTCAGTGTCATCAGCTTGAATCTCGCCACAATGTTGAACCTGAATAAGAAGTTTCACTCGAGAAAGAGGCGTCTGAACAGCGCCTCCAGCAGCACCGCCGGCTCAGTCAGCGACCTGGAGGACCGGGTGGTCATGCTGTGCGAGGACATCCCCGTCGAGAACTCCTTCGACTCGGGCCAGGGCTCCAACAGCATCGGGGCGCGCTCCAGTCGAGGCTCCCAGAGCGAGGAGCACGAATCGGGATCAGAGCCTCACATCATCCACCTGAGCAGGGACAGACGGTCCTACAGACAAGCCTGCTATGTGGAGAGGGAACCACGCCGGCCACGCAAGGAATACTACATCCAGAGAGTCGTGCAAGTGTATGAACATCTGTTTCCAGTCATGTTTTGGAAAAGCTTTCTCACACGTGCAGAAGTTACTTTACGTTGTGTGTCCTGAAGGTATCTTTGTCGCTGGTGTTTGTGGTCCTCAGATGCTCTGTGCTTGTGCCTACATGTTATTAGCCGGCATTTATCTTCCTGGCAAAGTGCACTGAAAAGCAAAGTGTCTGTCTTTGTGTATGAAATGTTGGGGGAATTTTAAGCTCCTCCAGCAGGGAGGACTCGTTTTTTCTTGCCCTTTCTGGTATCAAACACACTACACTCGATCAAACTGCCTCCGGCAACATGTCAAATATGCGTTTTGTTTTTTTTTGTTTTTTTACTTGGCAGCTGTCCACTCAGTTATGGCTGGCAGGTAAAAAAGTCAAAGCAACAGCAAAATCCTAGATGTGAGAAGGTAATTAATGACTTTCTCTCACAGTGATGACTTCAGCTGTCAGACATGATTTAAGAAAAGTCTTGACTGACAGTAATAAGTGTCATTTCCGCCCATTTCTCACCGTTCTCCCTCTGTCCTCCTCAGGCCCACTCTGATTGACATGAGTCAGGTGTACCGACAGAGCAACCAGGAGAACCTGGAGCAGGCCTTCTCCGTGGCAGAGAGAGACCTGGGCGTCACCAGACTGTTGGACCCCGAGGGTGAGACAAGTCACACGGGACCATTTGACATGTTCATCACCTTGAACTCTTTGCTCAGCCAATATAAGATAAGATATAACTTTATTGATCCCATGCATGCAGTAGTGCAAAACAGTAGGTTTGTGCATTGAGCTTTAGATGTCACTTTCAGTTTAATATCTATCAGTAAACTCGTCTTTCCTCTCGGACTTCACTTCATTTCTTTTAATCCCTTTCTCTGCTCTCTGTACAGATGTGGATGTGCCTCATCCCGATGAGAAATCCATCATCACATACGTCTCCTCTCTGTACGATGTCATGCCCAGGGTACCAGATGTTCAGGATGGTGTCAAAGCCAATGTGAGTCCATCCATTAGCATTTCAATCAAGGCCTAAATAGTCACCTTGATGCTCTGCACAGTCGTGGTAGCGTCCGAGGTGATCACAGCTGACTTGAGCGTGTTTGTGTCTGTGCTTCAGGAGCTGGAGCTGCGTTGGCAGGAGTATTATGAGCTGGTCACCATGCTGCTGCAGTGGATCAGACACCACATCCTCGTCTTTGAGGAGAGGAAGTTCCCCACCAGCTATGAGGAGATCGAGGTGAGCAGATTGGGGTCCTCAACATAAAGCGTTTTGGCTGACTGGAGAGGAGAAAAACGGCGAGCTGATGATCAGTTTATTCACGCCTTCTCTGATCTGCAGGTTCTTTGGCGTCAGTTTCTGAAGTTTAAGGAAACAGAGCTTCCTGCGAAAGAGGCCGACAAGAACCGTTCCAAGCACATCTTCAAGTCCTTTGAGGTGAGTCTCCTCAGCAGCTCCAATGAATCTGCTTTCTGTCTTTAAAGTCAGATGTTGAGACTGTTTGGAAAGGTATTTTTGTGCTGTGCAGCCATGTTTGCACCGTGTGTCGTAAAGTTTTCTCCAATTATAACCGAGACAGATTCCAGCTTTACATTCGACCGTCTGCTTGCACTTAATGAAACATTTACAAAAAAGTCTTGTCATTTTGTGGTAATTTTTAAAAAGAATAATCGAGTATACAACTGAAGCCTTGAACATATGCTGTCTCTCAAAAAAATAGTCTTTTTGTGTTAATTGGACCACCACCAACAGATAGGGTGCCTCCGTAGGGGTGGGAGGGATTCTGAAACACGTGTTTAGTACAGTTTGCTTTTTTTACACATTTTATAAATACGAGCGATTAATCAAGGAGATAATTGTAAATAACGGTTGCTTGCAGCTCTAATCTGCTTCTTGTTGCGCAGGGTGCCGTTCAGGCTGGTGTCGTCAAAGTGCCGCCGGGTCACCACCCCCTTGATGTGGAGAAGGAGTGGGGTCGTCTGCACGTTGCCATCCTGGAGAGAGAGCGTCTCCTCAGGACAGAATTTGAGAGGCAAGCGATGTAGAAGCCTCATCACATGCTCTGCTACCAAAACAAACTCGACAATTTTTGAAAACTGGCCAGAAAATCACAGGATATTAAAAAAGAAAAAAAAAAAAAATTGGGATGAATCACCGCACTGTGTGACCATGAGGATGACTCATTTCCTAATGATGAAGTCTTCACTTTGCAATGAAACCGAGTTGGTTTTGTGGGATGGGAAGTAAAAATCATATTAGGGCAAACACATGACAACCATGCCATCGCCACGGCGACTCCCTCGCAATAATACGCTCCATTGGAGAGAAACTTTTTCTTTCATCACAAGACTGGCAGGGCGTAGCTTTTGATTTTAGTTCTTCAAAGACCTTAGGAAAGCGCTGCGGTGAAAAACATCATCTGTACTTGAGCGGAGCGCTGTCATGGCTTTCATGCATCAAGGATACGAGTTAAAGTTTTTATTCCGCCGGAAGACGGAGTGAGTGTTTCGTTTTTTCACTTTTTAGTCTAATAGTTTAGATTAAGTCATGAGGGAGTTGTTTTGCTTTAGTTTATCACATCTGAAATAGCAGAAAAGCACCCTTGAGGCTATCCTCATTGCTTTTTGACCTCTGACCTCCCCCCTCTCCCTCTGCAGGCTGGAGCGACTTCAGAGGGTCGTCAGTAAGGTCCAGATGGAGTCGGGGGTGTGTGAGGAGCAGCTCAACCAGGTGGAGACTCTGCTGCAGACGGTGAGGTGCCACTTAAAGACCGTTTAAAGAGCAGATGGTTATCATGTGACCGGAAAGCACGCTGTAACGTGTTCTGTCTGTGTGCGGCAGGACGTGAGGATGCTGAGCTCGGGGAAACCCGCTCAGCACTCGGCAGAGATGGAGGCCGACCTGGAGAAGGCGGAGGGGATGATCCGCTTCCTGTTCAACGACGTGCAGCTGCTCAAAGATGGACGCCACCTTCAGGCTGAGCAGATGTATCGCAGGTGCGAAACGAATCAAACTCGCAGCTAATGACTGTTTTCATTATCATTTTATATTTAATAAAAATATAAAATCGCGATTCCTGTCGATCGCGTCGTCACATCAGCACTAACTGACGTTCTGATTCCGGCTCCAGAGTGTATCGTCTGCACGAGAGGCTGGTGAACCTCCGCAGCGAGTACAACCTGCGCCTCAAGTCAGGTGTGACCGCCACCCAGATCCCCATGACCCAGATCCACACCGCCCAGGTCCTGCAGCAGGCCCCCATGAGGGTGCGGCCCGAGCTGGATGAAGTCACCATGCGTTACATCCATGATCTGCTGGGCTGGGTGGAGGAGAACCAGCGCCGAGTGGACGACGGGGAGTGGGGCTCCGACCTGCCCACTGTCGAGTCCCAGCTGGGCAGCCACCGCGGCCTGCACCAGTCTGTGGAGGAGTTCCGCTCCAAGATCGAGAGGGCGAAGGCCGATGAGGTACAAACAGCTGACATGGAGCAGATGTTTTATACTGAAAGGAATTTTGGGCTGTTGGCAGAAGCATGGAGGCCTCGTTTTCTTTCCTCTTCCTTTGCTCGTTCTTCTTCCTGTAGTGTTTGGCGTCTGTGTTGGTTTGTATAATATCCAATGATGTGCTTTTACCAAGACTCTCAGGACGAAGATTTAAATCTCAGCCAGCAATAAAGTGATGAACATCTCTGCTTTTCATTTATTACCACAAAAACTTGCTTGGCTGACCGGTTTCTTATTGCCTCTCCCTGATCCAGAGTCAGATCTCACCTGCCAGTAAAGCTGCCTACCGTGACTACCTGGGAAGACTGGAGCTGCAGTACGGCAAACTGCTGGTACGTTACAAAACACCAAAACAGAAAAAACTGACTCAACACATTTACTTTTTAAGTTTTGCACGAAGTAGAGACAGAGCTGCTGCAACATTAATCTTGAAAACGACATCTTCTGTCATCTCCCTCGCAGAACGCCTCCAAAGCCCGCCTGCAGTACCTGGACCAGCTTCACGCCTTCGTCATTGCAGCCACCAAAGAGCTGATGTGGCTGAACGACAAAGAGGAAGAGGAGGTCAACTACGACTGGAGTGAACGAAACACCAACATGGCGGCCAAGAAAGAAAACTACTCGGTAGAGTTAACGGCATGATGTTCTGATAAGGTCTCAGCCACAGCGCTGTGTCGTGGCGATGACGGTGATGTGACTCTGGTTGTTTCTGGGGTGCAGGGTTTGATGAGGGAGTTGGAGCTCAGGGAGAAGAAGATGAGCACCGTCCAGGCCACAGGAGACAAACTGCTGAGGGACGGACACCCAGCCAGGAAGACTATAGAGGTAAGACTACTTAAAATGACAACTGCAGACTGTAAACAGATCAGACTGATCAGATCAACCCACCTTCTCCTCCCTCCTCAGGCCTTCACTGCAGCTCTGCAGACTCAGTGGAGCTGGATCCTCCAGCTGTGCTGCTGCATCGAGACCCACCTGAAAGAGAACACCGCCTACTTCCAGGTACGTCCGCTTCACCAAAGCGTGGTTTGACTTCTGCTCTGCTGGACTTTTTGTTCAGAACTCTTAAACGACGCTTCATCTCGACTTCTCCTCTTTCATCCTGGCGCAGTTCTTCTCTGACGTGAAGGAGGCCGAGGACAGGATCAGAAAGATGCAAGACACGATGAAGAGGAAGTACACCTGCGACCGCTCCATCACGGTTACGCGGCTGGAAGATCTACTGCAGGACGCAGCTGTAGGTTTATTCACTGTTCAGCTGTTAAGAGTTAAACTTGTTCTGATGCAACATGGGATGACTTAAAGCTGCACGAGCCGCCTCTGCCGCTGTTTTCTGTGTGAAGCTTAACGATAAGAATTATGCTTGGAACACCGTAAAACATCATTTTTGAGTATTTAGATTAAATCCTGTGTTCTTCACAGGATGAGAAAGAGCAGCTGGCTGAGTTCAAAACTCACCTGGAAGGCCTGAAGCGAAGGGCCAAGACCATCGTCCAGCTGAAACCACGTAACCCCGCCACGCCTATAAAGGGCAAACTGCCCATCCAGGCCGTCTGCGACTTCAAACAGATGGAGGTAGGCGTCAGATGTTTACTAATCTCAGTATTTCTGTTAAATCTGTTGGAGTCCAACATTTTTAAAGCTCTCTGGTGAAAATATTTAGGCTCCACATGCTGCTTTCCTGCCTGATGTCGGCCCTCCGTCTCGCTCCTCTCAAAATATTTTCACATCTAACTCAGTGATTTAATTTGGTGGTGGTTGATAGAACAGTGGAAAAATAAATGGAGAAGGTTTTGGTGAGTTTCATTTTGTTTCTGTTGAGTTTTAATGAAGTGTGTTTTACGGTGGTAAAATTACTGTTTCTGTAAATGGAGTCTGGGGATGTTTCTGGTTAAACAAAAAGGATCTTTCTCTTTAACAAAGGGGGTAAACTTTAGAAAAAACAGACCGTGCTTCAGAAAAAAAAACAAAAAACAAACAAAACAAAAAAACGACTTGTGTATATATATTTATATTGTTATATTTTTTACCTATTGTTATATTTTTTACTTACTGTTATATTTTTTTACTTTTCTAATAGCTTCTTTTTAACAGATGTGTCCTGCACCAACCTCACCAAAGCAAATTCCTTGTGTGTAAAATCGTACTTGGCAATAAAGCTTTTTCTGATTCTGATTCTAAACCTGTTTGGAAGTAACACCCTGAGCATCTTTAGTGGACGTACATGTGTACTGCGTGCGAGCGACGTAGTTACTTGGGACCTTGAAATCTTCCAGGATACATGTGTTTTTAACAGATCCTCTGTGTTCAATATTGTCAAATCTGCCAAATTCTCAATGGAATTTCAAGGAGTTCAAAAGCTGTTTCCAGCTTTGAGTTCACTTTTCCTAAAGTGAAATCATTTCTTTGGAGACACCACTAAATTACAGGTGTATCCAGTACTACGTGTGGTCAGCTGACCTGTCAGACATGAGCGTCTGTGTTTATCTTCCTCCAGATTACAGTGCACAGAGGAGACGAGTGCGCTCTGATGAACAACTCGCAGCCCTACAAATGGAGGGTGCTGAACGACAAAGGAAGTGAGGCGTCTGTGCCATCGATCTGCTTCCTGGTGACACCCACCAATAAGGACGCTGTGAACAGTGTTGCAGGGTGAGTGAAGAGTTGCTCCTGAGTCCTAAAATAGTTCAAATCCAAATTCACACGTGCTAATTTCCGCTCGGCCTCCTCAGACTGGATGGAAACCTCCAGAGGCTGCAGACCATGTGGCAGACCATGTTTGTAGACATGAAGAGCCTGCTGTCCTGGCAGTATCTGATGAGAGACATCCACATCATCAAAACCTGGAACGTCACCATGGTAACAACACACCTGAACAGAAGAACTCTAATTTATCAAGCATGAACACTTAAACCTACAAATACCAAAACACAGAGTCATTTCCGTCGCTGCAGCATTCAACCTTAATGTAAAATGTGACAAAAGATTTTTTAATTTTGGCCTGTTTTCATAACATTTAACATCCGCTTTCCTTTCCGTCGTTCACCCTCACCTGTGCAGTTTAAGACCCTGAGGGTGGAGGAGTACCGGCTGGCGCTGAGGAACCTGGAGGTGCACTACCAGGACTTCCTGAGAGACAGCCAGGACTCCCAGATGTTCGGGGCCGAGGACCGAATGCAGGTGGAGTCCAGCTACAACGGTGCCAACCAGCACTACAACACCATGGTCAGCTCTGCAGAGCAAGGTGTGTACCTGTCGGTGGCTTCTTTCATCACCTCCTAAACAGAAAGCGGCTGCTTATCAAGTTTAAGTTGGACAAAACGTTTTCTCATTGACGCATTGCTCAGACGTTTGTGTTGACATTCAGTCGTGGTCATTTGTGTGTAAGCTGACTGTTGGATTCACATTGCAGGCTATGTGCCACCCAGGGCAGGTAAGCTGCTTCGGTTACAGCGTCAGAGCTTGTGATTGGCTGAACAGGACTGTGTGTGTGTGTGTGTGTGTGTCATGTTTTATTTCATTCATTAACTCCATCGGCTTCATCACCCCCACTGGTTTTGGTGTTCCCCCTCACTTCACTCATCATTGCATTCTTGTCTCTGTGCATGTGATTAATGCCAGCTGATTTCCAATCGTCAGTCAATCAATCGATACATGAACCGCTGTGACGGATAATCAACATGGAACCAATCAAGCATGAAGCAGTAAATTTATTGTGTGCAACAGAAAGGTTATTCATATTTATTTAAGTACAAAAATACAAAAAGACACAAATGATTGTACAGAATGTCCCTGTGAAGTAACACCTATCCTCTAACTAATACGAGTACGCCTCCTTTGTATGCAGATGGTTGATTTTACACGCTGCGTCCTGCACACGATGCAAGATCTGACTTGAACTAACAACCAGCCCATTTATCCCGAGTTTGTGTTCTCTGCAAAACAATAACATCTCTACATTTTCTTCAATCCAACCAGGAGAGCAAGACGAGTCGGTGTGCAGGACGTACCTGACGCAGATCAAGGACCTTCGTCTGAGGCTGGAGGGCTGCGAGAATCGAACGGTGACGCGCCTCCGGCAGCCTGTGGACAAGGAGCCGCTCAAAGCCTGCGCCATGAAGACTGCAGAGCAGATGGTAACGACGTGATGCGTTAAAAGTGTTCCTAGTGTGCAACATTTGTGGCATAGCAGTGCTTCACTCAGATGCAGTATGCGTGTTATGTGTTTGAAGCTCAGATAACATTTCCCTCTAAATTTGATTTTCCTGCCACGACGTCTGCTCCTCTTTTCAATGACAGAAAGTCCAGTCCGAGTTGGAGGGCTTAAAGAAAGACTTGAACTCCATCAGTGAGAAGACGGAGGAGGTTCTGGCGTCTCCTCAGCAGTCCAGCTCCGCCCCGACGCTGCGCTCCGAACTGGACGTCACTCTGAAGAAGATGGACCACGTCTACGGCCTGTCCTCCGTCTACCTGGACAAGTGAGGTTTTCTGACTCTCTGAGCGCCTTCTGATGAACCTCCAGCTGTTATTGTGCTTCTTATAAAGTGTAAATCTGTGTGGTTTCAGGCTGAAGACCATAGATGTTGTGATCAGAAACACTAAAGACGCAGAGGACACACTGAAGAATTATGAGACTCGCCTGCGGGACGTTAGCAAAGTGCCAGCTGAGGAGAAGGAGGTGGAGGAACAGCGTAGTCAGCTGAAGGTATTCCTCTTTCTTACAGTTCATATCTACAATCAGTGTTTTATATTTTGCTATGATATAACCTTTAGCCTGCTGCCTGATGACTTTGCTCTTTTGTCTCACAGTCCATGCATGCCGAAGCAGAGGCCGACCAGGTGGTGTTCGACCGCCTGCAGGACGAGCTGAGGAGGGCGACGGCCATCAACGACAAGATGACGAGGATCCACAGTGAGCGTGACGCCGAGCTGGAGCATTACCGTCAGCTGGTCAACAGCCTCCTGGATCGCTGGCAGGCCGTGTTCGCTCAGATCGACCTGAGGCAGCGGGAGCTCGACCTCCTCGGGCGCCACATGAGCTCCTACCGCGGGAGCTACGAGTGGCTGATCCGCTGGCTCGGAGAGGCGAGGCAGAGGCAGGAGAAGATCCAGGCTGTGCCCATCAGCAACAGCAAGGCTCTCAAGGAGCAGCTGGCAGAGGAGAAGGTACTGTAGAAGAAGGATAAGCTGTGTGGGGTAAAAGGAGGAAAAGCCATGGTGCCCCCTGGTGGTCACACTGGTGGTACAGACGTAGCGAGAGTGGACTGAATTCTCAAGATCAACTGAGGAAATTAAATTGTTACAGCCAGCAAAGAATCAAAGAGACACAGAAACATAAAAAAGTGAAAGTAAAAATGTAAAAAAAAACATTTTGATTCGTGACATATTGTCTGTTTTAACGTTTTCATTTACAGAAACTCCTGGAAGAGATTGAGAACAACGAGGACAGGATTGAAAACTGCCAGAAAAATGCAAAGGCGTACATTGATTCAGTCAAGGTTTGTGGTTATAATCAGCTTCACGATGAAAGGAAGTTTAATTTCTGGCTTTATTTAACATTATTTCCTTTTCTTTTTTAGGATTATGAGCTCCAGATTTTGACCTACAAAGCCCTCCAGGATCCCATCGCATCTCCTTTGAAGAAACCCAAAATGGAGTGTGCATCTGATAATATCATTCAGGAGGTAGGTTTTAAAAGCATGTGAGCAGCTCTGGTGGTTGATTCTGCTTCCTGTTTTATCACCACTGTGATGCCTTGAAGCGAATCCTGGGAGCTGATAGAAAAAGTGTTTTTAATGTGAAGTAAACGTTAACTCCTCTGTACGTTTATTTCAGTATGTTACTCTGAGAACTCGCTACAGTGAACTGATGACTCTCACCAGCCAGTACATTAAGTTCATCACGGAAACGCAGCGCCGCCTGGAGGATGACGAGGTAATTACACACAAACTGAAGACATGCAGCAGCAGGTTTCTGTCAAAAACCCACTAACACAAACAAAGCTGCCTACCTGTTCACTGACTGATGTATGGGAAATCTTTTGTCATCGATAGCTTCAAAAGTGTTGGCACGAGAAAATACGACTGAGTCTAATCCTGTTGAAACTGATAGGACGGCGTACAGTGGTGAAGCAAACGGTTTCATCCAAGTGTTTCAGACATCACATCCCCACTGCAGTATACGTCTCTCATTCCCCTACACTGTGTATTTAGTCCAATCATGTCACATAATCTGCACATTAGACTCTGAATTCAGTCACGTTTTCCAACTGCTTGACTGCTTTGATTTAGTATTTGCTTCTTTATTTCCTCTTGAAATCACCCACACTTGTGATTTGAAGGCTTCGGTTTGGCTACCTGCCTTCTCAGATACTCTTTTCAATATTACCTTTACTTTCTCCCTTTTCTTCTTTTCTAACTTTCTATTGTGTTTGATCCTTTTGACCTGCTCGCCAGTGCTTTGTCATGACGAATATTAATCACACGCTTAAGAGATGAATTAACCCCAAAGCACCAGGTATTTAAAAAAGACCCTCTCAGTTCATGTCATTCCTGTCTACATCAGACCCTTGTCTGCAGTGAAGGGGAGGTTCAGGGTGTTTTGGAGACCTTTCATAATTGAGCCTTTTCATAGTTTAGTTCTCAGTTCATTGAGAACTGAGCAGCAGCTTCCTGTGAGCACTTGTTGCTTTGCTTTTTCATGAAACTTGCAAGGAATTGTATGTTTTTCTATTGTCTCAATATGATAATGTGAAATAAGAGTATTTATCCTTTTTTTTAAAGGACTTGAAGGATTTTTGACAATACTGTTCAGAGCTGCAACTAATAGTTATTTTTTTTATTTTCTTCATTAATCTATTAGTCTTTTAATGTATGAAACATCAATAAATTGTTTAAAAGTTCCCATTGCAACATCACAGAATCGAGGGTAATGTGTTCAAATGTTTTGTTTTGTTCAACCAAAAGTCCAAACCCCAAAGATGCTCACTTTGAAATGATATGTAACAAAGAAAAGCAGCAAATTATGTCATTTAAGAAGCTGGAATCAGAAAATATTTGACATTTTTCACTATTTTTGCAGGTAAAATGACTGAAAAAAATCAATTAATCAAAGTTGTTATCAATTGCTTTCCTGTCAGCTGTAGTGCTGTTTCTCCCTGCTGATCTGCAGAAGCAAATAAAAACAGGATGCTGGTTCCGATATATCACACATAGCTGTGTCCTAAACCACAGCTTAATCAGAGATCAATATGAAAGGTTTCTAAAGTTTTGGACCTCCCTTTTAGGTGTCACTCACCTGTGCAATGACACACGACGCATCGCCCATTCTAACTAAAGAGACCAGCTCGTCTCTTGATGTTGTCAGATTTCCTGCACCTTGATCTTGGATTTCTAGTCTCGTCACTTCCATTTTGATCCAAGCGTACTTCTGTGTTACATCAAGTCATGCTGTGTTTGCTGCATCACTATGCTCTTCTTCATAGTGAGGGTAATCCGGTTGAATTCTGACTTGCTGTGATACAAATCCATATCATCCTTTTTATTTAAAATGATCAGGCTGTGAAAGGTATCGTTCCCACTGTGGCTCGCGCTTTGCATGCTGCTTATTATTTATTCCCTGCCTATTTCTTCAAAGTTACTTTATACATTTTACAAAAAGCTGCTTCATTTTGAGAACGGAACGACTGAGAGACACAACTCTCGACATCAAATGGCGACTGAATTATTAGACAATGTTCTTCTAGAAATCCAAATATTAAATCTGTAAGTGGAAATATACACTTACAACATACTTACCATACCTTGACAATGCTTATACTAAGTTTGCTCTTATCGAGCCTTATTACACAGATTGAACACTGGTCAATTAAAATACCTCAGCTGCATGAAAGTACAGTGTAGTGTCGTGCTGTGTTGTGAAGTAAAGTGTCATTCTGTGTGCCATACATTCAATAAACACGACAAGCATTTCCCAATACAGTATTTCCCCTGTAGTTAAAAGAACTGCCTATTTGTTGTAGTTTATTAGCTGTAACATATTCTCATGTATTTACATTTTCATGTACCTACATGTTTTATAACTGCTTTCATAAAAGAGTTTTATTTTGTAGTCTAACACCTTTGGCATTCTCTCAATTCCCTTTACTCCCTCTTTGCTTCTACTAATACAGAAAGCTTCTGAGAAACTCAAAGAAGAGGAGAGGAGAAGGATGGCAGAGATACAAGCTGAGTTAGATAAACAGAAACAGCTGGCTGAGGCTCATGCTAAATCTGTGGCCAAAGCAGAACAAGAGGCCCAGGAGCTGAAGCTGAGGATGAAAGAGGAAGCCAGCAAGAGGCAAGATGTTGCTGTGGACTCCGAGAAACAGAAGCAGAACATCCAGCAGGAGCTGCATCATCTGAAGAGTCTGTCCGAGCAGGAGATCAAGTCCAAGAATCAGCAGCTGGAAGAGGCGCTAATGAGTCGCACCAAAATTGAGGAGGAGATCCACATAATTAGAGTCCAGTTAGAGACGACAATAAAACAAAAGGCCACAGCTGAGACTGAGTTACAGACTCTGAGAAACAAGGCTGATGATGCTGAGAAGCTCAGGAAAGGTGCTCAGGAGGAGGCAGAAAGGCTCCGCAAACAGGTGGCTGAAGAGACTCAGAAAAAGAAAAACGCAGAGGATGAGCTGAAACGTAAATCTGAGGCAGAAAAAGAGGCTGCCAAGCAGAAGCAGAAAGCAATGGATGAGCTGCAGAAATTCAAAATGCAAGCTGAGGAGGCTGAGAGGCGCATGAAGCAGGCGGAGGAGGAGAAGCTGAGGCAGATCAAGGTAGTCGAGGAAGTGGCGCAGAAGTCTGCTGTCACACAGCTGCAAACCCAAAGCGTGTCTTTCACCGAGAAGGCGACAAAACTGGAGGAATCCCTCAAGAAAGAGCAGGGTACTGTCCTTCAGTTGCAGGAGGAAGCCGAAAAACTCAGGAAACAACAGGAGGAAGCCAACAAAGCCAGGGAGCAAGCAGAGAGAGAGCTCGAAACATGGAGACAGAAAGCCAATGAGGCTCTCCGCTTGAGGCTACAAGCTGAAGAGGAAGCTCAAAAGAAGAGCCAGGCTCAAGAGGAAGCAGAGAGGCAGAAAGTCGAGGCCGAGCGCGATGCCAAGAAAAGGGCGAAAGCTGAAGAAGCTGCTCATAAACAGAAGGAGAATGCAGAGAAAGAACTGGAAAAACAGAGGAAATTCGCAGAACAAATTGCCCAACAAAAGCTGTCTGCAGAACAGGAATGCATACGACTGAAGTCTGACTTTGATCATGCTGAACAACAGAGGGGCCTGTTGGATAATGAGCTCCAGCGGCTGAAAAATGAGGTGAATGCTGCTGAAAACCAAAGGAAACAACTGGAAGATGAGCTGGCTAAAGTCAGAAGCGAAATGGATGCTCTTCTGCTGATGAAGACTGAAGCCGAGAAACAGACGCTGTCGACCACAGAGAAGAGCAAGCAGCTTCTTGAGTCTGAAGTGCTGAAAATGAAGCAACTGGCCGAGGAAGCAACCAGACTGAGATCAGTTGCTGAAGAGGCGAAGAAGCACAGGCAGATTGCAGAGGATGAGGCAGCTCAGCAGAGAGCTGAGGCTGAAAAGATACTCAAAGAAAAACTGGCTGCCATCAACGAGGCGACTCGTCTGAAGACTGAAGCTGAGATCGCTCTGAAAGCTAAAGAAGCAGAAAATGAGAGGCTGAAAAGACAAGCTGAGGATGAAGCTTATCAGAGGAAGCTGCTGGAGGATCAAGCTGCTCAGCATAAACAAGACATCGAAGAGAAGATCACACATCTGAAGAGCTCGTCTGATTCTGAGTTACAGAGACAAAAAAACATGGTGGAAGAAACTCTGAGGCAAAAGAAGGTGGTCGAAGAAGAAATCCACATCATTAAGATCAACTTTGAGAAAGCATCAAAAGGCAAGTCGGATTTGGAGGTGGAGTTAAAGAAGCTGAAGGGTATTGCAGACGAGACGCAGAAGAGCAAACTCAAAGCTGAAGAGGAGGCTGAGAAGCTGAAAAAGCTTGTTGCAGAGGAAGAGAAGAAAAGAAAAGAGTCTGAGGAGAAGGTGAAGAGGATCACTGCAGCGGAGGAAGAGGCGGCTCGACAGTGCAAAGCCGCTCAGGAGGAAGTTGAACGGCTCAAAAAGAAAGCCACTGAAGCAAATAAACAGAAAGACAAGGCTGCGAAAGAGGCGGAAAAGCAGGTTCTTCTGGCCAAAGACGCAGCACAGAGATGCAGCGCTGCAGAGCAGAAGGCCCAAGACGTTCTCAGCAAGAATAAAGAAGACATTCTCGCTCAGGAAAAACTGAAAGATGAGTTTGAAAATGCTAAGAAACTTGCACAAGCAGCCGAGAAGGCCAAAGAGAAAGCAGAGAAAGAGGCCGCCCTGCTCCGTCAAAAAGCGGAGGAGGCTGAAAAACAGAAAAAAGCTGCAGAGGATGAAGCTGCAAAACAGGCCAAAGCTCAGAAAGATGCCGAGAGACTGAAGAAAGAAGCAGAGGAGGAGGCCTCCAAGCGAGCGGCGGCCGAGGCAGCAGCTCTGAAGCAGAAAAAGCAGGCTGATGCAGAGATGGCCAAGCACAAAAAAGAGGCAGAACAAGCACTGAAGCAGAAATCTCAGGTTGAGAAGGAACTTTCCATGGTTAAACTGCAGCTGGATGAGACCGATAAGCAGAAAGCTGTGTTGGATGAGGAGCTTCAGCGAGTTAAAGGTGAAGTAAATGATGCCATCAAGCAAAAGGCACAGGTGGAAGATGAGCTGTCCAAAGTTAAGATCCAGATGGATGAGCTCCTGAAACTTAAGCTCACGATTGAGAAAGAAAACCGCCGCCTCATGCAGAAAGACAAAGATAGTACACAGAAATTACTCGCAGAGGAAGCAGAGAAAATGAAGAGCCTGGCAGAAGAGGCAGCGAGACTTAGCGTCGAAGCCGAGGAGGCAGCCAGACAGCGACAGATCGCTGAGTCTGACTTGGCTGAACAGAGGTCACTTGCAGAGAAAATGCTGAAGGAGAAAATGCAGGCCATCCAAGAGGCTACAAAACTGAAAGCTGAAGCAGAGGAGCTCCAGAAACAGAAAAACCAGGCACAGGAGAAGGCTAAAAAACTGCAAGAGGACAAACAACAGATCCAGCAGCGCCTGGATAAGGAGACAGAGGGCTTCCAGAAATCATTAGAGGCTGAGCGCAAGAGGCAGCTTGAAGTTTCAGCTGAAGCAGAGAAACTGAAATTGCGGGTGAAAGAGCTCAGTGACGCTCAGGCCAAAGCCGAACAGGAGGCTAAGAAATTCAAGAAACAAGCCGATGAAGCAAAACTGCGTCTTCAAGAGACAGAAAAACAAACTACAGAAACCATTGTGCAGAAGCTGGAGACACAGAGGCTGCAGAGCACCAGAGAGGCTGATGATTTGAAGGAGGCCATGGCTCACCTTGAAAAAGAGAAGGAGAAACTGAGAAAAGAGGCAGAGGATCTTCAGAAGAAATCTAAAGAGGTACTTTGACATGAATTAACATTGTCAGTCAGTTCACATCCCTTCCAATTAACATAATCCTGTTAAAGACACTAACTACTGTATTTGTGAAAACACGTAACATTTCATGTAAATTGCAGAGATTTTAAGTAACATTCAGCAATTTATATGAAAATACTATACTGCAGAGTTAAAATGATCCCTGGTAAAACACTGACTTTCTTATTCACTTCTCTCATGTCTGTGTGCTACATATGACGCTACTGTGAGGAGACTGTTAGCTAAGGGAACTGTAAACAGGAAAGGGCAGCTAGCCTGGCTCTGTCCAGTTAGTGGGTTTTACTGATGCTGGCAGTTAATTTTGTTACCTTTAGACAGAGCCAGATGCTGGCTACAGCTTTAGACAGCATACAGTCATGAGTGTATATAACTCTCAGCAAGAACATGTATTTCCAAAATTATTGAACCATAACTTAAAAGATCCCTTTCGTTGACATTTTACTGATTTTCTTCTTTCTTTCCTCAAATAGATGGCAAATGCCCAACAAGAACAAATTGAGCAACAGAAGGCCATTCTCCAGCAGTCCTTCCTCACAGAGAAGGAACTGCTGTTGAAAAGAGAAAAGGCTGTCGAAGATGAGAAAAACAAGCTCCAGAAACAGTTTGAGGATGAAGTGAACAAGGCCAAAGCTCTCAAAGATGAACAAGAACGTCAGCGGAAGCTAATGGAAGAGGAGAAGAAGAAACTTCAGGCCATTATGGATGAAGCTGTAAAGAAAGAAAAGGGGGCAGAAGCAGAGATGATTAACAAGCAGAAAGAAATGGAAGTGCTTGAAAAGAAACGGCTCGAACAAGAAAAGCTCCTGGGAGAGGAGAACAAAAAGCTCAGAGAGAAACTTCAGAGTCTTGAGGTTGCCTCCAAGCAGGGAGCGTCCAAAATGAAGGAAATTCAAGTCCAGACTGATGAGGTGCCTGAGGAGCAGCTGGTTGCCATGACAATGGTGGGAACAACAAAGAAGGTTTTCAATGGCTCTGTTGAAGTGGATGCAGTGAAGAAAGGTGAAGAATCACCCTTAGCATTTGATGGAATTAGAGAGAAAGTTCCTGCTGCAAGGCTTCTTGACATCGGTGTCCTGACCAAAAAGGAGTTTGACAAATTGAAAAAAGGCAAAGTCTCTGTGCAAGAACTTGGAAAGACTGATAAAGTTAAATCATGTCTGAAAGGTCAGAACTGTGTTGGAGGTGTCTTGACTCCATCCAAGGAGAAAGTGAGCGTCTATCAGGCTATGATAGAGAACAAGATTACTCCTGACGCTGCCACAATGCTCCTGGAAGCTCAAGCAGCTTCTGGTTACGTTGTAGATCCAGTGAAAAACAAGCTCCTCTCCGTAGACGAGGCCGTTAAAGAGGAGTTAATAGGCCCTGAGCTCCATGACAAGATGCTCTCTGCAGAGCGAGCAGCCACTGGCTTCAAAGATCCCTATACTGGAGCCAAAATCTCTCTCTTTGAAGCCATGAAGAAGGGACTTATTGAAAAGGAGCCCGCCACCAAATTCCTTGATGTACAGCTTGCAACAGGTGGCATCATTGACCCCATCAATAGCCATAGAGCACCACTTCAGACTGCCTACAAGCAGGGTCAGTTTGATGCAGACATGAACAAGAAACTCACTGATCCGAGTGATGATTGCAAATTATTTATTGACCCCAGCACTCAGGAGCAGCTCACTTACAAACAGTTACTGGAGAAATGCACCCAGGATGCAGAGACAGGACTGCTGATTTTACCGGTAACAGAACAAGCCGCTCAAAGCAAGAGAGCATACACAGATCTGGAAACTAAAGAAGTGTTCAGTAAATCAACCGTTGATGTGCCTTTTGGAAGGTTTAAAGGCAAAATTGTCACCATTTGGGAAGTCATAAATTCAGAGTACTTCACTGAAGACCAAAGAAGGGAATTGATTCGCCAGTACAAGACAGGCAAGATCACAGTAGAGAAGATCATTAAAATTGTCATCACTGTAGTGGAAGACAAGGAGAAGAATAATGGAAATATGTTTAATGGCTTGAAGGCTCCAGTCTCTGCCAGTGAACTGTTAGAGTCAAAGATCATAAACAAAGACTTGTTCAACAAGTTGAGTAATGGCAAAATAACAGTTAAAGAGATCTCTGACATGGAGCCTGTGAAGAAGGCACTACAAGGAACACCGAGCATTGCTGGACTGTTGAATGAACCAACCAAGGAGAAAATGTCTTTCTATCAAGCTATGAAGAAAGAATTACTTTCACCAGAAACGGCGGTGAACCTTCTTGAAGCGCAAGCAGCAACTGGGTTTGTAATTGATCCTGTCAAAAATGAGAGGGTCCTTGTTGATGAAGCTGTGAAGTCTGGTCTTGTGGGGCCAGAACTGCATGAACGACTTCTGTCCGCAGAGAGAGCCGTCAGCGGCTACAGTGATCCATATACAGGCAAGAGCGTGTCTCTGTTTGAAGCCATGAACAAAGGCCTTATAAAGAAAGACCATGGCATTCGTCTGCTCGAGGCACAGCTCTCAACAGGTGGAATTATTGACCCCTTTAAAAGCTATCGCATCCCACATGAGATTGCCTGCAAGCGTGGATATTTTGATGAGGAAATCAGTAAGACCTTGAACAAAAACACGGATGACACAAAGGTCTTTTATGATCCTAACTCACAAGAGGATTCAACCTACGCTCAGCTCTTGAATAAATGTATCACAGACAAAGACACTGGACTCCCATTGCTTCCTCTTTCAAAGAAGGCTGCAAAGCCAAAAGGAGACAAACAGATTACAGAGGCGAAGACCAAAGAGGCTCTGAACCAGACAACTATGGAGCTGGAGTATGGCCCTTTCAAAGGAAGAAAAGTCACAATTTGGGAGATAATACACTCTGAATACATCACTGAGGAACAGAGAATAGAGCTGATTCGCCAGTACAGAATTGGGCAGGTGACAATTGAAAAGTTGATAAAAATTGTGATAACAATGGTCGATGAAAAAGAAGACAAAACAAAGGAAGAGGCCTGTTTTGAAGGCCTTCGGGCACCAGTCACTGCCCGCTCTTTGCTTGATTCCAACATCATTGATAAGGCTACATTTGACCAACTCCAGCAGGGTAAGAAGACACCCAAAGAAGTTAGTGAAACTGATAAGGTACAGAAGTACTTGCAGGGCACAGACCGCATCGATGGCATCACCATGGGAGATTCAAATGAGAAGTTAAGCATATATCAAGCAATGAAAAAGAATGTTTTGCAACAAAACACTGGACTTGCACTACTTGAGGCCCAAGCTGGAACTGGTTTCATAACTGATCCGGTCAAAAATCTGAAATACTCTGTGGATGACGCTGTGAAGGATGGAGTTGTTGGCCCTGAGCTTCATGAGAAACTTCTCTCAGCTGAAAAAGCAGTGACAGGGTACAAAGATCCGTATACAGGCAATAAGATTTCTCTATTCCAAGCCATGAAGAAAGAGCTGGTTCTGAGGGAGCATGCTATTCCTCTCCTTGAGGCTCAGTTTGCTACAGGAGGGATCATTGATCCAGTCAGCAGCCATCGTGTTCCCAGTGATGTGGCCATTCAGCGTGGCTATTTCAGCAAGCAAATGTCAAAGTCCTTCAATGAACCCTCAGGTGACGTCAAAGGCTTCACCAATCCCAACACCAATGAAAGTGTTACTTACAAGCAGTTGGTGGAGAAAAGTGTAAGAGATCCCAACTCTGGTCTGTGCTACCTGCCTCTGTCAAAGGTCGAAGCTCCTGCTCCCATTGAGAAATCCTATCAGTACACAGAGGAGCAAGCCCAAGCAGACTTAGCCGACACTCAAATTGAGATCCCTCACAAGAACTTTGCAGGAAAGACTATGACCATCTGGGAAGTCATGAACTCAAATATGCTTCCAGTAGAGGAGAGACGCCGCCTCATGGAGCAGTACCGCTTGGGGCAAATCACAAAGGAAAGAATGCTAATCATCATCATTGAAATCGTTGAACAAAGGGAGACTCTAAAGGCAGAGCAGAGCATGTCATGTGATGTAATCAGACGAAGAGTTACTATTGAGGAGCTATACAGTGCTCGAATTATTGACTTGCACACGTACAACCTCTTGAAGCAAGAAAAGATGACTGTTCGGGAGGTAATGGAGATGCCATCAGTAAGACAGTACTTATTTGGCACTGGTTGCATTGCTGGAATCATGTCAGACAGTCCTCCGAAGATCAGCATTTACCAGGCTATGAAGAGCGGACTGATTAAGCCTGAAGTTGCTCTGAATCTGCTCGAAGCCCAAGCGGCAACAGGATTCATGATCGATCCAATGAAAGATGAACTTCTAACAGTTGACGAAGCTGTGCGCAAGGGGCTTGTGGGCCCTGAGCTTCATGACAAACTTCTCTCTGCGGAGAGAGCAGTTACAGGTTACAAGGATCCATACAGCGGAAAAGTGATTTCTCTCTTCCAGGCAATGAAAAAAGACCTTGTTCCTGAGGAGTACGCCTTGAGGCTTTTGGAGGCCCAGAATGCCACTGGCGGATTAATGGATCCTGAATACTACTTCCGCCTCCCCACTGATGTCGCCATGCAGCGTGGATACATCAACAACGAGACACTTGACAGACTGTCTGAGCCAACTGGGGATGTGCGAGGTTACATCGATCCAACGACAGATGAAAAACAGTCCTATGCCCAGCTACTGAAAAGATGCAGAGTCGATAAAGAAAGTGGTTTGCGGCTACTTTCGCTGTCAGATCGAAGACTTCTCTTCAAGGGTCTCAGAAAGCAGATCACTGTGGATGAGCTGCTTCGTTCACAGATTATCAACCAAAAGACATACAACGAACTCACCGAAGGTTCCATTACAGTGGAGGAGGTCAGCAGAGACCTTAAGAAATACCTTGAGGGTACCAGCTGTATTGCTGGTGTGTATGTAGAATCCAGCAAAGACCGTCTGTCTATTTACCAAGCCATGAAGAAGAACATGATCAGACCAGGGACTGCCTTCGAGCTCCTTGAGGCTCAAGCTGCCACAGGATATGTAATTGATCCTATTAAGAACCTGAAGCTAAATGTCACTGAGGCGGTTAAGATGGGTGTTGTTGGCCCAGAGTTTAAAGATAAACTCCACTCAGCTGAAAGAGCTGTCACAGGCTACAAGGATCCTTACTCTGGCAAGGTCATCTCACTGTTCCAGGCCATGAAAAAGGGCCTCATTCTGAAAGACCACGGCATCCGTCTGCTCGAGGCTCAAATTGCCACTGGAGGAATCATTGATCCACAGGAGAGCCATCGCTTGCCGGTTGAAACAGCATATGAACGTGGCCTCTTCGATCAGGAAATGAATGAAATCCTCACTGACCCATCTGATGACACAAAGGGCTTCTTTGACCCCAATACGGAGGAAAATCTCACCTACCTGCAGCTGATGGAGAGATGTATGACAGACCCAGAAACAGGCCTCGCACTTCTCCTGCTGAAAGAAAAGAAGCGTGAGAGGAAGACATCATCCAAGTCTTCCGTTCGCAAACGCAGGGTTGTTATCGTCGATCCAGAGACGGGCAAAGAGATGTCTGTGTACGAGGCGTACCAGAAAGGGCTCATTGACCACCAGACCTATCTCGAGCTAGCAGAGCAGGAATGTGAATGGGAGGAAATTACCATCACCTCGTCTGATGGAGTCGTGAAGTCCATGATCATCGACAGAAGGTCTGGTCGGCAGTATGACATTGATGATGCAATCTCGAGGGGCCTGATTGACAAGTCAGCTCTGGATCAGTACCGTGCAGGATCTCTGTCCATCACAGAGTTTGCAGACATGCTGTCTGGAAACATGAGCGGTGTCCGATCACGTTCATCCTCCTTTGGCTCCTCTTCCTCTTACCCCATGAGCCCAATACCTTCTATAAAAACACCAGCAACTACATGGAATGACCCAACAGAGGAAACTGGCCCTGTGGCTGGAATCCTAGACACAGAAACACTCGAGAAGGTGTCTGTGACAGAAGCCATACACAGAAACCTTGTGGACAATATAACAGGTCAAAGGCTGCTGGAGGCACAGGCCTGCACAGGAGGTATTATCGACCCAAATACAGGAGAGAAATTCTCTGTTACAGATGCAATGAACAAAGGGCTTGTGGATAAAATCATGGTGGACCGCATCAGTCTCGCCCAGAAGGCCTGCAATGGATTTGAGGATCCCAGAACCAAAACCAAAATGTCAGCAGCTCAAGCTCTAAAGAAAGGCTGGCTCTACTACGAGGCTGGGCAGCGATTCCTTGAGGTGCAGTATCTCACTGGTGGCTTAATTGAACCAGATGTTACCAGCAGAGTCTCCATAGATGAGGCTGTGAAGAAGGGCACCTTAGATGCACGCACTGCACAGAAGCTAAGAGATGTTAGTGCATACTCAAAATACCTCACGTGCCCTAAGACCAAGCTTAAAATCTCTTACAAGGACGCTATGGAGAGAAGCATGATAGAGGAGGGGACTGGTCTGCGACTACTTGAAGCATCATCTCAATCAAGCAAAGGCCTCTACAGTCCCTATAGCATGAGCGGGTCAGGCTCCGCTACTGGGTCACGGTCTGGGTCAAGAAGTGGTTCCAGGTCAGGCTCCAGAAGAGGCAGCTTTGACGCCACAGGATCAAGCTTCACAACAACCTTCTCTTCCTCTTCCTACAGTTCACCAACCTATGGCCGCCGATACTGATGAGTCTGAAAGTTATAGAATGATTTTCTAAGAGAAGGATACACTATGAAACCACAGTGTTCACCAGATGCCTAATTCTCAGTGGAATAAGGACTACCTTTATTCTGCTCTGCATGTGGTTGTTAAAGGACTTTTAATATTTAATTTTATACAAGTTGAATCATTTTGTTTATTGTATATTTCACATTTAGCTTTAGTTATCTTTAAGCTATCTTATCAGACTTTCTGATAACTGTACTGTAAACAGCATATGCAAGAGCTGTTTATTATTTCCAATATCTATCACAAACGTTTCAAGCGTACGTGATATTCTTTTGTTTTTTTAAATTTAATATCATAAGCATTTACTGTTCCACAAACAAGATTCTAGTTACAATATTATGTGTGTTACACTATAACCGAAAACTGTTCATTACATTAGTCTGCTTGTTAAGGAGAACCAAATTGGGTGTACAAACAAAAGTTTCTGTACATGTGTATATTTCTGAATTTTCTGAATATAACAAAGTTAGCTAAAGCGAGATAAATGCCACTCTGCAGAGCAGAATAAGAAGTCTCCCGAACGCTAAGAGTGTCTGCTTTAAGAATGCCAAGCTTCAAGATCTTTTCTCTCCAGGGCTACACTGCCGCATATGCTCTGCCAGTACATGCTTCATTCCCACTGTCTGTCATCAAACATGGGACTTACAGCAACATGCTGACCTTCTAAAACAAACTTCAAAGAACAAGATCCCACAAATGGAAGGATTATGTAGTCTAATATAACTATTAACATCCAGCCTCATGAGCAACACATACAAGTCCCTGCCTTTCCGGTCACTTTAAAAAGGTACGTTAAAAGATTTACATTCAATTACTTCACAATTTAGTGAATTTTCCTGTTATGTTTGTGTAATTTAGTGTCTGTGAGGTCCTAAAGTGTGAAGTTCCTGCTCAATGTTGAATTTTTCTCTTTTCAGATGTTGCCTTCACGGTTCTTGTTGTCTCCAGCGCTCTGCTCAGATGTCTTCCAAACCCTGTGACATTAATTTGGACTGTGACCTTCACTGTAATCAATGGTTTTATGCAACAGAAACACTCCTGCTCATCCGATGTTAAATCAGATTCTTTTATCGGTGGACCATTTTGAAACTGGCATTTAATCTTGAACTCATTTAAAGGCCTGAACCATGCTTTGTAAGTGCCTGCAAAATACTCTGGAAGACGAGATGTTGAGTATTATAAGGTGGTGCAGTGGTTACACTGCAGATTCACTGATGCATGACTTAAGTGTAATGCGACCCATAATGGTATGATTACTGTGATCAGGTAAGCCTTTTTACAGTCCACCTACAGTATGTCACATCTAACTTTCATTTCTAACTTCTCATTGTCAAAAATGATTGAAAAGATTTCCACTATTTGAATATTTTTCCCTTCACAGACAAGTGATGTATGTACTATATATTGATGATTATGTTGAGCACTGTTGCTAAAAGCCATTCACATTTCTTTGGGAAAGATCTTCAAGCTTTGCCACCAAACCCAGTATTTGTATTTTCCACCACATATACTTGTGTTTTGTTTTTTTTTTATTCTCCTTTGTAAAGCAACACATTCAATCTATATCGTTTTATTTTCATACTCTATATTTCTGCTTTGCATGATTTACTAACATTTAAAAGGTGCAAAACTGAAATAGATGTAACCATTAAAGCATTTGTTTTATTAGTACGTTTCAAAAGGTTTGAAGGATGTATTTTAATGAGGGTTGTCAAGCCTTGGTTAAAATGGTGTATTTATAATAAAATGGTGACAATGAGTTTTATTGTAACACCTTACGCAATGTAAATAAACGTGGAAATGAAAAGTTTTCTGTCTCCTGTGTTTGTACTTTGACAAATTGTATTGTCTTTAAATCTTGTGAAAATTGGTCTTCTAGATTATATCAGACAACAGATTATTTTGAATTAACATGGGTTACTAAAGACAAACTTGGGGTGTTTATTTACCTTGTAGAGTTAGACTCATTAAAGGGGAAAAAATAATATCTTGCAGTGTTGAACATGGAGGACTGATTGCAAGAGTCATAGTAGTTACAATATTCAGTTAGCTATGACTTTTATATATATATGTGTGTGTGTGAATTAAAGCCCTGTACAACAAATAGCATTATCTAAGAATGGCTCTCCCTTTTTAAGTCTCCAGATCATTGATTTTGTCAGTTAATTATTGTTTCTGTGCAATTAGAGCCATTTCAGCTTTGAAGCCTCATGTTTCTTTGCATTATTTCACCGTCAGCAAAGATGCCACCTTCAAAGCTTACCTGGGTTGGGAATCTGTATTTGGCAGCACATATTCCAGCACAGAAAAAACCAGGTCTGTCTCTGTGGATGACTGTCCCCCTCAGTCCCTCAGGCCTGGCAGTAGAAGACTGACATCTAGTGGCTGTCCAGTTCAACTTCACCCAGACAGCCTGTGAACACACAGAGCAGCATGATGCCAATGAGCAGTGGTGCAATAAGTGTTCATACTTAAGTAAAGGTTGTAATGCAATTAAATGAAAATACAACCCTATAAGTAGTATTACTAATAAAAGTACAGACATATTGGCAAGTTTACTCAAAGTATTAAAAGTAAAAGTATTGTATTAGGCAGAATAGAGCCTGTCAGTAGATTAACTTATATACTGTATTATTAAAATGGTCTTTTATAGCTGACTTGTTACTGTGCAAGCAGTGATTGAATGCTGACTTACAGGTAGTCGAGGTGGAGGTTTTGTTTTTATTAAATGTGGAGCAGATTATTATGAGTAGTGAAACAAAAACATATTAGACTGAGAGGAATAAACTGCTTCCAAGATGCCATCTGTTTCGATGATATAGTGTTAACCTGCAGTCCTCACCTCAGCCATGACGTTGACCACCAACTGCATTCAACGGGGGTGACTTCTACTGACACACTGAACCCTATGGTGATAGAAATCTATTCAAAATAAACACAAAAAGTGTGATCAACAACTATTTTGCTATCTACATGCAAACACCAATCATGATTTGAATGAATGCAAAAGGAAAATCCACCAAAGTAAATAACATCCTCAGCTGCATTTCCAATATAGCTTTGACTTTTGCGTCTACATTTCTGGGTCGAAGGTCAAGTTTCATATTCCTCTGTACTTCATTCAAATGATGATTTACAAACACAAACGGAGATGTGTTTGTGTGTGGACAGTAAAATATTTGTGGATTATAGTTTCTGTGTTCGGTTTTGTTTGGTTCCCACCACCTGTTCTGGGTCTGAATCTGCACAGCAACCTGCCCCTCAGGCCTGAACTCCACCAGCCAATCCAATCCGAGGCAGAGCAGAAGTATAAATCAAATCTAATGCGGGTGAGAGAAAAAAATACAGTAAAATGATTCCTGATTGGTCTCGTATTTGTCCCCATGGACCAATAATGTCCTCAGTGCCAGTTTCCCACGCCTGAAAATGTTACATTTTAAACAAAGTTCAGATTGGGTCACGGCCCCCACACACGTGAGGGGGCATCTTGATTACTCGGGCGGTTCATACCTGATCATAACTTCAAAGAGTATTTTTAGTCCTAAAACTGGCTGGCACCATGTCCTTATCCAAAGCCGCCGGGCGACCACGAGAGCCGAAATGCAGCCGGTGCCGACACCATGGAGTCATCGTCCCGCTGAAGGGCCACATGCAGTACTGTCCCTTTCTGAGATGCAACTGCTGGAGGTGCTATCTCAACACACAGCGGACACGGACCACGGCCCTCATGCGAAGTCTGAGGAAAGGCCAAGATAAGGAGCAGCGACCCTGCGCCCACACCGGTGTCATCGTGGTGAAACAAGCGGCTGAGGGGTCCACTAGCACCCCGGCCGCGGACGGAGACGCCCACCAGGCGGCCACATCTGGACCAATGATTCCTCCGACGGAAGACGGCCCGGTGCGTGATGTCTTCACCGCCCAGCGCCCGCTTGACGTCCGGAAGAGACCCGCCGCGGGAGGAGAGGCTGTGCCTGCTTTGGACAGCGGAAAGGCGATGCTCTCAGCTTCCAGTGAGAAAGACTCGTGTCCAGCTTTAAGTAAGTTAACGTTATATTATTCAAATTAACTTATCATAATGTGTTTAAGATGTGGACCTCACTGAGTTGAAACAGCTCCAAGTTAGCTACGCCGACAAACTTTAGACAAATTACATTTAGCAGAAATGTCATGACTTAACGCAGCTAACTTGATAAGATAAGATAAGATAAGATAAGATAAGATAAGATAAGATAAGATAAGATAAGATAAGATAAGATAAGATAAGATAGGACTTTATTGATCCCACACCGGGGAAATTTAGTACAAGAATTTAGCACAGGATGGTCCACATAGGGCAGAAAAGAAATAAATGGCTGACGGGACATATGAACCCTATTTTGCCTGCTTGAGCGGGGATGTGAGTAAAACCACATATTTTGTATTTTCTGTGTAATTGAGCAATTTGGTAATTTGCGATTAAATATTAAACTTTATCGAGGCCGGATTCACACAGCATGAGGTGAGTTTAACTGCGCTTTAACGGCCGAACGTTCAGTGTGGATGAGCGGACATGTATGCGGCACGCGACACCTGCAGATTGGTCGAACGGAACAGCTCGTGCAGCAAGCTGCGCAGCTGGCAGAGGGCACGCACGCGATAGTATTGGTGGAGAGTGGCGCGAAAAAGGAGCAAACGTTTGAGGCAGTCATGTCTTTTTTTTCCCCTAATTTTTTCGTTATTTTAAAAAAAAAAAAACATGTCTGTTAATCACATGCTGTCACTACATGTTCAAAACGTAACTGTCTTAAGTAAGTATTAATAATTATGTCTGTTCAATAATATAAGAATTAAATCTAATATTTGGCATCACAAGTCAGGCATTGTGTGCAGCTCATTTTATTGTGTGTATGTTGTCGTTGTTTTTTTTTTTTAACTTTTCTTTTATTGTTGCTGTTATAACAAGTACATTTCCCCAGTGTGGGATCAATAAAGTTCTATCTTAAAAACCTGATATGTAATCTAATTAAAATATAACTGAATATTTTAAGCTGAAACAATTGCTTTAATAACTGATTAGGTTATCGCCTCTTAAATGTGGCGATTTGCTGCTTTACTTTGTCATAAGACTTTATTGATCCAACACCGGGGAAATTCAGTCATTACAGCCAGCAATTATTTTTAAAAAAGCAAAAACAGAGGCATAAAGGGGTCAAAATAAAAGCATATTAGTATATCTGATCATTGTTTGGGGTTTTGGACGGTTGTCTTTTATTTCATATACAAAACGTTTAACAATTGGTGAATGAATAATGAAAACAATCATTAGTTATAGTCATGATGACGTTATCATGTATATATTCTTGCCAAGATTGAATTAAGGCTTGAATGTAAATGGTTGGGGGCTTCCCTCAGCCCAAAACTTGTCTAGAACTACATAAATGAATCTTTAAGATGATTTTAATGTTCAGACGTAGCTTTTAATGTCTTACCTTTCTTTCCAGATGCTCCTTACTTCGGTACATTTGGCCGGACTCCACCTCTGCCTGTTATCCACGTTCCATTTAGGGTGTCAGGTCATCCACCCAGCAGCTACACACCATGTCCGAGCCTCCTGCTCGACATGCCCTGGTTTCCACCTGCAGGGTTTTACAACAATGGCTTCTGTAGACCCCTAATGCTGCCCCACCTCCATGCAGGCGCTGCGTATCACCAACCTCTACCAGAGCCTCCACCTCGTGCTGTAAGTGACTTCTCTCTGAGGCCAGGTGTACTGAAAAAACTCACTGCTAAGCTGTGACCCAGTAAAAATGTATTTGTTCAATGTGTCAGGATTGCAGGAAGGTCTTCATCACTCTTCAACCACTCCCACTCCCTGAGCCCGTCCAACAGGAGTGGACATCAGTGCAGTACCTTCAGCCTCCTCCACCCACCACAGACTTGACAGACCTGGATTAGAGCACCGTGAGCAAAACAACAGAGGAACTAGATTAGAAGAACTGAGCTTTTACCTCCACGTTTCCCTTTTAAGGTGGAGAGGATTTCAGTCATTTCTTCTGTCCAGGATGCGTTTTCTGTGCCGTCCTGCCGGTGGTTTTGTAGTCTTGTTCAGACGACTGCTGGCGGGATCGTTTCTGCACACTGTTGGTTGTTAATATATTAATGCAGACTCAAGTTGTGGCCTTGTTGATGAAAGAAGCCAGCTGATGAAAGCAAAGCATGTCTAATTATTTGGTATTTATCGTTTTGGAATTGTAATAAACTCAATTTGATTGTGGTTGTTTTTACATAAATGAATCAGTTTAAAAAGCAATGCTGACTGTTTACAAAGCAGCTATAAATTAGCACTGTGCTGGTGGACTTACACAGGAGTTAGCATGTTATTTTTGGATTGTTTGTTTGGATGTTTGTTTACAAAGAAAAATAAAAGTTGGTTGAGTTTATCTTTCCATGTCTGTCTATTTTGTCTTTACTGATTTTTCAACATAGTAATCACAGGCTTTTTATTGAACAAGTTTTTACCACAAAAAAGTGACACTATATCTTAACCTTCAATTCAATTTGGCATAATTTTTTATCAACAATTTAACCACTATTTGATCAGTTAACCTGGTTTACTGAATGTTGTCACTTTATTTCATATCTAACTTTATTAGCATTTACCAGCCATGACAGTGAATATTGATATTTATGTTTTCATTAGTGCATAATCACCTGAAACTAAGAACTGTTGTGTTTTTGTTACTTTGGAAGGAGCTGTTTCCACTCTGTAACCTCACCACCAGATGCCACTAAAGCCTGCACACTGATCCTTCAAGTATACTCCATCTGAGACACCATTAACAGATTATGTCATAAAATAGTTGTACAAGATAAAACTCCAAGATTACACATTTATTTAAATAGAAAACTATGGTAACTATATTGAATTAACACAGATAGTCACCATAAATTAAAATACCTTAGTTAAATCATTAGCAATGTGCACATTAACTGAATTTTAAGGTAAAATAATGAAGGGACTTGGTGCCTTCTCATCTCCACTCTTTGCCTGTTGTCTCCTCCTCTGCTTCCATCGTCCCTCTTTCACACATTTTGACCAAAAAGCAACACAATACACAGTTCTGTTTTAATGATCATCATTTTAATTTTGTCTCATGATTTCAGTTAAATTCACTTTCTGAGGTCGATGCAAAGATGCATATTTGTACTAGTTTCCCCCAAGGGAGCAGGCACACTTTGAGCTCCTGCTCGAAATGCTTTCACGCCCAAGGACTTCACCGGCGGTTAGTTTTTCTTTATTTGTGATGCAGTTCTCTCAGTTTCTCACTCTTACTTAGGCATGCCTGATTATCAGATTGTACAACTCTTTTAGCCACTGCTGCTGAGAGGAAAAGGAGGAGCATTCACTTTAAACACTGAAGATCTTCAATGGAAAGTTGTCTTGAAGCATCAATATCTCCAATCTCATGCTAAAATACATAATAATATATTTGGGCCAATTTTCAGCAGCATGAGCACTTTTATTCTTGTTACTTTAAGTACATTCAGCTGATAATACTTTTACTTTAACTCAAGTAGGATTCTGAATGCAGGACTTTTCCATTGTTGTATTGGTCCTTTAACTTGAGTAAAAGTCTTAATTCTTCTTCCACCATCGCATTAAACATAACTGCAGACATAGAGCTGACGATACGGAACAACACGCTCTGTCAAACTGCCTCCGTGCTGCTTCACTGCTGATATTTCTCACCGGACTGTTGGAGCTTAATGAAGAAATTCCAGGAGGAGGCGTACAGAGTCACGGCGCGCTGCTCTGGCTTGCATGCTGGTGGAAATTCATCACATTGATTTATGTTGACATCCACAGCTTCAGGGAGTCGACTCAGTGCAGCTACCGAGAGGTGAGGACTGTGTGGCTGCGCCCGTGTGCACCTCCGAATTCCTGAGAATACTTCAACCAAATGAATCAGTTCAGCGCTCTTCCTCCGCCATTGTTTGTCTTCCTCTTACCCCCCGTCTCAACATCCCTGGTGGGCTTTTATCCACAGTGAACAAGTGTGATAGTTCTTGCAGATGCTGTCACCACGTTCAGGAGCGTCGTCGGTGTGAAGGGTGACAAAAGAGTGAGTACCGTGTGACAAAACATCAAGGCGTAAGGCCAAAGTGGACTTCTTCTGGCTGCTTAAAGTGTCCACAGACTAACAATCTGTACCCTGCTCTTTAACAAAAGATGCAACAATGGTGAGAAATTGTATACACTTCCTGTCTGATGAGTGGGCGTGGTCGCCTCAGGAACCCCATCCCCATTGGGCATTTTTAACACATTACTGATGGACTATTGCTTGACCGTGTCAAATCAATGCAACACTATTTTAATACAAATTTAATTTATTTTTGCTGCTCATTTTTATCTGCTAGCTTAATATGCTCACAGGCCACTATGACGACTCGTTTCTCTAACTCACCAGCTTTGGTGAAGGGATCGGCTGTAGCAATGAGACCTCCAGCACACAAAAAACCCACAACCACAACACAACCACTGACTTTAAAAAACTGAAATTAATATGAATTTTTTTTAGGGTTCTTCTGTTTCACATTGTCTCTCAGGTACGTTTCCCTTTTCCTTAACTCAAAGTTGACAGTTTCTTTTTTAACTTTTTTCTCACTTGATTCAAATTTACCTTGGAAATAAAGGAAAAAACATTCAACCAAAGAAATACATATAACAACATAACAGATGAATAGAAACACTGAGTAAAAACTTGCTACCAGTTGTAAAGGAAAATTTAATTAACCCTCTGTTCAATCCAAACTGCTTCTGTTATCAGCCCTTACTAGTTTTTGTTCTTCTTTAAGGTTGTCTGTTTAGAGTTTCTCTCCTTTGAAAGTTCCTCTAAAGCTGCCAATCAACCATGGGCAAATAAATATGACTCCATCTTGGTTAAGTTTTCTTTGATTTGGTTCCTACCGCCACTTGGGATCGGTGCATCATCCAGATGTTCAAGGTAGAGGCGCTCCATGGTCAACAGACACCATCCTCCTAAAAAACAGCCTGCACACAAATATGCACAAGTTATCATATTGTCCAATTTTCCTGTTTCTCACTTTTTTGACCAAACTGTCTCTTTTTGTTAACTCAGGTTCAAAATAATACCTTACTCATTTTTTAAGGACACAAATTAGCTTCACCCTTTTACTACAACTAAAATAACAAACTAAGCTTAGCTTACAGGCTGCAACTAATACCACAGTGAGGCAGCTAAACAGCTCATTTTAACAACCATACAAGCTTCACACCTCACAAAATGTTATATCCTGCCTGGTTTTACGTAACCATCGTTCCCACAGTAAAGTAACACAAGTAAACTCATAATTCAACTTTATCACAACGAAATCTTAATGCTAACAAGCTAGGTAGCTAACTCACCAGGATAAGCTACTTAGCTAATAGTAGAAAACGCCGGGACATAACTTTTTTTCGGCGGCCTCTACAGGTGAGCAGCTTCTCTCTTTGCAAATACTGCCAGCTACACTCAATTTAAAATTTTTTGGAAATCATAGGTTCGAAATTTTATGTGTTTAACTGAGCTTCCGGCTGACACACCTGTACGAATTACGTCTTCTCCGGCAGCAGCGTGGGGGCGGGTCTAAGGCTGGTGTAAGTTGCTTTGGGGGTGCCAGCCAATGGCCTGTTTGCGATGCGTTTGTTGGACATCTGTAATTGGGGCCACAAGAAATAACCTGGGCTAAATTAACTTTTGTTAATTAGCTCTGAAAATAAATACAGCTGTCAATATTCTTCAGGTATTTGGTCATAAACCACAGTACTGGACAAATTGAAAGTTTTTAACGTTGATGGTGCCAGATGAGAAATCAGATAACCAACGTTATTACAGTTCATCCCGAGGGGAAGATGAACATCTGCACCAAATTTTATGGCTTCCAACCAATAGTTATTGAGACTTTTCAAATGTCAACTACATGGTGGTGCTAGACTAGAGGGAAAGTTGCAGTATTACCAAAATCAATAGCATACAACATCTGGGGACCTTGAATGTTTAAAATTAAGTGTCAACATTTGCCCAACTCAGTCTCAGTAGGTGTGCGTGCACCTCTGCCTCTGTGCTGCAGCCATCTAAGATCCACTTTTCACCAATTTTAGAGACCTCTGAAGTGTAAGAAATCTACATAACTTTTATCCTTTAAAAGTAAAAGTAAAGGATTTGTACATTTTCTGTCCAAACTTTCACTTGTCAGTTTCATAAATAGAGTCAGGGCGTCAGAATAGGCACAGCAGGTACAAAACAGCAGTGTTGATGCATATTTATATCTTTAAATGTAAAATTTCACATCTGGGCAGCAGATTCACTGGTCACATAGTTTCTGAGGTTGAACTCAAGATGAAAAGAGAAAGAAAAGAGTTCATATCAGTCAGCACAAACTAAAAACAGCATACAGCAGGCCGGCACTGGTATTTGTGTGAATGTACATACAGTATGTGTGTGAGCAGAACAAGTTCCAAAGTTCAACGTTGCTGGCATAAAGTACTTCCTTGCTGAATCGGTGATGAAAGCAGCAACACCTCCCTCATCACCTGCCTTGGCCTTGACCTTCAGACGGGAGTTTCTGGGTGGGATATGGATGACAGTCACATTAAGATTTACTGAAATAAGCCACACAAGTGAGGACAAATGCTGGAGTGGTTTCCAGCGCATGCAGCTTGAGGGTTACATTAAGTTATATCTGGATACAAGGAGAAAAACTCATAAATTTAATATAAAAATACTGGATACGTCTGGCTCCAGAGGCCAGAGAACTAAACCTGCTGAATACAAGACATTATGCACCTACTTCAGTCTGCTTTAGCTATTTACAGAGTAGTACAAACACTGCCTACACAGTCTTATCAATTGTTATCATGGCCTAATTCCAAATTTCATTAAATGACTGACAATGAATTGCTGTTATGTGTGTGTTTTATTATGGAGCGTTAATCAAAGTACAATACCTGGTTGTAGAGGCACACGTGGTATGCTCATCTGGCTCACTGCACGCAGTTCTGAGGAAATTCTTCTTTCCTCTGAACAGCTTCCACAGAGGCTACCATGTCAAGAAGTTATGTAACAGTGAACACATAAGCAGCTCAGAGGAACTGTTTGATCCTGCTGATGGCTGAAACTAAGGTGATAAAAAAATCTTTATTTCTGCCGCTTCAGTCCTCACAGGCCCCTGTTTACCCATAAAGTCTGTCTTTCAAGACCAGATCAGTGGTATTCAGATCCTTTTTTTATCCTTTAGAAAATTAGGATACTTGAAGCATCAAAAGTAAAATAGCTCCTGCATTAACATGTAAGCAGTGTTTTAAAAGAGCCTTGTGGAGTTTTCTTGTACACAACTTTATGTTTACATTCTGTGTTACTCACCAAAACAAACTGCATTAAAACATGCAAGAAGATCACCACCTGACCAATGGTGACAAAAGGAACTGGGTCCCCGGGTGCTGTCAGCCAGCAACCCACCGCTCCTGGTCTGCCACGGAGGAAGGACGGACCAAGGATGGGTCAAATGCGGAGGAAGCATTTCATCAAAAAAGCATGACGTGCATGTAGCACGTTGTTGCTGTGTTGGCATTTCATGTTGTGTGGTGATCAATAAAATAAAGTCTTCTTCTTCTTCTTCTTCTTCTTCTTCTTCTTCTTCTTCTTCTTCTTCTTCTTCTTCAGCTGCTGCCATGGTGCCAAACAAGCTGAATGCATGTCCTGACTCATAAAACATTTGCAAAGCTGATTTTTTTTAAATTACATTGTTCACATCCACGTTTGCTCACGAGCAGTCTTCTTCTTCGCTGCTTTTGCTGGTGCACTGACATGTTTGTTGCCACCAACTTGCACACAAACAAAATGATGACATTCATTAAAACATGCTTTGTAGTGCTATTAGTTGTAGAAACCTCAAGATATTTCATAGCTGGCTAGTTCAGTCAGATACTTCATGTATTCATTGATTTTATGTGTTGACTGTTAAACCTTACAGATCCAGGGAAATGAAAAATGGATTTTCCAAGTTGTCTATAAAGATTGCCGTACATCCAGGTGATGGCACTTCTCAGTTACAAAGGCAACTGTAGACATCGACTGTTTTGGAGTCCTCGGAAGAAATCACCTGTATAAACCTCACATGCCAACAGCAATGTCCGTGATCAGAAAACTAATTTAGTGTGTAGATCCTCTTTAATCTGCAATCCAAAGTGAAGCGCTGTGCAAGATGCGGCTTGGCAGCTTGCTGAAACACTTAAAAATGACCTTTTTGATACACACCTAAGAGAAGCATGTCAAAACAAGAGCGACAATGTGAGTTTGTGGGAAAGAGTTTTGTTTTTCCTCAAAATCTCCACCCTTCTGACTTCACCTGCACTGTGCAGCGAGTGGATGTGGTGATAACAATGATAAAAAGACACAACAGGTGTCATGAACACTGTCTCCTTTATGCGATATGAGAACAGATTATGTATATGAGCTAACAAAGACCAGTGCTTTGTCTCTGCTCTCTTTATCAGTGCAAACACGACAACCTTTTCGCAAGAAGCTTTTCTTCTGAAGATGGTTTTTCACAGACAAAACTAACAAGTGTTATTTTGTTGACATTCTGGCAGGAAGTAGATTGTGATTTGAGGATATCAGACACATATAGGGGAAGATCTGTTTCCTGAACCCAGGAGCTGCTGTGGATACTCACAATGAAAGCTCTTTCATGTTAATTCCCTCCAGTATCTGCCTTCCTGGTTCAAACCTAAAAAAACAAGAAGCTCCCATTTCCAGAAGATTGCAGTAAACTAGCATTTCACCCTTTTCCTCTTCTGTCAAACAGACTCTGAGTTTGATCTGAATTATTACATGAACAAACATGAAGAAGAGGTTAGTTAAAGTTAAGAGCCATTCTCGTATTTGGCATTTAAACCACTGTTGCTGAAGGATTAGCGCCGACCTGAGTCAGCCTCTTAAGTGCTGGGTTTCATAACACTGAGAATCAGTTTGAGTACGCCAACAAGAAGGCTTGCTTTGGACTACTGGTGAAAAAGAAAGTGAGGTGAAGATGGATATCTCAGCTGATTAGGTACATTAGATTTCACAGAATCAGGCATCTTCCACATAACCTGACAAGATATGCGTGATTTCATTTGAACAGTAGCTGGCTTGTTCACCACAGAGGACACACCTCGTGCTGAACGCATCCATTCGTACCTCTTTCCATCTATGCGTGCATCTTCGACAGGGGCCGTCAATTACATTTGTCTGAGGGCCAGGTTTTTTTTTTCAAGCAGATACTGTGAGGGCAGTGACTTTGAAATAAAAAACAATATATATTTAAGCATAATTATCACATTATTGTTTAATATTTTCACTTTCTCACAGAACTGTTTTTTATTAGCCTCCATAATCACGTCCACCCTTTCTTAAAGTTAACAAATCCAGTGATTTTTCTTTAGAAATAAGACCTATTTGGGTTTCCCGTATGACATTCCTGCTACTCTCCCTTATCAGTTACTGATTTATGTCAACACTAACAGGAAAATATAATTTTCTTGTCATAATGGTTAAAGGCCATGTTGCAAAAAATGGAACAGAACACTTATACGATAGTTTATGTGCTTGTCAAGAGCAACTGATCACCAAATGAGTCTGTCGAAATATGTCAATCAAACAGGAGTAATTGGTTCACAAAGTGGTTCTTAACCCACTGAATCACTTTCAGACTTAGTGCTGACAACCATTGCACCACATGGGGAAGAATTAACTGGAGGCTTGAGAGAATTATTTTGTTGCACAGAAAGGGATGTGGCTTCAGCAGGATTATCGGATCATTGTTATGAAGTCAGATCAAAGTAGAAAAGCGATGCAGAAATGAAACGTCCAGGGCGCCCCTTCAAGCTTTCACCTCACGATGGGCGAGTTTTGCTGAGAAAGCTGCAGCAGAATCAGCAAACATGTGACTCAGAGCTGGCAAAGGTGTGGAAAACCAAACTGTAAGATGCAGCCTGCGGAGAAGTGGAACACATGCATGCACACAAGACGCCAAAGCTCAAGAACGCTGGTTTGGCCCATATTGACGAAGGGGAAGACTTGAGAATCCATACTGTGGTCTGAGGAGATAACTGTGGGTTTTACAGTAATATTAGACTACATATCTTTATGTTTCTGTTTATTTACAAAAGGTAGCCAAATCTGCTACGTTTGCATTCAATTCCTGCAAATCCCCACAAATTAAACAGTGAATATACATTAAATGAAATGTGGCTGGAGTTTATTACAAGCCCTCAATCATTTGTACAGCTGACTTTGAAGACTCATATTTGGAACATTTGCTCTCTACATAAAATCATTAATGACAGGCTTTACTGAACTCATGATGCTCATACAAGTGTGATGTTATGTCCTTGGTTGAACTCTGCATGGGCAGCTCACGTTAGAATAATGACAAAGGCAACCGAAGCTCTGCCATCCGAGGATACGTTCAGGAACAGCCGCTCAAGAATGATTAGCAGTGCCGTCTTGAAGGGAAACAGCAGAAGTCGGCTGCTGTCTGACAGTGATTTGCTTCAGATGCTTGTAAAACACGATGAACTGCCAGAGTCTGTTTCCGACAGCGAGAGGATTTGTTTTTTCACCTTTTTCGGGCCTGGGGGGCAGAAGTGAGCACTCGGCTGTAAACTGCAGTGAATTCGGATGTTATCTAGGAAACGCCGGCAGACTTTTCAGTCAATCTGCACTTTCCATGCAGACCCTTGAGAGATGAAAGTAACACACATGTGCTGGACAATTTCCTGCCTGGGTGTCTTCTGTTCAACCAAAATCTTGAACTATTCCTTTAAATAAAGCATTTAAAGGCTTTTTCCATCACTACATTTCAGCCCTTCAGATCTATTTGTCTGCTCTTCTGTTGACACTGGCGTGTAATGAAGTGGTGAGCAGACAGCTCACAGGAAAGCTGCCAGGATTCACTATTGATTCAATGGAAGAGAAAGGCTGGGTGCGCCTGAGATAACACATGCTGATGGAACCGGTATAGCGTGGTCCTGGAATGCAGAACATGCCGTCTGTTTGACGTGTTGCTCTGAATAGAACGATTTTAGCAGTTAACAGATAATAAGTGTTCCTGCTGATCAATACAGTAAACTCGATTCCTCAGTGGAAGATGAGAAATTACTGTGATATCAAAGCGGTTTAGGGACAGAAGATGCTGAATGCTGATCCTGGTTTCAAACAAATATGATGTTGTATGTGCATGAATGTGTCTCAGATGGGGTCACATTTCCGTGGTGCCAGATCTCAGCTTGCTGTCACTTGTTCAAGGGGTGAGTTTTGGATTAGAAATTGGATTTAGGATTAAAGTGGCAGGGTAAGGAATAGGTTTGCATATAAGCAGTAAGTAAGTGGTGTGTTGTAAATAGAGCCTTTATGGGTTTAAATCCAACAAGAACCAGAACAAAAACGCATAATCTTGGCAATTTGTTTTTAGATGCTTCTGAAGAAAAGTGGATGTACATGAATGACGTGAGGCAGCCTGGGGCCCTCACAGCAGAGCGAGCTGGGCGTGGTGCTGACAAGAACGAACAATGGAAGCGCTTAAAAAACATTCCTGGCCCGGTGCTTTGGTTTCAGGAAGACTGAGAACAGAGCGAGCAATATCCTGCTTGACCCTCAGCTTTGTGGAGAGCTCAGGGACGAAATCTTTTGCTGTTAAGTGGGCAATGAAAGACATACGACAAGAGTTACATTGAGTACGATGACATGAAAGGAGCCACTTTCAAAAAACGCACCGATCCAAGCTGGAACTGTGTCTTGATTTTGAACAATGGGGAGTTTTTGTTTCTTCAGTTAAGCAATGGTGTGTGATTTTAGCGTTTTTTTTAAATAGTGCAGGTAGATTTGTCCAATCCACCTCCAAGTTAATCGCTGTGCAGTAGTTACTCACTCATATTCCACACAACAGAAGCACTGCAGCGATGCAGCCAGGACTTCAGCATAAAGCTTCAGCCTTCAGGAACGTAACGTTAATGTATCTGGGGGGGGGGGGAGCAAATACCAGACTTGCATTCACCAGGTTGCCAGAAACAAAACTCCCAATGAATGCCAATGTTGCTCCATGTCTGCTGAATGTGTGAATAGGAAACTGTCTGTGTAACGTATTAACTAGACATCAGTGTTGGACAGAACCATATCTTGGTTTATTCCAGATGTTTACATTCTGTCCTCTGCTCAGGGTTGTGACGCCCACTCACTCACAGCCAGGCAGTGATCTCTGGAGACTTGAACCACGTGACTCTGGCCAACACCCTGACAAACTTCACACAGTTTGTGAAATGCCCCACCAGAGACGATGAAACACTGAACGATGTTGTCAAAGACGTCTACAGCTCCACAGCCCTTCCCCCACTTGGCAGCTCTGATGACCACAACATGAGCCTCCTGTCCAGCAGCAGCATGCGACCAGCAGGACAGTCAGGAGGTGGTTGCAGGAGGCTCATGAGATGTTGAGAGTATGTGGTTTTTCAGTGGACAACATGAAGAGGAATACAGGGACCTGGACTTTGTTGGGTGGTGCAGACTGAACTATCTGCAGCTGAACCTAAGCAAGATGAAGGAGCTGATGGTGGATTTGTCCGGAGCCCCTGACCTATGACCTCCGTGAGGTGGTTTACTCTATAATTACCAGGGTGTGCACCAGGACGATCGGCTTAGAATGCGCTGAGAACACAAGGGAACACCCGCAAGAATACTAAAATAATCTACCATTGTCTGTTTGTGTCTTTTGGCCTGAAGATGGCATTAATAGGAGATTCTAGACTCTGCACAGTTCATTATTAGCTAGAAAGAAATGACGCCTTCAATGCCTGCCCAAACCTGCGCTTTGGCAGGCATTGAATCGGTTCAGTTCAAGTATGCAGGGTGCTGGCAAAAGAGAAAGATTTTTTTTCACTGCCAAGTGTAACCGAAGTGGCACAGGTCTAGTTAGGCTTGTTGAAAAGAGCTGTAATGGTGTAATGTAACACAGAGATCATGACAACATTCAGTCAAAGCTTGTGTAGCTCAGCACTTGGAAGTTTCATTAATTTATGATTTCTTAGAAGCAATTACTCAACCGCTACACCATGTCAAACGGCAGCCTGTATGATTCATGTTAGTTTAAGCAGGCAGTTAAGCAAGGCGATTAAATTCAGTAGTCAGAAGTTGAGTGAGATAAAAAAATAAAAGATCCAACTCCTCCTCAGCCTTTGAGGCACACAGGCCTGCTCTTGGCCTGGAGTTTGTCAGGTCAGAGGGAGGAGACGCACAAACTATCATCCAAAGTCCTGGAGAAAAACAGATAGTGTTACACAACAAGGCCAAAATATCAGAGCAGATGGGAAAATCATCATTATGATGCATTGTTACAGATTAGCCCAGCAAATAATATAAATATCAAGTCTTTATTGAGCTGCACCTTGAAGAGCTACAACATAACAACAACTGCTTATTAAACAAGGGAGCCTTCGATGAGATAACACCATTACAGTGCTGCAAACCATATACAGGCAAACACTGAAGGCTGCACAAAGCCACTGAACTCTGGCCTATAGGGTGCAATGCTGAGTGAGAGCTTTGCAGCCTGAGACAAACCTCAGACTGCATGAAGCTGATGCTAGCAACAAATATCTGGATACCATGACGGTATTTCACTGTCCGTGCAGTGGAGAGGTGCAAGCTGTTAGTGGAAAAAATACAGCAACCAGAATGTCCTGGGCTTACTGCCTTCAAAGGCCGTTCCCAAGCCACTCCCATTGGATAGGCTCCACCAGGGCTTCCAGACCACACCAGCATCATCACTTGCCTGGCCCGCCCTGCACCACCTGCCAACATCACACCGATGGCCAAACGCTCAAAGGGAGCTGCAGCAACCCATTTCCAAAGCTGCTCCTGAAGCAGACAGTCTTCTGGGTGTGAGGGTGGACTGTGCAGTTCTGTGCAATCATTACTGATTTTGCTGATTGGGATAAAAATATCCCCACTGACACATTTCTAGTCCAATTTTAAACGCATTGATTTATTGATACAACAAAGCTGTTGCATTTGCAAACAGAAGTAGGGGGGATAGATGACCAAATGAAGTACTTTTGGGATGATAACTCCCAGCATCATTTAGCAGATATATCACAGCGTGTCCCTGCTGAACAGACATGCATTCAGTGGAGAATGTAAATATTCCCTAAATTAGAAAAACAAAAATAATTGGGAATGTTTTGTTGCTTTTCTCAGGGCGTCACAACACGCACTTCCATAAATGAAATGTGTTTTTCTTGCTTACTGGTCTTTTTGGGCAGGGATTAAACTATGTGTTTCAGATGATTTCAGATAATGTGTTGTGCTTTGGCAGCTGAAGTATAAACTTCCTCAACTCCTACAAGCAACCACGCACTCAGAGCTACTAACGTAAACTCTGATAGCATGGGTATTACAAATTTTATTGCATGATTTCACACCATCACGCTGCTGTAACTGTCACATTGTAACAGCAACATAACAGTCACTGCTGTGCTACACTCAGACCTCGGGTGTTTCTCCAGTTGATTTCTGGGATCCTGAAATACGCCTCCGGCACTCTGTGGTCCATTTGGCCCAAAGCTTTGGTGTAACGTCACACATGCTTCTGTGCCTTCCTCTGTAACCTTAGATTCAACAACTTCATCCATCCAACTTCATTTACTGCAGCCACAGCACCAGCAGCTGTCCCTGGCACAGGGCGCTGTCCTCATCGCCTTAACTCTCAGCTCCACCTCTTCCTCCTCCACATTTCAGCTCATATAGGTGGCCCCAAATGTCCGTTTCCAGAATTACACTATTAAAGGAGAAATTTGCCACTTTTTACGTGGATATTCAATACATGCGAAACAAGGAGGCATCTAGCGCACACATCCCTGGATACTCAGAGGTGAAGACTGGAAATCGAAACCCCGAAAACCCCAAATCCCAAAGCCTGCAGCTCTTCTGAGAACCAATGACGTCCCTGGACTGAGAAGAAGAAGTCGTTTGTCACATTACATCCCTAATTCCGGATCCCTATATCCCTAATTTTTCAGTCATTAAAGGGGATGAAGATGCAGTGAAGAGGATGTTCCTGTGCTGTTACATTAACCCATGTCCTGAAATGATCTGCAACATACTAATCCTATAAAGCATGATACTAGAAGTGCTGAGAATTCATTTAATAAAGGATCTGAGTGCTTCCTCCACCGCTGTCGGCGCCTTACCTCATATTTCTTGTAAAGCTGTTTTGGGTCAGAACAACAAGTGGCATCAATTCATCATTAAAACCAGTTTGGAAATGCAAGTTTGTTCACATCTCCATCAGCATTTGCCAGTTTTCTCTGAGTGAGATGGAAGAGCAAAGCGGTTTATCCGCTGTTGTCATTCATTTGTTTCCCTCAAAGCAAAAATGAAAATGTCAGAGTGGAATTAGCTATACGAGAATCTTGAGAATCAAATCAATCTGTCACGCAAAGGTGTGTTGCTACATGTTTACAAACTCCCCCCTTCCTGTGGTTTTCACAAATGCTCGCTGTCACGCCCAGATTTAACTACGCATGACTCTGGAAGATGAATGTGTGAAGACGGTTTACAGGTGGGAGTTTGGCACAGGTGAGGATATAAGTTGCTAAAAATGCACTGACCTGATTGGATCTTTGGTTGCGTAATGTTCATATTTTCTCCCCCATGGAGGAAATTAATCACTTGAATGTCATTTAACTTTTTAGTGTCTGCCGTCATGAGTCTAATGTTCTTGACTCAGAGTTTCAACTTCCAATAAAGTTGCAAACGTGATCTTTAATTTTTGATCGCAAACTTAATTTGTTTAAAGTTAACTCATTAAAACACAAAATCACAGCATTGATTGGTGCTGAACCAGCTAATGAGTTACTTTAAGAACAGTCTTGGAGCACAAATCTAGAGAAGATCAGACTTTAAAAAAAAAAGTGACTTCCTCTGATCTTTTGAGAAATGACTTTGTTCTCACTCTTCATTGAGTAAAACTTCATTGTCACCTGCAGGAGCTTTCACCTGGGCAAAATGTCTCCAAGCTGTCTCACCTGCACATTAGTCATAAGACTTCAGCGTCATCACTACAATGTGACTAATGTCGTAGCATCTGGTTTCTGCCACCAGAAACAGCTGTGGATGAATTATTCAGATCCTTTACTGCTTAAACTACAATGTTTAAATATTCTGTTACTAAAAGACATCACGCATTGAAAATGTTACTTGATTAAGACCCCGATTCCAAAAAAGTTGTGACGCTGTGAAAACATAAATAAAACAGGATGTGATGTTGGTTGATCCTTTGTGACACACACTCAATTGAAAACAGCACAAAGACAATATATCTAATGTTAATATGCTTACTCTGAATTTGATACCAGCAGCACCTTTCAGTGCTAACAGGTGATAGCGTCATGGCTCAGCCGTTCACAAGCGAGGATGGAGCGAGGTTCACCACTTTGTGAACACATGATTGGATAAAAGAGATTACTACATGAGCTCAGGAACACTTTGAAATACTGCTGTAAGTAAGTCTTTATTTACTTTTCCCTACACCCGAACCTTTTCGGAAGCCCCCTTCTCTGCTATCCACGGCGGAAAACCTGCCAAACCTGAGGGACATTCACACTTAAAGACAAAGCTCTCTGTAATGGAGGGGCGCTGGGCCCTGCTTGTCAAACTCTGGCTGATTAGATAAGGAAGATAAGCGTTTGCATCACCGCTCACTTTAAGTGTGCACATTATGGAGAGAAGAATCATTTACTGTACATCAATAAAAGACAAAGAGGGTTTAAGACCCCTGTGTTTGACCAGAATATTCTTTAATATTTAAATGCTCACCTTAGATTGTCAGTTTAATAAATCTAGAGTACAGTTAAAAAGGCTCAATTTTCTTGCTGTGATTGTTACGAGCACAATGGACACGCTCTGAGGAAGTTGGCAGGAATTCCTGGCATCCTGAGCACAGTGCAAAGAGATCACCAGCCGTTACTCCCTCACAGCCTGAGCAGAGGAGGACGTTCCTCCACAGTGGGAGGGACTCAACAGCTGGAGCTGCTGTATATCTGACCAGTGAGCACAGAGGAGTACGTCTGAGATGTTGAGAGCACCTCAAAATCCCATAGCAGTTCAGACCGACTGCTAACCAGGGTGGGACCTCACTCCAGAAACGCCAGGTAAGAGGAGATTTTCTTTTTTTTAACCACTGATGATTCAAAGTTAAGTCATTTACTTGATTTGTTTCTGAGCTCTGAAGGAAAAATACCCGGCCTCTCAAGGAAAAGCCCATTCTTTCAGTCGAAGTGTTGTTCTAATCCAAAGTGGAAGCACATCCAGACTGTAGCTTTGTCTTCTGTGTGGGACGAGTTGAGCTGAGATCATAGTGTAAAGTCAAAAGTGACGAAATAACTGTATCCTGTACTGTCAGCCGCCACCCATCTGATAAAAAGGGAAAGCAAACATTCCTCGCTGATTACCTTTGACCATGCTTGTTAAAATGAGGTTTTGCACAAACTGGGCCCGTAAGTCTTACGACAAGTCTGAACACTTGTCTACATCATCCTCTGAGGTGTTGACACACATAAAGACAATCCTTTATTCTCCACAGTTATAGAAACTGTTATGCAACTCTACACAATAATCCATTGCCTCATTCATTGCAGTGTTTCTATGGCTGAGATGGTGTCAAGAAAGCACCACAATGACAGACCTGAGTGATCAATCTCAGTTTACAACTCTTTCTTTAAGGCACAGAGGTAGCCGGTTCACTGGCTTGTCAGCTATAAAATCTTCCTGTCATTCAGACGGATTCTTGGCTAAGATGAAGCTGCAGTTTGAAGCCTTATAACTCATCCAGACAAGCAGCCGCAATGTTAATTTGCTTCAAAGACAAGTCAAAGTCAGAGAAGCTTCTTCTTTTCCAGTAAATCAGTGTCGGTGAATCAGTTTTGCTTTGTAACTGGTACAAAAATATAATATATATTGAACTAAAATGCACTTTTTAAAAAGTTCTAAGTCACGTATGTAATGAAAAGTTACACAAAGTTAAACTAAAAGCTAGATGCTCTGTAGGCTGAAAAAATGAATGAAATAATCTCACGTCCCCTTAAAGTCATGCTGGTGTCATTAGACTTAGAGCTGTAATGAATCCTTCATTAACTGCCTCGTTGATTGACAGCAAATTAACTGACAGCCATTGTGACAATAGAATTTTCAAGCAAAGATGCCAAACATTATCTCACCACAGCCTCTTGAAGTTGCTGCTTTCCCTTATTTAAGATCATAGTAAATTAAATATCTTTGGATTGTCGGTCAGACAGAATAAAGAAGACGTCACCTGGAGCTCTACAGTTCAACACTTTCCTGATATTTTATACACCAAAGTCATGAAGGACAGATTAATCATGCAGCTCCAGTTCATCAGTAACAGAGTCCAAACAGATCATCAGAGTCATTATCTTTGTGTCCTCTTTTGTAAGTGTCCATTTTATTAGGTACACCTGTACAGTCTAATGCAGACCTACATTACTGTTAGTCAGAAAGTCTACCTTTTTGAAGCCTATGATGTTCAGTTTTTTCATAGAGGTGCTACATTATGTTTCAGCGCTGAGGTTATAGTTAGTGATGACGATGTACTGGAATGCATTATATTCAGAGGTGTTTCTGATATCCTGATCCTGTTCATGTATGTAAAGAACAAAAAAAATTGAATAAAATCGAGTGGAAAGGCTCTCAGTAATAAACTTGTAATTCAAGCACACACTTTGATAAGTCATCAATGCAGAGCATGAGCCTCTCAGAGACATATCTTACTGCAGGGTTGTACACAGTTGTACCTAACACACTGATAACTGAGTGTGCAATTACTGTCGGTGCTTAAAGTTCTTCTTGATAAAAAAAACAGAAGGCAAAACCTCCTTTTTCCAATATTAAACATCACAGGTGCCTTTCAAATGAAGTGCCGACTCCTAAAACTGCACTCTTGTATTTACTGGCGCTCCTTTTGCATTTGCCTTGATATGCTAAGCAAACTCAGATGGTGCAATAAATGCAAAGTGACCGTTCAACACCTTCAAAATTAACTAAGTGGGTGTGTCTGAGACAGCAAACACTGCAGCAGAGATACCGCAGCACTGCATGAGTGCTGCTGTTGTACAAATAGACAGTATTCAGTGTGCTTTGCATGAGCAGAAGTTTGTGTTACTTGGCCTGTATGCTCTCACAGCTATGGTGTCGTGAGTGACACATCATGCATGACCTTGCAGGTTTTGCATTGCATGTTGTGAAACACAGCACACACCTTTAGCCCACTCTGATTACAAATGGCTATTTTTAACTGCTAGCAAGCTATTGTGAGAAAATGCTTGAATGACAGCTGGTGATTTCTGTCTCATGCAGTAAAGCTAATTGTTATAATTTCCTGACCAAACCCCCACAGTGGAGAACATATGGAAAAAGTAATGTACAGAACAGAGCTATTCACTATTCACTTCTACTGGTGGGAATGACATCATCTATCACATAAAACCCAGCCACTAACCAATCAACAGAAGGGGTGGAAAAAGCCACTGGTTTATAGAAACAGTTCCCCTCAGCTCCAAGGAACATTTTAGCATCGTTCAGCTCATTGCTCTGGTTCACTTTCACTACTCACTACTTATGTTTCAGCTGCAGCAGGAAGCTATTTTCAGCCAAAAAGCTAAAATAAACGCACTGAACTATTCCTGCTCAGAAGTAAACAGTAGAAAGACAAGTTGCCGACCAGCAGGTGAACACGGTGCAGCATTTAGCATCTAAAGAACCAGACATTTCCTTCAGGAGAACAGGGTTGCGTAGTATTTGTGTTTCAAGTGTTTCGCTGCCAGTTGTTACAACACTCAGCATCTGGCTGTTCCAGTTTTGAAGCATTACGTCTCGTCTTGAGAAAACACATAGATGATGGTTGTGAAACACGTCCATGAACTAACAGAGAGTTAATGCCTCATGTGAACAGGGACATGAAGAACTGTTTAGCCTAAATTACAATATTTTTTATACGCTCTGTGTACTAATGCATTAATTATGTATGAAAAGTCAGTTGGACTATGCAGTCAAAAAATATTTGCATTAGGGTGCTGAAATTCTGTATATAGACAGAATGCCTCAGCTGACATGTAATTACAGTTACTGGGAGGTGCTCACGAGGCAGACTTCTTTTTGCTTGTTGCTTATTGAATCAAAAATATTCCTAATTCTTTTAAACTGTTATGCTTTTATTCGTGTATCCTTACATACATTACCTCTTATATCTACACAAAAACACACAAACTCTGTACTGACAAACCGGAAATAGTCTAGTAATTTACTTCTTAAGCAAAAAAGCATATGAACTGGATTGATTTGATTTGACCCTTGATTTTTGCCTATAACTAATCTGATGTCTAGGGTGTGACTAGGGGTGGTAAATACAAGGGTGTTTAGAGTGCATGATAAAAAAGCATCATAAAACATCAAATCATAAGATCGAATCATAAACATGCTAGTGAGGAAGACATTCATTAAACAATGTATTTTGCTTGGCTTGTCTCTACAGGGACGGAGTTTCAAAGCTCCAGGGCTCTGACCAAAACAGCTCGGGTATCTTTGGCCTTTTTCCTGAGCGGTGAGTCATCCGGGTTTCTGAGGCCTACAGAGTGAAACTGAAAGTTTCCATGAAAGTTGAAGGACAGACCACATATTGTGAAATTTATCTAACTGTTTCCAAGGAAACAAATATTACCTTCTGTTATCAATATGTAAAGGTTTAATCAGGGCCCTGCCTTACTGACATTTTCAGACCAGATATGTGGTCACAATACTATGAGAGAGGCTTACTTCCTATGTATTTCACTGCCACACGACTCCGTTAGTGTTTATTTTGCGATACTGTGTTCATTTGGTTAAAACAATGACACGTATGCCTTGTCATAACTTTAGCGACTGGTACAAAGGGGCTGGTATTAGTTACATCTGCACTGGTGCAAAAGCCCTGTTCTGCAGTAGAGGTTGCATCAGTTGGACCCACCCTATAGATGTCCAGTAGCTAGTTGACCAGGTTGTGCACCCAATTTGTGATCCTTCAAGGTCCTGGATATCACTTATGGGTCCCAACCTTTTATAGCATTCCATGTCTGAGTTCCAAAACAAAAAAATATGGGGTTTGCCCCCAGGGCATAAGGTCTTCTACAATTCTCTAAGCTTTAATATTTCAGGTAATCAGAGGGAATTTGGATGGAATAAAAGTATGTTATACCTTTGTACTTTCTTGCACAGTGATTTGAAAGTTTTTTCACTTTTTTGAAACTTTCATTTATACGTGTTACCTTCAGTACAATATAGCACAGTAGTACAGTATTTACTTCAGTCTAGTATACTATATTTTCCCTTAAGCGCAAAATGTAATGTGTAAAATGCACATTCTTAGCCAAACAACACGAGCTTGGAATCAAGCAAGCTTTGCATATGATAACTTATATGCATGCATGGAGGGGAGCAGTAATCTGCAAACCAATGAGGTGGACAGCTCCTTTTCAGTCTAATGAGTTCTAAGTTTTTACAATTACAACTTTTTACAATCAATCCATAAAAATAAACATTGTTAAATAAGTAAAGGTACTGGGAGAACACATTATGAGGGAATGAGACGAGATACAAAACAACTACAAGGTAATGTGAAAGTATTAAATAGAATTCACGCTATGGACTTTCTCTGTGGGGTGTCACAGTAATCTTAAAAGCAGTCTACACCCCAAACTTTCAATAAAATATAGTACATAGGTTAACCTTACTGTGCACAAAAAGTGGAAGAAAGACTTTAAGGTTATATGTCAGTTTTTGTTGAAACTGGGGTGTTCTGGGGCGAGGTTTTCATTAAACTTTATGGTCATTTTGGAGACTGTAATTAGTGGTGCTGTTTAAGGAGGTGTTTCCAATATAGTGTGCCCTTATTTATACATTAGAAGCACTTCTCGATGTAACACACCACAGTTCAACGGCACTACAAACTAAAGCTTACAAAATGACCATACAGTTGCCTCTCTTACAAATGAACTTGACGAATGTAGGATTTATTGCAGGCTGATGTATAACACTCTTTTTTTTTTTTTTTAGTAAGTGGTGCTGAGGGAAATGGTAACTGTTTGCGTCACATTTCAGAATCACTTTGACACAGTACCAAGTCCTAACAGTGTCTGCACCTACTGAAAGTTAAAAACTGGCATTTCAACACTATACATAGTTTCTTGATAAAAATCACATTAACAAATTTTAGTGGTGGAAATGTTTTTGTAATATTACAGACAATACATACAATGATTAATCCGATTTAAGAGAGTGTTTATTTTTATGTTACACAGCTCTTTAGGCCAAGATGGACTCCACCAGTCAAGACACTGAGGTGAGGCAAAATGGCCACACAAAAGTCCACAGACCTGTGGCTGGCATAATTCTGGAGAAGACAAAGGAGAAGATAACCATATACCAAGCCATGAAAAAACGTCTTCTCAGGCCAGGAACAGCATTAGCCCTGCTTGAAGCACAAGCAGCCACAGTGGGCATCATAGACCCAATAAACAATCGAGTACTTCCTGTTGCAGATGCTGTTAAAGAGGGAATAGTTGGACCTGAGATGAAAGAGAAGCTACTCACAGCAGAGAAAGCTGTTATTGGCTATGTAGATCCCTACACCAACCAAATGATATCTGTATTTCAAGCTATGCAAAAAGATTTAGTCCCAAGAGATTATGGATTGAGGCTGCTGGAAGCACAGATAGCTACGCATGGCCTGTTTGATCCTGTTGAGAAGACATACATTTCAGTTGAAGCAGCGATTCAAAAGGGCTACTATGAAAAAGGTTTGCTCAATAACCAGATGTCTGAGCTCAAAGTGTTCTACAATCCAAGCTTGCAAGAAAATCTTAACTACCAAAATCTCCTAGAGACATGCACTATGGATGTAGACACAGGCCTGTTGCTCCTTCCCGTTTGCATCACCTTCAAAGGTCTGCGAAGAGGTATTTCCTCCACTGAACTCCTTCAATCAAAGATCATTGACAAAGAAACATATGATGAACTACAGAAAGGAAAGGCCACAACACAGGATGTGATGTTGATGGAAACAGTGAAAGAGTACCTGGAGGGCAAAGGCAGTATCGCAGGCATCGCTGTACTCTCGTCAAATCAGAGAATGAGCATTTACGAAGCCATGAAGCAAGGCATATTGATGCCTGGAACAGCACTAGTTCTACTGGAGGCACAAGCTGCGACTGGATTCATGATTGATCCTGTAGAAAATAAAAAGTTCACTGTGGATGAGGCCATCAAAAACAAACTCTTTGGCCCAGAATATCATGCAAAGCTGCGTTCTGCTGAGCGGGCAGTAACTGGATACAAAGACCCATACTCAGGTGAAACTATATCTTTGTTTCAAGCAATGTCAAAAGACCTCATCGTTAAGGAACATGGGATCCGCCTACTTGAGGCGCAAATTGCTACAGGTGGAATAATAGACCCAATCAACAGTCACAGACTTCCCACAGAAGTGGCCTTCAAGAGGGGTTACTTTAATGAAGAAATGAACAAAATACTAGAGGATTCAGGGGATGACACAAAAGGGTTTTTTGATCCAAACACAGAAGACAATCTAACTTATCTTCAACTGATGGAAAGGTGTGTCACTGATCCCATCACTGGACTATGCCTTCTCCCTCTACTCGTTAAGTCAGACAGGCCAAATTTTAACTTCATTGACAACCAAACTAAAATGACCTTCAAAGGGGAGAAGGTGAAAGTGACATATGGCAAGTACATGGGAATGACAGTATCTCTGTGGGAACTCCTGATGTCAGAATACTTTGATGAACATCAGAGGAGGGACATCTTTCAAAAATACAGAGAAGGGAAGCTCAATATCAAGATGATCATCACAACAGTTTTGGAAGTCATAGAAACATCTGTGAAAACAACTGAAGTCATTTTTGAAGGGATCAGAGACAATGTCACAGCAAAACAGCTTGTGGAGGCAGATATCATTACAGAGGAAGTCCTGGAGGATCTGAAAAAGGGAAAGAAGTCAGTGAAGGAAGTGATAGAAGACGAAAATGTAAACGTGTACCTACAGGGCAAAGACAGTATTGCAGGTATTCTGCTTCCTGATTCTCAAATCATGACCATCTACCAGGCCAGACGAAAAGGAAAGCTGATGCCAGGAACTGCTCTGATTCTACTGGAGGCACAGGCAGCAACAGGGCACATTATTGACCCAATTGGAAACAGGAAGTTTTCAGTGGATGATGCTGTCAAAGCAAAAATTGTGGGGCCTGATGTCTGTCAAAAGCTGCGTTCAGCAGAGAAAGCGGTTACTGGGTACAAAGATCCATATGATGGCAAAATAATCTCTTTGTTCCAAGCCATGCAAAAAGATCTCATCCTGAAGGACCATGGAATTCGACTCCTGGAGGCACAAATTGCCACTGGTGGGATCATTGACCCAGTGAACAGCCATCGCATTCCTGTCCATGTGGCCTATAAGAGGGAATACTTTAATGAAGAAATGAATCAGATCCTGGATGATCCAAGTGATGACACCAAAGGATTCTTTGATCCCAACACCCATGAGAACCTGACATACTTGCAGCTCATGGCCAGATGTGTCACAGATCCCAGTACAGGTCTGTGTCTCTTGCCACTCAAAAGCAAAAGCAAAAACATTAACATAGATGATAACATCAGGGAAACGTTCAAAGCAACAACAGTTACTGTTAAGTATGGCAGGTTCAAGGGCAAGCACACAACACTGTGGGATCTTATCAATTCAGAGTATCTGTCTGAGGACAAAAGACAGGAGCTTTTTAGGCTCTTCAAGTCAAGGAAAGTCACAATTGAGCAACTCACTGTCACCATTTTAGAGATCATTGAGACCAAGGAGATAAAACAGCAAGCAGGGCTGAACTTTGAAGGTCTCAGAGGAGAGATCTCTGTTGTGGATCTTTTGGAGCTTGAAATTGTGGATGAGAAAACATACAGCAGTTTGATAGATGGAAAGGTGACGAGCACTGATGTGATGAAAATTGACAGTGTGCGAGCCTACCTACAAGGGAAAAGCTGTGTGGCTGGGGTGATACTGCAACCCTCCAATCAGAAGCTAAGCATCTATGAGGCACAGAGAATTGGCATTCTCACACCTGGCACTGCCCTTTGCCTCCTTGAAGCACAAGCAGCCACAGGGTTCATTGTTGATCCTCTGAAAAACAACAAACTTACAGTGGAAAAAGCTCTCAAAGAAAAGCTAATTGGCCCACAGATGTATGAAAAGCTTTTGTCTGCAGAGAGGGCTGTCACTGGTTACAGAGATCCATACACTGGTCAAAAGATCTCACTTTTTCAAGCCTTGAAAAAAGATCTAATTGTCAAGCAGCATGGCATCCGTTTACTTGAGGCCCAGATTGCTACAGGTGGTATCATTGATCCCTTGAAATGTCTTCACTTACCCCTTGAGGTTGCATACAGGAAAGGATATTTTGATGCAGAACTTAATCAAATCTTATCAGACCCAACTGATGACACAAAGGGCTTTTTTGACCCAAAGACACAAGACAATCTGACATACATGGAGATGCTGGGTAGATGTGTCAAAGATAAGGAAACAGGCCTGTTTCTCCTGCCACTGAATGACACACCAAAAGCTACAGGAACAAAGGCAAAAATGTGTACTGACACAGAGATAAAGCAACAGTTTGAAAAGACAGCTGTGAGCATATCAGTAGGACGCTACTCAGGGAAATCAGTTTCTCTGTGGGACTTGATTCACTCCAAGTACTTCACTGACGATCAGCGGCTTGAGTTCACTGAAATGTACAGAACAAAGAAGACTAGTATCGAAACCATAATCACATCAGTGATTTCTACCATTGAAAAACTGGAGGAGAGTGAAACTCCCAAAACGATAATGGGCCTGCGAAAGCCGGTCTCAGCACAACAACTACGGGATTCTGACATCATTGATGCACATACATTCAAACAGGTGAAAGAGGGACAACTCACTCTTGAAGCAGTAACCCAACGTGAACCTGTGAGAGGATACCTGAAGGGAACTGGAACCATTGCTGGAATTAAGGTTCATGAATCCCAGAAAGTAATTAGCATATATGAAGCAAAAAAGAAAGAACTGTTGACTCCTGGTCTTGCACTTGTACTGCTTGAAGCACAGGCTGCATCCGGATGGATCATTGACCCTTTAAAAAACAAATTCTATGCTGTTGATCAGGCAGCAAGAGAGAAAGTTATTGGACCAGATGTACTTGAGCAACTTCTCTCAGCTGAACGAGCTGTTACTGGCTATAAAGACCCATACACAGATGCAACAATATCACTGTTTGAAGCCATGAATGAACAGCTGATTCAGAGAAGTGATGGCATTCGTCTTCTTGAAGTACAGATAGCAACTGGAGGAATAATTGACCCGAACCAAAGTCACAGACTACCTGTTCATGTTGCTGTTAAAATGGGGTGTCTTGATGAAGAAATTAGCAACATTTTGTTAAACCCCACTGATGATGCAAAGGGATTCTTTGACCCAAATACAAAAGAAAACCTCTCTTACCATCAGCTCATAAAGCGATGTGAGAAAGATCCTGAAACTGGGCTGCTTCTTTTACCCCTGTATGACAAGCCATCCCATGTATTTCACACAGATGAGAAAATAGAGCTTGCATTCAAAAACAAAACTATTGTCATGAATGCAGGAAAATTTAAAAACAAAGAGGTGACACTGTGGGAAGTGTTGTTCTCTGAATACATATCAGAACAAAAAAGGGAGCAGCTCATACAACAATACAAGACACGAGCCATGAAAATAGAGGAGATCATTGAAATACTCACTGTTATTATTACAGAGGTATCATCCAAAGAAAAAAAGTTCAAAGGGCTAAGAAAACAGGTCTCAGCCAGTGAGTTGTTTGAGTCAAAAATTATCTCAAAGGAGCTTTTCACTAAGATTATACAAGGGGAAGTAACTGAAGAAAAAGTTAACAAAATGGAATCGATTCAAAAGTACCTTGGAGCTACAAACTGCATAGCAGGTGTCAAAGATGAATCTACAAACAAAGTTATGAGCATCTACGAAGCCAAAAACAAGGGCCTGCTGACTCCTGGCACATCCCTGGTTCTGCTGGAGGCCCAAGCTGCCACTGGCTTTATCATCGACCCACTGAACAACAAGAAACTTTCAGTGGAGGACGCTGTGGCTCAAAGAGTAGTAGGTAGTGAGTGGAAAAAGAAACTGCTTTCAGCAGAAAGAGCAGTTACTGGATACAACGATCCTTACACTGGAAACACAATTTCACTGTTCCAGGCCTTGAAAAAAGATCTCATTGTCAAAGATCATGGAATTCGTCTCCTTGAGGCACAAATTGCCACAGGAGGCATAATTGACCCAGTGTACAGTCACAGAGTACCAGTGCAGGTGGCATACCAAAGAGGTTACTTTGACGAAGAAATGAATCAGATACTGTCTGACCCTGATGATGACACCAAGGGCTTTTTCGACCCAAACACTCAAGAGAACCTCACCTATCTCCAGCTGGTCGAAAGGTGTGTTACAGATCCCGTCACAGGCCTCAGCTTATTGGTCATTGTGAAGAAAGGCGAGTTTTATTTCTTTGTTGATGAGGCAACAAAACTCATTCTGAAATCAACAACAACAACCAGAGCAGGGGGACAATACCACGGATCAACAGTGTCTCTCTGGGAACTGCTCTACTCCAAATACATCACCGAGGAGAAGAGGAGGGAGCTTGTGCAACAGTTCAAGTCTGGTTCCATCACAGTTGAACGCTTTTTGGAAATCGTCCTGACAATCATTCAGCAGCAGACCACAACAACCTCATCGTCATCACTCGTTACATGCCAACCACCAGAAACAAAAGTGGACAGCAGCACAACAACTACCACGACCACTACAATCACAGAGACCACTGAAGTTCAAACATTCCATGGAATCAGAAAGGATGTCACTGCAACTGAGCTGCTTGAATCACAAATCATCACTGAGGACCTCTACAAAGATCTCAGCACTGGAAAAGTCACAGTGACAGAAGTAAGTGAAATAGACTCAGTACGCAAATACTTAGAGGGAACCAACAGCATTGCTGGGGTGTACCTGCAGTCCACCAAAGAGACAATGAGTATCTACGAAGCCAAAAACAAGGGCCTGCTGACTCCTGGCACATCTCTGGTTCTGCTGGAGGCCCAAGCTGCCACTGGCTTTATCATCGACCCACTGAACAACAAGAAACTTTCAGTGGAGGACGCTGTGGCCCAAAGAGTAGTTGGTAGTGAGTGGAAAAAGAAACTGCTTTCAGCAGAAAGAGCAGTTACTGGATACAATGATCCTTACACTGGAAACACAATTTCACTGTTCCAGGCCTTGAAAAAGGATCTCATTGTCAAAGATCATGGAATTCGTCTCCTTGAGGCACAAATTGCCACAGGAGGCATAATTGACCCAGTGTACAGTCACAGAGTACCAGTGCAGGTGGCATACCAAAGAGGTTACTTTGATGAAGAAATGAATCAGATACTGTCTGACCCTGATGATGACACCAAGGGCTTTTTCGACCCAAACACTCAAGAGAACCTCACCTATCTCCAGCTGGTCGAAAGGTGTGTTACAGATCCCGTCACAGGCCTCAGCTTATTGGTCATTGTGAAGAAAGGCGAGTTTTATTTCTTTGTTGATGAGGCAACAAAACTCATTCTGAAATCAACAACAACAACCAGAGCAGGGGGACAATACCACGGATCAACAGTGTCTCTCTGGGATCTGCTCTACTCCAAATACATCACCGAGGAGAAGAGGAGGGAGCTTGTGCAACAGTTCAAGTCTGGATCCATCACAGTTGAACGCTTTTTGGAAATCGTCCTGACAATCATTCGGCAGCAGACCACAACAACTTCATCGTCATCACTCGTTACATGCCAACCACCGGAAACAAAAGTGGACAGCAGCACAACAACTACCACGACCACTACAATCACAGAGACCACTGAAGTTCAAACATTCCATGGAATCAGAAAGGATGTCACTGCAACTGAGCTGCTTGAATCACAAATCATCACTGAGGACGTCTACAAAGATCTCAGCACTGGAAAAGTCACAGTGACAGAAGTAAGTGAAATAGACTCAGTACGCAAATACTTAGAGGGAACCAACAGCATTGCTGGGGTGTACCTGCAGTCCACCAAAGAGACAATGAGTATCTACGAAGCCAAAAACAAGGGCCTGCTGACTCCTGGCACATCTCTGGTTCTGCTGGAGGCCCAAGCTGCCACTGGCTTTATCATCGACCCACTGAACAACAAGAAACTTTCAGTGGAGGACGCTGTGGCCCAAAGAGTAGTTGGTAGTGAGTGGAAAAAGAAACTGCTTTCAGCAGAAAGAGCAGTTACTGGATACAATGATCCTTACACTGGAAATACAATTTCACTGTTCCAGGCCCTGAAAAAAGATCTCATTGTCAAAGATCATGGAATTCGTCTCCTCGAGGCACAAATTGCCACAGGAGGCATTATTGACCCAGTGTACAGTCACAGAGTACCAGTGCAGGTGGCATACCAAAGAGGTTACTTTGATGAAGAAATGAATCAGATACTGTCTGACCCTGATGATGACACCAAGGGCTTTTTCGACCCAAACACTCAAGAGAACCTCACCTATCTCCAGCTGGTCGAAAGGTGTGTTACAGATCCCGTCACAGGCCTCAGCTTATTGGTCATTGTGAAGAAAGGCGAGTTTTATTTCTTTGTTGATGAGGCAACAAAACTCATTCTGAAATCAACAACAACAACCAGAGCAGGGGGACAATACCACGGATCAACAGTGTCTCTCTGGGATCTGCTCTACTCCAAATACATCACCGAGGAGAAGAGGAGGGAGCTTGTGCAACAGTTCAAGTCTGGATCCATCACAGTTGAGCGCTTTTTGGAAATCGTCCTGACAATCATTCAACAGCAGACCACAACAACCTCATCGTCATCACTAGTTACATGCCAACCACCAGAAACAAAAGTGGACAGCAGCACAACAACTACCACGACCACTACAATCACAGAGACCACTGAAGTTCAAACATTCCATGGAATCAGAAAGGATGTCACTGCAACTGAGCTGCTTGAATCACAAATCATCACTGAGGACCTCTACAAAGATCTCAGCACTGGAAAAGTCACAGTGACAGAAGTAAGTGAAATAGACTCAGTACGCAAATACTTAGAGGGAACCAACAGCATTGCTGGGGTGTACCTGCAGTCCACCAAAGAGACAATGAGTATCTACGAAGCCAAAAACAAGGGCCTGCTGACTCCTGGCACATCTCTGGTTCTGCTGGAGGCCCAAGCTGCCACTGGCTTTATCATCGACCCACTGAACAACAAGAAACTTTCAGTGGAGGACGCTGTGGCCCAAAGAGTAGTTGGTAGTGAGTGGAAAAAGAAACTGCTTTCAGCAGAAAGAGCAGTTACTGGATACAATGATCCTTACACTGGAAATACAATTTCACTGTTCCAAGCCCTGAAAAAAGATCTCATTGTCAAAGATCATGGAATTCGTCTCCTCGAAGCACAAATTGCCACAGGAGGCATAATTGACCCAGTGTACAGTCACAGAGTACCAGTGCAGGTGGCATACCAAAGAGGTTACTTTGATGAAGAAATGAATCAGATACTGTCTGACCCTGATGATGACACCAAGGGCTTTTTCGACCCAAACACTCAAGAGAACCTCACCTATCTCCAGCTGGTCGAAAGGTGTGTTACAGATCCCGTCACAGGCCTCAGCTTATTGGTCATTGTGAAGAAAGGCGAGTTTTATTTCTTTGTTGATGAGGCAACAAAACTCATTCTGAAATCAACAACAACAACCAGAGCAGGGGGACAATACCACGGATCAACAGTGTCTCTCTGGGATCTGCTCTACTCCAAATACATCACCGAGGAGAAGAGGAGGGAGCTTGTGCAACAGTTCAAGTCTGGATCCATCACAGTTGAGCGCTTTTTGGAAATCGTCCTGACAATCATTCAACAGCAGACCACAACAACCTCATCGTCATCACTCGTTACATGCCAACCACCGGAAACAAAAGTGGACAGCAGCACAACAACTACCACGACCACTACAATCACAGAGACCACTGAAGTTCAAACATTCCATGGAATCAGAAAGGATGTCACTGCAACTGAGCTGCTTGAATCACAAATCATCACCGAGGACCTCTACAAAGATCTCAGCACTGGAAAAGTCACAGTGACAGAAGTAAGTGAAATAGACTCAGTACGCAAATACTTAGAGGGAACCAACAGCATTGCTGGGGTGTACCTGCAGTCCACCAAAGAGACAATGAGTATCTACGAAGCCAAAAACAAGGGCCTGCTGACTCCTGGCACATCTCTGGTTCTGCTGGAGGCCCAAGCTGCCACTGGCTTTATCATCGACCCACTGAACAACAAGAAACTTTCAGTGGAGGACGCTGTGGCCCAAAGAGTAGTTGGTAGTGAGTGGAAAAAGAAACTGCTTTCAGCAGAAAGAGCAGTTACTGGATACAATGATCCTTACACTGGAAATACAATTTCACTGTTCCAAGCCCTGAAAAAAGATCTCATTGTCAAAGATCATGGAATTCGTCTCCTCGAAGCACAAATTGCCACAGGAGGCATAATTGACCCAGTGTACAGTCACAGAGTACCAGTGCAGGTGGCATACCAAAGAGGTTACTTTGATGAAGAGATGAATCAGATACTGTCTGACCCTGATGATGACACCAAGGGCTTTTTCGACCCAAACACTCAAGAGAACCTCACCTATCTCCAGCTGGTCGAAAGGTGTGTTACAGATCCCGTCACAGGCCTCAGCTTATTGGTCATTGTGAAGAAAGGCGAGTTTTATTTCTTTGTTGATGAGGCAACAAAACTCATTCTGAAATCAACAACAACAACCAGAGCAGGGGGACAATACCACGGATCAACAGTGTCTCTCTGGGATCTGCTCTACTCCAAATACATCACCGAGGAGAAGAGGAGGGAGCTTGTGCAACAGTTCAAGTCTGGATCCATCACAGTTGAGCGCTTTTTGGAAATCGTCCTGACAATCATTCAACAGCAGACCACAACAACCTCATCGTCATCACTAGTTACATGCCAACCACCAGAAACAAAAGTGGACAGCAGCACAACAACTACCACGACCACTACAATCACAGAGACCACTGAAGTTCAAACATTCCATGGAATCAGAAAGGATGTCACTGCAACTGAGCTGCTTGAATCACAAATCATCACTGAGGACCTCTACAAAGATCTCAGCACTGGAAAAGTCACAGTGACAGAAGTAAGTGAAATAGACTCAGTACGCAAATACTTAGAGGGAACCAACAGCATTGCTGGGGTGTACCTGCAGTCCACCAAAGAGACAATGAGTATCTACGAAGCCAAAAACAAGGGCCTGCTGACTCCTGGCACATCTCTGGTTCTGCTGGAGGCCCAAGCTGCCACTGGCTTTATCATCGACCCACTGAACAACAAGAAACTTTCAGTGGAGGACGCTGTGGCCCAAAGAGTAGTTGGTAGTGAGTGGAAAAAGAAACTGCTTTCAGCAGAAAGAGCAGTTACTGGATACAATGATCCTTACACTGGAAATACAATTTCACTGTTCCAGGCCCTGAAAAAAGATCTCATTGTCAAAGATCATGGAATTCGTCTCCTCGAGGCACAAATTGCCACAGGAGGCATAATTGACCCAGTGTATAGTCACCGAGTACCAGTGCAGGTGGCATACCAAAGAGGTTACTTTGATGAGGAAATGAATCAGATACTGTCTGACCCTGATGATGACACCAAGGGCTTTTTTGACCCAAACACTCAAGAGAACCTCACCTATCTCCAGCTGGTTGAAAGGTGTATCACAGATCCTGTTACAGGCCTGAGTTTACTTCCCTTACACAAATGAAGGAAGGAAAACCTTTCTACAAGCATTTATCCTTGTGTCTTGCTTGTATAGTCAGATTTTTTTTTTTACTGTTGTCCAATCAAATTTGCTCTATTATTACATTTTTTTAGATACACTGTTGGTTGTCCTTGAAAAATCTGGAGAGAAAAATACATGCATACTCTCCTGATCTAAGTACTGTTATTCGTGGTTGAAAGGAGAACAAGAAATTGATTATACAAAGGTTCCTATGCTATTATAGGAAAATGTGTTTTGATTGAAATTTTTGATCACCATGAGTACTGCAGACTTTTTGGGCCAGCATGCAAAAAAACAGGACTATGGCTCTGACACACACAAAACTGGAATTCTGCCATTATCAAAACCCTCAAATTAACCCATCATAAGGAAATTGAAAAACAATGGCCTTAAAATCTCCCACAGATTGCAGAAATCTTGTTGTAATAATCATATTAAAATTCTACACATAGGGACATTAATGGTCTTACTTACCTTTGTTTGATTTATCAAATGTCTGCTTTGACAAAAGCCCTCTGGTCACATTTAAAAGTATCATATAAATCTGTGGCCTCAGTGGCCTTATTTTAAATCTCTCTGTAATTATCCAATTCCCTTCCTCCATGAATACAGCAGTAGATGCTGTAACATTTTGGGTTTGTAATACTTATTTTCCGTTTTAACATTGTTTCATGTTGTTTGTGGGATCAATGGATTTGATTGTTTTAACACTGATATAACTAGATGAAATTTAGCAGAGCCTTTTTTTACATCACCTGGAAATCTTGGACTATCTATTGTGTTTAATGTAATGCTTTTCAGCTTTTCTTACTGAAACCTGTTTTTCGAGAAATAAGTTGTAAACACAGTGAATATCGTTTTGCCAGGCCTGCTTTGATCACACCTGGAAACCAGCCATGCACTTACTGTTTTTTGTGTTCTTGTGAAACCTTTCTTGCTCAAACTGTTTTATTGGGTTGCTCAATAAATATGAATACATTATCTCTTGAGCATCTTTATATTTTGGAACTATCATGTTGATCTATTAACACATCACTGCACACTGCACTACAAGAATTTTGTAGCTAGAGAGAACCTCATACAGGCTGGAAAATGTTAAGAGCCCTTGTAACACTCATAATACTTCCAATTCAACAACAATAAAGCATATCAAACATCTGTGATTTTAAACAAGAGGTCTCTCACTTATAAACGCTTGAATGTTTTCAACCACTGTATAAGCACAGCAAAACACAGATGCTCATTCTGTAAATCTAGCTTGATAGTGCAGCACCCTCTAGTGGAAAGAAGCAATGTAAGCAACTTCACAGTAATGTGTTAAACATTTATTTGTAAACTTCAAATATTTCTTTACAAATATTTGTCTAGAATTGTTGCAACTTGGTGTAAAAAGAATGTTAAGAATTACATCAAGAAACCCTGATATACACAACTGAATGTCCCTGTAGGTTTACAACTGAGGTGACAAATGTATTCAAATCCAAAATGTCACTCCACATGTAGATATGTAAATGTACATTGTTCACAGTGTTCTTACTGACTCTTAGCTGATATTAAAACAGCAGCAGTGGGTTTTCCCTCCCTGGATTCAAACCCCTTAGTTTCTGCTCTCTATCAACAGTGAGGAGTGATTTTGTCTTTTTTATATCAACACTATACATATAAAATGACATTTACAGAAACAACATAATCCAAAAACAAGCATGCTGTAAGACAATAAGTGTGCCTCAGAAAATGAATATACAAGTTTTATGATTTCTGGTAGCAACTGAACATGAGAACTAGTCCAGTTTGTCCAGCAGCTGGCGAATTTCTTCTTGGCCACGGTAGATTCTCTTCACTCCTCTGGGAAGGTAACGACAGGAAGACAGATTGAGGTAGCTAAGAGCAGTCATTTGGCCGATGACTGACCTGAAAAATAAAGCACAGATAAAAAGTTATTACTTGTGAAATCAAACCTGCAATGCTCAGATTTACAAAAGTGAATACCAGATTCCTGATTAATTCTGTATGCCTGCAGATCGTCGCTTAAAAGGGCTGGTTCATAGTTTACTGGAATATCTGGAGTGGTGGAGTTAAGAGGGTAAATGATACATTGTGTACCTGAGGGCAGGTGGTGTGATCCTGGTACCACTAAGGTTGAGTGAACGCAGGGTGTCTGCCTCTGCTGCCTGAGCAAGGTGACTCATAGCAATCTCTAAGTCCTCTGCACCGAAGAGCTGGTTTGCAATGTCGAGCTGTTGGAGTGTTTGACTCCATTTCTGGGTCACCATGTGAAGCCCTGCCTTCGGTGATGACAACCCAACATGGCTGCTGAAATACTGTCCCCAGAACAGACACTCAAGCTCTGCCAAATCACACACGGAAGAAGGTAGCATAGATTAATACATTTTTAATAAGTAATTTTACCAACCAACCAACCAACCAACCAACACAAAAGTCTTTATCTACTGCCTAATCCCATTCCCTTGTTTAACTCAGAGAATGAATCACATTACATTTAATAATAAATCTACATTATGGAGCATGCTACTCCTTCCAAAACACATGAGCCGATAACTCATTTTCATTCCTATTTGGATTCAATAAACACATCCATTTTTTAATGTTTTTTTCTCTGAAGATATGTTCCCTTACACTGTTACTGATGGAAACTTGGTTCTATTATAAATAACTATGTCTGATGTCCATTAAGAACCCAAAATTTACCACAGTTAACCAAAATATAAATTTCATGACTTCGTCCTACCAAGACAGGGGAGTGTTGCGAGACCAGATGGTGTGATTCGTGAACAGCCTCGCAGGTCCAGCACCCGTAGCTTGGTGGAGCCAAAGAGAATGTCCCACAAATCTTTGTCGGTCATGTAGGAACATGACGTGGTTGCGATACATAGCTCCTCCAGTAACGGGAAGCCAAATGTTGAATCGGTACCATTACGCATTGTCTTATGCAGAGGTCTGACATTCAGCATCCGGAAGGTCTGATGAGAAGTACAGTAGATGTAGAGGATTTATGGGTATATTTTTGTGGAATACTGTATAATAATTACAGTTTCCCCTTGTTGGACTAATAAAGGAATACTGAATTGTGGGTATTGGGGTACAAAGTGGTATTACACGACAGGACGGGCCAGGGCTAGCTGGTTAGCATGCTAACTTCAGTAGATATTGCTGCAAAACAAAACAGAGCCATCTTAGACATAAAGTCAAAACTGTCTTTCTTCACACTCTGTTGTAGATTGTAGTTAATTTTGGAATGTTTAAAACTGAAATTCTTACATATTGCACCTTTAAGTTTGGCATTTTTGCTTGAAAAATTAGTGAAACAATTATCACAACAGTTGCCAATAAATTTTCTGTTGACCAAATAATTGATTGTTTCAGCTCTTATAATTATACTTAATATGTAAATTTCAGCAGCAAGATTTCTGACTATTTATTTATGACCAGTTTCTTCAGTTAGCAATTTTATGCTTCCCAAGCAAATCTGTATTTTTTACCTTGAGTTTAGGGCATGCCATTTGTAGTGCCTTGATGCAAACAGGAAGTTCACAATCTTTACTGTCGAGCTTAGTGTTGACCTCCAATAACTCCAAATCGGGACAGAATCCCCTCTGAAAAAACAAATACAATGTGCTGTGTGTCCCAAATTCATCTTTACACGCCATGGGTGATATCAGGTCAATACGTCATGCTGCAGTGATGAAAAAGGCTAATCTTGAGCACTATTATGGCTTGAAACATGTTAAACTGGATGAGCTGTAAGGACGATTGCACTTGGATGAAGTTAATGTTCTTCGGTGGAGTTTGGATGCCAACAAGCAGCCTTCGCAGACCACATTCTGACAGTGTTAAGCAGGCAAGTGTTGCGGTGAGTGAGCTAATAGCTAAGAAGCTGAAACCTCATTCAGAAGCAGAATTTGTGAAGGAGTGCCCTGTGGCTGCAGCGGAGATGCTGGCACCCGACAAAGCAAAACTGCTCCATAGTGGCAGTTAATGTGGCCTAATTAATGGAGATGAAGGAAAACCTCCATTAATGGAAACTCAGTGACAGCAAGTGTGGTTTGTCCTTCATGGTGGACATTAGGAAGTATGTCTCAGAGCTGAAACTCAAGCTCCAGTCAGCTTCTCAGCTCTCTGCTTTCAAATGTGAAATCATTTCAAGTGAAATTAAAGCTGTGGCAAGTGCAGCTGAGAAAAGGTTAACATTTTTCCTCCTCTGCAAGAACAAAAACCTGCTATGACGTCTGAATATGCTGGTGAGTGTAGAAACCCCTTCGAGCATTGGACAAATGGATTCAGGGTAGGAAAAGTAAACAAAAGGAAATAACATATTTGCTAACCTGTTTAATGTGGAGCCAGCTGATTAGCCTGGCAACCTGTAACGCAAGTCAACTGAGCTGCTAAGCAACAGCACACTACTGTGAGCAGCTCTTTTCCAGTTCCTCATTGCTAGTATGAGGCATACACTAAAAAAATATCGAGAAAAAAAGGTGGCTGGGCTTACAGTGATGGACGTCAGAAGTCTGTCATTCTTTATTCCATGTGTGAACAAAATTTGCTTGATCTGGCTCCCATGATTTTCAAGGTACTCGAGAAGTCCCTCAACCTGAAACTAGAGCAAAAACAAAGTTCTACAAATCTACAGGTGTGTATGTAAGCAGGAGGGAAATGAGCACATGCTGGGAATTGCTGGTGGTTGTGGCAGGTGTATTAAATAACTAGGCAATAACTATCCACAGTCTGACTAAGTCATGTAACTTTTGCTTGTCAAAGGGTTGGATTAGACTAGGCACCCATGCAAAAGAGAGATAACTGCTCTCATTGGAAACACCCTTTATAAATAAAGGTTGACTGAATTAATGAATATTCTCAGCCTGACACTGACACATTTTCTACAACAAATAGTACTGAACCGGTTCTTGATGTACCTCTGAATACTGAAGATTTATGCTCTGCAGACACCGGCTGTGCAGACCAAGGCTGTGGAAGGCCGCCACTGTCAGGCCTGTGCAGTAGGAGAGCGTGAGGGAGCGAAGGTGAGGGCAGAACTGCGCCACAACCTAAATGCAATCACCACATAACAAAAAACACACTAGAATCAACATTTTTGGATGCAAAAGAACTGTAACAATGACTAGCTAAACTCTTCTGTTCAGAAGCTGCAGTTGAAAAGGGCCAAAGGGCAGATCTCTAGTCTTGATGACTTACCTCAACTGCATAGCTAACATTCTTTGTCCAGTGACAGAGGGAGAAGTCTCGTAACTGAGAGAATCTAAAAGACAAGAAATACAGTTTGTGACTTTAGTTTCAAGATGACACCGGTATTAAAAATATAAGATATCAAAGAACAAACTCAATCACAGCTCACATTTTAAACCTAGTTATGAAACTAATAAAACAGACCTGTTCTGTGCCAGCCAGTTAAAAGTGTCCTTGATCTTCTTCTCTGTTTTAGGTAGCTGGTTTTTCCCCGGTGCAATCCAGCAGTAACCTATGGTCACCTTACGCCACAGGACCGGGCTGGAGGCAGCTGCGTTCCACAGACGACAAACTCTGCCCACCCTACAGCAGAAACACAGGACGAAAAAAAGGATTTAGTTCAGTGTGAAATGTATGGTCCCCAAATAACGCAGCACTACTGCTGGATGATACAGCCAAAATAAATATCATATTTACAAAGTGATTGCTGACATTAATAACTATAGCAATGTTTGTATCTCTATATAATACAATTAGAGCTCAAATTTAAGCTTATCATCAAAAACAATGACATCAAATGTGAATATTTATTGGTTTTATTGCTCTTCTACGGTCATAAATTGAATATATTTGGGATTTGGACTGCTGATCAGACAAAAAGGCTGGTTCGGGACAGTTTTAAAACATCACTTTGAACTCTGTCAAACTGTGATCATTGTGTTCTGACATTTTATGGAATGAGTGATTAATGCAGAAAATAATCAGCAGTTTGAACAATCATGAAAACAGACATTATTTGCGGTCATTATCATGTTGTAGTGAATGCATACAGAATTAAATTGTGACAGTAATGACATGTGTTAAACTGTTCTGCATTAAAACAGACAAAACTCGTCCTGTCTCTACATTTATCTTTGCTCATACTTAATTACAATTTTGGAATCAGGAATTTGGACATCATCACTTCTAAAACTATAAAATGAAAAACGATAAATATGATATATTTGCATATCTAAAGGATCTCTCAGACTTATATGCTGTATCTCAGTCGGGTCATAGTATAAACCTTAGATTTTTGTGGATTCACTTATCCCAGTTACATCAAATCCAATATGTGTTTATTACCTGCATAGAAATGGCACAGCACCATCTTGGACGACCACCATCTGAAAAATATTGATTAGCACCTCCTCAGGAAGACTCTGACCCCATCTGTGGTCTGTTGCTGTCTGTGGCACGAACAAATCAGTGTCCTCTTTTTCCTTGGCAACTGGATTATTTTCCAGTTTAGGCTTGGCACGGGCCGTCTTCTTCTTCATCTGAGCAGCTTTCACTTTCCCTTTAGTTAGCTTCTTCTTCTTCTTGGTTCCCTTCTTTGGGGGAGTCCAGGCTGAACCATCATACTGAGAAGTAGTACTCGATATGACAAGAAGCATATCCTCCCCTTGATGGACAGTGTAGCCAAGCTGGGCAGGCCGGGACACTCTGGCCTTTTTCTGCTTCTTGGCTTTTGCATTTGTAGGCTTACCAGCAGCCCTCTTTAGAGGAGAAACCTTCTTTGGCTTTGGTCCATCTTCTGCTAGAGCTGGTGAGTTTGATGTGCTTGGTGCTGTGTCTTCACTTCTTTCACTCCGGGTTAAAGCCTCTGCGTCAGAGGAATCCATCGTGTGCTGCTAACTGGTCTTTCTCGCGATCTTCATTCCAAGAAAAACAGACATTAGCTGGTAAGTGACATGCCAGCACCTGAAAACAGAGTCAGAATAAGATCAGTCTGTGTCTGTGTGGGTGATTTAACCTCTCCTGTATGGATAAACATGTCATGCACACAGTTAATGGAGAGAAACGCAGCACAGTAGATTGGGGATAAATATGACAGGATAACTCATGACATCGCAATCATATCTACATTTACAGTACATCAATAAAAGGTTTGACATTATTCAAAACTCTTGAATCTCATTTGAAGTTAGAGATACAGAGGATAGTACAATATCAAGAGCATCTCTACAATCTTATGCAACCAAATCTGGAGATGGAAATGTTCATTTAGTTGGGTACGAAGGGCCGTTAGTTGTCTATCAGCGTGTAAGTTTTACAAATATGCGTCTCGGGCAACTTAACTTCAGATTAATTGACATTAATTTCATTGTTTTCCATCTCGAAGCTGCGTGCGCATCCTCGATTGTTTGTAAACTGAAAATCACATCCATCCATCCATCAGTTGTTGCCGACTATTTAGTAAGTTACAGAATAATTTAACTACATACAGATAACTTTCAAACAACGTTGTCTGTGGCGTTAAGAAAAACAACCATTCACTCAGCACAGCATCACTGGCAGCGTTATTTATTTATTTTTCAGCTAACATTAAATGAAGCAAAGGCTGTCCGGTTAAACGTTAACTGAGCTAGCTAACGTTGCTGTGCTAAGTTGTTAACAAGCCGCCATTCAACATAACACAGCATAACATTGGCATAGCCGCTGTTGCTACATTGACAACAAATAGTATTAATAGTGATACTTTCTAAAATAAACAATGACTATTTCGTACACTGTGTTACTACTTTAAATTACCTACCGCTAGCCCGATTCATGAAAACAGCTAGCAATCCCCAGCATAGTAGACCCATAATGCATTTCACATCCCTTCTGTGATTGGTGAAAATCTCGTCTGCAGCCCGCCTTCTATGAAGCTATCCAATCAGTGAGCAGCCTAATGTTTTCGCTCCTCCTCCTCGTTTTGTGGGGTTGAGATGTAGTGAAGAGGAGGCTGAAGTCCGTGTAGCTACGGGGTAAGCGTTTATGCGTTTAAATGTTAATTTGCAACTGCTTTGACTTCTGAAATTCTGTGTAAGTGCTATAGAATGCAGCACAACTATTATGCACTGGCATTATTCACAAATTACTACGATATAGTATGTTGTAAAGTTGGTGCTAACGCTAGCAAGGTGCTCACAATGCTAACTTTAGCGTGCAGAGGTTGCGCTCGGGCAGCATTAACCCTTATTTCCAGATGTAGCGTGAAGGTTTTTATTCTGTTCCGCTCATAATAAGGGCCACTAAACCACATTGATCACATTGGCGTGTCGTGTATGTCGGACTTTAATGGGAAAGAAAGGCAATCGAGTGTTGTTCTTGCATGTGTACAACGAGTGCAGAGTATCCAGGGGTGGTGGGCGGTAGGAGGGAATCCCTGCACAGCCTGGACCCCCAGCTCCACAGAGCATCACAACATAACGTAACTTACACTCATTTTCCAGTTGATTAGGACTAATGCAATGTAAAAGAACGATTCTTGCTCTGTATTGCGTTATGGTGAGAGGCGTGTTTAGTGCCACATCAATCCAAAGAGGCTCATAGTACAATATAATATAATTTAACAGCTTCTTGACGTGGTTATGCTTTCCGAAGCTGAGGTGTGAAACATGTCTCTCTTTTAAAACAGGACACAATGGAGGAAGGCCAAGGTTTCTCCCTCTGTGGTAAAGCAGCTGTAACTGAAGCTAATCTGAGTAAGTCAAAAACATTTCAAACAAACTTTATTGTCAGTCAGTAAACAACAGGTGTACACTGAACGAAATTTCTATTGCAGCAGGCTCACCACAGGGTAGAAAATAGTTAAAAAGTACATATATATGTGTGTGTGCACAGTATATGTAAATGTATAAATGAAGAGTATGTGGTGAAAATATTTACAATTATCGTAAAGAATGTTTAAATAAACGGCAGAATAATTTTGTATATACAGTGTATAAATAAACAGTATGTAAAATAAACTGTGTGTACAGTAAACAGTAGAATATAGGTTAAGTTTAAGATTTTCAAGTGAAATGTTTACATAATGTGACTGTTATTAAGCTAACTATATGAGCTAATTCTCTATATGATAACTTTATTGCTTGACAATTTTCTAGCAGTTTATTAATTTGTTGTATTTTTATAGCATAATACAGATTTCTAGAAAAATTACATCTCTCATGGTTACCTTGTCATTTACCAGAAAACATAAATGAATACATTTCATCCAGTACAGTTTGCAACCCCACCTTTTTGTCAACCACTTCATTTCTGCTCAATTGCCGACTCTTCTGTTTTTCAGGAGATGAGTACTATTGGAAGCTTGTTGCCGACTTCATTGGTGCTCAATCGGGAGAAGGATTAGAGCTCGAAATGGTGCCGTGCAAGAACAGGCTGCTGATTCAAGTCGGACTTCTGAGAGAGGACAATAACTTTCCGTGGATTGCCATCGTAGATTGGCTCAAGAAAATATTCCGCAGTCATCAGTCAGCTGACTTTCGTCGTCTGATTGAAAGAGGCATAGCAACAACGCTGAGCCTGGGAAGTGATGCGAGGCTGACTTTCCTGGAATCAGACGTCAACTTTAACTTCGTTGGTCCGATATGTGACAGCATCGGAGTGGAACGACAACATCTTTTGGAAATGAGGGATTTTGCAGAGCGAGCACAGTCGATTGAAGTCACGAATGGGTTGATTCTCGAGTTGAGCAACTTTGTCACCAGGGAGAAAATTGCGCCAATCGTTTTAGTTACTTGGCTTAGAAACTTCAATCCAGAGTTTTGTAAGAATGGAGATATTCAAAAGGCATATAAAGTCCTAAGAGCCAAAATAAAAAAGTTAAAAATGCATTACCACAATTATGAAACGAGAAGCCACCGGAGGAATGCAGCCATGGAAAATCTGCTTCAAAGTCCATTTGAACTGGTGAAGAAACGAATGCCTCGATTCATAGTGAAGAAACGAATGAGAAGAGATGATACCATAAATTACGAAAAAGTTACAATTAAGCAGGAGTATGAGAGCTGTGAAATCATGCAAGGTGAAGGGTCTGAGATGAACAGAGGGGTTGTTGGTGAGCATGACGATGACGATTTGGATGTGTCCAACAGTGAAGACGAAAGCTCAGATAAAAAAGAAGAGGCGCCGACCCTGCTCGACATGGCGATGCTGTCAGTCCAAAAGCTGTCGAGTATGTATGGCGGGAACACCGCAGCATGCAAGCAAGTTTCCTTAGGTCTGCTCAGAAACCAGTATGCTCTGACATGCAAGGAGCATCCAGCCATGGCAGAGTTTGAGAAAAAACTCAACTCACTCTCTGAGGACGTCTCACTTGTCTCTCCTGTGGTGTTTTTAAGCTACAACGCCAATTTCCTTGTTGACGTGCACGATGCCATTGAGCGGCAGATTATGCTCTTTGAAAAAGAGATCACTCTGTCGACGGGGGAGAAACTAGGCCGGGACAAGCTGCCGCTGTTCAGGAACTTTGTGAATTTGTCTGAAAGCGCCACTTCGCGCTACATTCACATGGCCTGCGATATCTTAAGTCCTCACAGCTCTGGTTCGCAGAACTACAGAAAACATTGGGTGGCTTTCTGTGAGGAAAAGAGAAATCCTTCTAGACTTACTGTCAATCAGTCAAATCGATTCAGCAGCTACTTTGAAGCTGCAGCGGGCCTCATTCACCACCACAAAGAGATCGCTCTCTTCTTCTCTGATTTGCTGTCACTGAACAACAACGAATGCCCAAACGTTGTTCTGGAGAGTGTTGCCGCCGATGCCGACGACGCCATCATACAGAGCCTTGTGTGTGTTCTGGCCATCGTTTACTGCAAGATCCTCGGCCCTTACTGGCAGCTTCTGAAAAGTGGAGGAGAGTACTTGCTCTTCAGTCAGTACCTACTCTCTCTCTACCAAAAGTTCCTTGATTGGTCCAAAGACGCTTCAACGCTGCTGGAACCTGAAGAGGCTACGAATGCTTTTCTGCAGTTCCCATTGCAGGAGAAAACCTTTGTTGGAGTGTTTCATTACTGTGGTCTGTGGCACACCAATAGGGACCTAATCAGAGCTTGTTTAAAGAGGATGGTAAAGGCAATTGCTGCTGTCACTGAGGAGCACCTGAAGGATTTCCTGCCAGGAGGAACCTTTTCTCAAGTCCCTCCACCAGATTTGTGCTTACGACTGGTGAGCTGCACATTCTCCGTCTTGATGGCGGAATATCCCTTCGGGCATGTGTACCCTTACAAGAAGAAGTCCTCCAAACGCCCCGCACACAAGAACACGGCATCGGATAGCTCTGAAGAAGAAAATGACCAATTTGGTTCATCTGATGACAGCTCCGATGAATCCTCCAGTTGGCAAGCTAAAAAGAATACCTACACTGGCCAAGAAGATGACTACAGTCCGCAGTTAAAGAAAGGCTATAAAACTAAAAGAGAAAATGCTGGAAGGCTGCATCAAGAAGAGCTTGAGGAGAACATGGATAGGGACTACATAGTAGCAACAGTAAGCAGAAATGGAGGGCCATGCAAGACACAGCAGGATGTCGACAAAATGCTTGTGCGTTTTGATGGAAAATCCAGAGCAGAGAAACGAGAAGCGCTGCGATGTGAGATATTGTACCAGAAAATGATCCTGAACAACACAGACCCAAACTTGGATTTTGTTTTCCACAACAGCACACAAATGTTGTTGAAGCTGAAGCTCGCGCTTCCTCGTGTCAAACCTGGGTACTCTCTTGTTTGGGCGCCCAGAAAGACAAAACCGAGACCTGTGGTCAAAGACAAAACAGATGCCCCAGCCAATCAGTGAAAGCAGCCACACATGAGAGCTTCTGTTGCATCTAAAAAGTGAGATATTGAGGGATAAGAGGGTGAAAATGCCCTGGAACGACAGGGAAGGAAACTGGGTTATCACGTGACTTCCTCATGTGATTCTGTGTTTACAAACGAAGCAGAAATATTCACAATGACCTCAATTTTTCCACACGAAGACTGTATCATTTGTGATTCTGTATATGGCAGATGGAGCTGCCATGGTTGTTACAGACTGTATTTTCAGTGCCAGTAGTTGAAGTGACAGTGCTTGATTTTGCGGCTTAAACTTTTGATTTGACACAGTTCTCTAATTTTCATGGTGCTGTATTGCAACGATGCTTTTCTAGAAAGATGACTTTTGTGTTGCTGAGAGAGAGAAACTTATTTTTTATACAAGATTGTACCCACTGTGATTATACAGAGGTCAGACAATAAAAGCTTCCTGCTTAAAATATAAGAATTACTGACAAAATAAACCTCTTTGTTTATATTTTCTTGATATTTACTTTGTCAACCTGTATTATAAACTAGAAAGGGTTTGGGAAATGTGTAGTCATTCAGACAAGAGTTAAGTGTTGCGAAATCAACCCAGCTTTAGTTCAAGTTCATGGCTGTTTTCCACCGTCAGTAAGGATTTTGGTTTTGTCAGCCACATAACAACCCTTGTTTTTCTCAGATTTGAAGGGCATTTGTGATTGTATCACAAAGTCAATGAGTTCATTCTTATAAGACGTAGACTGGGAGGTGTCAAGAAAATAGGGGGGTCAGTAATGAGAGAGGAGTTCATTGAGGTCACTCTGTCAAATGTGAAGTGTTTTTTTCTCACGTACAGGCAAAGAAGACGATTGAGACCCCAAGCCTTGTTATGAACACCCACCAATTGGTTTGATATGTTGGTATTGGCTTTTGCAGCTGTGTTTAAGAAATATACCTTAATGTCACATACATCATATTTACCGCTACTCAGATACGCACATACATTATATCCAAAAAGAATAATCGAATAAAAGCTGCTAAGTCTCAACTTTTTAGGGAAAGCTTTGTTTTTGAATGAGCTGTGACGAATGAGCCTCTTGCGTCAGTTGTCACCGGGATAGAAAACAAACATACCCATCTTATCCAACCAGCGGGGCAGAATGGTGCCTTCAAGAAAACTCATTTCTAAATGCCGCTCATAAACAACGCCGTTGCTATGGACCCATGGCAACAACTGGTAAGGCCGTTGTCTCACATGTAATTGGATTGTTTCAGCAAGTAATTAGTGTTATCTTTACATATTACCTTTCCGTTGCGTTTAGTGACTGGTTTTGCGCCCAACTATCATGCGACCAACAAGGTGGAAAACGCTCTACGTTTAAATTAATGATAGTCAACTAAATTAGCTGTCTTTTCATTTGGTACACAGTTTGTACGATTCTGGAATAAAACGGACGTGGAAGCTGCACTCGCATATACGAACTGTTAATTAACTGTTAACTGAAAGCTTCGGGGCATTCAATCGATCGCAACTGGACTTTGTCAGTTTGTCTTGGAAGACGTTTCGCCTCTCATCCGAGCAGGCTTCATCAGTTCATGCGCACCAGAGTAGATAGGACAGCTCTAGTCTAGTGAAATGGTGTTAGGGTCAAGTATTTATCCTCTGAGTAAGGCCAACCCCCAAAACCAAGGATGGTATCACTCTATTGTGAGGCAAACGATCCCCCATTAAGGCGGGGTAGGGTGCGACCCTTGGGTGTCAACGACAGTCGTCTGCCTCGTTAGTGTCCCATTCTTGTCATTGGGAGGCTCCTTGAGCCATGTGTGAATGGCTTTGTTGTTTATTTTCAGAGGCTAAGTTTTTGAATCTCTTTGGAAGAGATGAAAGAACAGCATTGTATGTGGGAGATAGGTGGTGTCTCAGACCTCCCCCTCTGTTCAGAGATGGTTTTTCAACCTTGACATGGATGGCTTCTCTCACTCCTCTTTCAACCCATCTGTCTTCTCTGTCCAGAATATGCACATTTTTATCCTCAAAGGACTGTGCTTCCTCCTTGAGATGCAGGTAAACAGCTGAGTCTAGACCTGAAGAGTTAGCTCTTCTGTGTTGTGTCATGCGTCTGCTCAGTGGCTGTTTTGTTTCCCCAATATTAACTGAAACATAAACATACGAGGGGTAAGTGAAGGCAACCGGAGGGGCGGGAACTTTGCGTAAGAGTCCACCATCCTTCAGGTTAAGGCAGCGTGTTGTTTGTGTTTACCGCAAACAAAGTCAAACGGTCGTCCGGCATTTCCTCGCTTCTCTTAGCCGGACTAAGCGGAACCATGTGCGGTAGCTGGTGGAGCAGTGCAGCGGTGACCCATGGGCTAATAGCTCTGTTCGCCATGGGCTCCTGGATATCCGTCAACAGTCTGTGGGTCGAGCTCCCGGTGGTTGTGAATGTGCTGCCCGAAGGTCAGTAGTCCAACTTATAGAGATAACGTGTTCGCTTTACCCGGCCTTTGGACTATTAGATCAAAGCCTTTATTAAAACATCGCCCGGCATGTATTACCAACCATTTGGATCCACTTGCTGCTTTATTCAAGCTTCGTAGGCTTCAGTTAGCCCAAACTGGGTGATGCTAGCTTGTGACAAATGATCCCAGCTAGCTTCGCACTTACACAGCAGTGAGCTGTTGAGATGGTTTCTCGACTCATAACGACCAAACATTTAATGGAAATAAATACAATACAACGTAGTTACATGTGTAACAGTGCCAATGATTAAACTACTAATTAACATAATTCCCCTCTTTCCAGTTGTAAACTAACGTTAAATATGTAGATTTAAGTACTACCCAAGTACCGGACGTAAGTAATTTGAACGTACTTGTACTTCAAGGGTTTCAATTTGATCAGATTTTTCGTCTATTTCGCTACTTTTCATTGGGGAACACTGCACTTATTACTTCATCCATTTACCCGTTTTACATACAAATTAGACTTAGACTCAGACTTTTACTTTATTGATCCCAATTTGGGAAATTTTGGTGTTGAAGCAGCAGCAGCAGCAGCAGCAGCAGGTTAAACATACATGTAAACATACAATATATAAAATAAAGAAGAATAAGAATGAGAATAAAACTAAGAGAAAATAGTGTTCTCAAAAAATACATCTAAGCATATAAACATGTAATAACAGCATATTAACAGTATATAAATCATGTGATCACTTCTGTAATATGATGTATTGTGAAAGTACCTGCAGAATATTTAGTTGATAGTAAATTCACTCCACCAGCTACAAAAGGATGCAGTTTACATAGTAATCCATCCTGAATAATAATTTACTAATATATTTTGTTATGTGGAGAGGTGCCAATCTGTTGCTTAAAGGTTACTTTTATTTTTCATACTTTAAATTCATTTAGCTGTTAATACTTTAATGTAAAATTTTGCTGTAGTATTCCTACGTGTACTTTAGTAAAAGATCTGAACACCAGCTTCTTTCATACTGACAGTTGTATTGATATGTCTGGCAAACAGATTCCTTCATTTTTCTTTATTGTTGCTATAATAAAATATGTATCGGACTTTGGTTAAATTGAAATTAAGGTGCAGCTTTAAATGAGCCGTTTCCTGGTCTAAAAGGCTCAATATCTGAATATCTTTGACAGCTGTAGTTTTAGTTAAATGAACTTCCTCCAGTCTAAAGAAGCGTTTAGTTTCGAGGGTTGTAAAAGGCTTTCATTCTCAAAAGTCTTCAGTGTTTTCTCTTGCCTGCTGTAGGTAAACAGACTGTTTAGTTTACAGTTAATTAACTAACAGGGATTGTTTGGACAGTGGCTTGAGCTGCAGGAGGCTGTTCAGTCCTGTTTTGTGGAGTTTCAGTCAGAACCATCAGACTTTTAGAAAACAACAGATGTTAGGATGCTCATCAGTTCATACTGAGCAAAAGCTTCAGTGAATCGGAGTTAATAAATAATGTTTAACTGGGTAATTCATTCACCAATTTTATGGTCATTAATTTAAGTTATGATATCATGAGTCTATTGTTGTATTCCACCATATTGTTGCACTTTGACCGGTATGATGGTGAAACAGCTACTACATTTTTTTCTATGTGGTACTAAGAAGCTCTTAAAAGTCTTACATTTAATTTGGTGAAGCCTGCAGAAACCATGTAAGACATTTATCGTGTTAACAACTGATAAAAATCCACACATGAAACGAGACAAGATCAATAGAATACTGCAAATGCCTGAAAATAAAATAAGACATTTTTATCAACAAGAGGGGTTCAAGTTTGGAAGTATTTGTAAAGCATATATAGTGAATATTGTGTTTTTATCTATACCTCATTACCCTAACTGGTAAATGGTGTTTCTTGTTTTAGAGTGGAACCTGCCCGCCTACCTCTCAGTGCTGATAGCCTTTGGGAACCTTGGTCCGATAGTAGTGACCATTATACACCACTGTGCTCCAGGTCGCTTGAAAGAGCGCCTCACCATCCACTGCATCCAGGTGCTGGCAGTGGTGGCCTCCGGTCTGCTGGCCATCTTCTGGTCACATACGGTCGTCATCGCGGGAGAGGAAAGGTCACTGCTGTTCCTGCTCTTCACCTTCGTGTTGGCTTTGCTTTGCTGCACATCCAACGTCACCTTCCTGCCTTTCATGTATCGTTACCCCCCTCAGTACATTCGTACGTTCTTCATTGGTCAAGGCTTCAGCGCCTTGTTCCCTTGTGTTGTGGCTTTAGGGCAAGGCGTTGGCAAGCTTGAGTGTAAAATGAATGTGAATGGCACAGTGGAGCCAGAGTATTTGAAAGAGAACTTTCCTGCACAGAACTTCTTCTGGTTCCTCTGTGTTATGCTGTCAATATCGTCTCTGAGCTTCTGGGTTTTAACACAAAGAACGACAGAGTCGCCGGAAGATGCATCGCCACAGGAGGCTGACAAAGAAGCGGTGGCAAAATACGGAGAGGAAACACACCCGCTACACAACGGAGGGACGCCGGTGTCTGAGGAGCAGCCGCAGGTGGAGGAACAGCCGCCGGCTCAGACATTTTGGACACAGCGGAACATCTACCTGCTGTCGCTGCTCGCTGTCTGCAACGCCCTCACCAACGGGGTCCTGCCGTCTGTGCAGAGTTTCTCCTGTTTGCCCTACGGCACCATGGCCTATCACCTCTCTGTGGTTCTCGGCAACATAGCAAACCCCCTGGGCTGCTTTCTAGCTATGTTTGTCGTCCTAAGGTGAGAAACTAGAAGTGTGATTGAACACGTGTATTGCTTTTTGTGCTCTTTTTTTATGCTGAAGAACTTTGACGGTTTGGTCTTTTTACAGTTGTGTGGCTGCAGTGTTTTGATTGGACCTATTTTTGTCTTCCAGGTCCTCCACTGGTCTGGGCTTCTTGTCTTTAGGAGGGGGAGTTTTTGCTGCATATCTCATGGCGTTAGCAGCACTCAGTCCCTGTCCTCCACTCCCAGGAAACACTGGTGCGGCCTTAGTGGTGAGTGAGGACACATGTTTCTAGAGCTGGGTACCATTTAAAATGTATTGTCCTCATAAAAAATCCTGAAAAAAAGAAAAAAGAAGATTGAAAAACAGATGTTTATCGGATCCAGCAGGAATTAAAATGAGGTATAGGCTCAGATGTGTTTTGGAAGGAGTAGCCTGCTCCATAATTTAGGTTAATTATTAAACTTAATGTGATTTATTCTCTGATTTAGACGAGGGGTAGGATTAGACATCCTAAAAGCATTTATTTGGCAGAAAACCCAAAGTATATAGGTACAACAGTCAGCGTACCACAGGGCCTGTCTATGGAGTACATTTACATACAACAGACACACATACTGATGCAGCACACGCATGCAAGAAGACACAAAACGCAGTGTGAAAAAAACAGCTTCCACCGTCCAACTCTGGTTGTTAAATTGGCTTCGTATGAGGCCCTTCGCTCTGTAGAAAATACACTTTGAGCCACATCAAGCCAAGCAGGAAGTCAGACACACGAATGGCACAGAGAGTCCAATTAGTTTTCAAAATAAAACACCCTGTGCGGATTCCTGATTGTATATCAACAATAAACATGTATATCAACAATAAACACAATTAAAACAGACACCACAGACACCATTTAGCTCAAGCCTCGTCTGGTTTTGCCTCCATGTCTGTCACTGATTGCAGCTACGTGCTTGTGCCCCCTACAGGTCATCTCGTGGATTGCTTTCACTGCCATCTTGTCCTATGTGAAAGTGGTGATTGGGACTTTGCTTCACGAGGCCGGTCACGCTGCCCTGCTGTGGTGTGGCATCGCTATCCAGGCAGGCTCCCTTATCGGAGCCCTCACCATGTTCCCTCTGGTCAGCGTCTATCACGTGTTTGCCCGGGGTCAAGAATGCGTGGATAACTGCAGTTAGCAGGAGTGAGATATGTAAAGTTTTTTCTGAAGTCTGTTTCTATAGACACAGTTATCATTCATTCGCCGCAGGAAATGACTGTTTGAACCGTGTTTTGGAGTTGCTGCTCCTGACTGGAGCATCAGATCTGTCTTGGCCTCATCTTTCATCCCACCAATGAGGCCTTCCCTCCTGATTCAGAGGCCTCTGAGCCTGTGAAAGTAAAAACATTTCCAGATAATGGAAGCATTGTGTTGCTGCACGTTGACCAAGGTCTTGTAAAATGTGATGATGCAGTAAAACCACAAGTGCTTTGTGTGGTATTTCATAATAGGTCTCAGTAGTTGAAGTTGTTTACGGTTGCACAAACAGCAGCTGATGAATTTTTTTCCCTCACTTCAACAAAACACGTGAAAACTAGTTTACTCAGGGACACAAGCTTTAAATTATTCATCCACATCTGTTGCTCCTGAATCAGACATTGATTAGAAATATGTTTTCATCAGCAGATTCTATTTGCATTTTAAGTGTAGCATCAGAAAAAGTTGATGGAATTCAAACAGAATTTGAAAAAATGTTTTTTCCTTTTTTTAAAAAAGTACTGAAGGTCAGATTTAGGGAACATTTAACTCACAGGAAAGATCAGCTGTTTCCGCTGAGTCAGCGGACTAAAACATGTCCTCATCACTCCACACAGATCTCATGTGACCTCGAAACAAACAGAAATGTCATATTTCCGCCATGTTTTCTACTTTGTGTTTTCACCATTTAAGTTTTTACTGACGCTGCCTTTAATTACGTCTTTTTGTCGCGCCTTCATCTGCAATGGTATGGTTTTCCGACTGGAGAACTGGCGCCACCTACTGCTTATCTCAATGAACCAACTCGGTTAAAATTAGCGATGCAATTGGATGGAAGTCTGTTTGATGCAGTCCCATCTCAAGGTGAGTTTTTTTATTTTCAGTTACTACTTTTAAATCGTTTTGCTACCTCTTCCCTTTGATTCACGCCACTAAATCGTGATTATATTTACAGTTTCGTCAGTCGGATATGAATTTCGGTTGTGCTATAAGTCAGTGTTAAGAGAATTGTCTAATTTATAACGCAGTAACTTTACACAGCTCGTAGATGCCATGATATTCCTTGATTCAATGCCAAAATTATTTCTCTGTGCCTGAAAATGGGAGACCTCGCAGATTTCAGTTTCCTTTAGATTTGACTGTGTTTCTCTTCATGTTTTATACAAACATTTGGTGCAGTTTACTGTCATTTGGGGTTTTTACTTATTCCAAATACACAGTAACGTCATGATACCTTGAGGGAACAATCTCTGGGCTTGATGAGTACTAATGGGTGAGTAGTTTTGGTAAACAAGGGATTGTGTCATCTCAGTCTTTGCAGGAATAACGATGAATATCTGTGATGTGCACTATAACCTTGTCAGGTAACATTATTAACCATGCTGCTACAGTACAATTAAACTCTAAAGAAGTTTACAGAGCAGAAGTGTCGGTTAACGTTGCCTTTACTTCATGGTGGTAATCCTGCTTTTTAAATTAATCTGTTAAACTCTGTACTGGTTTTAAATGGACTAATTAACATTGGAACGGTTTTTCCTTTTTTTCGTAACTAAACATTTTTGTTGACTTTTTTTTTGTTTTTAAACTGACTGTCGTGCATTCATGAAATCAAACGGTTGATAAATGCAATTCTGAAATGACTTCAATAAAGATTTGTTGAAAAAGTCCTGAAGTTTTTTCTTTGTTATAAAATATTAATGTTGGAGATATTTTGGCTTTCCTCTGCATGATTTATAAATCCTATGGGATAAACACTGATATTAGCTCTTGTGTTAAGGTACAGTGGCAAATTAACTGAGCTACAACAACAGATAACACATCAGATAAAAGAATTATTGCTACAGAACAGTATTTTATGTTTACTTCTAGTTGGTACTGACACTTCATGGGTTCATGTGGTATTAGGGATACTCAGTATAAGAACACTGTTGCTTCAGTCATCACTGATCATCAGATATTTAGTTACCTGATCTGCTGAACAATCTTTGACCAGCGTCCGTTAATGAGCGTGGAAAATCAAGAAGTATTGAAATATACAGAAAGTCTTTGAATTAGAATACAAGACTGATATTAAAGGAATAGTTCAACATTTTGGGGAAACACTTAATTTTCTTGCCAAGTTAGATGAGAAGTTTGATACCACACATGTCTGTACGCTAAATATGAAGCTAGAGCTAGCAACAATTAGCTTAGCTTAGCATAAGGACCAGGAGCGAGGGGTAACAGCTAAGCTGGCTCTGTCTGAAGGTAACTAAATCCAACTGCCAGCACCTCTTCAACTCACCAATCGACACATTGTATCTCATTTGTTGCATTTATATGAAATCCATATGTGCAGCTTCCCATTGTTTCCAGCCTTTATGCCAAGCTAAATGGCTTACTTTTGATCCCATGATCCCCTTATGCAGAATTCATGAATTCTGTCTGAATGTGTCTCACTCATTCAGAAAAGGCCTCAGGCAAAGCGATGGCGGTGATGGGGCTGCAGATCACGACATGTGATGCTTATTGATCATCCTGACAGTGAAGGTATTTAAGGTTGAGCCAGTGATCAGTTAACTAAACGTGTCATGGTTGGCTACATGATCTCACACCCACTCACCCCAAGGAGGGTTTAATCCCTTGACGTGTGCACACACACACAGTTCGCCACACAGGACTTTGGCTTTCTTGTTCTCTCCAGAAATCTCCAAACTCTCCAGCAAACAGCATGTGAGTATCTGCAGGGATGCCGACAGTCATCCATTTCATTTTAATACGCTTGAAATTTGTGTACAATGGCGAAAAAAGTTAGTTTTCATGTATTATGTCCAGAGCTGCTGAAGAAAATGTCTTGTTATTTAGAATGTCTAATTAATCCTCTAATGTTCATTAATTCTCACTCTCAGCCAGTGATTTAACTGTAACTCAGCTTTTTAAGGAGAAAAAAGTGCTTCCATATTTAACAGATAATCAGATATAGATAAACAGATTTTTTTTTTTTTTTTTTTAGTTAAAATTGTGTTGAGGTCTCTCTGCATGAATTATTTTCTAAAGATTAAAGACTGCATGCTGTTTCTTTTGCCAATAAACAATGTGCCGGTCAGATGTTTTATGTAATGGTTAACAGTGCAGTAGGTGGTCGTGTTTCCTTTGCTGTATGCTTGGTGTTTTAAGCGGGTTTAACTCCCACCCTCCCTGCGATCAAATGAAAATAACTGCCCTGGATGAAGTCTGGCACTTGCAGCTGCATGCAACACTCTTACCATTTCACATGTCTCGGCTCACATGACGGAAAATCTGGAAGAAATTTCGGAGCTAACAAGACTTCAGGAAAACAGCAAACATTAACCACATGTATGAATAAGTCATACATGTCACTGCACCTTTAGCGAGTGTTGGCACAGGGGTTCTTCCTCATGGTCACACATTAATCTGAGATGGTGAGTTCACCTGTTTTGTAAGTCCTTTTTTCAACTAGTTACTCGTAGTGACTCAGTCACTCATAGTAATTATTTCTCATTCTTTGCTGCTGCAATGATGCAGTTAACTAGAGGATTCTTGTCATCTTATCTCCTCAGTAATAAAGGAAACAGCCAAACAAACACATTTTACTATGCCCACTACATGCCTAACCCTGACTCTTAACTATAACCCAATATTAACCCTAACCTTCACCTAAAACCATGTCTTACCTCTTAAGTTTTATGGTTAGCTTTGTGTGGACCAGGTTTTAGGCCCCTCAGCTTTTGCATTAATCAGGAATGATATTTTTCCTAACCCTAGACTAATTTGGTATAATTTGAGATTTGAAGATATTGGCAACAAAATTGAGCCTACATGCTTTTACTTTGTGGTGTTTTAATGCAGAAATCTTACCCTGAAAGAACTGTGTCGCCTGACATACTCATCTGATTCATACTACTCTGATACTAATTCAAAGGCAGTTTGGTTTTTCCTTGAAATTCATTCGTTATTCATTTATTTTTAGAAATCTTTTACACTTGCCTGTTGACAAATTTCACCTCCTACATGTTCAGTTGAGCTGCTGTAACTAAAATCTCATCTGAATTAACCAAACTGAACACAGGCTTTATTGTCTTACATTTGTGATGAAATATAGGTTTTTTTTTCCAGAAACGTTACATGACGTACATTACTCCAGTAAACAATGAACAATGCAGCCAGTTTTCTTCCCTCTAGGGATTTTCACAGTTAATTGTATGTTGTTGTTTTTTCTTAGCAATTTGAGGTCCATAGTCTACCAGATTGAGCTCCATTGAGCAATGGCCAGTAGCTCCTAAATGCATAAAATTTTACTGAAACAGTATTCATGGAATAATAAATAATAATATTTATCTTATTTTGGGGGAACTGTCCCTTTAAACAGCATGCATCTATTGTCTGCAGCCACTATGCCTGAAATGACACCTTAATTTCATTGTTTAGCTTTTAAAAAAGTCTGTTAGATTGTTGACAAGACTAAGAGTCCACAACCATCCAAAGTCATAGCAGTCAGTCATTTTAAGCTAAATGCTAACACCGGCATGCTAACATATCTAAAAATGACAACAGCGGGTTTCAAAATCAGGAGTGACTCAAAGGTCAGAGTTCAGCTGATGAGCAGGTTTGGAATCATACTTGCCCGCTGATGTTTGGTGTCATGACGTTCACAGACCCCTTTTCGTCCATTTCTAGAGAAAAACACCTCCAGCATGTCCCTTCTCACCCACTTGTTGGCATGTCTGCTCGGGACGGGCTCCTGGGTCTCCATCAACGGCCTGTGGGTGGAGCTGCCCCTGATTGTCCCCCGGATCCCAGAGGGCTGGTACCTGCCCTCTTACCTCTCCGTGCTCATCCAGATGGCCAACGTTGGGCCTCTCTTCGTCACCCTGATGCATCGCTTCCGGCCTGGCGCCCTCAATGAGACGGCTGTCATATATGTGATCATCAGCCTGGGTACCATGGCGAGCTTCCTGCTGGGTTTCTTCTGGAAGGAGACCGTTGTTGTAGCCGGTGTTCCTCGCAGTGTAGCCCTCCTCGTCTTAACTTTCTTCCTCTCTGTTGTCGACTGCACCTCCTCCGTCACCTTCCTGCCTTTCATGATGCGTCTCAAGCCTCAGTACCTGACTACCTACTACATTGGGGAGGGTGTGAGCGGCCTGCTGCCTGCTCTAGTGGCTCTGATCCAGGGTGTTGGGATGGTCCGCTGCATAAACAACACCCACTCTCTGAATCACACACTGAACTCCACCAACAGCTCTGTGACCTTTGACCTCCAGGCCCAGTATCAGCCAGCCAACTTCTCAGCTGAGGTGTTTTTCTTCTTCCTCAGTGCCATGATGGTGGTGTGTCTGGTGGCGTTCCTGCTGCTGAACTACCACCCATCTGTGGCCAAGGAACGCACCGATGGTCGATACACCAACGGGGTGAAGGAGAAATCTCAGACAAAAAGGAAGTGTGTCGAGGAGAGGCCAATGATGGATCCCTTCAGACGCACGAGCCAGAAGCGCAGAAGCAGCTTTGGCACTGGCTCTTACAGCTGGATGCAGGTGTTCTATATCTTTGTGATCCTGGCCTGGGTGAACGCTCTGAGCAACGTGGTGCTTCCCTCGGTGCAGTCCTACTCATGCATGCCGTACGGGAACAACGCCTATCACCTGTCAGCCGCCCTGGCTGCCGTGTCAAACCCTCTGGCCTGCTTCATCGCCATGTTCTTCCCTATAAGGTCAGTGTGCGGAGTGTTACGATATGTTCTGACAGCGGTTCAAGACGAGACGCAGTACAGGGCTCACAGTTAGATATACATTCACAGCAAAGTTAGTTTTATTTCTGCAGACCAAACTCTGCACTCTGACCAGCTGCTGCGTCATCCTTAATATCAACGTCCATGTGTAAAGAAAAGAGGGTCTGTTTGTCCACACTGACGAAGGCCTGGAATGTTTTCTGTGTAAGACAGATGACTGAGTGAACTTATTTAACTGTGTCGAGTGCAACCCCCCATCTTTATGAATAGGCCAAACTCATGCATTTGTATTGCAGCTGTAATTTTTTTTATCTATATAAACCTGAATGACAAGAATGTGCTCATCAGAGTGAAGTGAAAACTGGTTGGAGCATCATTCTCCGAACACACAAGCAGGCCTGCAGCAACTGTCTACTATCAATTAACCTGCTTTATTTCTAGATTTATTCACATCACTCATTTGTGCAACCAACAGTCTAAAACCTGAAGTCATTCAGTTTACATTTAAGGCTATGAGGCAAACAAAAGCAGCAAATCCTAACAATGGAAAAGCTGGAACTAGCTAAGCTCCTGCTGCTTAAGAAATAACTCAATAGGATCAATAGCTCGACACCCCAGCTGTCCACAAGTGTTGATTTAACTGAAGTAAGACGAAGGTATCTTAAAGATGGTCTTTTTCAGGTATCAGTTGGCTGATGGATGACTTTTAATTTTGCTCTCTGGTTTGATCTTTGAATGCAAACATGAATGAATCCTGTCAAACCCTGAAACAGCCACTGTTTTAAAAGCATGCTGTCATTTCACAGATCTCTGCTGCTGATGGGAGCTCTGACACTGACAGGCAGTGGGATTGGAGCTTATATAATGGGCATAGCAGCAATGAGTCCATGTCCGCTGCTGGTGAATGAAACCTCAGGTGGAGTCATCATTGTGAGTCGGGCTCCATTCACTCAAATTATCCTCCGATAGTGTAAACATGAATGAACATACTGAAACAGTACACAGGCGTCCAACATAGAAATAAATAGCAAGTTTCAAGCTCACCTCCCTCTGCTCCGCAGGTGTTGGCCTGGATCCTCTTCATTCTCTCTCTGTCCTATGTGAAGGTGATCATCGGGGTGATCCTGCGTGACGAGGGCCACAGCGCACTCGTGTGGTGTGGAGCCGTAGTGCAGCTGGGCTCCCTGCTGGGAGCTGTGACCATGTTTCCACTGGTCAGTGTGTACAGCTACTTTTCATCAGGGGACCCCTGCAACACAAAATGTCCCTGAATGAAGAGCTCACCCCGACGAGACTGGGTGCAGATACAGCAAAGGCCTGATAGGTTTCAGGAGCAGGAAGATATTAATTCTTATTTTCTATCTTGATTTATTTATATAATTTCCACTTGTTACATGAAAAGCAAACCACAAAGATATTAAATACAACAGACAAGCTAGTTATAATGTAACCCTCCTGGCCATGCTGCTTCACACAGGATAAAAACTGTGAATGCTGTCGACAGATGACTCAGTCTTGGGTCCTTTAAATCCACCCTGACAGCAGCATGTGCATGCTATATATTAATATATATGCATATATTATCAGGCATAAAACAACTCATCGCCTTTATGTTACACCGTTTTTTAGCTTCAGCAGGGAACAAAAGTTAGCTGAACTGGCAAATAGACAAGGCAAGCACTAACAACATCACCAGCTTATGAAAATAAAAATGCAAGAGGAAAATGTATAAAAGTGAACAAAAATATTAGATTCAGCTTTTGTTGTTATTGCATGTTCAAGTAGTGTGACAATGAAAAGTGATTGAACATCTAAAGAGAAGTGCAAACTGCAGGAAAGTGCAGAGGGATGTACATATGTATAGAGAAATATAAATAACAAATATAATATGAACAGTATTAACAGTGTGAGCAGCAGTGAACAGACGTACTCTACATACAGCACATGCAGCAATTACATTAGGCACTTGCGGGTATGAGTGCATACAGTGCAGGTTTAATAATGAGCAAAAATAGATATAGTATACGGAAAAAACTGCTGGATATGAATATGGTGTATATACATAGGTCAGTGTAGACAGCAGTATAATATGCATTAGTATGTGAGAGCATAAACAGAGCAGTGAGTGCAGCCAGCAAGAGACAGTCGCAGTGCAAATGTCGTGTATAAGTTGTGTTGAAATAAATGATTTGTAAAATAACAATCCTGCAATCACATGGTTGTTTCTTTATGTACATGTCCTTTCATCATGTTGTTTGCTGTATGATGTGACATTACGTGATAAAGGTATAATCCCAGCGTGACTAAAGGAACATAATGCTCCTGTTGTCTTCATATGCAGACCTGACTGGACACAAACTGGACAAGCAGGCAACATACATTTGACTGATTTTTCTGAATGTAACATCATCCATAAATAATTTGATAAAAATTAAAGCTATTAAAAAATAAATTAAATTCAAAGTGACATTTTGGGGGGACTACACAGCAGATACACATGTCCATATATTGAAATAGATGCTTTTTAAAGCCTCTACAAACGTTTAGTCGACCCATGCAGGTGTTTTCTTCTTCTTCTTCTTCGACAATTGCCTCACTCTACAATTAGCTTTGTTAAATCAGGACAACATTTTTGGTTTGCTCCTTGATAGTTGGTGACACCACTAAGCTGAACAGAGGGACAAAAGTATGTGGACGCTCAAATATTACACCCACATGTAACTGTTGAGCATGTCACTCTAAAACCTTGGGCATTATTCTGCTGCCATAACAGCCTCCGCTCCTCTTGGCTGCAGGGATTCATTAAATTCAGCCACAAGAGCACTAATGATACGATGTTGGGTGACAGCATGTCTGGGCCTGGCTTTGTCACAGGACATCATATTTAAACACAGGAGGGCCGTCATCAAGCTGTTGCCACGTATTTAGAAGCAAACTATTGTCTAAAGATGTAATTGGGTGCTGTGACAACAAGATTTTCCTTAATTGTACAGAAAGAACCCAAACATCAAAGGCCTCCTCATGATTAATGGTATACACAAAAGTATGAAGACAGGGGCGTCCACATAGTTATGGCCACATGGTGAATATTAAACCTGAGGACAGAGTCTGGTGTCATGTTTGCAGCTCAGCCTGAAACCATCAAACCATCGAATCACACAAAGAAAACATTATTTCAGTATTTCCATCACCACAGGCAGACATGACAATACACACACGAAAATAAAAATAAAAAAATTTACATAGTATTTTCATGTTATCATATGATCGTATCATGCATTGGCCTATTTTCCATACTAATTTCCATTCTGGCATTGACAGAAGAGACAGAAACCAGTCTGATGAATAATTCGGTCATGAAGGTACCACGACTCCTCATTTTAAGATTTCCCGCAAACAATGAGATAATTTCTCCATCAGAGAATTTTTATGGCTAAATCTCCACCTCGCATTTCTCCAGATAACTAAAGTTTAGATTACTAGATTTCTACCATCTAACATGATTGTTGTTTCTTAGCAATGATTTTATGTAAGTTTGCATGCAGGTAAATTAGATTAACTCCGCTGAGAAAATCAAATCTTTCTCTCTCACTTTATGCAGGTAAACAACTTCCCATGGGTGGAGAGGTATAACAGTGGATGCACAACACTTGCAACAGACATCAGCAGTATACACAGAGGCGGAACTAGACAGTCAAACTTATTTTCATTCACAAACTTCAACATTTGCAGTGACAAAACCGGAATGTAGAAAATGAAAACCGTGGCTGAGGTGGCACAGACGGTTTTAAAGGCTCTCCTCTTGACAGGATGCATCTCGTCTCTCCCTGGGCTGGACCTCCTCAGCGCCAAAGCAACGGTGATGCTGGACCGCACCATCATTGCAGTCATGGCCACCAACATGCAGCATGGGATGATTTTTGCCACTGCCTTTTTGAGAGGGGAGAGAGCCGTTGTAACCAAATTCATCAAAGCAAGGGGCACAGAGAGCAGCCACACTGAGGCAACACAAACCTCCCTGAACCTGTATTTCTTCAGCAGAGGATATGATGTGGGGTGAATCACGGCAACGTATCTCTCCATGCAGATAAAAGACAAGCTCATCGGCCCTCCAGTTTGTGCGTACACGAGCAAAAACGTGAGTATAGCCGTCTGAACCTTTTGCTGCAAAAATAGCACGCTCAAATGCACGAGGGAAATCAAGTACTGCAAGTTGTGGAAGAGAGCCAAGTTAAAATTCAGGATATCTGTCGCCTTCTTGGATGCGAAGGTGATCGACAAAAATCTGATGATCACAGGTTGTCCCAGGACCAGAGGAATGACATCCATCAGCGAGAGAACCGTGAAGTAGAGCTGTCCAAACCCACAGCGCTTTGGTTCGCTGGAGTTGAGAGAGACGTTGCTGAATGAATTCTCCATCTTATTCCAGACTGAGCTGGAAGAGACAAACCATCAGAGGGAAGCTGCTGATGGAGATTGAAGAATGGATATTATCAGATTTTACATAATTAACATTCATCAGCATTGTCTGATTCCTTCATGCCTGCAGCTGTTTGACCTCTTTTATTACTGCGGTGTATTTTATGCAATTTGACTCCTTCTACTCCAGAATGTAATAAAAACACACCTGTGCAATTCAATTTAACCTTTAAACCATTGCAAATAATGTTCTTTAAAGGCAAATCTATGTATTAGTATCACAGACATATACAGATTAAGGCAGATCACTGCATTAAAATTAAGAAAAATTGTTTAAAACAATTTATTTTGAGTTGAAAAAGCCAAGTTAGCATCACTGAATCAGCAGATTCCTGTTTTTATTTTTTATGACTTGATATCTTATAACTTCATACTTTATTTTTATTTATTATTTAATTTCGAAAAATAAATTTACATAATGACATAATAGCAGATATAATAAACAAAGAACTTGATATTAACCATCTTCATCAGTTCTGTCTAAATCAGGTCAATTATGGCTACAATCATACAGAATTTAACAGTCATGAAGTCAGCACTTACCAGGAGTATTCAGACCAGGTGTTATCAAAGAATGACCAGCAGAATAATCCACTGATTGAATAAAAATAACACCTGATTTTCCTAAAAGACGTAGGACAGGCGTGAGGCAGCCAAGCAAAAGCAACAAACTGTCAGTCCTGATTTTCATGACAGGAAACGTCAGTGAAGGTGAGGCTGTGACACACAAGAAAGAACAGACACCAGCAATCTGAACTGTTCGCTGCTGAGATTCACGCATTCGTGTGTGAAATCCGGCAGAAATCACGCAGACCACACGGTGTCAGTGCAACACAGCGAACAAACCCCGCAGAGCCGCCTGCAGGAGCAACATTACATAACCCGAAAAAAGGGCCGTGAAGCACCAGATGTTCTGCTTCTGATGCAGTTATCGATCATGAAGATGTGTGAGGTTTTTAGCTGTAATGAAACACTGATGTGGACCGACAGTGTGAGAGCGTGACCCCTGTGGATGCAGGGAAGAAGCTGTTTGTGCTTTTAATGGAAGTGAGGTTGATTTCTGCTTCACAGCCACGGCAGAAACACACGCATGCAAAAAGCACAGGAGTTTTTCTCATGGTGACATTACATTTTGGAGTACTGCTTGTCTTTTTGCTGTTGTTTGGTTGCTTAGTGTGTTTGCACCACATGTACATTTTGGTGATCACTGTTTTATTTAGAGATTCCTGCTGCTCTCTGCACACTGTTTCCTCATGTCTTTCTTTTCTTACATGATATTGTGCAACAAGCGTTGAATTCTGAAGGGTGGACTTAAACATCGAGCACACTTGTATACAAAATCCAAAGCTCTATTTGACATCTGTCTCAGCGTGTGAATAACTAACAAAAGCATTCAGTCGACTTAAATTAAAGTTTAAGCTGCACCAACACTGAAAATATCCCATAACATCATGTTAGTAAACAGCAGAATTGTCTGTAATCCAGATTTCTCTTAAGAAAAAAGCCCACAAACCGCTTTGGTGAACACTTTCAAAAGCCTGTTTTATATGTTTTGATGTATTTTTACTGCAGTACTACCTCATTCTGGCTTTTGGTTTCCATTTATTTATGCAGGATAAGAAGATCAATCAGCCAACTCACTTGTATATGACATCATAAGATGCAAAACTACTGGTATTAACAGTAAAATCACGCAACTGATGGATGGACTGATTTCATGTCCCATGAGACACAGATCATTCAGATGGAAGAGATGAAGGCTTATTTATTGACAAATGCACAACATAGGTCATAAAGCAGAAATATGAGTCGTGGACTAACAATAACCTCCTCAGTAAACATTTCAGTATGGCTTGTGTCATGCCTTTCAGTTACAAGGATTAAGACTCATAAATACACATAAAACTGGGAACAAGTGTGTGTAAGCCCGCTCAGCTTGGCTATAAGAGCGCAAACAAGCTAGCAGATAAACCACAGTATGTAGGTAAGCGTGTAAAAAGAAGCTGTATGATAAACATGAGTAAACAGAGCACATGCTACGAGAATAAATATGAAAATACAAAAACGTTAAAGAAGTTGTATATTTGTATTGCTGTTCACCGTCGTTACCTGTCAGACTCTCAGCTACAACGGCGAATGTTTACATTCTTTGGGAGACTAATGCTGCCTGCATGTTGCATAGCTTCCAGGGAATAATAAAAGTCAAGCTTTGTCAAAACTGAGATGATTTCTCCTTCGATACAACTCAAACCTGAAGCCAACGGTTCACCCCAAAGTTACTTTCAAGTCTTTAGCGTTTTCAGTTCAAAAACGACTATTCTGTGGCAGAGAGCGCTTGAAGACATCTGAGGCTTGGGTGATTTATCTGGAAGGTTTCGCCATTGTTGCATGACTTCAGCTGACGATTGTCTTAATGGAATAACTACGTTAATGCTTATTGGTGGTGGTGGATGCATTCAATTTGATTAATCTTTATTTGTCTGAACAAATGCCCATACAAACGCTAACCAAATATGATCTAAAGTGAGACTTTCAAAAACACTCCTGATCGATTCAACACACTTTCGTTGCTTCAGCCGTACCTGCTCAGGTATGACCAGTGATGTTGGTAAACTTTTGATGGTTATAATGGACGCTGCTCAGCCAGTTTGCTGACTTTATGGCATTTCTCTATTTGTGCTACACTGTCTTTAACATTCAACATTTTCTCATATTAGCCACTTGTGGCCACATTATTCAGCAAAAGCTACATTTTCATGCTTTGAATGTTGAATTTTGAACGTGTGAAGCCACATTTTTCTGCTTCCAGTCAAAAAGGCACTTCTCATCTAAACGGTCTCTCTGTAAAGCCAGATATGCAAACTGAAGCGCTGCAGATACTGTATATACAAATGACATAACTCATAGGCACTGAATCATTTACAAACTGCAGCAAAAAAGACATAAAAAACGATTTTTGGTCCTCTAAAAGCATACTTAGTCGTGGGAGTTGGTGGTGGCAGGTTTGGTTGCTACAAACTCAATTTACATGTCTCAAAAAAGTCAGTCATGTGATGTCTTTCTTGGATAATTTCTGTGTAAAGGCATTATATATGAAAAGACAAGGCACACGTTGGACCCTGGTCATCTGGACAATAAATTTAAATTTGTTCTCCTTGCACTTCCTTTTCCTGCTTCCTGCATGCTGTAGTCCGAGCATGGAAAGCATAAAGTCAAATTCTGTTCGGTGTTTCCCTTTCTTTTGGTTTCCTGTGTCAGTTTTGGTGTCGACGGGAAACTACGCATGGCTGTGGACGGAGATGCTTGACAGGTCGTTCCTGATGATCTCATTGACTGCAAAGGAAAGGAGAGGAGAGGACGGTCAGAGTGTCAGACGACCACCATGCTGAGTGTGTGCATGTACAGTGTGATGTTACATATGGTTTCTTTAAAGACCCTGAAAACCAGTTTTCTCGATTAGCTTCTTGCTCGTGATCTGACATTTTCTGCTGATGCTGAACTGTTTCAGGTGCATCACATAACAGATTTCTGTGTTTTTGCCATTTTTCTCACAGGTTGGACGAGGGCGGGACTCCTGTGATGTCACATTTTCTTACACCAATCAGAATTGAGAACCATTTGAATCAAAATCTGATGACCACACCCGCACGGTCCTGCAGAAGTTCAACATTTTATATGTGAATATTTAATGTGTTTTAAGAAAACAAGTTTTCAGGGCCTTTAAAAATAGCTTAAACTTGCACGTGTTGATATTTCGGCAGAGAAACAAGCTGTAAACACAACACCGACCAAACCCTGCAAAGCCGATTTGGCTAAAACGTTAGCAAATGGATGCTAATCTACACATGTAGCAGAAATGTAGAGCAGAATTAGCACCTGAAGCCCAATATTCACTCTTCTTTTAGCTCTGTTTTGGCCTCCTGAGGGAAACTTCTGGCTCTTTAGTTGCTAAATGCTCCACTGTGTTCACCTGCTAGCCGCTAAGCGTGTCTGCTAACCATTTGGCGGTGGGCAGGCAGCATTTAGTGGAATCTTTTGGCTGAAAATAGCTTCCTGAATGCTGTGGATGAACGTGGTGAGAGTGAACCAAAACAGGAAATGATTGAAGATGCAAGATGCTAAAATGCTCCGTAGAGCTGGGAGGAACTGCAGAGTTCAGATGTTAGCATAAGGATAGCTATTAGTGCAGCTTTAAGGTGCCATTTCCAGCCACTGTGAATACAATTCACTGAGCTCTGCAGCACCTGTTATTTCCTCTGAGTCAACCTAATAGAATCACTCTATATCTGAGATCCCCAGACCTTTTTTTTTTTTATCAAGAGAGATGATGCAACCTCCTGCTGTCTCTGAAGGATCCAGGTGCACTTGTTTGTCTGTTTTTATCAGCTGTGTACTTTGGCTGACGACGGGGGGATGATCCTGGAGCAACGCAGCCGGCTAACTGAAGCTAAAGCAGGAAAACATGCAGATATCGATGTGCCGATAACAGAGGAAAGGACAAATCACTCATTCTTTCCCCTCGCTTACAGGGGATTTAGATGAGTTCATTTTTCATCAGCGTTTACGGCTCTTATCTGCGAGCTCATTTGTCGTCTCCACAGTTCTTCTCTCTCTAATCAGCTTCTCGCTTTTTCAATCAGCCTCCGGGTTCAGGATCAGGCCCCACTCTGAGCTCTCACAAGGATGAAAAATGTGCGAGGGGAAGGGGAACACCCTTGGAGCCGGCCCCCGAGAACCTGAGCCAGCAGGCCGGGGGAGGAATTCCCTTTGACTGACTGGACGCTGGAAAAGCAGCCTGGAAACCTGAGATTCCCCTCCACACAATGGAATTATTGTTATTGTTTTTTTTATAAAAGAACATTTATTTTCATCACAAGGCAGCAGAGTAGCCCCTCCCTCGGTGACCCGGCACCGGCACAGCCGCTTCCTACCAGAACTACCACTCACTTCCTATCACGAGAGAGATGACGGGATGTAACGTGCCTCGCAACAGCTCTGCACAAAGAACAATCTTCAGCTGTTTGGAAGCAGATGGCGGCCATGATAAAAATAAAAAAATACAGCATATAAATGTGTCATAATCACCTCAAAGTAGTAAAACCCTAAATTCTGACTGAGTCTGTTTACAATTACAGAGCACAGAGCGATACGTTGCTCTCGTCTAGACGTGAGGTTAATGTGCTTGGCTCGCTGATTGACTGGGATTAATAAAGGAACGGGAAGATCTCATGAGAGGTTTGATAACTGCAGAACGGCAGCGCTCTCACAGGAGCGTGTCACAGGAACACAGAGACACACTGAAGCTATTAAACCGCGATGAGGACGGGGTGAGAGTCGAGGCAGCTCGGCTCGGAGAGGAACCTGGCAACGTGGAAGGTACTCGTCGAGACATTCAGGTGCTCTAAATCACTTCCTCTTGATTTAGCAGAGGGCCGAAAAAGGACAAGCTCATCGCCTGCGTGCAAGAGTTTATTCTTAAAGGGACGAAGCACCAATTTTACACATGAAGCTCAGTTTACTCGTCGTGAGGACGTCTCAGCCTGTGAAAACAGTTGTATAAAGGCCTCTGTGGTCCTGGATGGAGCTTTCTGAGCAAATAACCCTGATGATGTCGCTCACTTAATGAAAGAAAGTAGAAAAAAGAACCCCAAAACTTGCCATTTTAATGGGTTAATACAAGCTAGGCCACTGTTTTTGACCTTAATTTTAGCTGTGTAATACACCGTGGATAAATGGGTAGACCCATCTGTTCAATATTCATAGAGAGAATGAATTAAACCTAAACTGCCCAGACTTCAGCTTCACTCTCATCCGGATCAGCAGTAACTCTGTTACGCTACCAGTCGATTACAATGGCCTATTTTTCTGTGTGTACGGTAATGCAAGATGCTTTCTGACATAGCTCATCATCATGACAGCATGCTGCCACCAGCCATGTGAATATGAGAATATGACCAATATTACCAAAAGACATAGCTGAACCAGAAGAAATAAACACTCAAACCTCATCTCCACCCTCCTACAGCGTGTCGTTCCGCTGCCATGTGTGCTCTTCCCGGCCCAGACTGAACTGACTGACCTCCTCTCTTCTATTTGATCTGGCTTTGACCTTCTGCGCATCTGGAGGTGGAAGGATATAATCTTTGAGTTCAAACCTCAAGGGGAAGTTACTGCACCGACACATCGAGCCCAGACGCCGACATCAGGACACCGTCAGACCTCCACATCGCGTCAAACTATCAAAATTGCAGGTGAATGATGGCGTTCAGACATTTTTCTTTACGCGCCATCATGCGCCATATGTGGTGGAATAGCTTTCACCTGATGATGAAAAGGTTAACAGACATAATTCAGTAGTTTATTATGATATAAAACAAAAAAGGCCAGGCTGCGAAACTTTATCTTTTGCCCCACGGAGGCCACAACATTCACTGTTTATGTGTCGGTTGCCATGGCCCACTTTTCATTGTGCCGTCACATTTGATGTGGAGGATCTAATTGAAAAAAAAAAAAAAAGTCAATCTATTGATCTCTAAGTGTGTTTACAACAAAGTCCTAAAAATAGGGCCCAGCACCAGTGTGACATCTGTGTCATGTGCTCTCTGGCCACTTCGATTTCGATGAGCTAACATCAGCAGACGGTGAAAGGCTCTGCGCTCTCTGGTCTCATTCAGGAAAACTGAACTGAAATTTGAGAAAATAAAAGACATTTTTTTACATTATAAATGACACTAAGGATGTTCAGGCATGGCAGGGATCAATATTTTTGCAAAATAAATAAATACTGATTTGAAGGAAAAGTACTAAACACAGTTGAGAAAGCCTCGAGGTCCATTTAGTAGCTGCTCTGGAGGTTTCCGTCATATGACGTGGTCTTCATCAGCAGGTGGAGTTTGCCCAGCTGTGATGAGATTGTCCATTGGCTCAGAAACTGAAGTTCATTACTGATATGATCAAAATAAATACCTGCACATTTTAAACCTCGCTGTATATACTGTTTATTGCAACATCATTCTACATCTAAACTGTTTATTTCATATTTTTGCACGACTTATTGTTCAGGGGGTTTTTTTTTTTCAAACTGGAGTCGAATTCCTTGTCGGTGCACACACACTTGGCCCATGAAGCCAAGTCTGATCCTGATTCTGATCAAAAGCTCCAGAACAGCGACTAAATGGACCTTGTGGTGAGACTGTTTCCTCAGCTGCTGTTTTCAATGTCAAGAATGGACTTCAGCTTTTAAGTCAATGTGGACGAAAAGTCTTTGAAAAGTTGAAATTTGAACATCTCCCATCCCATCTGCTGAGGAAGATCATGTGATAGGACTGAAAGCTTCACCACATGGACCTTGTGGTTTCTCAACTGCTGGTTCCAAAGTCAAGAATTAACTGAAGCAACATAGGCTGAGTGGAAAAACTCTGAATATGCAGTACACTGTATGTACATCCTTCACGGTCAATCATATAACAGGATTACTCCGTATTAATCATGCGTGTAATACAGTGACATAAAACAGACAAACCTCTCTGATTAACCTCACTGCACTGCTGTTAATGTAACACAAGGCACTGCAATGTTAGTCAGTTAATTTATCTCAAACGCTTTGGTTATTCAAGAGCGAGGAAGGTGGGGTTTGATATGAAGTAATCCAGGAACTGCTTTCCTGTCCCATGGAGGTCCACAGCAGCTGGAGCTGACTGATAGAGCCCAGCTCTCCGACCAGGAAACCCCCCAACGAGCGAGGAACTCCCAAACAATTAGCAGGACAGCACTGTTTGCCTCATTAAGGGCTGAAACGCGTCAACGCGATCCGGCCTGTAATAACACAAAGCTACAGTGGAACCGATCAGCCGGCCAGATATTCAAATGAATTAGCTGAGGGACCAGAGCTGAGACAATGAGAGAAAAAAGATGGGAGGGGGGCAGAAATCACCACAAATCCCACCCCCGTTTACTGCCACGTCAAGCCCAGGCCACAAGCCACGAGATGTTCTTGGCCCACATGATGAGGCTCCTACTGGGTTACTGTTGGTCCCACAGAGCTGCTCTGTAGTTCAGCACAGATTCTGCCAATTTCTGTTTGACCCCAGGTATTATTTAAAAAGTAAATGTCTGGACAAAAGCAGTTTGTAGGCCTCAAGAAAATAAAATAATAGACAGAGAGAAGACGTCAGCGAAGCAGCACACAGTGCCATTGTTCTCTCAGACACAGGACCAGAAAAATGGAAACCTCTGTGCAGAAGACGTTCTCACATGTTCACATACACACTCTCTATGCACCTGGATATACATGCACACACACTCTTTTATCTGCTCTGTTGTTTTATCTTAGATATCCATTTGTTTGTCAGTTGCTTTAACATGAATTTAAATGCAAATTAGCTCCAGCTGGACACCCTGTGCACATACATTACGTCTGTTGCACTGTTTATCTGCAGTTTGATGAAGTTAAACTGGTCGTTGTATTGGATTTCATTATACTGTAAAGCGTTTCTAATACTTATGCTCCTCCATATATATAATCAGGTGGACAGAATATTAGAAACACTACATTACTTTTAATTCAGTCGTCTGCAAGACCACCACAAAGTCAGCACGCCAACACCTGAAGGAGGAAAGTGAAGGAAAGCGGTTTTCACACAAACTTTTTAAGCAAGCGTGTTTTTAATTACAGGGCTGCTGCATTGCATTACATCACTTTTTTCTCTTCTCTGGCCACTGTGTGCATTTAGAAATGCATCAGTAACCGTAACTGGCAACATGTAACACACAGCAGATGTGGATGTTGATGGATATGCGATAAAGCAGTGATACGTTTCCTCCAAATGTACTGTGCAAAGTGTAAATTAATGAAAAAGTCGGGGTGATAATGCTCCATATAAACTAATGTTAAATATTGCTTCTTTCTGCAAGCTGTGGCTGCAAGTGATATGAAGGAGCACTTGAGTTTACGTTTAAAATCAGACAGTCTTCAGTCAGATATTAGTCACAAGTTCACTCTCAAATACTTTTCCTATGATCATCAAAAGTCTCTGGTCATCAATTGTGCTGTTCTGACATCTAACAAGGCCACAACACGCCATAAAAAAGCATTTCGTAATGCTATTTGGCTCAGATCTGACTTCAAAATGCACGTTTTACTCATGTTACCTCACCGCTGACAAAGGTCTTCGGCACACTACTGTGCAGCATAACGTATGGCTTTGGCCGCTTCTTCCAGACTCTCACCGAGCCAAAGGGAAGCATGCAAACCTCTCAGTCAGCAAGTTTTATGGCAGCGTGGCCGGCCTCCATCTCCCTCGGCCTCACAGCGCCGGAGTTCAGACTGCGCACCCTGCAGCCTATAGCCCCGGCTCGGGGCCAGACAGCATGATTCAGACTTTCCATGAGCAGACATGTTTGTGACCTCTCGGGGGACGGTGCAAACAAAAAAAAAGTCTAACAGGGGGATCCTGATGAATACGAGAGGACTGAACAAACAGGGAAAAGATATCAGCTCTGATTGCAGACACGAAGGCAACAACAAAGCTCGGCTGGGGGATCAAAAACACCTGACTGTGTTACTTTTGTGTAGAAGTGAAGTGTACTGTGGCTGTTCAACAGGAAAAGTGGTCAAAGATTCATGTGTTTGAACTATTCACTTAAATCACTTGTGTTAAATTGTTCTGAAATTAAATCAAACTGCTCTACATTAAATAAATAATGAGTAATCTTGACTTCTGGCCATAATGCACAGATGAAACACACTCAGGATCCTGAATGCTCGCAGAGACAGTCGGTGTCTCAGCTCCCTGAAAGGCTCAGATGTCGTAGTTTGAGTTTTAACGAGCGCGGCTGACATGAAATTACAGTAACACCACACCTGAGCGTGGCCATAAAGCGAGAAGTCGTATCAAACTCTGCCAAAGGTTTTAATGAAGTGAGAAGCCACATTAACTTTGGAATGCTTAGTAAAATTTCCTTCAATTTGCCAGTGAAAACAAGTGTAATTGGATTCCCGGCTCCTCAGAAACATCCACTACAGTTATGCTGAAACTTTGATTTTATTTAAAAACTTTAACTATACCTGGTTTGAAACTAGAAATCCTCAGGAGACACGAGCAGCGGTGGCACCAGAGAGAGCGTAATTACAAATCAAGTCTTTAGCTCCAGCCAGCCAAGTATCCCCGCAGACAGGGTTAACAAGTGTTAATGTATTTACCCAGACTGCTCGGAGGAAGTGGCATGGGAGCAGTCTGAGTCCTCCAGTCTGCAGCAGCGTTTCAGCCGCCACCGCCAGGAAGCTGGGCCAGACCGTTCAGCCGGCGCTCTGGTGAGGGATCAAAGCCCGCTGCTCTGTCCGCTGATAGCTGCTGCTTAGTGTTTCTCCATCCTCTGCAGGGCAAGCGCACAGCCAGTTTCTTTTTGCCTCGAGGAAGCCCATTTATCCAATTTATTTCCAATCACCGCAGCCGAGAGCGCACGGCCTCCTGAACCTCAGCGGTGAGCGCAGAGGGCCAGAGCAGTGAGATCATGAAGTTTGTGCTCCTAAACCCTGCTCTCGCCGAGATAAATAAAGTGGGTCACAAAAACTGTATTTATTATATCAGCGAGCTTCAGGCGGGCTTGTCTCGTTCAGCGCTTAAAGCCATATATATCAAATACTAGACCACTGGGCTTCTTTGATCTAATTACCTCAGAAGTCAGACGATGAAGAAAGCTGACATATTAAAAAATGCAGGTCTTTTAGCAGCTGCTAATCAAGTACAGTAAGGCTTGCAACAGCTTTTGGTGAAGTCACCACTCCTCAGTCTACTCCTCCTACAGCGGTCAGCATGCTACCCAATGCTTCCTGAAGAGGCGGAATAACTTGGGAATTTTTAGCTTGAAAACATGTTTACTTTTCATCCTTTCCATGTAAAATGTTGCAATGCTTGCTTGTCCTGCGCTGAGAATAACATTTGGGAAAAATGCTTGTTGGTTTTTTGCTGATTGGAAGTTGGAAGAAATTGTCCGGCATACGACCCTCCATCACTTCTATACTTTGGTTTAGTAAGACTTGAATAAACGAGGTGTAATGTGGTAATGAATGAGCTTTAGAGGTGCTGGTAGGCCGATTTTTTTTTAACCTTTAGTCAGAGCCAGGCTAGCTGTTTCCCCTTGTTTCCAGTCTTTATGCTAAGCTAAGCTAAGCTAAGCTAAGCTAATCGGCTGCTTGCGGTAGCTTTATATTTACTGTACAGGCTTGAAAGTGGTATCGAGGTTCTCTTCTATCCACAAGAAAGCAAATAAGTCTTTTCCCAAAATGTTGAACTGTTCCTTTAAATGACAACCACTGAGGAGATCCAAGACAAACGGACTTCGAAAGGCCAAGACATTCAGCTGCTGGCGAAGTGATCGGTGACTCACACGATATTGATCTGAAATCCTATCTGCACCTGCAGATATATTATGGTCATTATATGTTGGAGGACCATAAAAACCTTTTTGTTTAGTTAATTAGGGGGTTGGGCGGGTTGCTCGCTTTATAATTTTTTCCATGCGCTGGATTAGAAAGCATCATTTGGTATAATAATAAAACTTTTCCCTCACCATCATCAAGGTACATCTGGTCCAGCTCCTGTGGTTCTTGTTTGATGCTGACAGCAAGCGTCGGGGGGCTGCCGTCCTCCTGAAGGGAGGCACGCCCCCTCTCTGGCGCCTTGGGGTGCTGCTGAGCTCCCGGGCTGGCGCTGCCGCTGACCGGCGGCGCTGGTGTCATGCAGTGGCTTGGAGAGAAGGGGGCGTCAGTCGGGGTGGAGGGCTGCGAGGTCGGGGAGGAGGAGGAGCTGCTGGGCGCATAGAGGCCAGGCTGGAAGCGCCCGGGCGTCTCCTGGATGATGGAGACGTGCGGGATGGGGGACTGCTGGCCCGGGTGTTGGACAGCTGGGCCGGCAGGGAGGCACTTGGAGAAGGGCGACGGCGACAGGTCGTGCAGTTTGGGGCTGGTGCTCGGAGAGGACGGGGAGGGCAGCGAGGAGGGCTTGGCTGCCAATCTTTGCTGGCTGACAGAGTAAGGCCCGCCCACCACGCACGGCCTGAGGTCAGAGGTCATCATCGGGGTCATGACCTGAGGGGGGAAGTACGGCTTTGGGTGCAAGGACAGGCCGGGGCCGTGCTGGCTGCACACCAGAGGGGCGTCGTAGTCGTCATGTGGCTCCGTCTTTATTGTTGGAACTGAGAGAAGAAGAAGGAGAAGCTAAATGAGCAAACACACATTCCAACCGTCCTGAAAGTGTGTGTGAGTGAGTGGGTTTGTGGCTAGGATACCCGCTGCCAAACAAACACTCTCATCAATGAGACTCTGTGTCTGGGCCCGAGCTCTCCCACCCCACCGAAAATATTCACAAAAAAGCAGGAAAAAAGGGATGACTCATCAACACGAGAAACATCCAGCTGCTCGATAATAAAATGCCTATTTTCTTTGGACCCTGCTCTGGTGCTAATATCCACTAAATGTGCGATATGAAATATGTTGCTGTAACAGCAGCTCCGTGCTCAGCAGGGTTCAGCAATTTAAAATAAATCACCGCTCGCTCATTGAGACAAAGACAAGAAATTTAAGTGAACGTGAAAGCTGAAAAAGACAAAATGGAGGCTTCGGGGGGTTTGAGAATTGTGGTTGTTGCACTAGAGAGAACCGATGCTGAGTTCAAATGAGGCAGGACTTGTTCTCAGTCGCCGGCGTCTTGGCCACCCGTCCGGATTCCAGCGCAAAAACATGTTGGACACCGGGTTCTGAAATGTGGGCCGTCAATCTGCTGCAGCTCCTGACACGACATCAATCTTATATAACAAGCGATTGGGTCCAGTTACAAGCGAACGACAGCACGGCTCTGGCCCTGAGCTCCACCACTGCATCACCAAACTGGATCTATTCCTTCTTTGTACTGAGGCTGTTTCAGATTAAAACGTGAAGCTTGAAATCGCAGCTGAAGCAGGAAACCACTTCTCTTCTCCCTCCTGCGATTGGCATTCTTGTATTTTACTGTTCGCTTTTCATGATTTCGCTTGCTTAGAAACCTCTTGAAAAAGATATTTTTAGTCTGGCAGGCTAAATAAAGGGCCAATTAGACTGAAAAGAGTGAAACTAGGACGCGTCATGCCTCACTGAAGCCTCCACTGTCAACAACTGTAAAAGAGGAACTGCGATGAGATGGTTACGCCAACCGCGGCACTAAAATAGCACACGCGCCCCTATTTTGGGCCCGTTCGGAGGAAGTGCGTCTGTCTGCCTGCGGAGGATAAGATGCACAGAAAGCAGCAGAAGAGGTGCCAGTGTTTGTGTTGCCACAAAACAGAGCGTGGCCCTGGGTTTCCGGAGCGTGTACTGTAGGCCCCAAAAATAAATCTGTTTGTGTAGGAGCTGAGCGAACACCTGCTGCAAAAAACTGAGTCTCATCGCGGAAGAATTCCCCATTTCTTTGAGACTTTCTTGCAGACATGCAGGACATACTGTCCACCCCGGCTCCACAGACCTCAGGAGACACTGACCAGACGAGCTGTCCCCCAGACTCTCCCCTCCCTCGCTCGCGCTCTCTGCGTCCCGAGGACAATGCTCCACTTTCACGGCGGGGCACTCCGTCGCCCACGTTCAGGGCTGGGCCAGTCCGCTTGAATCGCAGCTTTGAACCACCCACTGGCTTTGCGCTCCAAGCCCGGAGTGCAATTAGCAGCGGTTTTTACATTTCAGTTGGTGGGTCAGTGTTTATATTTAGCTTGGCAATAGCTTCTCTATTCAAATAACATGCTTTTCCCATGCCCCCTTCCCCACCCTTGTGTGTCCAGTCACCGCAGGGTTCATGCAGCTACAGGTATGGAAAAGAACAGATTTTATAGATTTTTTTTTACAATGAAGGAATAACAGGGTTTGCTTTGTTCCTCCCTAGCAAACCGCCAGACAAGGGGGAAAACAAACTGTTTGTTCTCGTCTTCAGATGTAAGATGCTGGCAAAAATGTTTCTAATTAGTCTGGGATGTGAAAGACAGCGAGCAGACGCAGGACGGGGAAGCGCTGCGGTGATGACAGGAGAGCAGAAGAAAGGCGGAATAAGCAAGGATGTGCTGAGGGCTTAATAAGGAGGCATTTTGCTATTTTGGAGATGCATTTCTGTGATATTTGAATGTCTATGAAGCACTCTGGTGACAGGTTTTTCACCAAATGTCAGCCAGACACCAAACTCCGCTGAAAGAGGCTCTTAATCATCACTGCAAAAAGCAAAATATCTGAGATGAAGTATCTGAACTCAAGGCAGTGTGTGCTGCTTGTTTGGTGTCTGACAGGATTGATCTTCTCACCAGGCAGCTCTTGTTTTAAGCTTTAATCTGTCCTTAATTATCTGAATTTAGAGCTGTATCTGCTTGAAACAGGAATTTCCAGAAGTCTAAACATGTTTGATCGACGTTGACAAAGCTACTTTTAAGATATTTTTACATGTTTTAAAAATCTTGGTGATTTTCCTGCTCTGTTCACAGATAATTTAGCTTATTTTTTGCCATTTTATTGGCTTTTTTCTTGTTTTTGAGAGTGTCTGCAGTGTGACTCACTGCAGTGATTGGCCGGCACCTCCTTTGACAAACATCTAAAAACTATTCTCAGCTTATCTGCATCCTAAATTTCATTTATCACATCATCAAAGAGCTGCTTGAGCAGAAAAGCAGCATCACGCTTCAGCACCGTAACTACATCACTAAACGCATCATTGCTTACTCCATCCATAAGGATGTGAATGTGCATGAGGAGCAGAGCTTTACCGCTGGCGGGGACGTAGGTGAAGCGCTGGTACTGGCTTCTTTTCCTCTTGCCGTTGCAGACGTAGAAGTTGACGTGGACCGGAGCGGAGATTCTTTGGTTGCGATAGGGAGGGATCTCAACGAGGATTGAAGTCTGCAACGAAGACAAACATGAAGTGAAGTCGTGCATTCATGTAGTTTGTGCTGTGTGAAGCTTCCTCATTTGATTCATGGTGCATGAACGTTATGTTGAACTCTGCGCTCCGTTTTTTTTACCCGGTCTGTCTCTGGTGCTGCTGTAGTTTGCCTCTCGACGATCAATGAAGTGTTATTTTATCTTGTATTAAATACAAAAAAGGTGATTTTTGTCAATCACTTTGGAATGAAAAGGCACTTTCATTCATAAAGATGCCACACTGAGAGCAGAATATGAGCAAAAAAAGGGGGAAACTGAGCTTTGAGTGTTTTTTATTCATCGCTTGTACTGATGAATGAATGTTTGCCACATATGCGCACTAACCCTTGAGATTTTTGCGGTTGAAGATATTGTTGCCGTTTGTTTTTGTTTCTTTGTCCCGTTCTTGTGTTCACTTAGTCGTCCTCCCTTTGAATCCATAGCCTGGAGTTGTGTGTGTTTTTCTGGGCGGCGGATAATATCTGAAACTCTGGTTGTAATCCAAACGAGGGAGCCACAAAGAGACCCTGAAGTGAGGTTACAGAGAGCCGTGGTTGTTTGCACAGTGAATAACTCAGCTGAATGTGAATAAATTGAACTCGGGATTGTCCGGATAGTTTATTTCCCCAGCAGAGCTTCCTGCTGTCTGAGAAGAGAGTGACGGCCAGGAGCGACAACGTTCACGAGTTCAGCCTTTGGCCATACAAGCCCTGTGTGTGTGTGTGTGTGTGTGTGTGTGTGTGTGTGTGTGTGTGTGTGTGTGTGTGTGTGTGTGTGTGTGTGTGTGTGTGTGTGTGTGTGTGTGTGTTTCTGTGCATGTGTGTGTGAACAGAGGTGCTGCTCAGTAGCCACGCAGGAAGTCATCTGTCTACCAAACAGTGCTTCGGAGGACGGCTGGCCCTGACATGCGCAGGTGAGAGCTGACACCCGTTATATTAAATCACTACAGTCGTAAAGACAAGTGAAGCCAGATGAGGCTTTTCGACTTGTATTCACTGCCGTCCATCTGTCCTTCAGAGAATTAGCTGCTAAAAATTTTGGAAATGCTTCACAATTTGAACTGCGCACAGGAACATTTGCAGCGTTTCACTGGTGTCGCTGCTTGTCAATTCACACACGCTGATAAGAAACAGGCTCGATTTTTCATCCAAAACATACACGAGTGACATCATCCTCTTACTTTTCTGAAAGCTTTACGTGCACATGCGCCGTGTTGTGAAAACAACCCGCCGAGGACCGAACGAGACCTTCAATTTGTGCAGAAAGCAGGAAAAACTAGCGTTGACATGTTTTTACCTGACAAAACTAATTTCTCTCGTGTGGACGGGAGGAGGAAAGATGTGACAAATTGAGCATGAAGGAGCATTTTTGGACTGCTCGGATGAGCCTTTCAGGAGCATTTGTCTAAGTTTATATGAGCAGTCTGATGTATCTAATTGTAAATAGTTTGTGAAATTAAAGCGGAATCATCCCTCATCTCCCTCATCTGCGCGGAAGGTCAGCGTGTGCAGGTGACGGCAGCGCTGAGGTATTCTGTCTGTGGTTTGGTCTGCGTTGTGGTGGAACAGCAGAGGTTAAACCTGGCCAAGGCAGCGTCAGTGTTTAAAATGGGACCACTCCAAGCAGACTGGGCTGAGAGGGGAGGGAGGCGGGGAGGCCCTTTGTCTATTCAAGCAGACAGATGTGTCCCAGCAGTCAATGTGTGTGTGTGTGTGTGTGTGAAAGAGAGCGAAAGTGTGTATGTTTTGCAATAGGAAGACACTGGGAGCAGGTGCAGCGCCTCACATATAGACACCCTCTAATCCCCTCGTCTATCTCCCAGACTCCCACCACTGCATCGCTCTCTCTCTCTTTCTCTGTCACAGGCCAAGACAGGACACACTGCCAAGCACGAACTCCCACAGGTTGAAGGCTGAACTTTTGAAAACCTTTTCCACACATTTCAAACACAACACTGCTGTTACCCCCCCCCCCCCGAAAATCTGCACTCATACTCTGCACTAGTTTCCCTTGCTTGTGTGGACCACTATGTGTGGTGTGTGTGCGTGTGTGTGTGCGTGTGCGTGTGTGTGTGCGTGTGTGTGTATCCCATGTCCATTTTAACTGTGCGTTAAAGGAATGGTTCAACATTTTGGGAAGCCATCGTCTGATTAGCCTAGCTTAGCACAAAGACTGGAAACAGGGGGAAACAGCTAGCCTGGCTCTGTCTGGAGCAGACAAATAAAACTGCAATGTGATATTTATAAATTCAGTTTGCATAGGGATAAAACAAGATATAATAATATATAAACTGATTAACTTTAGAGCAGCTGGTAGGGAGATTGTGCTATGTTCGGACAGAGCCAGGCTAGCTGTTTCCAGTCTTTATGCTAAGCTAAGCTAACTTCAGATAGCTGCTCACATTACCGCACAGCAACTCTTGGCAAGAAAGTGAATAAGGGTATTTCCCAAAGTTAGGAACTACTCCTTTAAAGTAACTTTACACAAAAACACCCTCAAAAAACACCAATTTTTCTATCATAGCTTTGAAGTGCGGCTGTAATCCTCCAGTATTTGACTATTACTTCAGGTGCACAAGTAGCGCTTTAGCTAACATCTGCACATTTACATTTCCAGTGGTGTCCAGCCATGCAGGTGGTCCCTTTTTGCATGTTATGAGTTTGAGATGTAACTGGAATTTTGTTTGTGCTCACACCATAAAACACTGATGCTTACTGGGGTGAAAGCAGAATATTCGTGGATGGATATCTCAACATTAGGGCAAATAAAACCCAAATATATCTGCTCATTTGGCTACCATTACAGATATGAGTGTCTAGTTTTGCATGTATGGCGAGCAGGCCCTTTAAAGTAGTGAAAATCCAGATTTGTGATGCTGAATTCAACAGGCTCAACAGAAAATGTTTTGCCACTTAGTTTGAGGTTTAGAGCAGCTGCTTCATCCTCAGAGCTTTAATCCTAAATCAGGCTGCATTGGTCACAGATAACAGCGTCACGTGTATCACTTACAGACTTTGAGGCGTCTCTATCAACCTTGGCCTCGGTCTCCCAGAGGTGGTGGCCATCTGAAAGAAACGGGAAAAGAGAAAAAAGGAGTTTTTTTTAATGACAGATCGGAAAATAACCCACCTACTTGGCTCCCAACAGAAATGAAGAAATGGAATGAGCTTTGCTATTATCATCTGTTACATCAGTGATATATAAAACAGCTTCAGAGAGCCGAGGGTATCGCACACGTCAGACCGTCTGACCCGCCGCTCATGAGCTCATATCCTCAGTTAACAAACCTGAGACAGAAAGAGACGACAGAGGGAGAGAAATCTGATCCAATCCTAAAAAAACAAAAAAACAGTCATACCAAAGAGATGAGCGACATCTTTGGTGGTTGAGAGAAACCTTGACTTCATCGCTGTGTGGAATCCCAACATGCTCGAGCAGCTGGTCGGCTCGTTAATACGCAACGACTGGAAACTGACAACTCGCCTCAGCTCTCAAACTTCTGATTTCTTGTGTTCTCATAGGAATCCTTCTGTTATCCCCATATAACGATGGTTAAATGGTATTGGTATTTGCTCTTTTTCTGGTAATGCGTCGCCACAATAAAGAGGTTTTCCCATCAGCCAATAAAACGGGGCATCATGTGAGCTGTCGGAAAACACGGGCAAGTTTGATTTGTCACTCTGCCCAGTGAAATGTGAGTAAAACTATAATTTTAACAACTTATTAGGCACAGAGGGAAACATTTGCAGTTTCTTTAGACCCCTGACTCATTAACAAGGCCCTAAAAAGACACAGAATGACTGTGAAAACGACTTTACGTGGAAAGGAAACTGCCGCTTAAAGAAAAAAGGTCAGCTGTGGCCAATCTTTCTTGAAGAAAATGAAGTGAGATATGCGCCGTGTTGCTCAACAGGCCGTCTGCAGTTTGATAAGTGGAGGGTTTGAATTGAGCAGACGGCGCGGTGCAGATGGATGGGGTAGCACTAGGAGTTGTGAGGTGGCAGAGATGGAGGAGGTGCAGCTTGGCACTGACAGCTTCTATTATGTCTGGGAAGACACTGGAAACCTGTTTACCTCTGCTCCGATCGCACTCTCCCTTTGCTTTCTCTGGTGGATCTGAGCTTTAGCTGCTGCTCTTTAATATCAGATGCATCCGCTAAAAGAGAGGGACCCTTTACTCCCAAAGGTAAAACAAACAGAGAACTGTCAATGCACCAATAACCAAAACGGGAATGACAAACTCAAAACTTTTCAAACTCATGACCACTCAGCTTTAAAAACACATGCTGACGTTTCTGAGTGCACTTCTTTGGGTCACTTGTCCAGTGCACCTGCTGGTAATTAGTCTTTGGAGCTGGGACACAGTTATGGTTTTAACATCCTAATTGTCTGGCAAGGTTTTCTGCAGACCTCTCTGTCTGAGCATTTCAAATAGCACCTGGAGACAGAGGCTTCAGATCATAATGTCCCTCATTCAAACCTGCTTCAGATTATTTACACACATTATCCATAATAACTGCTGCCATGCCAACTTGGAAGCTGTAAGTTTTGCCATGTTTTCTATTGTTTTGCTGTTTATTTTGTAGGCTAGCCTGTTGACCTCGGTGTTAGCATGTTGCTCGGCTAGTAGCTAGTGTCTGCTCCTACGCTCTGGGGTGATTTTGGACAGTTGAGGGACAATCAAGTGTGTTTCTGTTTATGCAGCTAAAAGCTAAGCTAAAACTGCCTTCTTAGGCCTGTGGGAGCTGACCAATCAGAGAAGCCTGGGCTTTTCGGGAGGCGGGCCTTAAAGAGACAGGAGCTAAAATTAGTGACTCAGACAGCAACGTACAGTATGTGAGAAATAATGTGTTTTTTGAACATTAAAGTATGTAAAACTAGTAGACACTCAAAATAAACATATGAACCTGACAATGAGCATAAAACGACGTCTTTAAATGAAGTTAGTGAGGAGAGACAAAGGCTAATAGTTGAGACCATTTCCCCTCGTCTTCCTGAGACATGTAACCGTGGACGCCTGGTGACAGATGAGCTTAGAACCTGCAGCCTAAAACCTCACAATAACAAAAGCACTGCATTTTCTGGTGCCGTGTTAACGATCGTGACTGGTGCGAAGCAAGGTGCAGACATCTGGCGAACGAGAAAACACACCAGTGTGTGTTCCCCTGAATCAAATACAACATTTGCAAACCATGTTGCGAGGAAGCCGACGTGTAAACAATAGAAATGAAAACAGTCTGTCATACAGGAAGTTGTACAGGATCTCTGCTCGCACACAGTGTCCAGTGGATATTTTAGTTTTATGTTGTAAAGGCATATTCTACAGGTTTTAAATCAGTATGATGATTTATTGAATCTTGTTCTCAAACATCTTATCATGAGTGTTCGAACTTTAACCTCACCCACTCAGTTTCAGCTCCAGTGCTGAGATGACCTCTTCCTCCATGAAACTGATTCTGTCTTTAAGACGTGTTTGTTTGACTAAACTTCACTCTGCCAGCGCGTCTCCGTCTTTTCTTTCCCTGTTTCTCCTGCTCTGTCTCTCGCTGCCTCTCTCCACGTCGGGAACCTCTCCAGAAGGGAAGCCTTCACAGCCGATGTCGATCCGTGGGAGGTAAACATGTTTTTCAGATCTCCCTCTTCGTCTCTCTCTGCGTCTCCCCGTCTGCTTCTCTCTCTCTCTCTCTCTCTCTCTCTCTCTCTCTCTCTCTCTCTCTCTCTCTCTCTCTCTCTCTCTCTCTCTCTCTCTCTCTCTCTCTCTCTCTCTCTCTCTCTCTCTCTCTCTCTCTCTCTCTCTCTCTCTCTCTCTCTCTCTCTCTCTCTCTCTCTCTCTCTCTCAATCTCAATCTGACTCACATCATCTTTCAAATCAGTGCAGAGATAGAAAAATTAAATTTAGCACTTTGTCTTCGGTGCCCGGCCACCTTTTGCCAGGAAACTTCTCAAGAGCCGAAAAAATAAGAGCTTTGAAAAGTTGAATGCGTGGGATGCCTTTGTTTGAAAAGAGTGTACCGGATAATTGATAACCACAGAATGTAATTGATAACCACAGAATGTTCCAGAGTTATAGGGCAACATCTGCACAACGCCTGCACCGATCCAATGAAAGACTTCAGCAGCACTTACTCTCCAATTCCCCTCCTACCAAATTTCAACGAGCACAATATGGTTTCTAACTCCCTGGCCCACTGTGCTGGATAATATCCAATATTATCTAAGTTAAACAACTCAGCCTAAAACCTCTCCCCAAAACCACCCCGACCATATAAACCCAGTACCCCTCTCCAGCTCTCACAACGCCCAGGCTTCGCTCGCCTTGGCTGCGTCCCAGCCTCGCAGAAGTCTTAGAATTCACATTTCGTTAGCAATGGTCTATACAAATCATTACTTTCTCAGAGGAGACATAACACAGAGCAGTCGACGGCGCAGCGGCGGTGTGCTGTACAGAGTCATGGCAGCCGAGGGGGATCAAACAATATACAATACAGTTATTTGTCATGTTGGGTTTAGAGAGGGAATCAAACAGCTCCTTGTGCTCCTTAATTGGAGCTGGGTGGAGTGAAACTTTGGTGCCCAGAGTGAAACAGCATGGTGGCATGTGCCCAAGCCCTCATAACGTACAGTAAATATAAACACATGCTCTGCCCAGGCCCATGTGGAACGCTGAAAGAGTTCCCTTGTCCTCGCACTGATGACTGAAACTTCTTCCTTCCTGCTGCCCAAAAAGCACGTGGATTTCGGAGGTTGCACGCAAGCCGCTGCGGTGTGGAAGGGGTGGCTGATAAATGGCAGCAGAGGAGGAGGACATGCTTGACAACCGCTCTTCAGCAGCGTGACTCGCAGCTACGGCGGCGACTGTCGCTGCACAAAGTCATCTGAGACGCGAGGCAGAGCTTTCATGTAGAAATCAATCTCTGGAGTTTCTGAAACGGGCCTGTGAGTTTTATGAATCATACGCTGTAATTTATGAAAACATAATCCCTGCTGTTTATGTGGCTGTAATTGATTTGTTTATGAAAACAGCCATTGTTCTCAGAAGTGTCAGAGGCAGCCAAACCGCCGAGCGGCTTCGAGTGAAAGTCATTGTTTTATGAATGCGATGAAACCGAAGCCTACTGGCCACCCCTCCCTCAAAACAAAACCACCGCTCACAGCTAGCAAAGCTAACTGAGCCACCACAGGGTTCATGTTAGAAATCACTCCCCCGGCTGCCGCGCTGCCGTCGTCTTGCTCACGGCTCTCCTGGGCTTAGACCAGGATGGTTATCTGTAATTTTCTACAGGTAACTCCAGACACCATCTGGCAGCCTTGCAGCATGATAATCCTCTCACAGTTCAATTTTCAGGCCCTTGTACTTGCCAAGAACAATTAGACACGTCAGGCATGGAAAGCTGGTCCAGGTCTCTACCTGTCTGAAGCGCTCATCGGCCCACTTAAAGACCGACAGGTGATGAAGACAGCAGTAACACAGCTACCACGAAGCTGAGGAGTGTGATGGATCAGGGAAATCGGTTATTCGCAGCGATACTGACTGCAGCAGACCGGGCAGCTGTCCAGTGCAACAGGCCAGATGTGAAAACGCTCTTTTCACTGGAGGGTTTCTCCTCTGCAAGGATTTCCTTCAGGATCTCTTGCTCAGATTAAGCTATTATCAATCATGGTGGGGAAACACTGAGCAGAAAACCACACATTATTAAAAACGACTGAAAGGGAGGAGAAAAGAAAGTCAGTGAAAGAAAGTAGAAAGAGGAAGACGAAATACGCAAAACTGGAGCCACTCACGACATATAACACGCTTTATATAATGGCCATGTTATAAAGTATTGGCCAGAGCTGGATTCTGATTGGCTGGTGACTGAAAGGCCATCACTTTTCTAACACTAGGATATAAATTCTCCTACTTCCTGACTTAAAAGTCAGGAGTGCCGGTACAAAATATTTATCTAACCCCTTCAAATCCTGCCTCTGCTGTGGTGGATATCATGTGTTTATTAGTTTCAACCAATGATAAGTTCTCTGTATCCCTTTAATTTTGACATCTGCCTAGCAACTGATAGACTCTAACTAATTCTTCTTGGAATTTCCCCTCGTGGGACTAATAAAGGAATATTGAATCAATTATTGAAGAGACTTTTTAATCATTTAAATGTAAACTTAAACTAATTTAAATTTAGAGCATTTTGAGAAGTAATACACAAAATCTGATGACTTGCATGTGATAGAGGGTGCTTTAGTTTAGCTCCTTCAGTCAGATGAAGACTGTGAGATGCAGTTAAAGCGAGTAAGCGGACCTTAAAGTTAAGTTACAGTTTAGTTTTGTTTACTTTAAGATGTTTTATTTACTTCTTATGCTCTACTGAACCCACACTACAAGCCTGTATTTACCATATTATATGTTTTGCTCTGAGATAACACAGTAATATAGTGTCATAACATAACACACACTGTCCAATGAAAACCATGTGTGATTTTTGTAAATTTCAGATGAACAGAAAAATCTTCTTCAGCTGAACGGCCCATTAGATGATCTGATGAAGGTGTTGTCACGAAGCTGAGAGCAGGGCTGTTTTTCTGAGCTGACATTTTGCAGCAATGGCCTCTCTCTCATTCACACTGCTGCTCTGTTCTTGGCCTGCGTGTGAGCTTTTAACATCAATTTGTATTCGAATGCTCTGAAGAAAACAAAAGCGGACTCCCTCTCTCTCCAGCTTCCACCCTGTGCTCAATCTTTCGCTCGGTCTTTGATTTCTGTTTGGATTTTGGCACTTTCAGCCTTTAGTAACAGACGATAAATTACACAGGAGAACTCCTCCAGCAGGACACTGAACCGTAATAATAATAAAAAAAATCAGAGGTGAATAAAGGACAGCGAGGCCTAATTTTCCAAATGGAGTGACTGTGACTTATCAGAGACAGCATCTTCAGGGCAGGCCGGGGCAAATGAAAGCAAGGTGAGATCCAGTCAGGTTTAGATTACAGGCCGATGTCTGCAGCATTCAGGCCGTACAGTAATCTCTTGTGACTGATTGGCTGTAACCAGGAGTGACAACTGAACCGATGCTATCTCGGTTATTTCTGCCGAGGAGGGCGTGATGGAGCAAAGCTGCCATGCAGTTACTGTTTTCAGATGTTGTGCTCTGACTGAGGAACAGGTGACAGAGTGCGTCTCTCTGGGGGAAACAAGGGATTTCCTTCAGCATGAGTCATGGCTAGCAACAACAACAGACTTAAAAACATGAATATGAAACTGCACATAAAAACATAGCCCTCTCGTTCTCGCTCTCTCTCACACACAGACACACAGACACACACACACACACACACACACACACACACACACACACACACACACACACACACACACACACACACAGCAGAATCTCATTTGTCAGCAGAGTGGAAACATCATTTCAACCATCGGACACTAAAACAGAAACCAAAACAAATGAAACTTTTAGTTCGTTTGGCAGCCTCTTAAGGCAGGGTGACCCGTCCTGCCTATAATGACAGGGGAAACTCTGACACACACACATACACACATGCCTTGTAAGCAGAGGATGCATGAAAACACACATCATGTTCAATGAGCACATGTTCTGTTACCGCAGCTTTGCAAACTGTATTTTGTAAGTGTGCTTCATTGGAAAATTTGCAGGAAAATTGTCCACCGGTAAAATTAGACGCTTAAGCGCTTTATGGCAGCAAAATCCACCACTTTGGATTTGTGAGTTTGATCGTTAAACTGTTTCTCAGAGCTGTGCTTTGGCACAAGTTAAATAACAATAATATAACTTCCAGACTCTGCCAGGATGTGCCAGCAGATACGAGTTTTTTAAATATACAAATGAGCAGTTTTGCATATTTCTTAGCATCATTATCTTATTATACCAGTGCTGCCATTTCACCCCAGAGATTACTGGTGTCTCTACATGTCTCCTGAATCTATTTGCCCGTCTATTTATACAGAGAGCAGCTGTAAAGAAGACCCATATGATCCGTAGGGAGCCCACAGCTTGCAGCTAATGAACTGAGAGCCGGTGGCACAGAGGCAGCTTGGACAGAGAGGTGGAAGGATGGAGGGAAGCAGAGGGAGGGCAGTGTTGTGGAAGCCTGGCTTAAGGGTGTTTCCATGGTAGGATTGCCCAGGAATCTAACGCTGGTGCCAGACGCGGGGAAACCCTCATCAAAAACAAGGGAGCACACCCATCAACACCGGTTCAGAGCCTGCACATGGCCCTAAAGACAGTTGGATTCAGAGCTCGGTCAGAACCGGAGCAGCTGCTGACCAGAACAAGAGTGTGAAGCTGAAGATCTGACCGTTTGTTTCTCTGCGTTGCTACAACACAAAGCGTCCACTTCCTTTTACGCCGGAGTTGTAGTTACATTTTTCAAACTCACTGCTGTGTGACAGTTTATTCTTGGAAAAGGGGAATCTGTAGCTTTCATAGCATCTAAGGGTCTTCATCAGCGTATGAAGTTTAAATTAAGATTATTATAGTTATAGTTATATTATTATCAGAACTTGGGCACGAAGAGGAATGAAGAGCAAGATTACTGAAGGAACTATTTTACTTTGTTCATGTATTCTGCAACTGGGTTGCAGAGTGATGCATCCCAGAAACCATATATTAGCTTTTAGAAGACAAATTTTAATTCAAAATCTCCAAATCTGGAGATAAATGGTTTTCATTGGACAGGAAATGTATGAAAAGCTGTAGTTTAAAAGTAACTAAAGCTGTATTACAAATGTAATAGAGTAAAAATGACAATATTCGCCTCAGATGTGGTACAGTGGAAGTATAAAGTTGCCTAAACTGGAAATGCTCACGTGAAGTACCTTGAATTTGTACTTGAGCACAATACTTGAGTAAAAGTACAGTACTTTGGTAAAAGTACCAAAAACAACAATTGAACTGAAAAAGCCACAAAATGATTCTTAATCCCAAAGATTAGTTAGCATTAAGATCAAAGTTCAAACTTCTATGATAAACATGTAGCTAGCTAGTTAAGCTAATGAGCTAGCCTCCAAGTTTTAGAAAAAACAGACGTTGCCAAGTAATTTAATTATTTAATTTCATTTCACGAGGGCTTCATCGTTGCCTGTTGGCTAACTCATGGAACCCGTCAGCTTTCGCCTGAAACATTAGCCTCTGTGCAGCTAGCAGCTCGGTTACAGTCCGATTAGCAACATTTTGGCTAATCTCTAGAAGATCTAGATATGATATCTGATTATGAATGCACTTTAAAAAAAAGCTAATAAAAAGGTAAATTGTCATGATTTTGCATTGAATTGCTCTCCACACAGTTCGTTTACCAAAGCCCACTCAAATGTGATTGGTCAACGATATTCGGACTACAAATGGAAATCGATGCTTCCGATACCAAACTGTTGTCTCTTGCTGACAGATTCTGCGTTCATGAGCAGACACGTCTGTTTATAGAGATTAAGTGAGGTTAAATCCAACATTATGGTCTCCAAAGCAGCTCTGCCTTTGCCCCCCTCTCAGGAAGACGAGAACAAGGCCTGCGCTCATTCAATCACTTCTTGTTTTCATAAACAATCTCACTCCTCCATTGTACGGGGCCGGGGGGGAGGGAGGGGAGGCTGCCTGTGTGCCCGGCGGCCTTGAATTCTTCCTTTCACAGGTGGAACAATGAAAGGCTTCCCTCTTTCTGAATGAGTCACAGACTGATAGGATCACATGTGTTTACACGGCTCAGCCTTGGCCCAAACTGTACCTCACGTTGCTTTGCTGAAGCTAATCAAGGAAATTGCTGTTTGTAAACCTCCTCGTATCAACATCTGGGAGCAGTCCCCTCTCCCTCCAAAGCAGCTCGGCTTAAAGTAAGAAAAAGAGAAACAAATACTGAGGCATGGCACACACACACAAAAGTGCATGCATCCACACCACGTGCACAGCCACCCACACACACGCATGCACGCACACACACGCGGCACATGCTGCATTTGTGATCCATTCCTCTGCTGAACAGGCAATGGAAACTTCTGCAAATGTAAATCTGCTGGGTTAAAAATACAGCGCATTAATGTGCACCACATGTGGCACTCTGGCAGGACGGAGGATATTTTGACGGCGGGGGGAGAGGAGGGAGGGCGAGGGGGAGGGAGGAGGGCTGCAGTCCTGGGGTTTCTCCAACAACGGAGAGGGACGCACACACACGCACACACACACACGCACACACGCACACACGCACACACACAGCTGCACCGAGACGCTCCAGAACTCCTCCTTTTTTACCTTGAGCCTTTTCCACGAACACCACCTTGGAGTCGTGCTGGAAGTTGTGTCCGTCGAGGAGCATCCTCTCCCCTCCGGGGGCGGGACACGTCTCCAGGCTCTGCTTATCCACCAGCGGCAGCTCCTGGGCCGATCTCTGGGCTGTGGGAGGGAGAGGAGAAGCCGGCCTCATCGTTCAGCTAATACACACCCACTCCCCATGCAGACCTGAGCATCCAGACTGAGGCTGAATCACTACCTAGACAGCTCTCACAGAGCAGCTGCTGAAAGCTGTAAACCTCCGCTTCTATATGTTAGAATTAAGCTGCCAGTAAGTAGAAAGAGGCTCTGTTTTGTGTTTATTTGTGTTTTCCTCAAATTACAGTGGATGTTTTGTCTGAAGTATTCGGTTGAAGTCTCTCCTCTGCTGTCTTTTTTACTCCTCTCTCCCACCTTTTGGCTTGGCCCTCTCATTCCTCGCTTGCTTTCAGCTTTTCTGAAATGATATACTACTTGCCGTGAAATATTTGCAAACCTTTTCTGTCTAAATGCAACGCTGATGTCCTGGCCGGGCCTGTCTTGTGAAAGATGTCTGTAATTTCATTGTGATTGACTGGGATACATAAAATAGAGGTTCACTAAAACCTGAAGAGCTCTCACATGAGGATCATCTTTTTGTAATTCGATGCTCCCGCTTTCTGATTTTGATAAAACTCTAATTCTCCGTCTTCGGGAACCATCAATCTTTCCCACATTTCTCTGTTTCTCTCCCTCCGTCTGTCTGTCGTTCTGCTTCACTCACACACAAAGTGAATTTTGGTCAAAAACAATTGCTTTGTGGCAGTCGTTCAGAAACTAACAATGGTCTATTTCAAGGGGCTGAGATCATGGTTTAACTACTGTCTTTCATTTACCTCATAAGACTTAATCTCTATGGCATCTCTCACTGCCAGAACCACATGAAGTGGTTGATCTGCTCAACTTTATCCCGGTCCAGTGAAAGGTCAACTCCAGTGCACTGCAGGGAGTCAGCGGGGTTTATCGAGCTTTCACACAGACGAATGCCGTCACATTGAAATGTGGCTCGATCACATGCAGCAGCTCCGCAGTGGCACTGATCTTTATCGGTTAATCTAATGCTCATCCTCTGATTAATCAATTAATGGTTTTGTCTATTGACGTTTACAAACTGGTGAAAGCGGTCACATTTCCCACGGTCCAGGGCGATGTCTTCAAATTGTTGGTTTAGTTAGAAAAGCAACCCCAAAAATCCAAAATATTCAATTCACAATGACCAAAATCAGAGAAAAGCAGCAAATCGTCTCATCTGAGAGGCCTGAACCAGTGACTGTTAGACATTTTGCTCCATAATTAACTTTAAGGGTGAATCAATCATCAAATAATTTTTTCCTTTTGACTAACTGATTAATCTAGTGGCTTTGAAGCTTTCCATCTTGTGATCCTTTTAAATGGATCCGCCTCTTCTTGACACATGTGTCATGTGCCCATGAGTAGTTTCCCAACTTAAACCTTAGATTAAATTAAGATTCAGGTAAATATTAGAGGCCTTGAAGTGGTAAAGCTATCCAGCATTGATCAATACAAAGAGTCAGCCATGCTAACAGTGAGGCTGATGCTTGATGCTAAATGCTAACACGTTCACAAGGACAATGCTAACAGGCTGATGTTAAGATGGTTCATCCTAAGGGGAACATGCATGTCTGTACCGAAGCAAGCATGGCTAAAAGTAAAGATTATCTATCAATCATCTTGAAACCCGCAGAATACATCCTCTGAGCCTTCAGAGGAGTCCTGGCCACAATGTTTGTACTCACCAATATATAATCTGACCATTTAAGTGCTGTCTAAGAGACATAAAGGGACTGGGGGGGTTCAGGCTTGAAAAACTAATACGAGATGTACTCACAGCACTCAATGGGGTTGGATGCAGCCTGCAGAGACACCGTTCTGCCTGTGGCCTGGTTGATGTGAACCCGGAAAACCATCCGCACACGCGTGTTCTTGCGTCCGATGTCGGTCTCCCCCTTCCTCAGCTCAATGTCTGAGTTCCGCAGCTTCAAGATCCCAGCGCAGTCGATCCTGTTTGTGGAGACACGGGATGAAGAGTTTGAGCTGTGCCAAAGCCCGTCTGTCCACACGGCGAACCATCATGTGTGCCGAGGATGTAGTTTGTACTCTCACAGTTAATCAGGCTGCGACTTATGCAGCACTGCAGCCAAATCAAAAGTGATCTTTTCTCTGGGCTCCATCAACACGGTCCTGAAGGAGGCTGCAGTCATGTCAACAGAAGATTAACAACCCCCCCCCCCAACAGAGCTTTTCCACCTCAACGCACCCACTCCTTCATATTCAGCAGGAACAAATGGCTGCAAACCTTCATTACATCTTTGTTTTGATCCACAAGAGATGCTTCCTAAAAAACAGTTCCCCTTCCACAAATCTTACAACCAAGAGTATGCTGTCATGATTTCTTTTCACAGTGTCAAAGTCTTCATCAGACACATAATAAAAGCCCTCCTCCTCTCTGGCTGCACTGCCTTGACTTTTTCATACCTAAATACCTCGAGCCTCTCCAAACGGTTTCTGGCACTTCCATCGCCGTGCTACTTGATGCCGCATTCCTCAAAGCCTAGTTAATGTCAACTTTTACACACTTTTGAACACTCCCTAACATTCTTCTCGCCAGACACCGGGGTCTGCTTCGCTGGCGAACTAATCAGGTGTTGATGCTAAGGACCCCAGCTGTTCAGCTCTCCGCCTACGCAGACAAGCCGAGCGCAGAACCACGGACTGAGGCGTCCGTTCAGCGCCTGAGAAACAGTTTTGAAACAAAAGCAACGAACCAAGAAGAGGCGCAGTAACCGCTTTAATGCCATCACTGAATTTATTAAGAGTTAATTGGAGCCATACCAAGTTGACCAACACAACTTGTGGCTTTATATTAGCTGACGAAAAACAATGCTGATTAATGATTTCATTTAATATATGTGCCCTTAAATCATCATATCAGCATATCTATTTCAGAGCTATAATAACGCCTGTATTCTATACCACATAATAAAACATCTACTGTATGTCACACTGCAGTGCATGTCAAAATGAATAAATCTCCCATAAATCTCTGGCCTGCACTGTAAGTACTCTGAGGCGTGTCCTCCATGAGAAACCAGAAACCATATCCTGAGGTGAAGTCGTTGTATAAGAGGAGCTTATGTGTTACATCCATTAAAGCGCAGAGAAAGTGCTGATGCTAGCAGGCTGCTACTGCCTGCAGCTCAGACAGAAACCCCACGTCCCTGTTAGCGGCCCAGAGCTTCCCCAGTAATCTGATCCCTGAGGCTTATAAAATGTGTGCAGAGGGCAACACTTTCACAACCCAAACACACACACAAGGCCCACGCGCTCATGGACGCACGCATCAGGAGAAAAACCTCGTATCTCCAGACTGTCGGCTTCTTAAGAAGCGGCGATGTTGCGTGTTTTGGTAGAGTTTCAGTTACAACGCTCCCTCCCTGCAGAGGACTGGAAGGGTCCCTCAGCTGAGTTTAAGTCCTTAAATTTGAATTTTTATGAGAAAACAGTTTGCAGAGCAGATGGCGCTCGCTGGGTGTCAGATGTTGACTATATCGAGCTATTTTTAGGTCATTTTTGGGAAGTTAGAGTCAAGACTCAAGGAAGTTTAGAAAGTCTAACTTGATTTAGTTTTGACTCGGTTAGGACTGAAGCACACAGCTTTGAAAGGCAGATTACAGATCAGTATTTACACATGAAAAACTTCTTATTGACTCGCAGTTTACTGACAGAGAGTTTTGACTTGACTGGCTTTTGTCCATAAGGACTTTCACAACTTGACATGGACTTGTCTCAAGTGACTTAAGACTACACTCAGACTTGTCTTGAATAATTTGAGACTTGACTTGGACTTGCCCTGAGAGTCTTGAATATGACTGAAAGTTCATTATTGAACCAGATTTAACTAATTTTTTCATACACATCTTGAATTTGAAAGTCAAAGTTTTAAGTCCATGTTGATTCTTGAATGATTCAAGACTCGAGTTCATGACAGGTCTTAAATTACTTGGATTTTCCAAATGTCACTGTATGGGTACAGCCCCTGGTACTCACAGGGCCCGCATGTTGTTCTCTGGCAGCAGTGGGATCTCCAGGACTTTGGTGTTGTTGTGCAGGGCCTCGTGGCTCGGGGTGGACACCGTCTTCCCCGTGATGCGGTGGACCTGGTAGAAGGCGTGGGGCCTCAGCAGCCTGTCATCGGCTGTGCCAATGAACAGCTGCAGGGTCAGAGGCTCGCTCTCCATGTAACCGTGGAGCTACGAGGAGAAAGAACATGGCTGTGGTTAAACCTTCATGTACTTTCCCAAAAAAAAAAAAAAAAGAGCATCCACGTGCATGCTGTTAAAACAAATGCAGGTCTTTCAGAGGTCAGGCTCTCAGCATGATGGTTTTCAAACAAAGTACCCATTTAGGATCTTGTAATCACCCTTTTCATCTTCTTTAATTTACTACCAGTGGCCTGTATACACTTCCTCAATCAGTTCACGTCAAGCCTGCCAAGATGTTGATCCCACAGTAGCAGAATCTCAGGGGCAGCCGCTGCCAGAGAGCAGTAAAACCACCTACAGCGAGCAGCGTTGTGATTTGTGAGCGCCGCGTTCGCCTTGTGACAAGACTAAGCTAGTGTTTCAGAAAAGTCAAGGTCACATCAATCCCACCAAACCCCAGCCAATCAGGGTCCAAAAAAACCCTCTCAGTAGTGACCCTGCTCTGATTTTTATCAGTAAAACGATGCCGATGGAGTCGGAGACAGCAAAGAAGTGCTTCTCCCTGTAGCGGGTGGGCTCGACCCAGAGCTTCCAAAGTACTCCCAGACCTCCATAGGTGTTGCTTGACAGGACGCCTCCTGCCAGGATGACCTCAACCACCCAAACTGCAGGCAAGAAGCCCAAAGCTGCAGGCCGAAATCTGAGAACAGCGGCTACTACTGACACACTGCATAAGAGTTATGTATGTTACCCATACAGTGTGACGGGGAGGAATTACAGCAGAATATTAGACATTTTGACTTCTAAACAACTGAAAGAAACACAGTTAATGACAGGGGTCCCAATGTAGGATTGTACTAAATAATATAATGTATTAAATGTATAGATTATGAACATATTTAGTGTTGTTTGACAGTTTAAGGCTGCAGTCCATTACTGCAGATTTCCTCATTCAAACTGCAGCAGAAATGATCAATTTGTGTCGCGTCTGTGAAGCAGCTTCACGTCGTTCCAGCTGGACTACAGTGTAAATCTCATAAATCAATCACGAATGTGAACATAAATATCTATACTTTCATCTTTTAGTGTTTTAGCGCATTCTGCCATATATCATTAATAGAAAATAACACTTCATGTTCCGTATTTTAGCTTTAAATTAATGGATTTTCATAAAGCCCTTAATTTTTCAGCCAAAGCATCACAACTGGGTGCAGAACAGGCTGAAATCTTCCCATTCTTTTCATTAAAATTGAGAATTTTTTTTTTTTCACTTGAAAAGCAGCCAATAATCAGTGGTGTTGGTTGGTTGTATAAGGAGTTTAACTAAACTACACTTTGTTGCAGAATTTAAGGGAGTACTATTCCTATCTTTGGCCTAAAAACTGAAATAATGAGACCTTATGAGCAAAAACTTGCATGAGTGGGCAAGAAAAATGGACAATATGTGCACATCACCATGCACAGACCCTGTCGGAGTGTTACAGAGGCAGACACTGAACCCCGCCTCATTATACGCCGCTGTGGATGGGATTATCTGCTTAAACGACCAGCAGGGAAATGCTGAAATGAAGACCGCAATTTTTACTTACATAAGGAGAGCACTCGGCGCGAGGAGCGCCCACAACGAGAGTGAAAGGCTCAGACTGGGGAGGCACAACATGTGATTTGGAGGAGGATCCCTGTCAGGTTTAAGAGCCTGCAGAAGCCCTGTATATTTGTGTAAGGAAATGGGTTGCTGCCTAGCAATGCTGTTTATTTAGGCAGCAGGAAGGAGCGTGATGAAGTGAGGTAGCCCGCTCTCGAGGTTACTTTCAAACTGTAATTACTGACAGATTACTGATTATCCGCTTTGAATTATTATCAGCATCAAATCTGGGCAAACAGAAAAAAATCAAACTTCATAATGTCAGCTGAGCCACATCAGCTGTTTCTGACTGTTTCCAAAAAAACACGCCTCTGTCGGGCCTTTTCTGCTCATCCAACATTTAAAGAAGTGAAATTATCTAAGTGGCCATCTTAAAATCAAGAAATCTGAATCATCTGCTTCATAGCGCAGCTGACAACAGCTATGATTTGTTGATGCAATTAAATCACTGTGATACCACTCCTTGTAAACCCTCCACCCTGTCAGCTTGACACTGGCAATGCAGCCACCCCTCCCTAGTTCATATTATCACCCACAGGAGGAATGCCGAGACTCCGGCTGCTCAAGGCACCAGAGAGGAGGAGAAAGGGGCGAGGGCGGCCGGGGCTTCCTCTCCATTCCTATCATAGATCCTCCGAGCTGTGAAAGCATGATCACACACCCAAACACACACACACACCGACTCCTGTGGTTCAGTTTTGTCCAGGCCGGGATGGCTCAGTGTGTCCAGCAGGTTCATCCTGTCACGCCTTTTGCTGCACATGATATTTGTTAAATAGCCTTTGTTTAGAAATCTGAATTCCATCAGAAGGATCAAGGCCAAGAAAAGGCACATGACTCCCAAATAATAACAAAAATGCAGTTCAGAGCAGCTCTTTGGGCGTGTTTTTCAAGCAGGAGGCAGATCATGAAAGCTGACAGGGAAAAAAAGGAGACCTCACAGACTTGAATAGGGGGTATTTCCTCTCCACCAAAGTGCAGCATGAAACCCTGAGCATTAACTGCGGTGAGGACTGCACACAGCACTTCAGAGGGGCATACTTCAGCCTGCTGCTGGTGTAAGGGCGGGTGTGGTTGAGGCAGGCAGCGGCGATGGCATTGAAAAAGAACAGAAAATAGCTGGCTTAGCAGGGCTGAATGCTGGACGTGGAGAAAAGGCGCACCGCACAGAAACGGGACCGTCCAGAATAAACTCTCGGCAAAGTCTGGGCAGGGTCTGAGGCAGAGGAGTGACGGGACGAGCCGCAGAGGCTTCGTCAGCCAGCGTCCACAGCAGAGGCTGCAGCGCCGTGGGTAACATGTAATCAGGAAGTCGCAGAGAAGGGGCTGCCTTTTCTGAGGCTCCCTCCAACAGCTCCGTCAGAGGCTGCCAGAAACGTGTGTGGTTTAGCTGCTGCCGCCTCCGCAGGACGCAGCGCGCAATGATGTCAGCCGTACACACGGGAACTTTCCTAAACAAAGGGAAGTCTGTGTGGTTGGGGTGGTAGCTGGCGGAAAAGTAAGGGGGAGGTTTGGGTTTTGGTTTAAAGAGAACACACACTCTCTTTTTCAGCTGGGGTGAACCCAGAGCCCCTGTCATTAAATCATTAGCACCTTCTCATGGACAAACACGCGCGTCCTGCACAGATGTGTGGCTGAAGCAGCGCCTCGCTGGATGGTACAACGAGTTCTGGCCTCCAAATATCTGATTCCACTGCAGCACACAAACGCACAATCTCTGCGTCCTTATTCTGGTGCTGTTTTCTCAGTGAAAAATATATCACAACACTGTCGAAGTTAACTTTAAATCATTCTGTGGGACGAAACTCAAACAATGTGCCAATTCCCAGTAACACACAGTCTGTACTTACTGTCAAAGTATTTTGTTTTTGCAGTTAGCACACAAAAGATCAGAGTAATTAATCATTTGATGTATTTACACTTATTTTACTCTTTCCCCAGATCTTCCTGGAGCTCTCCCAACAAGCTGAGGCAACAAGCCGAACGCACACATCGACATGTTATAGTTGATAAAGTGGACACACATTTAAAGGGCAGCATCAGCATAATTTGTTGTTGTGTTTTGGTGCCTCTTTTTGCTCTGTTTTTGGTCTCTGCCAACTCCTGAGGGAATATCGGTGCCTTTAGCTGCTATAGATGCACCACTGTGTTCACTAGTTTGTCACTAACTTTGTCAATCTGGTATAGGGAAGGTAGAGTTTGAGTGTTAGTAAGTAGTGTGGAATTAGGACCCTGATGCTTAGCCATGTTAGCATTACTCCTTCAAACTAAAGGGCACGTTTAGCCAGCTGCTCCACTGTGGCTCCACTTTATCGAAACTGAAAGTCAAACACAGAAAACTCTGCCCCACTTTTGATGAATGTCTGGCGAACTTGTGGATTTATTGCAAAGTGTTAACAAAATGTCAAAAGCTATTGATTAACGTGACAGCCCGGCTCACCACTCACTTTGCCCAACTCCTCGCTGCAGACCCTTTATTTATTCAGAGACTGAGGTCAGCGGTGTGGAGTAATGGTTGGGGGACCAGATGGGTTTATAACCAAAACATACAGTATCTGCATTTGTCCACATTTTCTTCTTCAGACTCGACCACCAGAGCTACTGTGGTTAAAGCTCATGACTAAGCTCTTACTGGCCATGCTACATCACTCTGTAACTGTCTGTGCTGCACTCGAGAACGCAATGGAAAAGTCTGAGTCACCCGTGTCTGGACAGGAACTGACTGAGTGGACTGCTTTGTCTAATAGCATACCTTGGTATTCCATTCAGAAATGCGACATCTTTGAATAACATCACAGCCGGACCATGAAACACATGCCGTCCGAATCTATTTTAACACATGAGGTAAAAAGCAGGGAGGGAAAGTGTTGAGGCGAGAAGTGACGAGGTAAGGAGCAGCAGTGAAAATGAGTCTAATGGCTGCACCGTGTGTTGGTGTAATCATCACAGGAAACCAAACAGTCTAGCTCACTGGTTCCCAACATATGGTTTGGGCGTCTGGGGGGGAGGGGGTCGCGAGTCAGATCTGAGAGGCCACGAGATGACGAATGTGAAAATGTTTGGTTTTTTAAAGGATTTTTGCTTTTGTCTTGCGAAATACTGGATTATTTTACCGATAAAAACACCCAGATGACACAGACTGAAGAGAGGGGAATCAGGCTTTGCTTTAAGTGCTCACAGCTTGTAGAAATATCTGCGGGCAGATACTGACGTCACAAGACAGAGAAAGTGAAGCAGCACCTACCTGAACGACTGGGTGTCCTCCCGCCAGGGCCTTCACCGCCCCCCTGCTGCCCTCCGTCTCGTAGTGGGCTCGGTGGTGGGACTTGGGCTGCACGTCGATCTGCAGGCTGTACGGCCCCGAGCTGGACGGCAGCTGCCAGTCGAGAGCTGGCAGGGATGGGCTGTCGGGGCGAACACATGTCCAACATGTCAACTCAACAAGGAGGGAGGAGGGCTTATTTTAGATGCACTTATCAAGGTAGAATGTGCAGAATGTGAACACTGGGATGTGCCAAACCTCGAGATAAACCTCTTATGACACGATAAATATGTTTAAACTTAATTCTCACCAGCAAATACTGATATATTAAGTGCATGTATGGACGACTTCTCACGTAACTGCTCAGTTAGCAAAAATTCTGAAACATTTCTGAATTTATTTGCACGTTGATGCTTTAATAAATCAGAGCAGACAAAAAACTATTCCCCTGGAGCCTTTTTTTCAGGTTTGGACAGATGTTTTTCAGAACTCAGACCTTCAGCTGTAGCTCAGTCATTCCCGGTTTACCTGATGTACTGCTTTGGCTTGGACCAGGAGTACGGGTGTTGTGGCACATCCAGAAACCCACCACAGTAGCCCTCCTTCTTCAGCGGCAGGCGGTTTGAGGGGTGCTCGTCCAGACAGAGCTCCCCTGGACTCAGCTCCTCGCCCCCAGGCTCCACCTTCAGGCTGACTGTGGGCTCCTGGCTGGTTTTCCGGGCCTTCATGGGGATTCCCTCCCCAAGGTCAGCCATTCCATCTGTGGTCAAAGCATTGATGGCTGCCAGGATGGCTGAGTTGGTGTACTGGTTGGTGTTTGGCAGCCAGGACTCCTCGGTGACGCTGAGGCGAGGGGACGTCTGAGGGGACGGTCCAGGGGAGTGGTTGGGCGAGTACGGGAAGTGCTTATGTGATGCCCCGCTGCCGTTGAAGCTGTACTTCCGCTTCGCTCCACAAGGGGAGTTGGGCCTGGAGCCACGCTGACCGATCCAGCTGTCATCTGTCACGCTGGTGCGAGGGGAGGTGGAGGGGGAGTGGCGAGGGGAGCCACCAGAGTGGCAGCCATCACCTGGCAGGGCGAGGGTGGAGCCCTTGGGGGACACAGAGGGTGACTGCCAGGGGGAGTTCTGGGGCGAGTTGTCGTAGTTGTAGGAGAAGCCCGATTCGTAGGAGGAGGCGTCGGAGTGGCAGCTGCGAGATGAGATGCTGCTGGCCGGACTCAGGCAGCTGGGGTCACGGTAACCATCTGCACTGGGGAGGGTCAGCGTCACTATGGAGTTGACTCGCTTGGCTACAGGAAGGTTGTTCTCCTCCACCTCATCCTCAGGAAACTGACCGTAGGCTGTGATCTCGATGCGGGGGCTCTCCAGGGTCGGGGCTCCATTTGGGCGGACGTTCGAGGAGGAATAGTAGCCCGCCACTCTCAAATCGTCCTGGGTGTCGTAACTGTGAGGCTCGCTGACAGACACAGATATAGTGGGGCTGGACTGGAGGCTGTGGTACTGGGAGGGAGGACAAGGGTTGCCCAGTGGGAGGGAGAGGCTGACATTTGGCGTGTAGCCATATGCATCTGGAAAGCAAACACATTGAGTTTGTTACCATGATAATCAAACACACATTCACTGGCTGCCTTACTGAGAGGCTGAGAGTTGCCAAGTTGAGTCTTATGAGAGCTGTTGCCTATAATGGCAAAAGAGCAGCTTGCCTACCAGATTTGGCCTTGAATATTTCTTAATGCAGAAGGAACATAATTTAAAACTTGGTGCCTCGGCTGATGGGGATCCCCAAACACGTCCACCAGTATTCAGCCATCTCTGAATGGTTCAGCTTATACAAAGGTGAGACCCGCGAATAAAGGAGCCAAAAATAACTCCAGTCCAAAAATAACCAAAGGCAAGGTGTTTTTTTTTCCACTCCACGCCGCCAGATTTATGCCATTTAACGCACACGCTGCAGCCCATAAACTGTAACATGATGAAAACGCACACTGATGCTTTTGTTGGCCTATTTCATGTTCCAGCAGCCATCGAAAATAAACACAGGAGGGACATGTTGGCTTTATTTGCATGCTGCAAAGGTGCACGCTGTACCCAGGCTGGGGAAGCTCACGGTGTCGTGCCAGAGCTCCTGCTGGGTCATATGAAACTCTGCCTGTCTGTGGCGAAGGCTGAGGTCACAGCCGGGGGCAGAGGAGGGGGAACATGGGAGCGGGAGTTGTGGTTATATGGTGCATGAGGCTGGGTGGATGTGACCACAGAGGAGCGCACTGATACGGACCGAGGCGGCTGCTGCACACAGACAGCCTGCAGTCACCACAGCTCCTGTCTGCTGTAAATTAAAGAGAATTAGGGGCCCCACCATAAAGAGTATGACATCAGTGCAGCACCATATGACTCCTTGTAATAAAAGAAAATGATGCTTACATTTAATGCTGCTTGCGGTGTGTGACACAGTAGCACTGAAATGTTTGCTTTCTATAATTAGACTGCTGTGAATTAGCTGACATCCTCACAGGTAGCCTGAGGGGCTGCCATCAGATGAACGCTGCCATCTGAACCACCCACAATACCATGTCAGTCATTAGCACAGGTTCAATTCGGACTATTTTGGGAGCACTTTCTGGTCATGAGAGGCTCACAGGAGCAGAACCACTCCCACTCTGCCCAAATCAGCAGGGAGGGGCGCAAACTGCCTGTCTACTGCTTCAATACGGCCACTAACTGCGATCTACTGAGGCTGAATGCGGGCATTCAACTGGGAGGAAAGTGCTGCCAAGACCCTGATTCAACACAACATCCCACTTTAGTGTATCGCAAAGTGTCAAACAGTGAAGAAAAGTTGAATAAATCCCACTTCAAGAGAGTTACTGCGCTGTGGGGACAAAAAAGTCATTACTAAGAGTCAAACTCACCCTCTTCAGCGGATTTCATCTTCTTCTTTGCGCAGAGAGCAACGTCTGAGATCAAACTCTGAGTACAGCTGCAGATGGGAGCGATTCCGTATCCATATAGCGGAGTTTATATAGTCCCCAGCTGCTGCCCTGGATCCTCTTCTCGCTGTGTGTCGCCGCAAACAAACAACGAGAACGAGAAATAACAAAAAACAAAATAAATGATGCGTTGGGAAAAAAAACAGCTGCTACTTCAAAATGGGAAAAAGTCGCTTTAAAGTGGGGAAAAAAAATCAGAGGAATATTAAAACACGTGGAATAAGATCATGACTGAGTGGCGCGCTCTTGGAAAAGCGGTTCTCGTCGCTGTGTGCAGATATCGGGGGATCCTGGCTCTGCTGGGTCGCTGTGACGCACTGCTCCGGCGCACTCAGGACCTCTGCGCTTTTAAACTCGGGGATCACCTCGGCGGCGACGCACCGCCCCTGCGCGCTGTGACGCATCTGCACGGCCGACCACCAGATGGGTCCAATGGAGATCCTCTCTCACAATGGGGCTTCCAGAGGCATCGGAGGCCAATTAGCGAGGCTCGCACCGAGGCTCCGAAGACGGATAAAATAAGCCTCGCCACGGGAGAGACTCATGCAAACCTCCAGTGACTGGAAAAAAAAAACATCTTCCACAGCGCCTGCTACACCTAATGCAGCAGAATGTGAGCCAGGGTGAGCATCCTCCTGCATGCAAACAGTGGAATAACTGGAGTTAAAATGACACAGCACCGCATAAAACACTGTGATTTGTTGGGTGACAGATGTTAAAAGAAAACCTGCGAAACGTGAGCTCAAACTCTGTCCCTGTGATCTATGACTGAGCATTAATCTACGGTTTCCACCCATTTTATCTACACTATCTGTTCCCCTTGGCACCATTTACAAAGGAGTCATCAATGTGCTTCTGCACATGGACTCTCCTAAATCAAGATTTATGTGCAGACTAATTCTCATGAGCGTTTTACATTAAACTGCTGTCATTTTCACCCTGAAAGAGCCATTCATCAACTGGTTACAGCAGACGGATGTTCGGTGAAAGGCTGCCGGGCTTTTGGACTGCAGCTGGAGCGGCGGCAGCAGCAGATACAGGGACAGACAGGTGACGTATACGTAGCTTCATGAGACATATAGAAGACATAAAGCTCCCTTCAGATGCTGTACTGGACGTCCCGTGGGGATTTGAAGTTATTGCAAAGGCAAATAATTGCTTTCCACTTCCTCCTGACAGACGGCATGTCTGTGCGGCACAAAACACATAATTATCCATACTTGCATAGAAGCACTATATAAAAATCAAGTCTTAAACCCGGTCATTTGACATGCTGAACTGATTTGTTCATAGAGCTTTTCGGAGGCCGCTCTCTGTGGTTGGTGTATACTTATTCGGCCTCTCTCTCCTCAGTGCATCCAGTCCCATGCAGGCAGGGTTGTTACTATCTTTGGCAGGTCTGGACCTTTCAGCAGCTGGCAGCAGACCCGTGGTTTCTGTGATGACAATAGTCACATGGTGGCTCTCTAAGAGTCTGTCCATCCCTGGAGGTGCAAAGCTACATTACTGCTCCACAGCGTCTTATCAGCTGGCCCTAGTTGGTGTGATCCTCGGCGGTGGCGGGCGCCATGCCAGCGCCGCTCTCAGCCAGGGAGCGCTCAGATCTGTCTTCGCTTGAAGGTCATAAGTGTTTGTTGTCTTATAACTCAAGTGTGCACAGTAACATATTTGCCCTCCTGTGTGCTTTCAGGGAATCTCTTCTGTGTAATTTCTAAAACTCTGTGAATTGGGAAAATGATTTGTACATCCAGCATTTGGTATGCAGGTGCTTTTGAAGAGGTTCAATATGTTTGAACCAAGGAGAATCCTGCTGACTGTGGGGGACACGAATCTGCACACCAAAGTCCACGACAATGCATCCAATGGTTATTCAGAAATTTCAGACTGTGAAACACAAGGATGAATGTACTAATGTGTGTGTTCTGTAGACGACAGCGTGGACGTTTTGACAAATCACTCTGCATCCTGAGCATCCAAGTGCACGATTATCTTCAAAGTACAGCTCTTTACCTCCTTCGTCCCCTTTCAGAAAGCGGCTCTTCATCCACATTTCGTCTCCATTGTGCAACAGCATGGCATGTGTGCCCCACGTCCAAAGCAATATTCCCTCCTCACCCACTGGGAGCTCATTTTGGCACAGCTCTCTCTGCAGCAGCGTTTGCGAGGGAGTGACGGCACTTGTGAAATCCTAGCTCTCTGTTTCATCATGGGGACGTGGCTCGGTGGCTCCCCAGTCATCTGAAGAACCCCACTCGTTTCTTTGACCTCATGGAAATCTCTTATGGGGCTGGGGGGGATTTAACTGGGGCAAAAGGGGTAGGGGGGTGTTGCCACTGCACAGTTATGTGTAACTGAAACATGTGCTGCAGTAAACACTTCCACCCGTCTGCAGTTAATAAATAGCTCTGCTGCTGATTGACTCGTGGACCCGTCTACGTCAAGGCAGTGCTGGGGCTCGTAGTTTTTCCAGCCGGGCCTGGTGCTGGTTAGTGGACGCCTTGGTAACAGGCCACTACAGACCGGATCTAGTGAAAGAGGAGAACATTAGATGATGAGAAACACCACCGAAGTCCTGCGTTGATAATGTAGACACGGCAGAATGAACAGAAGACTCGCTTTGATATTGACAAGCTGCAGACGCTGAATTTATTTGATACTACAGCTGTCTCCTGGGACGAGTCTAAATCAGGTCTCAGGTCAGTTGAGACGTGGCAAGTCTCGGTCCAGTGTGTTTGAGAGGAAGTCATGGCTCGGGAGTCTTTATAAGCAAATTGTCTCTGAAATCTTTCAAGTCTGTGGCTAATGACACAGCATTTGAACATTTTTCTGTCAGAGCACTTTCCAAGTTCCTGTGTTTGTCTCACAGAGTCTTTTTAATCTGTAGTGCCAACATTTAAACATCTGTCTCCTTAAGTCCTGCTCGTTGCTTTCAAAACTGGAGACTTCAGCGAGTTTGCTTGCAAGTCTCAATTTTTAGGGGGTCAGCTCTCACGGTAGTCACGTCACTGTTTTGGTTTCATGGCCTGAAACTTGACTGTTTTGGCTCAATCAAACAGTTAAAGCTCCGATGGACCCACTGTACGCTACCACTACCTCACAGCATTAGAGACTAGCCAGTGAACAGAGAGGAGCAGCTGAAGAGATCAGGATTTCGATCAGGAGGTGGTGCAGAGGAAAACGGAGGCTCAATAAACTGAATATTGGACTTAATCAGGAAAAATGCTAAAATGTACATAAACCACTGTTGTCACCATACCAGCCTTAAAAGTGATCACGTCAACCCATTGACAGCTTTAAAGAGGAGCGTCACACCAGGCTGCAGAGCAGTGTTTCAGTTTCACTTCACAGCGCACCGACACGCCCTGGAGGACAGGTCTACATCACTGAAGCATGGCGAGAAGTTCAACCGCTAGAGGAAATCCAAAACGAGACTTAGAGCTGCTGTTCAGTCGCTCTTTCATGCAAACACTGCTTTCACGTACAGTATTGAGGGTTTAAGGCAGTGACACACAGGGCAACAGTTGGGCAACGATGAACTGGCTCGGGGTTGTCACTTTAATCCCTCAGGGACATCTTGTCAACAGGAGACAAGTGAGCGGACACTGTGGCAGACTTTAATGCTCGTCTTTATTGCCCAAGTGCACGGATTTAAACTAAATGTAAGCTGGTGTGCGTGTGATTACGAGGATGTCGCATTATATCTGTCGCAGGTTTCAGTCTTTAAACCCAAACTGTGCTTATTTACCTTCACTGTGCAGCTTAGCGAGGGCAACACAAGCCAACGCGCTGCGCTGAACATCCTTCATGTTGCAATCTCTCTGGCCAGTGAGTGACACAATCACATTGCTAAATTAATCACGCTGTAAATCATTTGTGTGCGGGAAACATTCAGATACATTTTTCATCTCTCTGTCATCTCTGCTGCCGGCAGCGTTGCCCAACAGTGTTTCCCAAAGTTCTCTCTGATGTATCATTATTTTAAGAGTCTGGGAGGGGCTAAGCATCAGGGTTGGGGGGTGGTCTCACTGTCACAAGCCCACACATTTTTGTCGTCTGCCATCCCATACGCGGCTACTGCCAAACTTTGTGAACACTCTGCCTGGTATGACGTGGTTTGGCCGCAACGAGGTGGAAAAGACCTCAACTCGCTTTTCTTTCCACAGTTCTAACCCTCAAAATCCAGTGCCTGGCTTTATTTGTGTCTGAACAAAAACACGATGGAACATTGGACAGCGCTGCAAGTTATTCATAAACTAAGAAACAACCGGCCCTGAACGCTGGCCTTCCCACCGCTGAATCACCTGTTTGTTTTGGAAAAATGAATTGGAAGAGAAATTTATTACTGCACTTCTTTGTGCCTTTCAGGCCGCTCACACACCCCTCTCACCATATGTGCGCTCATAATTGCTATTTTATAAAGTGTTTCTTGATGTAGAATAATAAAACATTATAAATAGTCTCTATGACCACAAGTTGAGTTCAGACTGTGACCAGAAAACTGGTTTCAGGGGACATTGAGTAATCTGCAACCTCGACTGACGAGCAGAGACTTCAAAGGGTCTTTGGCTCGGCTTAGCGTGGCCTGAAAAGACTCGAGAGAGAGCACAGCAGAGGCAGTCAGGGCTGAAATCGATCACAAACGTGTGAGGGAGATCCAACATATCCACATGCATGAACACGGCATGAAGAACGCTGCTTTGGCTGCTTGAGACTGAGACGTTTCAGAGGCCAGAAGTCTCACCTCAGGGTGACGCGACTCGTATCGATCAGCCTCATATCATGGTCTGTTTGAGCTATCTGGGAATATGCGTCTTTATTTTGGCCTGTTTTTCACTTCTATGAGGGTATTTTGGTGTTCTTTGGTGACCCCCCTCTCCACGCCACACCCCACCACCGTCCCCGCTCTCTCTTACAGTCAGACTTCCTGTCTCCCATGAATGTTCTCCTTTTTTCTCGGCCGCTGTGACGGAATCCCCTGCTCTGTTTCCTGTTGTGCGCGCCCGTTGCTTGGTTACAGCCAAGGGAGGAGTTTTCATAGCCGAGGGAGCGTTTGAAGAAGGCCGGGAGCTTCATTTTCTCTCCCTAACGGTCGCAAAGCTGGCGTGAAGCTGGAGCACAACAGTGAGCAGCAGCTCCCCGAGGCACGCAGCATTTTACTATCTCTCAGCTGTTGGTCGCGGCTGCACAGGCTCCACGTGCCCGAGGTCGTTTACATAAATCAAGAATGGAGCTCGTGTAACTGCAGGGAAGTGTGGTTACCACAGACCGGTCTGTTGCTGTGGTACACACAGAGGTGGGCCTGTGAGGCAGCCTGTCAACGTGGGGAAGTTTGGGGAAGCCTGCATGATTCTGACCTAAAAAACATCCTGACAAGCATTTTTACTGACTGTAACAAGCCCAATGAGCGTGAAGACACCTGTGGATTAAGCTTTTTGAACATAAGTTCTTCACTGGGGTGAGAAAAACTCATTTACATTGCAGGTGAAACTGACAAAAGAGGGCAAAAACAAACAAAAGAAGTGCATAAACGGGGTGTTTAGGCGAAGACACAAGTTTCTACATTATGATTAGGACAGAAAATTAGTGCCTTTGGTAGTTAGACTGCTGCACACTCACAAATTTAACCACTTGAAGTAACAACTCCTCAAATTCATCATCAGAAAGCACACAGTGACAACGTTTGTGTGCACAAAATATAAATTTTCACCCGAAACAGACGAAGCCATTTATGTGAAAGTGAATATTTGCACAAAGCTGACTGTAAACAGGTAAAAACATATATTGTGAATGTGTTGTATGCTCCCAAACACTGAATAATATCGCCATATCGCACATCTAAATTAGAAAATGCTCCCTTTAGAATAAGGCCTAATTCATTAAATCTAACAGGAATATGCCATTTACACAACCTGTATAAAATTCTGAATATTGCCAAATAGTGTGCATGTAAGCGTAGTCAGTGTTTGAAAAGTTCTGTGGAGAACTTTTCCGGCAAAGACGCCTTTGAAAACTCTGAAACTACAGCAGCTGATACTGCAGCTCGAATGTGCTTTGCCTCTGCGTGGATACTTGAGCGTTGGACTCCTGGAATGAGGAATATTCTCTTCTTCTCAACTCTTCTCCCCCATCAAGCCAGTCAGGGAATATCATTACCAGTAACTGTATCTCTACTGGTTGTTGTTTCTTAATTCAAACAGGGTGCTGTGGAATTTTATAACGAGCTCAGTCAGACGGAATATGGCTGCAGAAGCCACTTAGCTGCTTAGTAACAAGATAGCATAATGGCATAATGGCAGGTCTCACTCCAGCATATAAAGAAGCAGCAAAAATGTAAAAAAAAACAAAAAAAAAAAACACTAATTTGACAAATGTTCCATGCATCTGATATTTCTGCTGTGTAAGTGTTTTGTATCCCACTTATGGGTTGGACAAAATCTAGTTTAGACGAGAAGTGTTTTTCATCCCGGAGGGCTTCAAATGAAGTTACGGAGTCCTTTTCTTTAATGACAGACGACAATTTGTTGAACAAGAGGTGAAACATTAGATTGTTAACTTCCGTTCTGGCGATGACAGCTCCACCGTTTCTGCACAGGCACCATTAAATGCGAGCGTGCAGCTGTTCTGCAAGAGAGCAGCTCGCCGGCTTTGCAGTGGAGGTTTTACATAAAGTGTGCGCCGAATGTATGTAAACACATTTGACTGTCAAAGTGCTGCAGCGACAGAAAAAAGAAAATTGTGCTCGGAGCTCTGGAAATGATTTGTGTTCTTCATGGCTAAACCTACAGCTCAGTCTGGCTCAGGAACACAAACATAAATTTGATGTTTTTATGGTGAAACAGAGGCAGTTTCATACCATCTTGGAATAACCGAATGTCAGACATCTCAACTGTTTCTTATAATCTAATATTCTCATGGACAGAAATTTGTTAATTGGCCCGTCCCACTCCGTGTGTGAACTGCATCCTGCTTCCTTTGAATGAAGAAATAGTTCATTTTAAAGCCTTTTCATAATTACTGATGGAAGTGCATCATTCTGAGTCTCATGATTTGTATTGTGGGTATTTCCTGTATTTTTATGATGTTAACATACTGATAGTTATTTCTCTGTATCTAACATTTTCTTTTTCATCTTTAAGAGCACTGAACGTTTCCCTGGAATCAGAGCGCTCGGCCTTTTACCCATGATGCCAATCCCAAAGTCTTCTGGGCTTCCGGGCATCCGCTGGTAAGTCTGTATTTAACGTCACAATGCAATGAACTGTGGGTAATTCCTGCAGGTAAAGTCTGCAGAGATGTGGGCTCAAAATGTCTCTGAGGGAGGCCAACAGTGGGACAGCCTGAATCGCCTAAAAGGACATGAGTCCATGACGGTGGGCGTTGGGAACGGGCCTGACTTCAGCTCTCTTCTGTCCTGCCTGGCTCTGGTGTTTTTCCCTTCATTTGGACTTACAGGCTGCGGCAGGATGACAGGTGTAAAGACAAGCACACACATCACTTCTGGACTGACATCCTCAGTCTGGCTGCTAATTAACACGCACAGGTTTGATACTACGACATATAACGAGTGAAACAATGGCTGAGCGTTTCCACAGTGGAACAGCGTGGACCAATGACAGTCTCACTTTTGTCCAGTGAAGTCCATCAATTCAAATAATCTCATTAAATTCTTAAAATTTCATAATGAACATGAAAATAAGACCCAGACTGATATCAACGTTGCAGCGTTCCACCAGGAAACCACGAATTAACCCACAAAATCTACATGAGGAGAAGGTCACTCCAACAAAGACAAACTGTCCTCTGTCAGCACAATAAAGCATCAGTCAAATGAACATTATCCGCTCCATCAAAGCCCCTCATGCAGCACATTAACTGCAGCTGGTTTGGAAAACACACCACAGAGATCTCCCATAGACTTCCACACTGCAGGAGCCGTTAAACAAACCTACAGCACAGCAGCTCCTTCCCTCCCGTGGACTCTACAACGCGAGAACGAGCGGATGAAAGAGAGCGTTTCTTCGCGTCGAAGCCATCGGACCATCACATTCATCGCTGGGTCACAAAGAGCTTCCTCCTCCTCCTCTGCGGGGAGAAGATGATAACACATTGTTTCTCAGTGACCGCCTTTGATTGCACAGGAAAACATACCTTTTATTCTGTATACAGCAGATTCTGCATCTAAAAGCAGAATCTGTAATTACCAAACGGCTGAGCTTGTTTTCTGACTGTGGCTCTCTTTAGACACATGCTCTGCTCTGATTAATTATCTGTTTCTGACACGGTTCAATTACCTACTTAAAGACATAGTATATCATTTCTGCTGCTCGGGGTCTCTCAATCAAAACAAAGAAAGCAAAAGACAAAGTTTGACGTAGCGTGGGATCGTGGGAGTTCTCATCGTTCTGAAACAGCCAGCAAAGCTGATGAACATCTATCTGATGAACTCAGGCAGGAAAGTTCGCTGCATGTCGAACGTTACCTTGAATGAAATTACAGATTTTGGTTTGAATAACTCAACAAAACGACTCATTTTCAGACATTTAACAGTGGAAATTTGAAATGATTTTAAGCTACATCCACTCCTCCTTTCATCATTGAAAATCCAGATTCTATTGAGTCTACGTACATTTTCAGGAGTTAAACGGCTGCACGAGTCGTCTCAGGTTCGCACGTCACACTTGTGTGAAGTTCATACTGGACCACGACTGGCTTCCCAGTCCGGCTGTTAAACTCTGATTTAAGGTGCGAGCAGGGAAACTTTCTTTCTGCAGCAGATGAACACGAAAACAAACTCCGCTCATACATCATCCTGCGCAGCGGAGCTCCAACATCCAAGAGATGGAACGATAAGCAAAACACATTTTGATTTAGAGGCCGCCGTTGCACGATGTTAGAAATGTGCGTGAGGAGTACTTCAAAGCCTTAGGGAGAAGCATGAAGCAGTAATTTTTAAAACTGAATACTTGGGGGGGGGGGGGGTTGCAGGTTTAGAAATGTTGCAGCTTTTCAACTATATTTTTGGTGACACTTCCAGGCATACATTCAGTGTTGACTAGCTGCTGATCAGTGTGCACATTAGTAACACGCTTGCTCTTCATCAGTCATTACAAGCACTTGTTAAAGCCTTATTCTGCATGACCATATTGTACAACTACTAGGCCATTAACAAACCTCCTAATTATTGCGTTGTACATAAATATGACCCTAACCTTAATCATAAATAAGCTTAACCTGCAGAGTGAGGCATTAGGAAGCGTTTTATAATAATCAACAAAGAGCCAATTTGCTAACATGCACGCTAATAAGCAACAAGTTAATGGTGAATATGTGAACTCAGCTGTATAATGGGACCAAATTTTTCATTAAATTGCCTTAAAGTTTGTCTTTATGAACTAAACTTGGAGCGATACCTGTGAAGGCCCCTAACACTGTACATGTTACTGTAAAGCTCCTTCACTTTGGCGCCTCCTCTGTCATGTGTTTGGTCTCTATCTCCATCCAGTGGACACACGATGAACTACATGATGGATAAAACCTTGATAATGTGCAGTTACTGTCCACAAGGAGAAAATCTGTTGTTTCTTTTTATTATCCATTAATCAATGATATTATAAATAACAGACTAACTGTTAGAAATCGCAGTGTTGGACATGGAAAGCAAGTTCACGAGAAAGACAAGTTTACACACATTCACGTACACAGAACAAAGATCTCGACAGGAAACACGGGAATCAACATCTGGAATTGTTTCTTGTTAGAATGTAAATCAGGAATTCAATCGATTTGCATTGAAACACCTCAGCCACACCAACTTCTCCCCGAACATTTGCATCCACCATCTGTCCTTTGTCTTACAGTGTAGCTACATTTTATAGTGTTTGCCACAATTTACACAAATGAATGTACATAACTGTGTTTAGGATTAATTAACCTGAGTTTAACTCAATTATGATTCAGAAAAGATTGAAAACCTCGCTGATAAACTAAATCTAGGACAGTTCGCCGTTCTTCCATCTGATTTTTTCCCCTCTGTGCTCAACACTAACAGCACATGGAGCGAATGATAAAACTCATTCCTCCTTAAAAAGAGCTGAATGTCGACGTCTGCTACAGGCCAAAGTCACAAAGAGACACAGGGGAGTCGTATTGTCAATAAAGGCCTAAAAATATACAGTCGACAGCGTTTTGGGGTCCTTCGTTGTGACTTTTAGAGTAGTTTTACCATCAGAAAAATGCCTTCAGAGAAGAGCAGCAGGATTCGAGCTCCTGGAAGTTCAGATCTGGCTGCAGAGGTAACAAAAACAAACGCTCACCTCTTGCTTAACATCCAATGCTGCGAGATGCGGCTTCAGTACATTAAAATACATCATAATGAGGCACGAATCGAGCGGCCGCGTCCTGACAGGAGGACGGCTGGCTGCCGACAGACATCATAAATGTAAAATAACTCAGTATAATCAAGGCCAAATATGCTGATTATACAACATTTAACGTGGCTATGGAGTGCTGGTTTTATACTACGGCGATAACGATGTCATTCACGGTCTTAAAAATGTAAAAGACATAGAGCAGCAAACGCACAGAAATTCAGATCGAAGCAAGTTCCAGCATTTTCTTTGTGAATGTCATCGGAAATGGTCTTTTTTTACGTAATGCACGAGAGTTAAACGCATTGCGGTTTACATTGACAGCAGCAGATATCCAAGCTGCAAGTAAAGGCTGTATTTACAATGTAATGTAGGAAAACACTTGAATAAATTATCTTTTTTTTTATCCCTTAATGCAACTCAACACTGTCCACAGATGCCGGCCAGCAACTGTGATGAAAACCAGGAATAAAAAAATACCACTTAAAAAAAATTCCACATATAAAAGTTCAAACATTGAAAGTAAGTGTAGAAAATGACAGTTGAAGCTGATTTGTTTAAAATGCTGTAAAGCAAAAGAAGGCAGATTGACCCTTTTCCAACAAAATCAGGTCAAGTGTTTCAGGCCTTCGAAGTCACACCGTCGCAAATCCACCTTTGTAAAGTCTCTTTTTATATGCTCTGTTTTTTTCAAGTCATCTCAAGTTTCAGTGACATAATCCAAAGAGGAGTTACGTAATTTCTCTCATTTCCCATTGTTCCAGTGGTTCCTCGACCTCCGCGGGTCACCTGTCCGTCACTGAGGATCAGTGAGTAAAAAAAGTGCTGAAAAAAGCTCAAACAAGCACGAAACTACAAAACAAACACAAGTAATCCGACTCATGAGGACAGTTTGGAGTAGCTCGGAGGTGAAAACTTGCGCTTCAGGTATTTGATGATGTAGAGAGGAAGACAGCTGACCAACGTGATGGCGGACACCTTCCACAGGAAAGGCCAAGTCGTGATGAAGGACAAGTCTGGAAGAGCAAACAGAAGAAAAAGGGCTCAGGTGCAAACGTCTTAGTGTTGAGTTATGATTGCACGGGGGTGATGGATTCAATCAAGCAATGCAAGAGTCAAAAGCAAACGGGTACAGATGTGTTGACTCGCAAAAGCACTAAAACGAAAACTTAACGGTGCAACGAATGACGTGACACGAGACAACAAAGACCTGCAGTGCATACGATGGAAAGGACAAGCTCAATGAAAGAGTGAAAACGACGACAGGGTGAAACATCACAGGAACGTACAGACATAAGAAATGCAGGGAGACGGATGCAGGAGTGAGGAGATTAATTTACAGGCTGCACACCTACCAAGGAAAGCTCCAAAAGACACCCTGCCTATGCCTGTTGCCAACATACAGCAGCAAAAGAAATGCAGCAGAGAGAGAGTGAGTGCGGTACAAAGATCAGCAGTGAGGAGAGACAGAGAGAGAGAGAGAGGCAGGAAGCAATACAAGCACAGAGCTGAGGGCTGAGCTGCTGCACAGCACTCAGGCGCCCGGCGGCGTCACGTCAGTCGACACAGAGCAGGTGCGGCGAGGAAGAAGGAGTCCACCTGATACAGGACTGAAGGGACAGAAAGGAGCGCTCCTCTGCTACCGACGGTTAACATGAGGGACAGTCAGAGCTAAGCAGAGCTGAAACGATTAGTCTGAGAGTCCATCAGCTGGATGACGGAAACATGAATGGCGGCTTAATTGAATTAAAAATTAAATGTCAAACTTTTCTTGGTCCCATCTTCTCAAATGTGAGGACTTCCTGTTTCTCTTTGTCACATGTGACAGTAAAATGAACAGGATAAAATAATCTGAATATTCCACCTTCTGTGGCTTTAAAGGTATGCTCTGCTGGACTCGTTGTTTCTGTTTGTAATCAAACTGTTTTAAACGCCGTCCCCGCCTGTAGCCGACCTCACCTGCGGGCTGTTATTGGCTAGCGGCTACACACCCACTGCCCGAAGGCTGCAGCCCAGAAACATCCAAACCACAACAAAATAAGAAGAAAATTACAGGCAGAGAGCAGAGTCTCTGCAGATAAATCCACCATCCACCATTTTTTTTTTTTAGAAGGAAAATCCTGCATAGCATACCTTTAATTTGGAGAATAATCAAAAGCCAACAGGAAGTAAAGTGCTGTTGTGCTTTCACAAACCCTGCCTTGTGTCCCTTTTCATTGAGCTCTTACACACGAAAACATTTAGAACAAATTTCATAAATGCATTTTTAAAGTTTTCAAAGTTACACGGACAACATGTACGAATCAGAAACAGGAAAAAAAACCTACCAAAGTACTCGTTGAGGAAGGCCAGCGAGGCCAGGTAGCAGCCCAGGCTGAAGAACTCGGCCACCACCATGAGCCAGTGCCAGGTCCGAACCGTCAGCGCCACCATCAGCAGCTCGGTCAGGATGAGCGCCGTGAAGGAGATGGCGACCACATGCACGAACTCCGACTCGAACAGCACCAGCGCGCCGTACATGAGGATGCCACCTGGTGGCGCCAAAGGAAACAAATCGACCAGGTGACGTTACCAGACCAGGTTTCGCTGAGGAGAGGTCGCGTCCGAGCTTTCCTTCATGCATTCTTTCTTTCTTAACATTTCTTCTCAGGTCCGCTCATCACAGAACAAACTGCTGACATTTAAGGATTAATGTGTCTGGAGATAAGGACTGATTCAATAACTTTATTTATGAGGGGAAAAGATGCACAATGTGCTCCAGTGTGTCTCACTCTGGTTCAAATCTTCCAGTGTCCAGACACCCACTCATCTCTGGGCGCCTTCTGTATCTTGATAGCCTTTCATTTCATCATAACACGACACAAATTGAGCTTAACAGCCTATCACTGATCGCATAATTGCTTTTTCATACAGTCTTCATACAGTGCATTCCAGCGAGTCAAACTCTGTAATAAATTAAGCTGGATTGGCGCCTAATATTTTCCTCCTCCGCTGTCGTCGTCCTTTTTCGCCACAGACCAGGTACTGGCCTTTAATTAAAAACCTCGTGCTGTCAGGAAGTCACGCTCGAGCAGGAACATAGATCTTTCTCACACGCTGCATGGCTTAGCGATTACAGAAATATCGATTTACCGGACAGACAAAAGCCTGCATGTATAAAGCGGATGGCGGCTGGAAACCTAAGATACTGAGAAACGGACTGCCTGAGAGTTTGAGGGGGCCCGGGGACCCTGGCATTAGACACAGCAGAAATGATGAAACGGTGGTTGAGGAGTTGCTTTGACAGTCTGCAACACCAGAATAGTCCTTCCTTACAGATACGGTCATGTTGTCGCTGGTTTTGTTAAAAATGTGCTCTTTATTTTTATGAAGCTGCTGTATTAATCTGCCAGATACAGTGACTGAGTCTGTGTGTGTCTCACCTTGATACACACTGATCAAAACCCAAATGAGGAAAGTCTTGAACGACAATGAACGTCCCTGGAAGAGAAACAGAAGATGTTAGGGGAAGAAAACGCAGATAAAGGGATTTTATTCTGTCAAAGGCACACATTTTAGAACAGGGCGCTGTACCTTGGTGAGGTCTTTATAAAGCTCTGGGTAGAGAAGAGCCATCTCTGGCTTCACGTCTTGGTCCAGAACCAAGGAGAACACAGGAAACATGGTGTAGATGGTGGCATAGCTGGCATACAGAGAAATGAGGGATGGGCAATAAAACACATCCACATATATGTGAGATATTAGCAGGTTGCATCTGAGAAATGAACTTTATGACGCTAACACACAACTAAGAGACTCAGCATAGCCGGAAAGTTAACTAAACTGCACAGACTTGTGGTGATTCTTTTTTTTTTTTTAGCCAAATTAAGCTTCAGACTCAGAAAAGGTACATACCCAACCATGAGGAAACCCTGGTACAAGGGCACAGAGGCAAAGTAAAATATAGAGGAGAAGACCGCCTGCAGGCAGGAAACAAAAGTCAGAAAGTTCGTTAGCTGGGGGCTTCATTGTTCACGATGTGTAAAATGATCTTTGGCTTCACCGCAGCACAAATTAAAAACAGGCATTGTGAACAAAACGCCAACAAACAGCTTTAAAAGACATGGATGCAGACTTTCACAGCCGTCACAGCTTTGATCATTACTGTACCTGCATGGTGGAGATGATCATTCCTCTGTGCATGACGAACTGGCCCAGCGCCGCCGAGCGCTTGTAGCTGTTCCTGCCGTGAACCATGAGCAGGCGGCCGATGTGTTTGAACTGGGTGATGGAGAAGTCTGCGGCCAGCGACGCCTGCTTCCCTTCCTGGTGACACACAAGTGGAAAGATGCAATGCACTACCTTTCAAGATCCATTGGCTTCTAGAAAAACCTTCAAACTGACAAAAAAAGGCAGATTCTTCACACTTTAGTGAGACATGTGGCCTTCAGGGAACACAGATAATACAGATATCCCCACGGAAAAAAACATGTCCTTATGTTTAATGGTTTTTATTTATGTTTATTCAAGATTAACACGAACAGCTGAGGTCTGTATTCCCTGTTTGAGGAGTTTATGGGGGCCTTTACCTTCCCTTCAATCCCGATGCCGCAGTCTGCAGCCTGGATCATACTGACGTCATTTCCTCCATCGCCTGCCACCAAAACGAACAAACACATTTTAAGAAAAGCTTCACATTATTTGGCAGCGTATGCTTGAGGTTAGAGAGCAGCAGCCGTCTCAGTGAGCTTTGACTGCCATCTTGTGGACAGAAGGAGTAACATGCATGTTTGGTCTGGGTCTGTGCTGCAGTAACATCCTTTCTGAGCTTGAACACGTTTTCAGCTCAACATCAGTGCGTTTAAACAGTCACAGTTAGAATATGGCTGAGTCTTCTCAGTCCACCGGATTGGTTTTTTAATCTGTCTAAGGTTTTCCTCCCTCAGGGACTGAGCTGACGTTCTCCCCCCTGACAGAATTTCCCAGGCTGCCTGTGGACCGGAGCCAAAGCCCGTCCAGGCTCATAATGCTGCTGCTGCCACATAAACACTCACCTATGGCGCAGGTTCTGTTGGCCGTGTGCTGCTGGAGGAGCGTGACGATCTGGGCCTTCTGGGTCGGGGAGCAGCGACAGCACACCACCGCCGGACACTGACACGCCAGCTCTACAAACTCGTGCTCGTAATACCGCAAACACACCTGACAGAGACGGAGACACAGAACACAGTTTGCTGGACACGGAGAGCTCCAGATGTATTTGCGTGTTCTGCCTTGGAGACCGCTGCCAGGCTTGTGGACCATATGCAGCGCAAACACGGATCTGTTTGAATGTAAAACTCCTGCTCCGCTGTTACAAACAAGTTCCAATTGTTCTGCCACATGACAAAATGACCTGTATGTTTTGGTGATTCGCTTCCCTCTCCAAATCCTCAAGGCCTGGTTGAACTCCAACGCATTAGTTTTGGATGAGAAGTACTTTTTATTCTCTCATCGCCTGTTTGGCTGCATGCTCAGCATCATCTGCTGTGCAAGGAAATGTCGCTGTGCTGCGCTGCGCTGTAGTACCTCTAAGGAGTCTCCAGAGATGACCAGAGCGCAGTCATGTTTCCTTCTGAAGGCGTTGAGCTCCAGATGGGCCTCTCCTCTGTTAGAGACCTGTTCAAGAGCCACACAACGCAATTAGTCCTGAGGATATTGATGCTTTTTGCCGTCTCCAATTAATTAGGCGCATTATGATTACATCAACGCACGGGCGCACAGGGCAAGTAAAAACAGCATACCGGTCTGAAGACGTGGATGTCTTGGTTTCTGGAGACCAAGTGGGAGCTTTTGGCGATGCATGTAGCCGTCTCGAGCTTGTCCCCCGTCAGCATCCAGATCTGAGCAGAAAATAAGACCAACGAGCAAATTTCCATCATTTTCCTGCTTTTTTGTCTGATTACAACCGTGAATCACTGCTGAGGCAAGTGTTGAGCAGCTTTAATCTGGTACAAGTGTTTATTTCCTCGCCAACCTTGATGCCAGCGTTCCTGAGCAGCTCCAGTGTGGGCCTGACGTCCGCTTGCAGTTGGTCCTCCACGCCGGTCAGACACAGGAGCTCCATCTCCCTCTCTAAGCTCTCGACCACTGCCGCAACCTTCAGGGCTCGGTCATGGATGCTCAGCTTCGCCTGGTTGTAGCGGTTCTGCAGAGAGAGGAGTGAAGCGGGGATAAACGAGGAGGAAAAGACCAGAAAGTAAATCATGACAGTAAGGAAAATCTAATATTACATTTACACTGTTCTAGAGATCATTTATCAATACATTAGAGGATAACTGAAGGGCTGCATGGAGAGCAGCACACACAGTCGTATTCCTCCATACCTCAAAGTCCTGATACTGCTCCTCGGACAGAGACTTCTTGGCCACCACCAGCGTCCTCAGGCCTTCTCTGGCCATGTTCCCACACTGACACAAAGGAGGCAATGATGTTAGGAAATGATGATGCACACAGGGGCGATTTTCCATTTCAGATACTTTCCTAAATCTGTGTTTCAAGGCTGAATTTAAAGATTTATGTGAGGTTAAATAAATGTTTCCCTATGTTTAATTATTATCTTTCCCCCTGTGAATGATGATTATAAACCTGTATGAAATTATGAATATGAATGGAGGGCAGATGAAGTGTTTTATTAGAGCAGCTGCTGTTTAAGCACACCGTGCACACAACTGTCAATAGCGGCATATTGTGACCAACAGCAAAGAAATCAATGGTGAATAACATGGCCTCTGGTGCAATCCAGAGGACACAGTAAAACAAAGGGATGGACGGCGGTTTATTTTTGATATGAAACACCAATGGGGCGAATCTGTCCTGTTGATTGGTTATTGACAAGCAGAGCAACCATAGCGCCGGCTGATTTGACAGCGGGATATTACAGCCAACAGGACATCATTAGCACCATTGTTCAAGAATATGACATACTGTAATTACTTCAACTTTATGTAGGTCACTAATTAAATCAAACGCTGCCCCCAGTGCTAAATGACTCAATAATGCCAATATAATTATGAACATATGCACACAAGACCTTCAGCCACCAAACTGGTGCAGACACGGCCAGCTGATCTCTTGATGAATGTCCTGGTTAAGAGAGGCGACTGGACCGACAAATGATGTGTGACGAGGCGTATGTTCCTCTGCTGTTTATGCTTAACCATTTAATAACATCTTTACAGCTAATGGCCGCGTCCACACTTTAAATGAGCACATAAAAGGTTTTGTGGTCTTGCTAAAAGACACTTTAAGATGAGATACGGCTTCTGGATCCATTTTATTTTTTGTTTCTGAGGTGTTTCTGGAGCGGTTTTATTATTCTATAAGCTGCTGGTAGCACCACATAATAAACAAACTACAAAAAGTGTTTTTTAGTTATCGATACTGACTGTATGCCCTGCTGCTGAGATCATATCCTAGAATATAGAAGAGTTAAACACAACTCCACATGTGTAAGACTGCACAAGCGGCGATTTAAGTGATGTGACTACAAGGCTAACAGTGAGGGTAACCAACGTATGAACACATGCACGATTTCCCGTTCTGCCAGCATACAGTGAATGCACCCTTTTACCTCTTCTTCCAGCCAGTCGTTATACTGGACGATGCTCGCCATGGCAACATCAGCACCCTTCATGTAGAAGGTGATGTCTCCTGTCGACTCCTCCTAAATCAAATTACAATGAGCACATTTCCTGTGTACAACCGCACAAATCTGAACAAACTGGAAGTCCTCTATATTTACTGTAAGCAGAGAGTGACTCAGAAAACACAGAAACACATGATTCAGCGACCAAAACACCACACAGGAAGGAGCATCCACACATCGTGTTGTTATATACAAGCTGACACACCCTGACGATGATGCCCATCCTTTTGCTCTCGGAGGTGAAGGGGAAGATCTGCAGGATGTAGAAGGAGAGAATCTGTCCAGAGGGAGTCTTCAGCTGCAGGGAGGTCAGGTCTCTGTTCACCAGGGTCAGGCCGACGCTCTCCGTCCACCGCACCAGCTCCACCTGAGGAGGCCGTGAAAATAAGATGCTCACAGACATGTAGAAGAGCACAACCTCTGAGATTTTGACAAACAAAACACGGGCTCTAACTTTACCAAAAACTAGCAGGGTGATTAGTTTAGCCATTTTTACTCTGACTGGATTGATGAGGAACATGTACGTTTAAGCGAAAGTACATTTAAATTCCAGGATGATCACTCTTTACCCAAAATAAACCAGGTTCACAAGGACATGAAGAAAATCCGTGACCAACGCAGACCATAAGCTGATGGGATCCAGTTTCACTTGCAGTTGAGAGACGAGGCATCAGAGAGTTACGGCATCTCCAGAGCTGCTGAGCTCTCCTCATTCAGCTCCAGATAAGAGTTTTTCTGTTTCTCTTTCCTCTTTTTCTCCTCAGCAGGAACTGCGGCCCCCGAGTGAGCGTTCAGCTGCACACGACTCAATCCTCAATGGGTTCATTTTCAATTTGCTCACTCAAAGGTTGTTATTATACTCTGACCTACAAATTGGAACTTCCTGTTAATACCCCATCATTTCTCCTGCTCCCCCTTTGAGCTCCGTAAAAAGGGCTGCCTATATTTACTTAACACACATCTGTGTGTCATTATCCTGGTGTGTGTGTGTGCGTGTGTGTGTGTGTGTGCAGCCACACACAAATGGACACATGCACCATGTGCTGAGGATCCTACACCAGCTCTCTAATCTACTTAATCAGCGCTACAGAAACTATTAAAGCTTTGTCAACTTTGATATAAACTACATGTGAGGGATGGAAAACGCCGCTGTGTAACAACGGCAGACTGGCTTAAACAGCCCGATCAATCATTTCGGCTGTGTTCACAATGTGTTCACAATGTGTTCACAATGTTCCAGTGATCCTGTAAATCACAACGGCAGCACTGCCTCTAAAATTAACAGCAGCTAAAGCATGCTGCGATGAACACTATGAGGTAAATGCTCCTCCTGTAATGTCACTAAAGGGTAAAATGGATTCAGTGTAATTTCAGTCTGTTTGCTGCTTCTCCGGATCAAAAACGCCTCCTGTTCAACACAATTGATCTGATCTGGTTATGCTTACAGGAAGTCATTATTCCGTCTCTATGCTAAAATATGTTGCCTTAAAAATGCTCAAATCTAACAAACCTCTGAAGCTCGGCCACTTCTGGGTGAAATGTGTATGATGTCTGAGTGTGCATGCGTGTCACTATATGAGGTTATGACTTCAAACATTCTTGACGTCAAGCTTTTGTTATTGAAATATGGAGTCTAAACGCACAGAACTGTTATAACTTTGAGTAAAAATGATTAAAACATTTAACATGATTGCATCCTTTGCTGATGCCTGGCTGCTCGCCTGGCTTCTACTTATGAAAGTGACTGCTCAGCCTGAGGAAATCATATTTTATTTGCATATTTCAGAAATATAGTACATTTGCCTCGTCCGCCTGCTGGGACGGCCTGTTACATCCAACTGGAAATGACAGAGGACCTACTTTCCTGGACATGGCAGCCGTTAAAGGCAACAGTCAAATGCTTTTGTCTGATATTACAGGGGTCAAAGGTTACAAGAGGACTCTGCCCACAGCATGGCGGACCAGCAGGTCAGAAGACCCCCGTTCTGACCTCGGCGGCCCGCCCACTTCATCTCCTTAATGACGGCTCATTACATTAGAGAGGCTGAGCAGAGAACCAGGGCCAAACAAACTATCACTAACAGAGGTGGCCAAGATCTGATGCTGCAGTCAATGAGAGTGAGGAGACAAGGGGGGGTGGGGGGTGGAATAAAAGGACAGAGAAAGAACAAAGAATGTAGTAGGAGGGGAAGGGAGAGCTCGACCAACAATCACAGACCTCCACCTCTCATCGTCTCTGAGAGAAAATTAAATATTGATCAATCCAAGCAGTGTGAGACAATGGAGAGAGGGGAGACAGAGCGAGTGAGCAAGGATATAAATAAATATATACATCAACCGAGGGGGGGGGGGGCAGGCAAAATGGAAACTGAGAATTTATCTTTCACCACCTTTTTATCTTCATTTTCTCTGTTGGAGTTGGCGTCAAGTCTCACAAAGGCTTAACGAAGCCTCGCGTGTCCTCAGTGATGAACACGCCGACAGTCTTGAACTGGATGCGTATGGGAAGGTTAACTACCCTTTAATATACATTAAATGCATCCCAATCAACAAACACTGACTACCTTTTACACATCAAAAATCCTCACAGCATTTAATGATCATCAGCGCTCTTCTTGGATTTCTCTGCTGATTCATTCTGTTGAATGATTAGAAATGACCTCAGTCAGAGAAGCTCCACCTCGTGGGCTACGTGGAGAAACGGTCAGAGAAAAGGAAGCTAAAGCATAGAGATGCCTTTGGGGATTGTTTTTGTGCCGCATTCCTCCTTCAGCTGAAGCAGTAAATTCTCAGGAAGCAAACACAGACGATTAAATGGCTTCACCTCTGCGAGGAGTTCATGACCTCTGACTTTCTGATCATGAAATGACTATCAAGACAAACCAGGGTTATTTAGGATCACCAATAAAACACAAAGAGAGAGGAGCGAGGAGCTCGCAGGGTTTGCTCATCATCATCCCCCGTGTTTATTCTTACTAGAAGGGCAAACGCCATAAAATCAGATCTGGATTTAATCCGGATATGAGACGCTTTAAATGAAAGTGTAAATGGGGCCTCCGAGAGCAAAACCATTTGTCAACGTTTGACAACCGACAACACTGTGTGACCTCCGTATGGGTTCAGGTTGTTCATGGTTCAACGTTAAACAATGAAAAACACAGCATCCACAAATTCTCAACAAAAATGACTTGAAGCATTTTGAAATATGTCAGATATTATGTAAAAAGCAAATGTCCTGGGAGCATATTTACCTCATCCGGGCTGGACGCCTGGTACGTGCGGTTGTCATCGCTGAAGTCCTGGTCGGCCTCGGCAGACTCCGTCTCTCCGTTGACGTTGGCGTGCGACTCGTAGACGGGCGTGACATTGTGGCACAGGGCGATGGCCTTCACGGCCTCGTGGATGCGACTGCTGACACTCTTGCGGACTTTCGGGCCCGACGTCTGAGTCTTCCTCGATGGAGTGGAGCCACTGGTGCCCCCGCTGGAGGGCTGGGGGGGCACCTGACGTCACAATAAATAATGTGAGCAGACGAAAGGCTGCAGCGTTTGACTCATTTATATCTGGAGCACGCAGTTATGAGAGGTGTGAATCAAAATCTGTCAGCACAAAATCACAGTTCATTGTTGACGGCTCATTTTCATGGTCTGGTCAAGACGTATCCAGAGAAAATGAATGAGTTAATGAAAAAAGCTACCAACTAAAACATATATGAGCTAATTAAATGTCTGTGAAATATATGAAAACTGTCTTTTCAGACCTAGAAAATGTATTTCAGATGTTACAACACTGCTGTAATTTCCTCACTCTGGGATCCCTGCACATAATACACATCTATCTGATCCTGCACAACACGCCAAATCACTCCGGCAGCTCTTTTCAGGCTAAATGACACAGCGAGGGGAAGCGGTGTATCACCATCTTTATCATGTCATATCTGGTTTGAGGGTCCTTTATGTGTTCCGCTGGTTTGACATCGACCATCAGTTTAACTGGGCGGTGACCAGTGAGCGGGCAGACGGCCCGCTGTGCCAGCTGCGTTTGACAGGGCCGATGCGCTCTACTGAAGCATTTCATTTTGGCTTATTATTAACCTTCAATCCTGCCAGGCAGGAAAGGAGGGGCGGTGGGCAGTACAGTAAGGACGCAAGACGACAACCTTCATCAAGAGTGACGGAAAGATCAATGGAGAGTTTTGTTGTCAGACAAATTTAGCGTTTGAGCGACATGATGAAGATGTGGCTGGACGCATGACACTTTGTAAAAGTGTAAAAACACCAGGAGGACAATGGTTTTCATTTAAAATGATCTTTTAAATACATTCGCAGATGCAAAATGATGCATAACTAAATACATGAGTAAAAAAAGCATGTATGAATAGTAATTAATTCTTATTCTAATGTTAATGTATCCTGGAACGTTTGATAAATGATTTAAGATGCAGTAATCTGGATTAGAGCTGATACAATTAATTGGTTTGGAAATCAACTACTTTGATAGTCACAATTGTCATTTTTAAAGAAAAAAATGCCAAATATTTGCTGGTTCCAGCACTGAAATGTGAGAAGCTGCTGCTTTTCTTTGATCGCAAATCAAACATCTTTCTATTTTTTCACTGTTAAACAAAAGCAGAATTCATCACATCGGGCTCTGTATGATGGTATTTCTCATCATTTCTAAGATTTACAGTAAAGTAAATTGATTTGTCAAGAAAATAATGAAATTTGAGAATTGTTAGTTGCTGCCCTTATCTGGAATAATAATAATGCTTCAAGCAATAACAGCACTTTGTAATCATGTCACTGTGACAGTAAAGAAACTGCTGCTCTGCCCTGCTTCGGCTCTAAAAGAACCAGTCATTTTTCATTAGCTGAAATTACACATAAGAGTGCGGGGCAGATGGTTTCAGTGTCGACCAGCTGTTCAGAGCTGGCTGAGAACGAACAATATCATTCTGTCAAGACCGCAGCCAGATCTGAGCCACCCAGCGAGGAAAACACTTGCTTACAGTACGAGGAGTCGCTCAGGGACACTCCATGATGAATGAACAATATGGGCTTCTTTCCTGGAAAACTTATCCTTAGCTAAATATAAAAATTGATTAAACTGACCTGCAGGGAGAGGCGGGAATAAGCAGGAACAACGTGGAGTGAAATATGGTGCATATTTGTATTTCAGTGTATCCACTCGTTCACTGGAGACACACTGTAATATTGTATGTGGCATGTTTTGCTTTTTTCTGTTTGATTCTGTCCAGTGTTACTTACTGGATCATCTACATTTTACATAATTTAATGGAAATTCATAACTTTGTATGGCTAAAAGGCATAAAAGAAAGAGTTGCACCACTGCCAAATTAGCATTAAAAACACTTTGCTATAACTTTTTTTGAATCATCTGCTCTTTAAGAGCATTTACTGGATGTAAAAGTGAATTCACAAGAAACAAGACATTTGGAAATATCACCTTTGATGAGCCCAGTGATGAAGCTCACCTGTGCATATGACTGGACTATGAGGCTCTGGATCTCATCCATGGTGTCGGTGCCATAGGATACTGTTCCCAGGTGCAGCCGCTTGAAGACCATTTCGTTCTGTGTCAGAGTGCCTGCGGTTCAAAAGAGCAGCGTTGATCATAAAGGAACTTCCTCACCCAGACATCAATCCTCACTTACAGCTTTTCACAGGCTTATTATTGCTCTTTATATCTTATTATCTATTGTGCTATCGTCAGTGTCAGAAGCACAGCCCGATTGATTCTGGATTTTCAATGCAGATGTTGATATTGTTAGAAACACTGCATAATGAAAAACTTTGATAGAAACACCTCAGATTTTTTGACAAAGATAAACACTGAGTGGGATCTTTTTACAGTTGAAAAATCAACTTATCAGTGTTCTGTTGTGGACAAATTCTGTAATAGTGCCACTGTTTCCAAATCAAATTGAGCTCATCTTGACATCCCATATATACACAATACATCTGTAATAAGATAACATTGGCCTATATATTGTTCTGGCTGATTTATCCAGTCAGTCTGTCACACTGGCATGTAAAAAACTGAGACAGTAACATTTGGATTCCTCATCAGCTACATTTAAATTCATTATTTTTACAGTTTTATTGATTCTCAAACTCTTTTCTGACCATAAGAAAATAATATATCAGCATCTTCTGTTCTGAGAACACAAACATGTGGAGTTAAATGTAAAAAAAAAAAAAGCCAGCTGTTTTAAAGTGTCAAACTCAGCTCAAACACATTGACGCTACTTTATACAGTGGGAGAAATACACGATATTCAGATATTCAACACCTCTGAAAGCACAAAGACACACAGAAAATACAGCATTTGTCCTCAATGCATCATGGGACCTGCAGAGTGGTGTGAGTGCCTTCTCACTGACCTAATCTCATTACCAATATGGACTGAATGTCCTCTCTAACCGACAGACAAGACACAACATTGCATACAGAGAGACTGAGTGAATGTTCAGACACTAAAAACAAAAAACTGAAAACGAGGGCAATGGTCTTGTTTAATGGATGTCGGCTGCCAGAATGAGTGCTGATAGAGCATAAAGCTGATTAGAGGGCATCTAACTCCCAAAAACATTAGGGCCACAGGGTTAACCAATTCTACTGAATTGATTGTTTGTTCTTCTTTCCATGTGCTTTAACTATCAACCTGGATAAATAGGCTCTCCAGCTAATCTATTCCTACCTAGATCAGCAGGGTAAGACAAAGCAGCATGTTAGGACCGCCGCAGGAGTTTATCACTCTGACACTGTCCGGCATTAGCAAAGAGCAGCCGTTTGTCAGAGAAGAATCACGTCATGATTGTGAAATGAGAGAAAGTGCAAGAGGCTGAAATAATACCTGCTGAAAGTTTTATTTTCTCTTTAGCTCATCAATGTTGACAGTCTTAGATCAGATTAGATCAAACTGCACTTAAATGGTTTCATTTCCACTTGAAATAAAGCATTGGTTTGTTATGTTTTGTATCTTTTCATTGTATTTTTCCATGATGACCAGCTGACTCTCAGCCTTGTCCTGCAGGAAATGTGAGTCCCTGAAGTGTTCTGGTGATTTATTGAGCATTTTATTAAGTTATTCTGTTTTATCAGGTGCTTCTTTTTTAATACCCGTCAGTGGGACATTAGGTTCCACTTTTTACAACATTCTTTCGAGCGTTACTGAGCTCCGAAAAATGATTTCCACACAACATTTGACATTCATTCATGTTTCGCACAAGGTAACATGTTGTGTATGCTTGCTAACGCAGCCATGATCAACGATTAAATGTGTGCTGCACCTCTTGGAAAGGGCAGTGCCTGATGGAGCGCCAAACTGGGCAATGAGTTTTGTTTTTTTTGAGAATTATTGTTGAACATAAAACCAACAAAGTTACAGGATACTGTGCACATACAATATTCCCACCCTGTGCATTCAAGGACAGAGGTCTGTGCTGATGCTAACTGAACGTGCACAGCTTGTACTTGCAAACCGATGAATCATAATTTTGAATTCTAATTTTACTTCGACTTAAATACCAAAACTCTTCTGTGAATGTGAAATTTCTTCAGTACGCTTGGACACCCACCAGTCTTGTCCGTCAGCAGATACACTAGCCGGCCCAGTTCTTCTGGGATGGTGCTGGTTCTCACAACAGTGCCGGGGATATTTTCATCTTTCATGATCATCCAGCCGTAGGCTGACTTTCCCATGTCCAGGTTTACACGCAAACTACACACGGGAAAACAAAGCTGTAATCTACAATAACAATGAAAGCATGAAGAATTAAACAAGCAAAACTGCAGCTCAGAGTGCAAACCAAAACACTGATCTGATGCTCTGAAAAACATCTCTGTAAAACGACAAGCATGAAGCAGATGGCGAGCTTTGGGTTTCAAAGCTAATTTCATTTTTGCATTAATTTTTTTCCCACTGTGAGACCAAATGTTCTGCTTGGAAAAAAACATGTCACTGTACAGCCATGGTTATTTGGTCGTGGTCACAAAAAAACAGCTTTTATACCACGGTCTGGGGGAATACTCGATTCTGATTGGCTGCAGGGTGTCCATTAATTTCTGATAACGGACACCTAAAAATGTAAAAATTTGGTTGCAAAATGCATAAAAATAGAAATTAATGGTCTTATTTTTGTTCTTTAGCAAGTGACCCTGGTATAGATCAGATAATCCCTTCGAGGTGTCCATAATCGGGAATTAAAGACTCCACAGAGACAACCGTCCAACGCACCCTGTCGTCCATTAATTCCTGATAATGGACACCTCGTGGAGCATTTCTTACATCAGAGAATGAAGAGAATCACAAAGTACCTGATGGGGATAATGTAAGAGAACAGCACGACGAATCGGAAAAGGTTGCGGAACCAAGGGCCCACAAACCCCTGCAGCGCTACCATGACAACAGACAGAACCACCTGGGCCAGGAACAGGGCCTTGGTGAGGCGGTTCAGCTCCAGGTCCAGCAGGCCAACCTATCGGGACAAGAGGTCAGAGGTCAAAACAGAGAATATCAACATTACTGTCCAGCTCGTTTCCTCTAAGCAGGTTAGAGCGTGGAGTTATGATGAGCGCCTGCATGATGTTTGATCCACTCTACATTCCATAGTTTGAGGGCCGTTAAGTTTTCCTTTAGCAGCGAGCACACAGTACGTAAACCTTCAACAATAAGTCCCGACTGGAGATTCAGAGTAAACATCTTATCCCTTCACCAACAACTTATACAAGAGAAGACTCTTTGTAACTTTCCCATCTGCTTCCAAAGCCTGACAATATGCTACACAGGGAGAAAAAAACAAAGCCAATGAAAGACATCCTCGGCTGCTGGCTTTTATCATGCAAACCGTGTGTACGACATAAATAAGTTTATCGGTGGCCCTATTTTGTGGTAAGCCACAAGCTGCATTATTGCCATGCTTAAGTATTGTCCTTGAATGCAACAGAAGGTCAAAAGGCCTCAAAAATAAATAAAGTTCCCATGTTGAGATAGCTGTGGAAAAAAAAAATAAAAAAGACAAAAAAAAGGGGGTCAGAGTTGTCTTTTATTTTTCGAGTGTACCTCCCAGCCAATGGAGCATGTGGGAAAAAGATGTCAAATAAAGAAGTGCCCTTCCCCTTTCTGGCAGCGCTCACAGCGAAGCCCTGTGCACAGAGGGCTTTCTTCTGACGCACCACGCTTACAAAAACAGCAGAACATAACATCTCTCCTCCCTCAAATAAAAGGAACTGCTCTGAAAAGGAGGGGAGGGGGCAAGCACATATAAAAAGCAGCAAAATTCCAACACTGCCTAAACCCCCACCATGCCCATTCCCCTGAGGACGGGGAGAGCTGGGAGACCAGTGTGACTGATTTATCAGTTGCTGTTAAACTCCCAGTAGCAGAGTGCGGAGAAGGGAAGGGTAAGGGGAGCGAGCGGGTGGGTATCTCCCCACCCTGCTGTCTCACTACATGGTTCATGGTTGAGCTATTGAGAAAAATAGGGGGTTTGGGTGGATTAAAATGAAGAAAAATTAAGACAGAGAGCACAGTGCATGCCTGAAAAGCAAAAGGATCCCCTTCTGCTTGAACAATGGCTGGTCTAAATTTTCCAAGCCTTGCCGGGGATCAGATGAAGTCATTATTCATTCAGTCAAGGGGGGAAAAAGGACTCAATTACCTCAACCTAAAGATGCTATCAATGAATAAAAAAGTGCATATTTTACTCCATTCATCTCCAAGCCATTAAAAGTGAAAGGAATGATTCGATCTGCCTGTGTGGCTTGTATTTTAGCATGTGTGTGAAATCTGATGAAGAATCGCAGCCCCGGGACATGAATATTCATCGAGTTAAAACCAAAGAATATCAGGACTTCAGTCAGTAAGCAGCGTATTGTTCAGTGTTTGTGACGCCGGCAAATCAACGCAGTCAAGAAAATAAGCTGAAATTGATTCTTGAGTTGCCAGTAAACAACTTTACATTCACATTTTTTTTCAGGTTGAGGGACGTGAGGCGAGCGGAGTGCTTCAAACGAATCTTTATTGAAGAGCAGCCTCTTGTCAAATGACATTGTTCTGTCTCTTTCCTCAGACAGAGGTCTGTCTAACAATACCCAGACAAAGAGTGAATCTATGTCTGACGGCCTGTCAGATTGATCAAGTGCAGGCATTGTCCTGGCCGGTGTCACAACAGATTATATGAGGCCAAAATGTTCTTGTGACTTCAGCCACACTGTATCGACTTTCTCCCCCAATCTCCAGTCTCCATATTGGCACTTCTGACATCATCTCCTTGAAATATTGAATTCCTCTCAACTGTCGAGCTTACACAAAACAGTGGCCCCCGCCGTTCGACCGGCCGCATCAGCGTTCTTAATAAAAGACACCGGTGTCAAAACCGGTGTGGGGGGGGGCGTGTGGTGCCACGGAGAGCTTCAGTGGTGCAGACAGTTGTAGGTGATAAGTTTGTGTGTTAAAGTCATTGCGTGGCGGACGCACTGTAGCCTCGGAGATCCTGCTGATGCTCGCCTCTATCAGTTGACCGGTGTGTATCTGCTTCAACCATCTTCCAGGTAAAATCTTATATTCAGACTCAAATTTTCATCAATCTCCTCAATCTGGGGACAAAACGCTCGATGGGGATTCTGCGGGATTAACTTTCAGCTGAAAATGTCATTTAAATCCTCGGTTAGTTAATTTCCCTTTTGGTTAATTAGCAGCTGGCGCTGACCTTTAGCATTGACAGGTCCAACTTTATCTGGAAAGTCAAGGTTAAAAAACCACCGCGCCACAGTGATTGATTAGTGATTAGAGGCAAGGGGAAAAGACGGCATGAGGGGAACCTGGAACAGATGTTTCTACATGTGAGGTGTTTCACAATAAAATGCCGTTCATATTTTTTAGTTTGTTAATGCTTTAAAAAAAGTCTTAATTTCTGTATGTTTACTGTAAGCGATGTAACTCAAATAGAACTGAAACAATTAGTCGATCAACGGAAAAATAATAGCAACTGTTTTGCTCATCAATTAATTGTCAAAAAGCATAAATCTGAAACTTTACCCAGCTTTAAACTGTGGCAGTTTGCTGCTTTTCTTTGTCTTCTGTGATTGTAAAGTGGAAATCTTTGGGTCAGAGAAAACAAGACATTTGAGGACGTCACCTTGAACTTTAAACTGTTGTGGGCTTTTTCTGCATTTTTTTCTGCACCAACGTTTTATCGATAATGATAATAAAAATCACAGTAAGTCACCAAGAGATCCTCTCCTCCTAATCATCTCATTTCTTAAAAAGCAGAAAAAAAATCCTTACATTTAAGGCACCTGAAAAACCACTCGCAGAACTTTCCGTCTTTCCCGCAGAAACAGAAAAACTCAAAAGTAATTCACCTTGTTCTTGGCATAGGACGTGTTCAGTACGCTTCTGGTCTCTTTGCCTGTGTAGATCACCACCCCTATCACCGTGCCTGCCAAGGAGAGAGACAAGGAAAGTAATGCTGCTCATTAACTGCACCCCACCCCCACCATCTCACACACACATGCATACATGCACACACTCATCTTGGTCAAGTAAGATGAACTACATGGGAGGAAACACAATAAGGCTGAGCCGAGGCAGTTTTGTCTCATTGCCGCTCAAGCCAACAGACAGGAGTTTAATACGCTTAGACTCTCAGGGCCTTCAGCCATCCTATGGAAGCTCATAAAACCTGATCAATACGCTGCCATCTTTATTCGCCAATTCATTACGGTGGCCTTATTACAAAGGATTAATGAGTCATTAATATTAAATGAGCTTAATGGAGGAGCAAAAGGCAATAATAAACCTAAATACAGCCCCTGAAATCCCCAAACTATAAAAACGGCAAGAAAGTTCAAAAAGGGCTGAAAACAAAGCGAGAAAAGTGAAGTGAAGACGGCGAGAAGGAGGAAAGAGACCAACGGTTGCAGGACCTGAGGAGAAAGGTGATGAATCGCTCTCGTTGACTTCTGACTTCAGAAATATTGAGCGATGTGACAAATTGTGTGTGGCTCAGCATGCACAGGGGCTTCAATCTGAATATGCGAACGACTAATTCTCTTGTCACAGCTGGACTGCGGCCTGTGGGAGTGAACACGTGGGGATCCAGGCCGGTTCAAGTGCCCAGAATGCCACTGTAGAGCCGCTGAAGTGTCCGTCAAGGGGAGGCTTGTGGAGGACAATGACATTCCCGAGCAGAGATGATGTAAGGGGTCTAAGTCAGGCTTTTTGTGCCAGTGTGTGTGTGCGTGTTTGTTCTTTTGGTCAAGGTCAGGCCAGAGGGGAGAGCAACACCGCAAATCAATGGTGTGGCCATCGCTGGGAGCGTCGCAAACACTCTCAACTGTCGCAACTGTCTGTGGGGAATCGCTTAGCTGGAGCGAGGGAGGATTACCTCAACGGTGGGTGTTCTCAGAGCTCTTCAAAGAAGCACAGAGCAGCGTCAAATCAAACACCATCGAGGCTTCAGACTGTCAGTTCTTTGAGCAACACATCTCATAGTACAACAAGTACTACGAGAAGCAGGGAGTGGTTTTATTTCTGTGGTAATATTGCAAGAATTTTAAGCGAATTTCTAAAATCTATGAAAAATACAACATGCATGTGCTGTGCTGAGGATATTTACACACCCAGCACCCCCCTCTTTTTATTTGTCTTTACTGTTTTGGTGATGACATGAATAATGACATGAGCGCTCTGTGTACAGTTGAAGTCAAGGTGTTTGATGCGTCACCAAAGCAAAGCACAAAAAAACGTTTCTTCCATTTCCGGGTTTTTTATGTGTAAACTGAAACTGTGCATAAAAACAGGTGGATGCAAACATTTTTTTTAATGCAGGGACAAAGTATTTCATTGTGATCAAGGGTTTAAAAATCCTTCCTGACTAATGTGGTAGAGATTCAGCAGCCAGCTCATGATAAAACTAAAACTAATCTTATATCTGATTTCAACAGAAAAACTTGAAACAAAAGCTCTTTACTTACCGGATGCAACAACTGTGCTGGCCCAGAGAGTGTTTTCAATGCTCAGACTCTCGTGGATCTGTGGATCCGTGTCTTCCTACAGGAGAGGTGGAAAAGGACAAACACTGCTTCACCACTTGTGTATTTGGTTTCGCTCTGATGACTCTGGTTTAATAGAACCAGGTACACACGTTTCAAAGTTTATCTGTGTGTTGTAGACACCGTGTGTCCATCCAGCTAACGAACACTACAGCTAATCATTTACGGGCACTTTAGCTCATAAATGGTTAACACGAAATGCCAAATATATTAGCTCAACACATCGCAGCTCAAAACATGGATTCTAAACAAAAACGCACTTGACTCTGGACGAGATGAGAAAACCAAAACAACCAATTTTGCTTTTAGACAGAAAAAGACGATCGATTCAGCTAAAACAATAAATTCTCTTTAATAAAGAATGAAAATTGAAGCTGAAATCTATTTCATATTTCATGTTTTGTACCATTGAGCTGCTCTATGCTTTGGGCCACATTTAGAGATTTTTTTTTTTTGTGATGGACTTGTTTTACAGTACTCAAAGTGATGAGGCAAAAACAATACAGCAGTGACTTATTGTGAATATCTGCAGTACTGTGTACGTGTTTTATTTAATCTAATATTATCAGCTGTATGCAGTATATACTGTGGTGGGTTTGGACAGTTTTAAATTTGAAAACTGTTTTTATTTCTATTTAATGTTTTAGCCAAAAAACGTTTGTCACAGTGAAAAAAATGTCCCTGAAAATAAAGATTTCAGCTGAGCAGAACTGAGGAATATGAGCTCGGCTGAGAGCGTACACAGCCTGACCAGAGTGGCCGGACTCTGCTGCTGTGCCATTAATTTTCACAAGCACCTGACACAGTTGTGCAGACTGTAGCAATACAGTAGTCCCTTTATCAATACTTTCACTAGATTTGGCATGGCGATAGAGGCTCCTTTTAAAAACAGTATAGAGAGTGCACATAGATGAGATTTCAGTGATAAATAAGCCTCTGGAGAGCCTCTTGTTACACCCTCCCTCCTGTTTTAGCCCTCTCTCTTAAATAAAGACGAAAGCTGAAAATGGCTCGAGTCAGGAGTGCAGAGTCAAGGCTCCAGTTTCGGCTCAAATTGCCTGTCTGATATGATAATTATGATACCTAAGCGCCCACATCCTGTCAATCCACTCAAACATGGGAAGAGGTGCATGAAAAATAAATGGCAGGTTACAGAATGCTTGACCGCTCTGACATTGGCATCAAACTACGGTGTTCATAACTGCAGAGGGTCTCAATAAAGACCACAGAAACAAAGCCACCATATCCGTCTCAAAGAAAAAAAAAAAGAAAAAAGGAAAAAAGAAACCCTCATAAATAGGTAAGTTCATTTGCTGCGGATCTGTGGGAACCCATTTTTTTCCCATCCTGCTCGGACTAAAAGCACACGCTATGCAAAGGAAGGCCGCGGAGGATGAATGAGCGGAGGAAGTGCTCGCTCACTAAGCCTGGTGTGTGGCCAAGAGTGAAGACGGGCCACAAAGCCTCCCTTTGTACTGGAGCTCTCCTCTCTGTGGGGGCTGCGCTAATCTGCTATTAATAAAAAAAAAAAAAAAAAAAGAAGAAGAAGAAGAAAAAAAAAATCACTGAGCAACAAGCAAGACGGGATGGATGAAGCTGGAGCTGCGAGAACCTGTCTGTGATGTAAGAGGTGCGCCTGCTGGAGATAACAACAGGCCCAGATGGACACACAAGCTCTCATTGTTGCCGCTTGTCAACACACTGCAGTGATACACATCGTCTGTGTCAATCCAGTCTGTGCAGAAAGAAAAATCTGCATGTGTTTAAGATCTGTTTTACAGCTTATAAATACGTCAACGGGCTACTGTACCCTTGTGAAGTTCCCCTCGAAACTGTGGATGTCCAGCTGAGGCTTCTGGGCGTAGACGTAGGCGCTGATGGAGAAGAGGTCCTGAGGCAAGGAGACGGAGAGGGAGGCGATAAAGGCTTCAGTGTTTAGAAACGAATAGATGATGTATTGTATGCTTTCATGTTTTCAGTCTGTACATTTCAGCTGCAGTCATTTGAAATCACTTTAGATGAGAGTCAATTCATAAATGTACTACAAAGTAATTCCCAACCTTGGAAAACCCACTTTTACAAAATAATCTTATGTCAATGTCCACGTATTACTGGAACACAAAACAACATACCGCTTTTTTGCTCAGTTGTCATGAAGAAAGATGAGGGAACTCTTCGGGAAAAGCTTGTCAGTGAACCTTAAATTTATTGTCAAAAGATGGAAATGTAGACTACTTTGTATTTCCTTAATTTTTCTCCATTCCCATACTTGTTTCGTAAATTCTGGTGCTAAACGGGCGCACACAGTCTTGGTAATTCTTGGACGTAACAGAAATAAACACACTAATAAACAATTTAAAAAAATAAGTCTTCAATCACCCGTTTCTCTCAGCCATCCCGACAAGTATGACTGCAACCTTTGGCCCGTCAGGCACCCAACACCAGCCATTTTTCGCCCCGAGAGGAACAAAATTGATTGTAAATATTAAATTATTCAGGCAGGCAGCTTCTGCAGCAGCCAGGCAACCCTCAGCCATGCTCAGATAGTGTTCTCCTGGTGAGAACATGGGCAGAGCGGTTAAAGAGGAGCAGGCAAGATTATTTTACTGAACCCCCAATGGGGAGTAGTGTTCCTCCAGCGTTTTACAGGAGGAGGCTCAGAGACTCAGTGGGAATCTTGATGCATTCAGTTATAAATGTGGCTACTCATAATATAACTTATAAGAATAAAAACACTCAAGTCAGCATTTCAGTGAGGATTTAGTGAGGACTTTCAAGTTGTTGGTGGTTTTGAAATTTAATAGAGAAATACATAATGAACAGTAAAGCCCTGATTCCAGGGTGGGGCACTGCGTAAAACGTCAGTAAACACGAATAAATTTACCGCCAACAAAGTGTTTATAAAGTGTTCCTGAGCTCATGTGTTAATCTCCTTCATCCAATCATGTGTTCACAAAGTGGTGAACCTCGCTCCATCCTCGCTTGTGAACGACTGAGCCTTTCCAGGATGCCCCTTTCATACCCAACCACGATACTCTCACCTGTTACAAATCAACATGCTTAATGTGGAAAAACAAACAGGTGTTTCTGGAGCATTCCACATCTTTCCCAGTCTTTTGTAAATCTGAGGTAACATGTTCACTTTTTACCATTAGAGGAATTAACTTTCGTTTCTACGTAAGAACAATCGCACATCAAGGCGAACGACGCGTGACAGAAGGTGAGTTGGGGAAACATTGTCGCCATAAATCGCCCCAAAGTGACGAGCAACATTGTAACAAGGTTGAACAGTAGCTCAAGTGGAGACAACTCTTGCTATCTTCAGGTCTCTTGAAACTCAATCTGGATGCCAGGTCTCAATCATCAAATTACTTGCTGAAACTTTAATTCTCTGATCACATTAAGTGGCAACAAAAAAACCCATCAACTCGACTTAAATCTTAAGTGTTGAGTATCACCTCCAGCTAAAGGAAGCTGCTGTCAGCTCACGATTGTTCCAGCTGTCCGTCATCAATGATTAGGTTTCCATCACAGCCAGACGACTTCATTTCATGAGCAATGCTTTTAGGGATAACAGAGCACTCGTTCACTTATTCACTGTCAGGTTTGTCTGTTACCAGAGATTGACGACATCGTAATGTATCCATACCCCGACTGCTGGTAGTCGCTGTGTACAGCCGACGGCAACCTTCAGTTTCCAGTCTGTTTCTCCATCCAGCTGGTCTGTTCTGATGAAACACGCACCTGGAAGGAGAACAGAAATGTTACCAAAACTGGAAGTTTTCCCACTGGAAGTGAGGTCTTATTGTCACCAGAGTCTCACTTTAAATCTAAGACTAAACGTTTTCTGGATGTGTCAGTATTTCAAACAGAAAGCTGATGATTCAGTAAGATCTTATACATATTTCAAAGAATTTCATAATTTTGTGAATGAGTTTCTGAAGACCCGCAAAACAAATATGAGCCTGTTTCGATGTATTCGGGCGGAGTTTGTGTTGTGAAAATATATCAAATAATGCTTAAATGTCACCCATCTTTGTGAGACAGTATATTAAAAAACCTGATGCTACTGTAATGAACTGGCATTATGTCAAAGTGCACACCAACAGCGCAGTACATTACAGCCTGTGGCACAGTCCAGAGCGTCTGTGGCTGCTGTGGACACCGCAGGGCTCGATTAACGTTGAGCAGTGGTGACCTGTATTGATCTGAGGTAATATTACATATGAAACTGATGGATGAGAGCAACTATTTGACAGAGAGGGTAAAGGGCGGCTATAAACCATCCCTGGAGGCTCAACTATGATAGAAAACATTAACACAAGGAGGATGATTCATGCTTTCCTTCTGCAGTGATGGCACTTCAGCTTTTCACATGACATCACTGAGGTATGTGTGTGTGTGTGTGAGAGAGAGAGAGAGAGAGAGACAAAGTATATGAGACTGTGTGAAAGATAAAGATGTGTTTATGTATGTGTGTGTCTGTGTGTGTGTGTGTGTGTGTGTGTTGGAGGCATAAAGACATCAACAACTCCCTGCCAGGATTATTGGCACATCAAAGATTGATGGAAATGATGTCCTCAGAACATTTCCTCCCGATGCCCGTTAGAAAAGGGCCAGGATCTGACGCAGCTTATTGATTAATTGGAATTTGCATCATCAGTCACTAGAAGAATGTGACATAAATCATACCAATCACTTCCTGCCTCGATCAGATGATGTCAAAGGACTGGGGAAAAGTCACACTTCTCACTCAAATGATCTTGACGCAGTTCGCTAAAGTGCCACAAGGCAGACAAAGTTCAACTGAAAGGCATTCTGTCTGTTCCATCTTATTTTGCATCACTATTCCATCTAACCAGGAGGAGCATTGCTGAGCAAGATCATGTCTTTCCAGCACCGCCCTGCTTCACGTCGATAAAGTTACACCAACGCTTTGCCTGCTCACCATTTTTCTCTGACGTTCTCAGGAATATCATGTCTGCAGGAATCCTCTGGTTCTACAAAAGGAAAGAAAAAAGCAGCGTAAATAGCAGCGTGTTACTGAGCACTGAGGTCCTCTGAATCTCCCTGAATAATTAAACAAGGTCAATACCTTGACCAGAGGGTGAAAGAGAAACAGTTTTTTAAAGTCTGTCTAACACACAGCGATGGAAATTTAACTTTCTAGCAGCAGCTAGATCTCACATTGGCCGAGCTGAAACCTCAGATCACATGCTTAACAGGTGAGGGGGGCTTTCACGGTATCAGAGGTGCATTACCAGTTTCTCTGTCACAGTAAAGCAGAACTCTGATGAACAGAGTTGTGCATTTTACCTTCAAATCTAGTTTACGATACACCTCAAAGCGGCTCCTCAACTATTCAAAATTCCCTCTGTTTTATTTTGGAGGTGAGGAGAACGTGCAGTGAATCACAAAATCACTGATTTGAACCAAAATTATGTTGAAAACTAGGGGGAAAATTAGGAAAAGAGGCCAATTAAATGAACTGAAATGTGAGAAGCTGGTGAAGTAATGCAGCAGTAATTCTTCAGCGACAAGACTCTATACTACAGCTCTTAAGTTTTTGTGCTGAGTGCCTCACATTGGAGCGGGGCTGTGTAGTCACGGCACTCTTTAATACCAGTAATGCAGAGAGGTCTTAACATTAAAAGCAGAACCTAATTCTCATTGTAGTAAAACACATTTTGTCTTTTAAGGGCGCTGGGTCATGATTCACATACAGCTAATTGTGGGTAATATTTTCTAAATTGCTTACTTCTTTAATAAAGTGAGGACAAGTCCCTTCCAAAAAAGTTGTGTCACTGTGTAAAATGTAAATATTATAGTAAATATACATCATCTCTGTACTGTTGTCAGTTGAGTATGTGTCAAAAAGGATTAGCAAATTATTCTGTTTTATTTATCTTTTAGACAGCATCCCATTGAAATCATGCAATAATACAACCTAACCTAGAGGGTTAATAAACAGTTATTCACACATAAGTCATAACATTTGTTGCAGAAAACTGTCCGACACTGATCCTTTTAAAATCCTATTTATAAAAATATCTACAGCAAACATTCATGTGTCACCTTCTCAACGATGATCAGGTCCCCGACTTGTATGTCTGAACTCTTCACTTGAACTTTACCTGAGGAGAAACGCACCTTGAGTCAATACAAAACGCAACAGACAGCGGACAGCGATCGTAAAGTAAGTTCACATCAAACAGACTTTTTGTTTTTAATGCATGCTCTGAATTTTTAAACAGCTGTGAAGTAAAACGAAGGTATTGATTCCTGCCCCTCGAAAATGACGCTGACTCTTAAAACCACAACCCACTTTTTGCTACTGCTCTTCACCTTCTAACAGATCGATCACCTCCAGCGTGACAATGTGATACCCTTCTGTTTTCACCTCTGGTCTGAAGCATAGACTAAAACAATGGCACATGGGGTCACTCTCAATTATATTGCCCCAATATCCGCTATGACCCTACTTCTTCTTCTTCTGTGCAGAGATATATGTGTACGTGCAGCACATGAGCACAGAGAGAGCGAAAGCGACATCCTCAGCCACGGTCACAGATACCACACAGGGGGATTTTACCACACATTCAACAAAGGGACAGATCTTAGATCATACAGGTCTGAGAACCTGAGAGAAAAAAATCAATGCAATTACAGTGAGAGGAATGACTTCTGTTACAAGTGTAGATCCAGTGGAGTGCCGTCTCGTAATTGCATGGGGAGAGCTTGACTGTACGCTGGAATATCCGTTATCATAATGTCAGCAAACAGTTACCGGCATGAGCAGGATGGATCTCACTGACCTCGCACTGTGAGCTTGCTGTAGAGTTGAGAGTTCATCTCCTTGTCCCGTTGGTACCGTCGCACTTCGTCCACAGCCTCTCGCACCATCGTGACGGCTAAGACAAAGCCCTGAGGACAAAAACAGATCAATCACTCCATTGATCATTTACAAAGCCTCGTCGATACCAGAAGGCATTAATGCAAAGCTTAATTCTACGCACGGGTTACAAATAACTTGTTGCCTGATCATTAAAAAGAAAAACCTGTAAATTGTAAATTTAATATCATCTTCACAGAATAAATAAGTGAAGCCAAAGTATGTTAATATATTGGTGATCTATTGGTTTTGGATCCGCTAATCTCTATCAACAAATATCTGCATGCGAATGTAGAATCTGTAGACAGGGGAGGCCGTCTGGTTTGCGTTTGTAGCCCGAGTTGTATTGACCAATTGCGCTTAAGCGAGCTTTGGAAATGCACTCTCAGCGCCCACTGGCTATCATCCGACAATGGCTTACCCGTTTTTAGCTTTTTAATTCATCTGCATTCATATGCACTTAAATAAATATGATAAATATATGGTAAACAAGATCTTTGCAAAGATTAGCTGAAATGTCGTTGAAAAGCGTCTCAACTTGCTAATCAGACTGTAAACAATGATCAGTGCATGGGAAGAGGAAGTCTTAGCCTGGACATTCATTAAGCCCAAAACTAGCAGCCATTGCCCCAAGAGGCTAAAACACTGTCAGACGATAGCCAACGGGTTTCAAGGGTACTTGAAGCAGAAAATATTTGGTATTTTTACTTAAAAAAATGACAAAAAAGACAAAATACTTCTGACGATCAACGAATCATTTCAGCCCTGATAGGCTTTTGCTGCATGTTGTTTTAAATAAATAAGAATAACATATTTAAGTTCAAACATTTGTGGCATAACCGAGGGTGGACAAGCTGCGAAAGACCAAAATATTTTTCATACAAATCAATCAGAGTTAAAACTGAAGTGCATTTACCAGAGGCGCCCAGTACGTGTACAAATATCCGATTTTCAGCGATGGCACAAACTGGGAACAGGCCACCACCAGAAAGTAGAGATTGAGGAAGAACTTGAACTGCTGGTAGAGAACCTGAGAAGGGAGCAGAAGACGAGGATTCAGAGAGGAGAGTCAGCAAGGTGAGTCAGAGACGACGGCAGCTGCCAAAGAAGACAAAGAGGATGCGGCAACAACAGAGCAGGCAGGATGAGTTACTGTACATCTTCCAAAGAGGGAATAAGATACATGTTAATGCTGTTAACTTTACATTAACCCAGTGGAATCTCTGACACTTTGAGGACTTCTGTTTCAAATGGCATTCAGGGTTTCACGTGGCTCACTCACTCGGTGCGACGTCGGTAGGTGCAGAATAAACAAACAGCTCGAGGCAAACAGGACTTATGATCACAATAACGAACGAAGAAGGAAAACAGGGCGACTTCCTTCAACCACACATACCAAAGAGCCACCTGTGACTTCCTGCGGCTCTGCGCTAATGGGCCATCCATCAACAGGGATCCCTAAGCATCCTATTCATCTAAGGTCAAATTTTGAATAATGTTTGCAATAATGAGCGTCTAACATGCAGTCACAGATTATCAGAGACAATGGGATCAATGGACGACACTCTACAGTTAATGAACCCTCTGACCTTTAGGGAAAAATGCACACTGCTAAACTCAATTTGTGTGTATTTAATAATTCAAAGTGGAGGGAGAAAACCAGAGCCGTTTTGTTCGACATCGATGAGAATATCTACACCTCTAATAGACAGTTGACATTTTATGGCCTGGGCCGAAGGCAGCCCTCTTAATCATGGAGCCATTTGGTTTTTAATAAGTAAGTCTGATGGATCTCTAATGTCCCCTACAGTGTAAACCCTTAACTTAATGACAGAACAGTTAACAATTAGAGCCAGTGCATGCTAGTGTGCTTTACATGCTGTTAATCTGTGAAAAGATCAGCGTACTTCAGCTGGATGGATGGATTTCCACTGTGGGTATTTCTTGTTCTTCAACTCACCCCAGGCACAAAGGTGAAGATGTTGTACTTCTGGTTTTTGATGGTGTTTTTGGGGTACTTCTCCTCACATTTCTCCGGGCAGCCAAGCCACACCGTCCTGGCCTTCAGCTCCTTCTTCCTCCGACATACGTGGGCCAGGCAGTCACAGCAGCTGAGAGGGGAATGCATGATTAAAAACTGCCCATTGTATAATTTCCTTAAATCCTTATATTCCTTGTTTTGTACGATCAACACTCCAAAACCCAAAGAGATTTAACAAATGATCACATGACGGCAAAGAAACGCAGCAAAACCTAACGATGAAGAAGCTCTAAACAGGGAGAAAAAACCAAAGAGCAGCTGATCATGTAGCCAGTCAGCTGAAATGACAAAAAAGGTGATTTAGCAGCTTATTATGTTTTCATAATCATGTGTTTTCGATGAATAAATTCCTGGATTTTTTTTAAACCAAGAGGAAAATAACTATGTGCCATGTATTTAGCAAATATCAAGATTTCACAATTTAACAAGCTCTCATTAATTTCTCAGCTGTTAAATCAGCTGTGGTCACTCTGCCCTGCTTCATCCTACAGTACTGATGTTATTTATACCCCTGGCTTTGTCAGTGTTAATTAGATCTTCAAGGCGTCTTTTGGTACAGTTTTTATAAAGAAGCCCTTTGCTCTCGCGCCTCGAATGATCTGAAAAGGTTAGTGTCTCCAGGAGGGAATTCCCCTCCTAATGCCGTGGGAGTCGGACACCTTCAGGGCCGAATAAGCCGCTAAGCCTCAACCGTTAGACGTGCTGTATGCGTCTGGCAGAATATGATGCGTATCCGTCCTTGTCAGTTTTACCTCATGTTGACTCTTTCTAACATGCAAAGACCTGCGCTTTGCAGTGCCTTTGTTATTATTGTGATAGCATCAAAGTTCTAAGAAGAGATTAGAGAGAGGAGATGGATTGCAGATTGACATTTACTTTTGAAAAAGTATTTGACTTTCTATCAACCTGCTAATGACTACATTGGAGCTTATCTGGCATATCTGATATCAAATGCAAACAGAGGTGTAGTGTGGGGGTAAATTACAATGAGAGCAGCTTGCATGACCTAAACTGGCACCTGGGGGCGAAAGAGGGGAGAGTGTCAGTGTATACCGTCATGCTGATCGACTTGGCTTTTACACTTTTTAAGCAAGTTGGCAAAACATGAAACTAAATAAATCAACTTTGGTAAAAGTCTTGTTTGTATTGGCCTCGCCGTTCTCTGTCTCTGTGCACTCCGAGTCCAGTTTCATAAGAGCGATTATTTGAGCAAATGAATGCTATTCAAATAATATGCCATTTGAACAGTCAGAGCTTATTCAGTGTGAATTATTTGTGTTTTATAATCCCACACTAAGCACACATAAAATTACTGGAAAGCATCAAACTGGTCAGCTGTGAAAAATCCGATTTGTTCATTAGTGGGGGGATGGGGAGGGGGGATCAATATGCGGCTTCAGCTGGAGATGCACCACTGACAACAAAACGACGCCCAAAACAGAATATTCTATGAAATTCAGTAAATGTTACTTTTGGGCACTGAAGTGCTGCACAAACATTTGTTTATAAATGTCACACTTTACTGTGCCGGCATAAACAAACACTCTTCTCTTAGCCAGAAAGGAGCATCTTTAGAGGGCAAAAACCTGTCAAATTAATCATTAGCTGGATAAACCGCATCGTTCTGTTTGACGAAATCTTTTTGGACTGTTGGTGCGCATCGAGGAACTCGACCAAAAACATGCCCTTATCCTCTCTTTGCACTTCATGCACAACTACCGGTGCGTTTGAAATCCAAACTGATCATCGCGGCATACTCACTGACATTATACACTGCTCATACATTTACAGAATGACAAAACACTGACAACTTTAAAAGGACCAAATGGAAGCAGAAGAACTCATTGATCCACAGATAGAATATGACGTGACTTTGCAGTGTGGCAGAGGAATTTAACCTGACCTTGCAACCACTCTTAGGCTATGATTAACATGAATTTAACAGTAAAACTTGAACTGATACCCTGTGCTCTTTATGTTTAGAGATCTTTACACAGAATACATATAGAAATCTTATTCAAGTTGTTTCATGACAGTAAGAAAATTATGTTTATCTAATTTATACTGACAACACCAAAGGACATCTCAGCAGAACGTGACAGAGAGGGAGTAAAAACATGCAGCAGAGGCAAAAAAGTACAAGCAGAAATACTCTTGAGATTATTTTATCCTTGCACGTTTAGTTAATTCTCGTTGAGTAGGACTAACTGAAGCAGGGGGGAAAAGGTCCAGCTAAATGAGTCCAAAATGTGATTTCTTTGAGTCATCATGCACGAACGACCAAGTCGTTAAGTCGTAAAAACGGAAAAAAACATACAGTATATTAAACAATGTAATGGTGTAGAAATACCTGCCGCAGAGGGTTTTCCACCCTCCCAGGAGGAACCAGCCGAGGCCTCTCCGTCTCTGATTGACTCTGGCCCGGGGCAGCGTCTGGTAGTCGCTCTCATCATTCTCGAAGCCTTCCTCCGACATCATCAGAGGCATCTCATCCAGGTTAGAGGGCTCATCTTCTAGAGAGTATCTGTGAGGACAGAGTGCAGAAACATATGAAACGGAAAGTGAACAGGGAACTGCAACAGACTGCGCTCGGCAGAGCGCATGACTTTAACTGAGGAGCGATAACATTTGCAGTGAATTATAGCCACTCATGATGACTTTCCATTTAAAATGTAAGAAAACACTTTTCAAATACACTCCTCTTTTAATCTATATGGATGCTGAACTATACATGATCGACACACAGGCTTTTGCAGCTGGTTGACGGTCAGGATTTAAGAGTGATAGAATGCTCTTTGTAGCACCAGATGTGCAAAATCTGATGAAAGACTGAAGTAAAGCCAACATTAAAGCTAGTTAGAAAAGTTGGCTCAGTCCCTCTATCACTAAGTACTGTAGAGCACATCTCCTATTCACATTATAAAGAAACACTGGAAACACACTTGAGAGGCACATGTCTTATTCATGAGGCGCCTCGAAAGAATCAAGACGGTCTGTAGCCTAACAGAGAGAAACATGGGATCACAATACTGGCTAAGTCACCATAGCCAGTATTATCTGCAAACTGACAACACAACAAAAAGAATGTATGTTATACTAGAGACGTATCAAAACTGAAAATATGATCTTCAATGAAAATCTCTTACAATAATATTTAAGCAAGAAAGGAAAAGTCTAACACAGGCAGCTAAATGTGACAAATGCTGGAGAATACAATGAGTCGTGGGTACCAATGAGGACATCAGCCAACTTCACGTTGGTTGGTAAAAACAAACGCTTGTTGTGAAATATTTATCGTTGAGAACCCAAATTTGGTGTTAACAGGAGGTGAAGGAAGCTGCCTCCCCTACTGCCAAAGCTGGTCACAGTGATCCAGCACAATGAGATGTTTTAGACATTATAAAAACATCAACATTATGCTACATGCGACCAAGTGTGTCGAGTCTGTAAATGCCTTTTATTACCACTTGCTGAATGAAAATCCCTCTCTAACATAGAGAAATAAAAGTCATAGGGGAACGATTTTCTACTCATAGCACTTTCTGTACTCAGGACTCTGCTGTGAAGGTGAAAAAGCCAAGGACCGATATCAACAATAACACCCCGCTTTTACATGTACAAAGAATTCAGAGAGAGCTGATTCACAACACAACAAATGAAGTATAACTAACTGAACAACAGAGGTGTAGGTGGGTGAAGGACTTTGCACTGATGTGAATTACTGCTGTTCAAATACAGTGCTTCTTACAGGTTAGTTATTTGTGGCACAGAGCTTTAATGTCCAACGCTTGAAAGCTGACTGAACAGAAGCATCTCTGCATTTACAAGTTAAAATGTAACTTTCTAATCTAATTTTTAATTTTTTTTTTTCATTTGATTCAACTGCAGCTGCACACTTCTGGGATTGTTTCAAATCAGTCTTTTTGGATGGAGGCTTAAGGGGCTATAACAGTGACTTTAAATGCTGTGAACTTGTGGTTCTCTGCTGTAAGTGTGTGGTCATGTCAAAGACTTGGAGACGTAATCTCCTTAGTATGCAGATTACATGTATCCCACTCTCCGCGCCCCTCCCCTCAAACTCCTCCTCTTCACACAATAACAGTGACAGAAACTTAAGAGTGAAAACCAGCGAGACTAAAAAAAAAAAAGAAAAAAGAAATCTGACAACAACAAAAAAACTGTCATTGAAAACATCACAAGATTGCCATTGAAAAAGCCACCGGAATCCAAAGAAATACCGAATATTGAAATGAAATCATTTTTAAGGTCTGTTTCATTTTTCAGTGCCAATACAAGAGTTTCAATGCCAATGTTTCCTTTTTCAGTTCAGGTTTGTTTTCGATGCCAAAACTTGGAGTCACTGCTTTAGCTCCACAGATGCAGATCTAAACGCTGCCCAAAGAAACTTTTAAATGTATAAATTCTGTCCTGAAAGGTCATGCCGCTGTGTGTGAGCAAGTGTCTCCTACCTACAAAAACATGGACGTGTGAACAAGCATGAAACTAGCACCAACGGGATAATGATCTTAAGAGCAACCATCCACACGAGCTGCTCATCATGCCAACGATAAAACACACAGCCTGACTTTCTGTTTCAGCTGAGAGCTCCTGCAACTTAAGTTTACCAGCCAGATAATATATCCTAGTAATTAATGGGGATTTAAGACACTACTATTACCGAGGCAAATACTGAGGAGTTTATTCTGTCAAACTGCCAGCTACATTACTGTATTATATCCTCCACTGTTGTCTGGATGAAACAGGAAAAAATATTGAATTGAATTGAATTGAATTGAATTGAATTGAATTGGGAATAGAAACTCTTTTTAATATTTGACTATATGGCACAAATAAAATCCTTGGATGGTGAGATGATTTAACTCTATATCTGGAGCACTAAACCCTCCATCTGATTCAGGAAGCAGTCTGTAAAAGCTTCCTTTCTGATCCTATCACTTATATTTGCCCACATAAATATAGCTGTTATGACAGAACATAAATAGGTGGGGTGTGAGTTTTCCGGGAATGAGAAGATCAAGTGATTCACTTTCTGACATGACACACACAACACAATGTACTCTCATAAAATCACACAGCACAGCAAACACATGCACAAAGAACAGTAACACACTCAGCGCTAAGGAACTTACGGTAACAAATTCCATTAAACTTAGCAAATTCCCAGAAGATGCTATTAGTGAAAACATGGGTTTAAAGATAGTTATGAAGCTCTTGTGCATAAATATTTTGCTGGTCTTATTTTACAGAGTGACCCAATAGAGCAGCAGAGTTCAAACCACAAGACAGACAAGGATCGGTGGAGCAATGCATACGTTATTTCCACCAGCAAGATGCAGATGGTGGAAATGGCTTCGTAATTGAATCATGATTTGCTCCGATCTCACTGACCACTAAACTAATGGAGCTCGTGAAACTGGCTCCATTCGAACTCTTAGAATTACACTTAAATATGAGAGAAGAGTCTTCTCAAATAACACAAATTGAATACTCAGAAAGACGAGTTCGGTGATGCAAACATTAAGTACTTTTTGACTTGTTGGATTTGGTTTGAAACTCTTGTGGCTTTGACCTCAGTGACCACTGTGTCTGAGGCAACGCATGAATCACCAGCAAACAGCAACTTTTCATCATTGTGTTTCGTTTTCACACTGTTGGGACGTGCCAACAAAAGTACGCTAATAGTATTAGCTACAGTGTTTCTTGCTATAGGACTCCCACGTCTGATTACATAATAACTCAACTCTCAACCCAGGGGAAACGTGGGCTGGTTTGCAAAAAGGCTTGCTGGCTCTCCGGTGCAGCACAGGCAGCGTTGCCAACAATTGCTTCCTGTGTCAGTGGAAAAGCTTTCTCAGTGTAGCTTCAAGAGCTTCAGGAGCACTGCTCTGGATCTGACCTCCACAGTGAGGTCAGACAAGCCCCAATTAACTGTCACATGAATGTTATTCCTGAGAGCAGGAGAAAGGCACACACGGCAGCACAGGCGTTTCCCTTGTAGTCTAAGTTTGTACATCATGAGAATTCAAGGAGAGCTGCTTAAATGCAAAGCCAGTGGTGGGAGATTCATTTGTGATGGGTTGTCAATTACACCAAGTCACTTAAACTGTGTAAACAATGAGGAACAACCTTCAGCTTGGTCTAAAAGTACCTGGTCATGCGACTACTTCACTTCCTGTCCATTCCTGACCCTGAGGGCTTTATTAGCTCATCCTCGTCCAGTCTGAAAAATGAACAAGCTCGTGAATGACGACTACAGCATGCAACAACACTTTTCAGACATGTGTCCAACTTAGTTCAGACAGATAAGCTATCATGTGACTTCAAGTTAAATGCCGGGGGACTGAGCAGTGCGGTGGTCTACGTACGTCTGTTACTAACCTCTGCTAACGTACACTAAGTGGTTGTGAAGGTTATTGTTTAGGACTCGTAAAAGCAGATTAAATGTTAGGCAGATTTGTAGCGTTGGGGACGCTAGAATGAGCAAACCAAGCGCCTGTCAAAGGAGAAAACAGCAGCAGTGCTAGCAAAACAAGCTAACAGCCGCGACCCGCACAGACACGGACCCCGGGAGCAAGCGAGGCAGCAAAATGTGAACATTTTAGAATAAACTGGTGTTTTTTCAGTACGCGACCGAAGAAACAGCCCAGCTAGCCGGTTCTTACCTTGAAAGTCTGGCTGAGTTGTAATGCGGGGTTCTCCTCGAGTTCTTCCGCACCGGATTTAACGGGATACTGTCAGCCATCTTGGCTGGGCAGTACACATCCTGACGTCACGCTAAAAAACCGTTTGGGATTTATGCTGCGTTCACCCACCATACGAAATATCGCAACTGTAACTATCACGACCGACAATGAAGAACTGTGATGCGAGGATTAAGGTTAGAAAGCACAGAAGAAGTATTTTCCATTTTCTCACTGTCACTCACTGTAGGACATCGTAGCTCTTGGGTGACGGATTCATAACATTACGCAAAATAAACAAATAATGTGGTATGGTTGAATGACACTAAAGGGAGGATGCCCTTTCCAGGACTCACTTAAGGCAGCATAAGTGATCCATTCAAGTCAATGAGAGTTTTATGTATGTATGTATGTATGTATGTATGTATGTATGTATGTATGTATGTATGTATGTATGTATGTATGTATGTATGTATAAGTGTGTGTGTATTACAAGCTTCTGTGTGAAAACAAACTTAGTGCAGATATTCAGATATTTGCTGATAAAGACCACATTGTCAACCTTGAGTCTTTCTCACATATAGTTAAAATAGCAAACCCACCCATTTTCTTATCAACATGTCTTCAGCTAACCACTTTGTTTTACTCTGTTTATTTTCCAAGTACCAGATAATATTCCAGATAAACCAGCATAATGACTTTTTAATCGGTGTGTGTCTCCCAAAATAATTTGCAGCAGCCATTTCCAAGAAGACTCCATTAATCTGAAAAACTTCCACTTTATTGTGTGCTTCCGATAAATGATGAGGTAGTTTTTGAAAGCAACCTGCCTGTATTCATCCTCTCACAGTGGAGATGGACTGCAGGATGTGCATGTGTTCATATTCATGATGATGTCCTGTGCATCATAAAGTTTGGGAAGAGATAATCTGAGAGAAAAAAAGCAACAATAATGTACACAAAACTGATTTATGCTTATCCAAGCTGAAAACTGATGTAAAGTAACTTTATCTTTTATTATTATTAATTATCTTTAATGCTGTGTTTTGGGATATCCTTCAGTTTTCCTGCACGCCTACAACATGAGCATAAAAGATAAACAAGACACACAAATGTGTTAACAAATGCATTTTGTTTCCCAGTGGACATCTGTGTCTTAAGTTGTTTGCAGAATAAAATTCCTCATTTGCTTCCATAATGCATAGGGTCAAGCGAGAGGTGAAGTTGGCGAAAGCAGTGACAGAGATGAAGCCAAATAAAATGAAAGAGCTCAGTCTACATTGAACTTTTTACTCTGATGTCCTTTCTATGAAGCAGTGTGATGAACAGAGAGAGGTAGTGAATCAAACATACAGATTGTTCTAGTTTTTATTCAGTCCAACCGCTGCTTAAGAATGACAGTTTCTTACCATAACATCGACAATAGCTCATTGCAACTGGTAATTGTGGGTATTCATGAGCATGTTTTGTGCTTTGCACCAGCTATCAGCACTGGGCAGCTGTCCGGAGGAGATAACAGACTCTTTGCATTATTGATCTGAACATATGTTCCCTTCTTCAGAGCAAACGTACTTCTCAGCACCGCAGGGATTTTCAGGTACAAGTTAAACAACTTATTTAATGTATAGAAAAGAAAAAAACATTCACAAATGACTGAAAAGTAAAATAGGAAAATGTGAATAACCTACTATTCTCTGTCAATTGATAAAAAGTTCTTTCTAAGTCTATATATAATACATAAGAACAAACAAGGTGTTTTACAAATATTTTACCGTCCATAATAGATTGCATAAGTATCAAGTCACCATTCAGCTTTTTTCAATTGATTCCAATTTCTTTGCTGTCATCAATCAGCATAGAGAAATGCCTATTATTCCCCAGGTCCATGCCCGCCTTGGTTCGACTGGTTATTGGACTTCCTGCGGCGCTCACTCTGTCCATGCCTGCAGTCAGAGGGTGAAGCTGAGAGATGCCTCTGTTCTGAATCACTGAGATCTCATTGTTCTTCGTGGCCAGGCTGTTGGCGATAGCTGTCGCGTAGCGGTTCCAAAATCCAGGGTCTACATTCATCGCTCGAGCTGCCAGGTCCTTCTGAAACATCTCCCCAAACTTCACGGCCTCTCCGCTCAGCAGGGCCATGGGGTTCTCTACCGACAGCCGCCGGCCTCTCCTGGCTGGTGCATTGTTCCACATGTGAGTTCCCATGTGAACCTGAAAATGACAAATTAGACATTAGATTTGGTGGATGATTTTATTTCAAAATACAAACATGTTGCAAGTATGGATGGTCACAGTAAACAACAGGCTTTCACACTAAAAGAGGTGGTATTTTACTCTTCCTATAAAACTACGCTCTGTTCTCTGATTTAGAGCTGAAAGGATTGGTTGATTTGTCAATTAGTCCACTGCCAGAAATAATCAATGATCGATTAATCATTTGAATGGTTTTTCCAAGTAAAAATGCCAAATATTTGCTGGTTCCAGCTTCTCAAATGGGAAGATTTCCTGCTTTTCTTTGTCTTATGTGACATGAAACTGAAAAATAAATATAAACAATTTGAAGATCATGTAATTGACATTTTTGACTACACTAGTTGATTAATGGAGAAAGTAATCAGCAGACTAATCTGATAACTAAAAGAAAATTATTGTAAGTTGCAGCCACAGTGATTTTTTTTTTTTTTTTTTTTAGAAAACTAAGTATTCAAAGCAGACATGCTATAGACATGCAAAAATTAACAAACTCTTGACAGTCTCCCTCAGACTTCTTTGTTTTTTCATAGAAAAAGCCTAGAAATAAACACCATGAAGTGGCACTAAATTATGAACAGGGCATTGTAAATTCCTGTTGAATCTGATACTTTTATTTTGAAAGGTGCATTTCAACACTTCAGCTGAAGGGAAATGTTCGGTGTTTAATGACACAGAACAGGAAGTTTAATGACAGTTTAAATTTAAAAACAGGCTTTATTTTCTCTTTTCACTCTGGATTTTTCCCAAAGACACTGAGCAGATTCATGAAAGAGAACCTGTTAGTCCTTCCTCATCATCATGTGGCAATATCTAATATTTCACAAAAGGCCACCAACAAAGCTATCACAATGGAGAAAAAGTCTACCTTCAGATTGCCTTTGGTGGTGAAAGCTCTGCCGCAGATGGAGCAGACGAACGGCTTCTCTCCGGTGTGAGTCCGCTCATGGATCTGCAGGGCGCTGGCTGACGAGAAGTTCTTCCCGCAGGCGTTGCAGTTATGCTGCTTCGGGGTTCGGCGAGCGGGAGCTGGGCCGAGCAGGGAGGTCATCCCCGGGCTGCCGACTGACGCGTAAACGGGAGGGATGTGGACACTAAATGGTGGGTGCTGCCCCTCGGACGGGTTGTTCGACTGGCTGTGACCGTTCAGCTCAGTTTTTATGGTGCCTGATGATGTGCTGCTAACCAGGCTGGAAATGTTTTGACCTGCAGGGGAAAGGAAGCGCAGAGGTGAAGTTTTCCTCCATTAAAATGTAACTATCAACCGATTAGACATCTTAAAAAGAATAAAAAAAAATATGTGAGCAACTCATTAAAGTTTAGTAGTCGTACCTCTTTCTCTGCTCAGTTGGAATGACATACAATAAGGAGCCTCCTCTTTCACACATGGCTTGCTGGCCTGTATTCCTGCAGCTGCTGATGCAGAGGTAGGAGACTCAGATTGCTCTCTCTTCACCGAGGCTGCCAAAGGCTCCTGGGATTCTGGCCTGTTGTTGCTCAGTGCAGGTGATTTGATCGTCATGCCCTCTGAGTTGCTCTGAACAGGAGACGCTGATACACGAGGTGAACAGGAGGATTCCGACACATTTGGGCTGTTAGCGCTGCAAACGTCCACCCTTTTCTCTGATAAAGAGTATTTAAAGTTGTCATTAGAACCGTTTGTGAGGGATTTTATAGCAGAGGAGTGGTTTAGGTTTACAGTAGAGTCAATCATCTTCATTTGGTTCTCCAGAGCAGCTAGACTTGAAACAACGGCGAAGGACTTAGGAGAATTACAATCAGAGATGAAGGGTTTAGATGGATTTACACCCTCCTCCATGTTTTCTACCTCCTCTTCCTCTTCCTCGTTATCATCCTCCATTGAAATATCATCAATGAGGTCATTGCTATTGCTGCTGAGACTGTCAAAGTTCCTCTCGTTGACAGAGACGTCGTTGTCCATCTCCTGCAGCCGGTCCACCAGGGTTGAATCTGGAATCTGCCCAACCATGTGCATACGGATATGCTGCTGGAGGACAATGGCGTTGGTGAACTTCTTCTGGCAAATGGGACACGAGTGCTGCACTTGAACAGGGGGATTTTCTCTGTGAACGCCAATGTGAGCCTTCAGGTTGCCTTTGGTGGTGAAAGCCCTGCCGCACACTTTACATTTAAAGGGCCTCTCTCCGGTGTGAATGCGGTAGTGCATCTTTAGCGCGCTCTGACAGCTGAGGACGCGGTGACAAAGGACGCACTGGTTGGGGTCTGTAATCTTTTTGTCAATGTTCTCCACCAGCTGCTGGAGCTTTGAGGTTTCAGATGCTTGCATAGAGTCCAGGAGGCCACCGCATGGGAATTTAGCTTCGTCTGAGTTGAGCGAGAGGGGTGGAGAGTTGGAGACGGGGGACGCGGAGGTGATGGGTTCAGGTGTGGTGGCCACAGATGGGAACGCACTGCTGGTTGCCTCTGTTACTGTGTTGGCTCTCAGTCTAAGGGAGCAGTTTTGGGGCAGGTGTACCCCCTCTGTTTTCAGTGTATTGGATGCTTCCGTCTCACGGTTGGACTGTGGGGACTCTGAAACAGGAGAGACATGAGCCTCACTGCCTCTGTGGTTAGGTGACAAAGATACACATTCAAAAGGAGCTGGCTGGTAGGGAGATTTAACGGATGGTGTTACACTTACAGGGTCATTTGAGCCTCCGATACTGGTAATAGTGGAGGAAAGCGGAAGACCCATAGTGGCTGGCAGAGCTGCTACAACAGGCTTGCTATCCAGCCATGAGGAGACCGGTTTTTCAGGGGGGATGGACATTCCATAGGGAATCCCAGTACTTGTTGGCACATTGTCTAGATATTCTGGCACTGGGTAGGGGTTCATCTGAACATGAGGATACTTCTCTTTATGCCTTTGGAAGTGCACCTTTAAGTTTCCTTTTGTGGAAAAGCGATTGCCGCAGATGTTGCATTTGAAGGGCCGCTCTCCTGTATGGGAGCGCAGGTGGATCTGCAGAGCGCTGTCGCTGCCAAACACTTTGGCACAAAACCTGCATTTATGCTTGAAGAAGGGCTCCTCTGGGCTGGGCTTCGTTTCGAACAAGGACACACTTGGAAGTTTCCCTTTCCTGTGCTTCATCAGAGCCGCAAGAGGGTCAAGTGCATTAGCTGTGGCGGCAATGCTAGCCAAGGGATTGGGGAAAATGACGCTGCTGGGGGGGCTCTGAGGTAGAAATGGCAGGCTGGAGGATGAGCTGAGGAGGCCACTGTGGCCCAGGGAAAGCGGGCTGGAGGAGCTCAGTGTCTGAGTACAGCTAATGCTGCTGGTGTGTGAGCCTGTGTAAGGCGGTAGTAATGTGGAGATGCTGCTGCTGCTGCTGGACAGAGATCGGATTGAATTTTCTGAGGAGGCTGAGGTACATGCTACATCTCTAAAGGTAGACTGCCCACATACAGTTTGTGAGGGGGGGCTTTGTGACTTTTCCAGCACGGAGGTCAAAGAAACAGCAGCCTGTCCATTGATGGTCGAGGGCATCGTTCCTGACAGCGGCAGGATGGGAGGAGGGACGATGCCTTGAGAAGGGAATGGGTTTGGTGCCAGAGACAGAGATCTGGACACCGGGTTTAACGCTGCCTGTGTTGGTTGTCTGTTCATGATGGCTACCTGGCTGCAGATCTGCTCGATAAGTTGCAGCTGGTGGACCTGTTGTTGCTGCAGAGCCAGCAGGTGCTCCAGGATCACTGGGATGGCTGCTGAAGCTGCCTTCCCTCCAGTACCGCAGCTGTTGATCCCCTGGGAGAACTGGGCAACAGCCACCCTGGTGCTGTGAAGGATCTCTAACGTCACGTTTGTGCTCGGCATGCTGTAGCTGCCAGCAGCTGACATCTGGGGGGAAGTGGACTCAGCTGAATCTGGAGGCTGAGGGCTGGAGGTTGTGATGTATTTGTCCTGCGATCGATGCTCAAGCTCCATGGCTTCTTCCCGCTCTGTGCCTTCCTCTAAATTATCCAGACTGTCATTGTCATTCACCAGCGTCTCCCCCAGCTCAAAGCCAGCATCCGCGGACTCCGCTGCAGACGAGTCACAGGACGCCACACTTGGAACCGGAGAAGGTCCGATAGAAGGTTCCTCAGGAACTGGCATCCGCTCATTGTCTTTTACTATCAGCACCAAGGGATCCTCAGTGCAGACTTTGTGATGTTCGCTCAGTTCAGTCCAAGTGAAGAACTCAGCACAGCATTTGTCACAGATGTGTGTTTCCTCACTGCCTCCACTGGTCTCCTCTCTGTCCATGCCCTCCACGAGGCCTGAAAGTGTGAAAAAAGACGATGTTAAGGACGCAAAGATTGATCATTTATTGTCCTGACATTTCACCAGAGGCACACACACACACACACACACACACACACACACACACACACACACACACACACACACACACACACACACAGGAAAACACACACACACACAGCAGTGAGGCCATCTTGCTGAACTCACGCTGTGTGGACGAGCATTGTTCAGACCCACTGAACTTAAACTTCCACAGGAGACCTCAAAGAAACACACACGTCGATCTGAATTACAAGGTTTTCATAAAACGACGCAAAACACGATCTAGAAAACAGATCAACTGATGTAAAAGATTTCTATATTTCACCCAGTGCGAGAGTTTTAACTGCAAGAAGTCGTGTATTTTTTTCTATTTAGATCTGAAATGAGATTATAAAAAAGATAAAGTGTAATCTATTTAAATGTTTGCAGCTGTTAATGGCACTAGTGCGGTTTTATAATTGTTTTGTGATTTTAATCTTAAAATTCGACGGTTCACAGGTTTGAAACTCACACTTCCTGTTTTCAGATGCTAATCATCTTTATGAAAAATCAATAAAGCTCAATGAAGTTTTCTGACCTCTCAATTGTGCATTCAGACAGATAATGAAATTCCATACAGCACATTGATTTTTGGGGGGCCATTCGTACACGTCAGTAAAGTATCTCAACTTTATACAAAAACATTGCACTTCCCTCATTTTGTTCAAAAACCTGAAGTTTAGTCAGATTGTGTGAAGTCAGCTGACAACTGATTTAACTGCAAACTCTTGACGATGATGTGTATTTTTATGCAGTAAATCGCAGCCATTTAATACTTTAATACTACCTGATAAACTTCAATGTATTTTCCTAATTGCAGAAGAACACAACTGTGACTCTGTAGCAACAACAGCAGGTTATTTATAGTGTGTTAATTTTAATAATAGACCTTCATAACAACACAGCTCCAGCAGAAAGCATAATGCTGCTTCTATTACTCGTAAAAACCTAAAATGACGTTTGCAAAGTTTGACACTTTTATATGTAATCAAGCTCTGAATTTACAGGAAAATAAAAGCAACCAATAAAAGACCCAGAATATCCTGATGTGGTAAATAATATGGATTCGTTGTTCTTATTTCTAACTTGTGTGGAACTTTAATGTCAATCCACTGTTTCTTTTCTAATAGCTGTAAAAAAAATTCTCTATACAACACGTAACACACAGCTGACACTAAACGTCTCTTTTCCTTCTGTCTGACAGTGATTTTGACATCATTTCCTCCTTTTTGTCCTCTTTCAGTAGCTGCAATGTGACGTCCTTTTGAGAAAAGATTTTACTCTTTAGAATCACTGTTGCATCTGTTCAGGCTTTGGCCCATTAGGAAACAGACAGTGATAGCAGATGGAAAGATCTGGAGAAATCAATAGTAAATTATTGTTACATACACTCGGGCTTCCCTACACCGATTTAGAAATAAGAATCTAAAAAGCACCAAAAGCAGAAAGATGGATATTATAAGGTTTGGGTTTAAGATTTTTATAACATTTTTTTTTCAGTAATTTACTGATTTGATGCAAAATAATTTTCTTTCTGCCACATAATGATAAATCACGAGTGTGTGCGCATGTCTGAGTGTGTGTGGCCGACATATGTGCAGCACCTTTGTTCTTTAACACAACAAACGTGGACATAAAACAATTTAAACACGGGAGTGTGTGTGTGCGTGTGTGTGTGTGTGTGTGTGTGTATGTGCACGTAGTTTGCGTGTGTGTGTGTCTATTTCCAAGTGCAGTCAATACACTCCAATTATCACTATGTTTCACCACCTGAAAGAATGAGTCCCAGCGTGCTCAAGCTAAACACAGACTGAGACGTCTGGTGTATTTACAATTATACCAGCACACTCAACAAATCCTCCTGCAAACACACGGTGCTATCTCTGTATTAATGAGCGCTACGTTTGTTAATGCATTACAGGCTTTAGCTTCCAATTGTCTCACATCTGAGATAATAAAAACTGATTTTAAGTTTTTTTCAGTTTAGACAAGACGCGTGCAACCACAGTTGAGTGAGTAAAACCTATTTAAAAGTCAAGCTCGTCAGTAAATAATCAGAGTCGCTGGCTCACCAGGTGGGTGGTCTGAAGATCACCAAGGCGATTCAGCAAACACAGGCGCGAAAACACTTTCACTGTTTCAGCTCAGGGTTTTCTCTGCACTTTTTTTTTGCAAGATTTACTTCCAGAAAAAACAAAGAAGAGATCAGTTTGGAGTTAAAGCTCGGAATATATTTCCAGATATAATAACACTCGGAGAAATGTATTTTAAAAAGCCGCTCTCACTCAATCTGTTTCGTTAGGAGCAGAAAACAGATTTATGTCTGTTTCTTGGGGGGGGGGAGAAAAATCATGAAGCTGCAGCTGAAAAGCAAACAGACTCTCAGCTCAGCGTTAATGCCTCTTTGCCTCTCTGTGTGACCTCTGGGCTGCAGAGGTCAACGGTTCACATGTACTAATTGTATTATGATCCAGACATGCAGCACTTGGCCCTCGCAGGGTGAGGCTGACAAAGGTTAAGTCAGCAGGCTCAATCAAAGCCCATCTCAGAGTGGCAGAGCCCCCCCGCCTGGCTGCAGGGCTGTGGGAGGGCCTCCTCCATGCTCGACACCTTTTCACAGCCACAAATAATAAAAAAGTGACACAAAATTTTACTGAGAAACGTGGAACAAAAGCTGTGACGAGGACGTTTTGAATCAAGGCGTGAAACTGGCTCGGTCTCTTGCAGGCCTTCTGATTTTGAGGCTCCTCCAACAAACAAAGTTGACACTGAGAAAAATAAATACACGCATGGGAAATAAGTCATATTACATTTGATAAATTTAGATTAACGGCAGAATGTGAAGCCAAGGTCAGATTAAGAGACCGTATCCAAAATTCAATTCAAAATTCATTTTTGGATGAACACACATCCAACAGTTTAAAAGGTAAATTCGTGGTTAAAATAGTGGTGCTGATATGTGTTAGTGCTCAGCTGTTAGTGTTGGCTAAAAGGTTCACATAACATCCAGGCTTTCCTTCAAGTACAGAAGGGAAAGTTAAATTGTTTAATGAAATGTTGAAATAGTTAGAAATGACTTAAGGCTTCTGGTGTGTCGTCACACAAATGAAGTGAGATCTCGTCACAAATAATATGTAGCAGGCTGATTATTTTTAACTATAATTTAATACTCTCCTGGCAAAACGTAAAGATTAAGAAATACTTGATGTCGAGATCCGTTTAACCTATTTTGTTTTCTATATTCTTTATTAAATAACTTGTACAGAAAATATCGGACATGTGAATTAAGCAATAAAAAACACTAAAATATAGAAATTCCCATACATGTGAAAACGTGCTCGTGAAGTCATTTGGTCAAGGCCACATTTCAGATTATTTTCTCCTACTTCATGGCGTAAATGTTTCTTGTTGAAATGTGCAAGTTTTAGTCGTTGACAGGAAGGCCTCGAGGCAAAAACAGAGAAAAAGTCAAACGTAATCTGCAGAAATAATCCAATAAAATAAAATATATCATCTTATTCTGTACTGCAGCTCACATCAGGCCCTGTTTCTGCTAAACTGTTAAAACATAAATGAAATAAAACGTGAAAATAGCTTTGATTTGGTTTCATTCATGACATCTTCCATCGTTTCCAGCCTGCTGTTTACAGTATGTTCCGCACTGTGTCAACATGGATGTGATCTTTGTTAAAACATTAAAAAACAATTCAAATATGCACCATTAAATTTCCTTCTCGCGACCAGGTTATGAACTTTTTTGAACTTGTTTAGAATAACAAGGTTTTTTAATTGGCAGACATCAAAAACCAAATACTAAATACTGTTAAATATAAGTACTTAAGAGTCAGACAGAGGCAGGAATTTGCGAACAGCTTGTCCACCTTTTTAAAATATTTTCTGACATAAAGCCACCATCACTGTCAGTTTTGTCACACTCCTGGACATGAAGCCGCTTAAACGCAGCTGTTCTTTAACGATACTTGTCCCTGTTTCTGCCGGGTGGTCCATTAACAGCTGCTGAAGGAAACCCAGTAAAAGTGGTTTAAAGGTTCCCGGAAACCTACCATTGTTGCAGAGGAGTCCGGTCTGCGTCGCCTTTTCGTCGGACCTGAGGTGCTGCGGTTTGGCTTGTTTGCGGCGGGACATGTTGATCTTTCACTGCGACTCGCTGCTGCCTTTCGCCGACTCATCTACAAGCAGCGAATGGGACCCTTCAGAGGGAGCGGGGTCGGTGAAATAAGCGAACGGTGGCTGGTGTTGATGCCCGTGTGCAGATTGCGCATGTCAGTGTGATTGTGATGGAGGAAGGATAACGCTTTTACGACTCTTGCTGCCCTTCAGTGGGTGATTGGCTGCGGTCCAGTCAACTCACGCTAGATATGGAAATGAGGGATGGGGTTTAATAATAATTAGTTCACTTCCTGTCCCGTGTGCGGCTGCTTTTACGCACAACTCCGAGCGGCTCCAACATGGTTTAGTCCGACCTCAGCTGCTGTGAGCGTCTCATGCGTTTTGGAGACATCTCGGGTTTAACTTTGTGGCCAAATGCTGCTCATCGGTATCATCCGTGTAGATTTAGGAGTGACTTGTTTCCTTTTTGAGCTCCTGGATGAGTTTGTGTCAGAAGCTCCGGTTTGCGCTGACTTCTCAGGCTGTGGATGGATGGATGGATGTCCCGACTGAGTCTTTCGCCTCACGCACACTTAAGAAAACGGAGCAACACTAGCAAGAGCAGTTATCCCTCCACGAGAAGATAGGAGTCTCCTAAAACTGCGTAAAGTCCACAATCAACGGGTTAGAAAGCGTAATTCTTGCGTAAAAGGTGAAAACGAGATATCGGCGGGTTAAATACGTGCGTAAAGTTAAACTTTGTGCGTAAAAATCACGCTCAGGTCGCAGGTAGGTCCGATCTCAAGCTGGTGGCTGTCGGAAGTGAGACTCCCTGGTTTGTCCGAGGCACCGGCGCTCTCCTTGTTGCCTCCGCCTCCGGCCCATCATAATGCCCCTCAGCCGGCTGCGATAGGCTACTGCCAGGATACCACAGGAGGTGTTGGAGCCCTTGCTTCATTTGTTACGACCTCCCACAATTTGGCGCCATTATAAACTGAAAATGTCTCTATGCTGGAAAAGAAATCTCCCTTTGAGTGATGATCAGGGATGTGTGGAGGGTGAACCCACCTGAACTCATGGGCGTTGAAAGAAAAATAAAACAGGCTGACTGGACTTTAATTTTTTTTAGTTTTTATTTAGGTTTTGGTGGTTGGCTGACAAAGAATCACCAACCACAGGTCACAACCTTCAATAAAAACTCTTTATTTGTCAGTACAGCTGTCACTAATAGATAAAAATGGTAAATGAAGCCAAATATCGGAGATGGAGTGCATAATAAAATCTGTTTTGATGTTATAGTTTGATCCTTCCCTTCTACAGACTCTAAGCCGGGAGACGAATGAAGCACACCGAATTGAGGCTGTAATCCCTTTTCACCAAGCATTGTCCCAAAACTTGTAATTATGTGGTTTTAAAAGATGCAGCTGGGGGAGGACAGAATCAGCTGTTGATAATTGCAAGTACTACACAACAGCCTGGTATTGATCGGCATGTCTCCTATTCCCCTGCTATGGAGAGATAAGGAGGCCCCACTCCTGCCGGAATATAATTTCTTCTGACCTATCAGGTTTCTACAGACTTATGATGAATAGCCAGAGTGGCCGAGAGCGCTTATCTGGAAATTCAACCCTACTTGATTCGATATTGATTCTTTGTAACCAGCGTCGGCACACAAAATCAAGCTACCGACTACTTGACCATGATGTCTTCCAGATTCTAACTTGGCCTCCACCAGCGCACTCACACCCTGAAGCACCGCAGCAATTATTGTGGACGGAGGAACAAACGTGTCAGTTTGTTTAGTATGAGGCCAATTCAGGTTAAATAAATCATGCTCAATAATAAATGACTCTATGTAGAACTTTTAAGTCTGTCACTGCTGCAGGAGGTGAATGATCGGATGAAATGATGCCAAATACAGACAAGATAAATAGTCATGCTGGAAAAAAGAAATAAAGTACAGGAGATATACACAATAACATGCAACAAATACTAGCACTGCGAAGTTTAAACTGTTTAGCTTTTGTCAGCAGTGTGGCAGAAACATTTTTCTTTCTTTCTTTGTTTTTTTTGTTTTTCCTGGTTTGGTTGGAAAAATGACTAAGTTGCCTTCCAGTTACACAACTAATCGTCTCCAGAGTCTGAAGAAGCGACTGAATGCCGTACTTTCATGTAAATATTGCAGAAATGCAAGCATAGATGTAACAAAGGCAGGCATATAGGCTGATATACAGAAGTATATATTGTGTAGTGTTAGTTTTATTGTACAAATTAATATCCACCCAAAATTACATATACAACAGGATATAATGATATAATGGAGCAGGAGGCCTTCATTTCAAAATATAGTTGATGTAGTAGTTGATGTGATGATTTCAAATTATTTCTACACCTGATTTTCACACACATAAAAAAATGCACACCTAATGGGTTTTTAAACCCCCCCACATCTCCCAAAAACAGACCAACATGACCTCAGTGGAAGCTACAGGCCTGAATATAAGGTAAATGCATACATCGTTATAGTGCATTGAATGTCCAGGTGTTTTTGTTATTTTGACCACCCTCTGCTCATCAGTCAACGTCTCTGAAAGAAAAATGACAAATTGAATTCACACAAAATTACAGTAGTTATTACATCATACAGGCGTTCATGGTATTTTGTCCACTTCACCAGATCATAATAATTAATGAAAAAAAAAACACATTTTAACAATCAGTTTGCAAACATTGCTGCACTTAAACAGTTTACTTTCTTACTTCCTGTCTGTGAGCACAGGCTTGTGTGTGAGTCACCTTCTGAGCAAGCGATTGTCACCAAGAATGAAGTATGCTGCCCATATTAAGCTGAAAATTGAGTCTGCAGAATCAGGAGCGCCAGTTTCCGACCATGTGAAGATTACAGTATCGCCTGTGATTTACAGCAGCTGAGTGCACGAGCAGGTACGGCAGCGTCCTGTCAGCCGGTGCCAGCTGAGGAATGTGAGAGCTGCTTTACGGAGCGTGAGGCCTCAGATGGAGATATGACAAGCTAATAGGCCCTGACCCGCCGCCGAGACCGACAGCAATCAGCTCGGAGAAAAATGCAAAGCTGTGCAGAGATATGTCAGCATAAAGACAAGACAAGAAGACTCTGAGACTCGTACGCCTTCAACTGAGGTATTCACTGAGTAAGAGGAAAAAATTCCATCGGAGTCTGTTTAGTCAACATCTGCATGTAAGGGTATGTGAGGGAAGCTTGGCCAAGATTTTGCATTTAAAGAGTAAATCTGATGCTCTTAAACCTCGCTGACCTGCCAGCGGATCAGCCAGTACAAACTCATGCTGTGCAGCCAAACAATGTTCAAACACCAAGAACCTTATTTTAAATTCGAGTGGACATCCCAGAGTTTCCAGAGACAACAAATACGTCAGGTTAAATTGAGGGGAAATGTGTGTAAAAATGTTACATAATACATCTCGAGTATTTCCCGAATGTCTCTTACAGAAACAGAATATACATGACTTTGTCAGGCGATGTGGAATAAAATGATTTTTCAGCTGCTGAAGAGACTGAAGGGGAAATAAACGGGGACAGCTGCAATGAACAGCGTCCACAGTGAGGTGACTTATCACAACTAACCAACAAACAACGAGTCTTGAGACCTAAAAATAACTGTTTTTTTCCACTGGCTTCTTACAGGATGACTGTGTCTGCAAGCGGCTTCCAAAACGACACGAGGCTGCTTCAAACAACCCTGATTCCAAAGACGTCGGGACGCCGTGTGAAGCATAAATAAAACAAGATGTGACAACTTGCTAATCCTTTTTGACATGTGCTCAATGGAAAACAGTCCAAAGACAATATATTTAATGTTTGAGCTCAGCAGCTTCGTTGATTTTTGTAAATATCTGCTTTTTCTGAATCTGATGCAGCAACATGTTTCAAACACGTTGGGATGGGAGCAACTAAAGACTGGGAAAGATGTGGAACGCTCCAAAAACACCTGTTTGGATCATTCCACAGGTAGACAGGTTCATTGGTAACAGGTGATAGTATCATGATTGGGTATGAAAGGGGCATCCTGGAAAGACTCAGTCGCTCACGAGCGAGGATGGAGCGAGTTTCACCACTTTGTGAGCACATGATTGGATGAAGAAGATTAATACACGGGCTCAGGAACACTTTGTTTAACTGTTGCCAGTAAACACAGTTTGTCTGCAAATGACTGCGTTCTGTTTTTATTTAAGTTTTACACAGCGTCCCAACTTTTGGAATGGGGGTTGTCGGAAAAAAGCCATTATTCGCACGACCACAGTCGTGTTATTTGTCAGGAGAACATGTTGTTTTACTCATGCTGTCAGTTCTCTTTTTTCAAGCAGCCTCTTTTTTTGTTGTTCTGGGCAGACACCTTAGCGTTGACCTTTTCAGACGTCATTTTTTTAATGCTTTGAGCCAACCCAGTATCCCTAAAAATTATATTGACATCCACCACACAGTTTGCATCCACTGCCAGCGTAGGAGGCGGTGCAGGCTTTATGTAACGAGGCAGGATGTGTGGGTGTGGTTGTCAGAGTGGAGGGTGGGCATGTGGCGTATCTGACCTTCATGAGGGAGACTTTACATCCCATCAATCTAACAGCTAATGTTGGCTCTTTAGAAACATAACCACAGTCATTCCCTCGCTTCAACAATAGCATAGGTGTGATTTGCAGGTACTGTAGAGAGAACACGTTTAAAAATTTTGGCATTGGTCTTTAAATAAATGTTTAAAAAAAAAAAAAAATCCATTCAGCTCCATTGTTCTGAGGCGGCGGCTCAATTTTATGAGGGAATATCTCAAAATGTTGGTACATAAACTCAAAAGTAAATGAATGGGTTGGTACCACCAATGTTGAGAAAACATGTTTTTAGTTTTGAAATTTTGTGCGAGCTGAGACTCTAAAGTATAATTTTGGAAGTTGAGTCAAATCCCAGAATTGACAGAGACGAAAAGCATCCAGCAGTCAGAGGTGAAAGGTTGAAAGCCACAGGCTGCAGCTTCATATGAGTCTGCTGCTTCATTTGATTTACTTTTCAATGAAACCAACTGGATCATAACAGTCTTTTAGCTGAAAATATCTCTTCTCTGGGGGGCTTCAGGGTGGCAGTCTGCTCAGCCCCCCACCACCTCCACCGTGCTGCAGAATAGATCTAAAAGAATTACACTCACTCAGGCTGTTTCCTCATATAATCACACAAAAGGATTTTTCTTGAAAATGATCATAAATCACAGGCCGGATCAATACGCTGGGCCCTGGCTGCAGCAGCCTGATAACACAATCAATAGAGGGTATTTGGATTTTAATTAATACATGACGGCGCCTCTGCTCTGAAACGGTGAAATATGACCTCAACCCCTTTTGAAATACGTCCTGCAGAACATCACATGCTGCAACTCATCAGACGTCGATGTGATCTGCTACCCGGAGCCGTGAGACAGACGGGATGAAAGGGAAGGAGACAGGGGACATATATTTGCACAAGGAGAAGGTAAAACAAGACTCTACGGGCAAAGCTAGCAGCTCTGTGAGGCTCTACTTAGGCACAGCAGTGCTTTGAGCTAAATGCTAACATTAGCATGAAAACATGCTAACAATGGTAACAACAACAAGGTTTGAATATTTCAATAATTCATGTCTTCTTTTATAGTTTTGCATCAGTATTTATGATTCTTTAGGATAAGTTTGTTGTTAAATTCAGTGAGTATGTTGAGAACATTTGTTGAGAACTTTTTAGCATGTTAGCAGGCTAGCATTTGCTAATTAGCACTAATCAAGAAGTTGCGCTGAGCCTGATGGGAGTGTCATTTGCTTTTCAGGTATTTGATCATAAACCAAAGCAATGGACAACTTAAAACTGTGACTGGATGGTGGCGCTTAAGGGAAAGTTAAGGGGTCAGAGTGCATCCAGAGGGAAACATGACTGGTGGCGCAAATTTCATGGCAAGTTCTCAAGACATTCACTGAAAATCACATCCTCATGGTGGCGCTATATGCAATGGGTGGAGTCACAGCCACCCTGATACAATCTCTTGCATTATGTTAGATCACCAGAGTCACTCGGATTCATCCTCTGGAGACCGTGAATGTCTGCACAAACTTTCTTGCCCATCCATTAAACAGATGTTGAAATATTTCATTCTGAACCAAACAAGACATCCACAGAGTCAAACCGCCAGCACGACTAAAAACAAGAGCCTGATCCGTCCAGCCCATCCTCACGTCCCTCCAGAGGGACCAGCAATTGTCAAAGCTGATATGGAAGCTCAGACAGGCTCCCTTGCAATATCCAAAACCTTCACTCAGCAGTTATTGCAGCTGAATGGGAGCAGGTCCTTCATCCCAAAACACAAAGCAAACGGGGAATAGACCAAAAAGAAATCAAAAGTGAACAAAGAGGGATTGAACAGAGAGCGGGGAGTGATAGACAGCACCAAGACAGGGCTGTTAGGTTATGTAGACCGAGGGCTGAGTGGCTGGGAAATTTCTGATCGCTTTAATTCACTACACCCAACCTGGCTCAGCTCTCTGCCCCTCTCTGCTTTTATCTAACACTGTGTTTCTGTATTGATTTTTTTTTCTTTATCTTCAAGGCTGGATAAGAGGACAGAGAACTACGGGAGTGAGAGTGAATGAAGAACTTTCCTGAAGATTGCTGCTATTCTCCGGCTTATTGCCTCCTGTCCTTCATGGTTTCACATGACGTCCCGGGTGTCAGGATCGCCTTCGAGCTGTAAATGAGGAAGCTGATGATACAAGTGGACTGGGATCAAAAGGGAGGACGCTGGCAAAGGTAGACAGACACAGACAAAAAATTAAATACATTTCTAAAAGTGTGTGATAACATGAAATCGGTGTAAATATTTGTTGTAGCACAGGTGAGAAAAGAGGATATTTCCTTCGGGGAACTGAAGTTTGGTTTGAAAAACTCCGGAAGGTGTTGAGATAATCTCTCCCTTTAGAGCAGCATGAGAGAAACAGGAGCGCAGATGAAAACACCTCCTCAGCTACACATAAAAGCTTCATAATGATGTGTTTGGGACTTTGTTGACGCGCAAGCTTGCATAACAACAAGCTAACGGCAAAAAAAGCTGCAAATTTCTGGAAAAAAAGGAAATTATTCCGTCTCACAAACTTGCCAATTACAACAATGGATGCAATAAAACAGTAGTTAATTACGACCTCTGAGTACCATCTGAGGCTGTGGAGGAAAACTCAGAATGTAGTCGCCTCCTTTCCATGAAATACACCAGACCCCGTTGAGCTGGAAAATTGTGCTTTCAGCAGCAGCATTTTAGCCGAAAGTGTCAAATTTCTACTTAAATAAAGACTTTTCAGGCAAAACAAAAAGGAGATGGTCTTGAATGCACCAGCAGGATGCCTCTTTCTTACCCCAGAAACAATTAGACATCACAATTGTTTCGAATGAGAATGGACCGTTCCAGATCAAAGTGAAAGTAAGAAGCTGACTAACAAAGCAGACGATCCGCAGGGAGCCCTTTGTTTCATTTCTGGCTTTAACAGAAACAGCACTTCATATTAACTCTGACAAATAGTCTTAATCTGAGAAGCATTCAGAGGTTCCTTTCGAAGGGTTTGATGTTTCAGGGTTAAAGCGAAGTTTCAAGAAATCCAGGATTCAAACTCACGAGACTGTGATTCTTACAAACAACTTCTGAGTTTTCGTAGCTCAGCGTGTCTCCCCGAAGCACCAATCTATCAAGTGTAAGTACAATTCTGAGGTATTTAACTTGAGTATTTCCATTTTCGTCTACTTTATTCTTCTACTGAGCTGCGTTTCAGAGGCTTTATTTATTGGACTCACTTTACTGGAGTAAAACGTTGTGCCACCGCGAAACCGTTGATGTGTAAATGCTGACGTGTAAACTGTACAGAATATCAAGGACACCTCTCTCATTGTTCTGTCGCTTTGATGATAAAAAGCAACAAGCGACACTGTGAACAAAAGATGAGAACAAGGTAAAGACAAAAGATTTGAGTTAAAGCTTCTGAAAAAAATCCCTTAAAATTCTTAAATTAAGTAAAATTTAAAAATCCTGAGAAAAAACTTTTACATAGTGGTAACTTATGTAACAGTCAGAGTTACTTAGTGGATAAAGACCTTAAATAAAACTACATTAGCAACTTGTAACACGATTCAAATGCCCAGAAACATGCAAAATAAAAACCACCTCCATTAGAACTTTTGAAGTACTTTGCTGAGTAAAATTGTGAATGCATGACATTAACTTGTGATGGAGTACTGCAGTACTACTTGTCCTCATGTACAGTAAATGATCTGAATACGTCTGGCACAAACACACTGGAGGTGGTCCTGCAGCCATCTGTGACACGTTGAAGCAACATGTGAAGGTTTTTGAGCCTCCTGGTCCGGCGAGGCTCTCAGCAGGAGACAGACAGAGGACAGAATAATGATTAGGAAACTCATCCTGAAGCACGCCAGGAGAAACGCAGCGCGCCCTCATAACTGAGACCAAAAGGCCAATAACTGCTGGGAACCACAGCCCAAATGTTGTCCTGCCACGTCATACGAGTCAGGAGCACAAAAGCAAAGGAACCAGTTTTCTGCATGACAACAGCCTCAAACTCTCTCTGAAACTCCCAAAACATGGATGATGAGGTCATGCTCACTCACGTCTGTGTGAAGTTACACATCCTTGTGAAATCTGAAGTTAAAGCTCACAAAGATCCTGCAAACAAATAAAGGTGTTGTCTCCCACCCAGTAAACGAGCAGAGCCCCGCCACTGTCTCCATACAATGAAAAGCAGACGAGAAAAAAAAAAAGAAGAGAGAAACTAGAAGAGCCCAGACTGATTTTTATGTGAATGTTGACTAAGAATGGTCTCCATCTGTGTAAACCCACTCAAACAGTGACTTCCTGTGAGTAACAGTCTGAAGCCTGGAGCAAATCACTGATATTTATCATGCAAGATGGCACACATTCCCAGGGTTACAGTTTGACTGCTGCTGGTCTCCCACTCTGGCTCAGGCCTGCTGCGAGAGGCTACTTTCTAATTGTTTCACCCCCAAAAATACCAGGATCTGAGCTCCACAGTCACAGGTAAGATTGCTTTCTCGTTCATTTTATTCGCTGAAGCCGCAGCGAACGTCCAGCAGTACGACAGACTGACAAACGGGTTTTAGTTTTTCGTATTGGCTTAAGAAGAAGAGCGACCGAGCTCGTACAACTCAGGTAATTCAATCACTTCGTTTGCCGGCTAAACAGAAATTTGGAAAAATCTTTAAATTCCGATGCTTTCAGAGCCTCGATTGTCAATTATTTGAACATTTCTGGAGACTCCAGATTCTGCTAAACCTGTTAGCAACGTGCTAGTGAAACAGGGAGAATATATGAAGGATTTATTTGCTAAAACAGATTTTATTTTCTTAAATCATATGTTTATTTTTTGGTGCATTCCAGGCCGTATCAATCAACCAAGTGTTGGTTTAATTCATCTTCAGAATAGCTTTCATCTGTTTTTGCAAACTCTTGAATATAAACAGTGTAATTGATCTTGCAGTGAATATATATATTATATATATATATATGTTTTATACGTTTGGATTATCTTTAGCAGGCTGCACTGCTGTGTTTTGTTCTACGTATAATGTTAATAAAGTTGCACTGAATTGATGCAAATATATTCCTACTACATGCTGAATATGGTCTATAATTTATTTCTTCATAAACATAAAAATGAGGACAAAAAGACAGTTTTCCCAGCGTCCATGTTTGTGGAAATTTACAACCTCGTCTTAAGTTTGTCACTGTTTATATTTCTCGCACGCTTCTGAAAGAAACACACAAAATGCTGCGTTTGTTTGATCGAGTTCAAAGTTATGTTACGTTCTTTAACTCCATCTGAACAAACCGAGGAGGCGGCAGACATAAACAACATGACGGCTGCCCTTCATCCCTCCCATCCTCCCCTCTGTGGTATTAACATTTCGTATTGATGCCGTCCTAAATGTTACAGCATCCTCGTCCATCACAGCAGACGTGGAGGTGATGCATTTGTCTCCTTGTAAATAAATATCTTGGCATCACGGTAAACTTCTCATTTGTTGGCATTATTTTGGTTTTCCTCTGGTGCATTTTAGCATGTTTTCCCTGTACATAAATGCAATGTTTTTTAGAGCTGCCATCAACCTCAGCTGCCACCCCGGCTTCCCACGTATTAATGATGCAATAAAAGGCAGTACAGGAGGAGCAGGTCACGGGTAATCGCAAAGTCATGCTCCATAGGGTCGGCATGGTTTATTTGATTAACCTCTAGTGACAGGTCAGATGTTGGGAATATGTTTTTCAGCCAGATGATCATGGGTCATTTATGACCTCCTGCTGAAGGATAATCAATAGCTGGACAGACTGACAGCCAGGCCGCTGACAAAAGCTGTCATCAGGGTTATGTTTGTATTATGTCTGGTCCTGAGGCGAAGGAACTGGCAAATATCATGATACTGCCGAGGCTCGTTGACACTCTTTGACTGCACTGGTGTTTATAGAGAAATGACAGGGAGAGAAAAAGAAAGAAAGAAAGAAAGAAAGAAAGAAAGAAAGAAAGAAAGAAAGAAAGAAAGAAAGAAAGAAAGAAAGAAAGATTTTTCTCGAAGTGTTGCCTCGATTAAATCCAGTAAATGTCCCCGTTTCTACCTGCTTCACATCCTTGTTCTCTGCCACAAAATGGCAGCATGTGCGTCAAACAGTCCATTCAGAGAGGGGCGAGGGGAGGGGCAGGAGGGGGAGGGGGGCAGAGAGGAAAAACAAATGTCATGCGATGCAAACAGTAAAAAGAGTCCAATCTGCTTTACAACAGTTTTACAGCACATCCTGGGCTGAGTCTCACTGGCTGCCTGCAGACAAACCCTCTCTCATATCCGGCCTGCTCGCTGCAGCCTCTCCAGCTCGCTGCCATACCTCGCTGGCTGCTGCACTTTTAAACCACCACCCGCTTTGAGCTCCGCGTGCCTGTAAACAAATGCAATTTTGCATTTCCTGTAGTCTAGACACAAGTGAGGCAGTGCTGCAGCAGTACTCACACATCATCTGTGGAGGAAGAGAAAGATTTTACATCTGTAAAACAACTGTTGCAGATTTATTCCAAATGCTAACAAGCGTTGACTGTACTGACAATCTGGGATATCTAACTCTTTTCATGAAGTCCACTAAAGACAAGAGTATTGTTAACAATCATTAAACGGCATGGAGCTCCATTATTAAACTGATATTAGTCAAAGAGATGTAGATAAAAGCTTTTACACTGAGACAAATGAGTTCAAAACCTACCAAAAATTCCTTGGCAAATAAAAAAGTCCTGAAAATCATAAAAATATCTAAAAATCCTGAATATTGAAAAATCCATAATCTTTAAATCCTAAAGGCCAAAACATTTCTTAAACATCCTAAAAATTTTGCAGAAAACCAAAATTTTCCCCAAAATTCAAAACGAAAAACAAAAATCCAAATTTAAAAACCCTAAAAATTTTAAACAATAAGCTGAAAATCATGAAAATTTAACAAAAATATTGTTTGCAAAAAGTTGGTTAAAAAACTTTCAACAAAAAATGTTAAAATCCTAAAAGAAAAAATTATGAACAGAAAATAAAAATCCTAAAAAATAACAAAAACCTAAAAACTTGTTTAAAAAAAAACCCAAAAAACTGAAAAATACAAACAAAAAATCTTTAAAAAAAATTCTGAAAATCCCTTAAAATTGATTCACAGATGAAGACCATGACAAAAAGCCAGCAAGTGGACTTTGAGTCCAGTCTCTCTCTCTCTCTCACACACACACACACACACACACACACACACACACACACACACACACACACACACACACACACACACACGTCACAAGATGAAGAATGAACTGTCAAAATCCAAAATGTTTTACACACCACACCTCGTCTTACATAACATACTGTATAGATGCATTTTCATTTTTCCAGCCTCTTTAAAATTCATTTGGTCAGTGAACGCATCACGCCTTTGAAGTGCAACCGGTGTAATTTATCCAGCTACTGCTGAGACTGTCGGGTCTGTTCTGCAGCGCAGTCAAACGAGAACGAATCAAAGAGCCTTCGGAGAGACGATCATTGATTTAATCACATCATCAACTGCAGCCACTTCAGGGCCAAAGTAGCTAATCCATAACCAGCCAAACAGAATCACGCCAACGCCTGCAATCATAGCTAAATGGGGATCAGGAGGTGTCGCGCAGGATATCAGCTTCTATCACGCTCAGATGTGTTATGAAGTGTTTCAGCATCGATCAGGGATAACAACCACATGTCCATCGACCACATAAGACATAACTGTATCGACAAGAGAATTAGACGGATAATTGTTCCTCTGTCATCTAACTGGAACATGACATTCTGTGTGTGTGTGTGTGTGTGTGTGTGTGTGTGTGTGTGTGTGTGTGTGTGTGTGTGTGTGTGTGTGTGTGCGTGCTGTGGACGTTAAGACTTTCTTGAACTTAAGGTGTCATCTGTTGTCAGAAAGCCATTGACCTGCACTTAAAAACAGTCTTTAAATCAACGCACGTCAGGAACCCAAGCTTATGTGAACGCGTGTGATGTTCAGAGGTGGAGGAAGTACTCGGCTGTTTTTCCCTCCTGTGTAAAAGTACAGAGGTACTCTTAGTGAAATTTAAAGTATCTGATGCATTCATGCACATGAAGCTTTACTGCTGTAGCTGCATGAGGTGGAGCTAGTTTTACCCACCTTATATACAGCTGGGTTTTTTAATTCAGTGTTTCCCAACCTGAGGGTCGGGCCCCTCCACAGGGCCGCAAGATGCATTTTAGGAGTCATGGTTATTAAAGGACTAAAAGAGAAAAAGTTCTGCAACATCTTAAGATATATTGGATAATTAGACTGTTATGTGTCTTTGGTGGACCTGCTAACAACTCACTGGAAACATGATGGGGGGGGGGGGGGGGGCGCTCCATTAGATGTAATTTTTTTGAAAGTGGTCACAAGCCAAAAAGGCTGGGGGCCACTGCTTTAATCTTCATCAGTATGTTGTATTTTAGGATATAATGATTTGATTTTTATGTGAACTTTTAATCTGAAAAGCAGCTATAAACAGAAATATTCAACAAGTACCTCAAAACAGAGTCAATGTACTTAATTACTTTCCACCACTGCAAATGGTAAGTATTCCTCAAGCGTCTCAGGATATAAGCAAATCAGAAACGCAGCCTCCCAAAACCTCCTCCAGAGTTTAAAGCCAAATATTATTGCAGTCATGTGACAGAAAGAGCTCAAAGTCTCATTAGTTTCTCAGGACGTCTGAAATGAAAAGAGGCAGAGAAAGCAGCTACTTCCTTTTTATCTGATATCTGGGCAGAAAAGACTTCTTTGGTTGTTCCTCTTGGGCGAAAAATACAGGCCTGGGAAAGCTTTGGGTTATTATTGGATGTCCACTCTAAAAGTATTTCCAAACAATCCAATGTTGTGCTCTAATAGAAATCTATGAATGCTTCTCAGGGGCACAGGACAAAGCTATGGCGGGGCTGTACATCTGTGAGTTTAGAAACAAAGCTTTGTTTGTGAGCCTCAATCACTTGTGCTCATGAAAGCAGACACTTACTTGAAAAACTTTCTTTTTCTTTTAGGGGAGGGGGGCTGGGGGTGGGGGGAGAACACTCTAAACCTACATCCTGGTATAAATTTGCAGAACGCAATACAGGCCTGATTGTGTGTGGAGCAGACGCAGGATGCATACAAATAGAATCCCTTCTGAAATGTCCCCTTCCTTGCATGGCTCAGTGGCTAATGTACAATAAATCAACAAAAGGGGGCTTTAATACCAGCGGCGGGCAGGTCCAGGGTACTGTTATTTTATCTTTTTACAGTATTTAATTGGAAGTTTTCCCTGAAACATTACACCGCGCTTTCAAATGACTTTGCCCAAATCTAAGAGGAGATTGATAAGAATTTCTCTCCCTCCCTCCTCCTCCCTCCCTCCTCCTCCCTCCCTCCTCCTCCTCCTTTAAGTTTTTTTTTTTTTTCTACCCCTTTGCCTTTCAGGAGAGAGCAAGTTTTTGCCGAAGGGAGACTAAAGTTACAAGTGTGTGGCATTTTGTGCAGGGAGAATGAAATCGGAGGCTTGGAGGGACGGATAAGGACAGGCTGGGAAAAAGGGAAGTTGGCAGTGGTAGCGGGTCAACAGCGCGCCTCAGAGCCTTACCCACTGCACCAGGTGTCCACTTAATTCAAATGATACTATTATTCATAGACAGAGGAAGAGTATTGAAACGGCCCCCCCTTTCCAAATCATTTGCAACTGAATACAGATATAATCCTGGAAATATAAGTCTCCATTAAGGCTATCCCATTTAGCAAACAAGGCTCCCATTGTGCAACATGTTGTGTGTATAAATCACAGTCTGAGAGAGAGCGAGAGAGGGGGAAAAAGACGAGGGAGAAAGTAAAACATTCAGCCCGAGACGAGATTTGAGAATGTCACTCAGTCACACGTGACAATTAGGAGCGTGTTTAACTTTCTGATTTTACGCTGTACGCCGTTCGTCTTCGTCTCAGCTGATTCATTATTTCAGTCTTTTTCAGGGAGGAGAAGAGGACAGTTTCACATCTGTGCGTCTTCTGGAAGCCACACAGCTATTCTTCAGAAAATATATTAATGTCATATGTGTTAAAATACAAGTTAGTCACTGAATACAATCGACTTCTTTCTGTCATAAAGGCAACATTTCATCTGATATTGCCCATATGCTTCTACTGTATTTTGACATGAATGTGTGTTACATTACGCTCCAGGAACAAAAACACGACCTGTGCTTTAACGAAGGCCTGCAGGCCTGAAAGCCACAAAACTCCACCAAACCAAAAAGAAAAACCAAAAGACAATGATAAAGCTTCTTCTGCATTTAAAAATAAATAAATGATAAAATATGATAAAGCTGAGTCTAAAACAGGAAACCTCGAAGCACTGTTGAATGCTCCCTTTTTATTCTGTTAGAAAAAGCAGTTTCAAGGCTAAATCTGCTCTTTGTCCATCACAGGTGTGTGAAAAGGATTCATTCGTTTTCTAATGTAATAAAATAAAATGAAATTAAAATGTCAAATGGGTCGTCCTGTAGTGCTGTGAGTTCTCAGGCAGCACAGACGTGTTTTAATACTCCTGTGTCTGATGGAAATTCATACTGTGCAGTAATCTAAATAATATTCTTTACATAATGTACATTAATAGTGTGTGTGGGTATAGTATCTTGAAAAATGCATTATTTCTGGACTTAACCAGGCTGGTTTAGGTGTAAAATGCAGTGAAATGGTAAATAATATACACAAATCATTAAAATACAATACAATTTTTTTCTGGTATTATTAATAGAAAATCAAAGCCTCCTTTTGTTCAGTGCATCGTTTTTCACGTTTCTTCTCTGGACACTGATTTATCCACCCATGCACCTTCACCCCACCTTATAGCTGCAGAGACTCATTTAACACCAGCAGAAATACATCAGCCCACCCAGACCTGATTCCCAGGTGTCTGAAACCAGTAATTCATTTCAGTGAAAGAAAAGGACAGAACAGCTTCAGGACCACAGCCCTCCTGCTTCTTGTGTTGCTCGGTACAGTACAGACACCAGGAGTTCATCTTCGGTCAGTGGATCAATCTAATCCTTCAGAGGAACCCGTGATGGAGCGACGCAATCATGCCAAACAAAGGCCACGCAGAGGTCTATTCCCCTCGCACAGGAACCCAAAGGTGAAAGGAGCGGCTACTTTATAAAAGCAGACAATATCGAGCTCCTGATAACTTTCGTCCATCAGCGAGGGCCAATTCCAGTTCATTCCTGAACTCAGCAGTGTAAATATCCAGTGAACGCAGCTTATTTTGACAGACACTTCAAATAAACATACATGAAGCAACGCTCATCCTCATACGACATACAAAAATAAGTCTCAAGGCATCAATTAATTTGATTTTTACTGTTAATTATTGTTTTTCTTCATTAACATTTGCTTTTAGTCACTTTATGCAAACTGGCTAATGACCATCAGGACGCTCTGAGACTTGGCTTATCAATAACTGAAGCCATGTGAAAAGATTTGGGCTCTTCTTAAAAGGTGTCCTGTCAGATGTGTGAGCGAAACAATCTCATAATTCTGGAATAAAGTCCTGCATGGTGACAACAAACTACACATGTACGGTAACTGGAAATAGATCTGTTACATCTGAAGAGACTCTTCTTGATTTTTGTCAGTCTACAGGGATGCTTATAATCCTATATTATTATTATTAGTAGTAGTAGTAGTAGTATTAATCTTATTATTTAAGATTATTGTGTCACTTCATTCTCAGTCTTAGCTTGTCATTTTGTCATCTTTTGATTGTTGTCGTTTATATTGTGGACAGTTATGATTGGTCAGTTAATCGACTGGTTGATGGGCAAAGAATGTAGCTTAATTTCGAAAGTTAAGTAATTGTTTTCATCATTGATCAAGCAAAAAATCTCTTGTTCCAGCTTCTCATTTGTGAGAATTTTCACGTGTTTCTCTGTTTTGTGTCATTTTAAGAGGAATATTTGTGGGTTTTGGACTGTTTCTCGCACTGAACGAGCGATTTGAAGACGCCATCTCTGAGAAAGTGTGACAGGGGACTCTTTTTGTGTTTGATCTCGGTGAGCTGCACAAATAAAGGTTTTAATCAGTCAATCAATCAACCGAGATACAGCCATTTTTCCAGTCATGTTGCTCTAACATTTCAAACATTACGGCTACATCAGATCGACATAAAGAGGCTCGTTGTGTGTCTACAATATCTTCATAGCGTTGACATAAACCCTTATAAATTCCTCATTGGTTTGGTCTTTTCATTATCAGTTTTCTAGACCTGTCTGTGTCTCCGTCTCTCCGTCTCTAAGCTGAAGTTCCCATGACCCGTCACAATACAGTGATGATGTATTCAAGCACTGATGTATGAAATTCGGGCAAATAAAAACCTTTGTCCTCCCACACTGGCTAATTATTTGACAGATTGGAGCCCTGTTGTGTGTGGATACTGTGAAGGAGCCCTCCGCCGCCCATCCCCCACCCAATAAAGAGGCCACTTGCAGAAAAAAATTCCTCTATAGCCACCCTTTTCTATTCTTTGTTAGAAGATTACATTTTTTCACCACATTTTGGAATGACAAAATGGGGGAGAACTGTGGGTTTTTTGGAGGGGGACCCTGTGTGCTCAGGCAGTGACAGAGGGGGCCAGGACAGCAGTCAGTGGCAGTTTAAAAAGATTTTCTCAAGCAGAAATATTTAATCTTCTCAGGGAAAATAAAGCAGAGAAAAAACAGAGGACAAAAAGAAGCTAATCATCCACAGGTCTCCCCCCCGGTCTTCCCCACTGCCTCCCTCCCCCTCTCCCTCCCTCCCCATAGTTACAAAAAAACAAAAAACAAGAGAGAAAAAGATTATGTAAGATTGATAGAATAAATCTGCATGTATAATTATGAATTATACATGTTCTCATCGTCTGTGTGCTGTTCCTCCATTCGTGAGACGTAATTCTTTTATGTCCGTTTTTACATTGAGCCAAAGGAAACATCAACGCATATGAAAATGAAAAGTTCAGGTCTTGGCATCACTTTGTTTGTTCTCTATCTCCTGTATTATTTGATATTTTTTCTTCATTTCTCCATGTTCTCTCTCCAAACAGGGCAGAGCAACAACTTTCTGGGCATATTTCTGTAAACGCTTCATTAGCGAAGCTGGAAGCTTCCAATTACTCTCTTAACGGAGCTCTGTTTGTTGCATTTGTATGTGTGGAAGGAGGATAATTACATGCACATCACATGCAGGTGCAAGGCTATTGGAAAACAGCAACGATGAGGAGGGTAGCACCTGCGCGCTGACTCCAAAACCGCAAATTTATTTCAATCCGAGACCGATCTTCATCAAGTTGATTTTTTTTCTAATGGTTACTACAGCCATAAACTGTAACACTCTGATTGGCTCTATGGTGACAGGTGAGGACAGTCAGCGTGCAGGTGTTCCTCTTTTTATTGATGCATTTGTACTTTTTGAAATGGGTACAGATATTGTATAATTGAAGTCGTTTGGGTCTTATTGTTTTAAATAGCATCCATGACAGATTCTGAATTTTGTGACATTCTTTCTTACTTTCTGGTACGTAAACCCGTAAACATATCTAAAATCTACATAACTCAACTGCGTTATCTTAACTAATATGTTTATATTTGTTTCACTGTTATCTAACATTTGGTGCATTTAGCCATGGTGCTAGCTTAAAAAAATACTCTTCCAGCAACAGTTTTGCTTGCAGCTTTTGGTTTTTGACAGGTTTCGGATGTTACTTAGCTTGTTGTTAGCTAGCTAATGACAAAGCTAACAGTTTTTATGTTTATTTTGTTTGCATGGATCAAGTAACAAAATTAACATGAAGAAACTTAGCAAACGTTAATCAATTTATCAACAATTATTTAATTATTGCATGCAAAGTCAACTACATTAAAAACTTCATATGCTCTGTTAGCCAAACTAACATGCTAACATCAGCCAAGCTGTCATTTGATGGATTTAATCCCTATAACAGTTCAGCAGTATTACAGTATTGAAAGTATTACGCTATGTTGTTTTTGGTTTTTTCATTGGTTGGTTTTGTATGGTGCTTGCTAGCTAGCTAACCAATGGCAAAGCAAAAACACTATGAATGTGTAACATTATTGAATGCTGAATGGGAAAGGTCTCATGTCGCGTAATTATTTAAGAAGTGAGTGAGTGCATGAGTGCAACTTTATACTTATGTTTACACCAATATTTATTTATCTAAGTTGCTTAAGGGTTTAATCAGACATTTTGGCGATTTTTCCAGTTTGGTTAATTACCTCATATTGTTATTGTTGTTGTATTCTTTTGCTTTGTGTTGTATTGTCTTGTGATTTCAGATGTTGTTGAGCCAGAACACAATCTGGCATCATACATCACACCCTCTCCGTGAGTAATATCACAGGCTCCAGTTTTGGACACAACCTTGATGTTGTGGTCCTGAAGCTACCAGAGTTTATCCTCTTGGCATCTGGCTGCGAGGTACAGAGGACCAAGAGAAAGCATCTGTGGGGTCTTGTCCTCCTCCTCCTCCTCCTCCTCCTCCTCCTCCTCCTCCCCCCTCATAGAGCTGAGGCTGGAGAAACCCTTGGCACCAGCCCAGTGAAGAGGTGGCTGGAGTATTAACCGCACAACTTCCCCCACGTAGAAGGTTAAAACCCTTTCACAGTTTCCTCCCTCCCTCCCTCTGCAGCAGCAGCAGCACAGAACATATGCTCTTTAAAAACATATGGTCAGCAACAAAACTTCAACTCTTTAAACAATGAAAACACTGAAAATGCCCACTTTGACCAAAAGTAGTGAATGTAATGATGCTCTTTTTTGACAAAATAAAGGCGATTAAAGGATCCGATGGCAAGCTGTGGTGATTTATCATGCACATATTGTCCCAATTAGCACGATTATGGCGATGGCGCAGGCTGCTTGACCTTCTAGTACCACCCTCATTTGTACTGTGTCAACGAAAAAACAGCTCCTAAATCACTGCTCCTCACTCCCTGGTCAAATTACCAGACACTATTTAAATCTATGAGCCCAAAGACACAGAAAAGAGACACAGTTAAGAGCAAACTTTCCAAATTTTGATTGTGTCCCACTGCAGAACAACTGTAAGATTAATCTGAATAGCAAAAGTAATAATAATCAAGAGATAAGCGTTGCATGTAAGAGCACCTGTAAAAGTCATTTTTCAAATTTCTCACTGCAACCATTTTGTTGGAATAATTAGGATTTTTTTTAATTATGCCAGATATCTCTCATCTACCAAACATGGATTGGAGTAAAGACACGTGGTGCTACAACTAAATTGCAGTACTTGGAAAGATTTTTCATCGTAAAAGTCACAAGCATTATATTAAAAGTAAATACAAGATAAGTGTTGATACAAGATGAGCACTAAACAGAGAATAGATGCAAAATTTAAAAAGTTCATGCTACAAAGTAGATTAAAAAAAATGGAAAGTAGATACACAAAATTGATACAAAGCAAATACAAATCATGATATAGATACAAAATTGATTTTTAAAAAAGAGGAAATTAGATGCAAAGAAGATACAAAGCAGAAAATGGACACAAAATCAATAGCAAGTAGAATATACACAAAGAAGAAACAATGTTCAAAATAGATACAAAGCAGATACAAATGAGAAAGTACAAACGACACATAGAGTTGATCCAAAATTGGCACATCACATTCAGAAAGTAAACTGAAAATTTATGCAAAATACAAAGTGGACACAAATTTTTCAGAAAAAAATGTGATTTTTCCCCTGATGAGACATTGAGTGAGAGGAGGTGATCTGTGGGAAAGTGATATGTGTACAGTGTTGCTGCTCTGATGACTCTGTTGACTGCAGGAACAATGACGCTCCTCACGCCCACCCGTGTACTGAAATTAATCTTTGCATGTTTTGTTTTGGCTAATGGCTGATGTGTCAGCTCGTATGTCTGTGTCACACCACTGGCCAAGGCAGTCTCCCAACAGGGCTTTTTGGGTGTGAGGGTGGCTGTAAGAGAGAGTTTGGAGTCGGGCGGTTTTCTGGGGGGGGGGGGGGGGTCAGGCTTCGAAGGGAGCACATGGAAATGAGACCCATTCATCCCTCTACCCATAACCCCCCCGATTGGCATATGGCATGGCATTGTCCTTGGCCGCTGAGCCAGAAGTGATGCAATTTGTTGGCATGTCCTGTCATTTCACAAACTACCCATCCCATTGAGGCCTCCAGAAAACAACAACAGAAGACATGGAAGGGCAGCCAACAGCTCAGCTTCTATGGATGCCCTGCCAGACTCACTCAAGAGGGAAATAAAAAATAACTCAGGTTCAAACACTCAGAGATTTACCAGTGTTCTTTTAGGTTTTTGAAAAATTTAATTTTGAAGATTGAGATAACAATAACATTTGCTGAAATACCTAACTTAAAAAGTTTGGAGTTTTTTTTTGTTTGTTTTTTTTGTTTTGTTTTTTTTGAAGTGGCAGTCAAATTACAAAAACTGAAAGACATTGAAATGTAGGTTGAAGTGTAGGTGAAATTGAGCTTGAAGTGTCATTTGAAGTGGAGGTCCTGAAATTAACAAGTGTTTTCTGCACTTACACTTCAGGTGACTTTAACTGACAATGTCTTACAGTGCGTAAGCGTAAAAAGTATAAGTTAAAGAGTCAGCACTGAAAGCAGTTGAAGTGTATTGTGTCTGAACAATTGATGTTACAGGAGTTAGAAGAAGTTATTTTTTTCAAGACTTTCAAGAGCCTGAAAGGGTTTCAAGTGTCAGAATACTGAAAGGAGCTCAAATGTAATGAATGTAACGTGGTGACAGCAGCTGAATTGTCAGTTTTGTAGTTAAAACAATAGAAATTGTTGAAAAAGTGGCAATTGAAGTATCAGTTGAAATGAATGTGCAGAAAGTAGCTGAAGATTCAGTTGGTAATAAACTGAAAGGGATTGAAAAGAGTCAAAGTGTCATTTGAAGAGTAAGCATTGAAAAGAGTTGAACTGCCGGTTAAAGAGTAAGCATTAAAAGGAGCTGAAGTGTCAGTTAAAGAGTGAGCATTGAAAGAAGCTGAAGTGTCAGTTAAAGTGTAAGCACTGAAAGGAGTTGAAGTCTCAGATAAAGAGTAAGCATTGAAAGAAGTTGAAGTGTCAGTTGAAGAGTAAGAGATGGAAGCAGCTGAAGTGTCATTTGACACGGAAACAGTAAAAGACATTTACCAAAAGATTTTATATGAAACCAAAAAACATTTTAGCAGAAGTTGATGATTAATGTAAATTAATTCATGCAACATACAGTCAAGATGGGATGATTAAAAAAAAGTGTCTTTCTTTTTCACTTTGAGCCGAGGCTCGACCCCAAGCTGCCCAATGTTTAATTAACTCTCACAGACCTGATGGGGGGAGGAGGCTAAAATCTTCAAAGAATATGACTACTGCTTTGTGAAACATCAAATCCAGCTCCAGATCCTATTGTGCAGAGTTTGCTCATAGTTGACCTCACCTTCTGTTGGGATATCCTGTTGAAAGACACGGCCGGCTCGGACCGCCCAGACAAAGAGGATTTCCCTCCAGGGAAACTCTGAGCTGTCAGTGGGAGATGCTGCTGCTGCTGCTGCTGCTGTCATGTCTCTGATCTGTTCCTTATAAAAACTCGGGCCTGAAAAGGATCCACAGAGAGATTTGTTGTTGTTTTTTTCCTTTTCGCAGGTTTGGCTGAAAATCTGTCAGCCCTGTGGAGAGGCTTCTATTGTCGCTTCTGAAGTGACATACAGCCTTTCATTCAACGCATCAATTTGTCTTTTCTTCTCACAGTAAATGTTTTCCAGACTCGACACAATCCGTTTGGGTGTGCTTAAAACTCGCAGTGAGGATCAACCTAAATGACCACGATGGTGTTTATTTCTCTAATGTGGAGAATGCAAACCAGGAGTTTGTGTCTGCTGCCTCTGGTGGTGATGAGACACTCACGGTGTCTGACTGCTGGCAGGTTTAATGGTAATTACATAACTGTCTCAGTTTGCTGCAGGATCATCTCACATGTGCTGTAAATTCTTTTCTTATTATGCGACGTCTGAGAGAAACCAGATAGAAGCTGTATTAGATGACAGGTAGTCTGTGGAGAAATGATAAGCTCAATTGTCCTGAAGTATGAGGACTGCTGTTTTTCTGAGGGTAAAATTACAGTCAGGCATTAAAATCTAGTAAATAACTGTACTTTTAAAGGCAGGTGCAAATGCAGCGCCTTTAAAATGCAGAATAAAAGTTTGTGTTTAAATATTTTTTGATGTGACTTCAGAAATCACAGGGACAGATTAGAGGAATTCTTGAAAATTGCTTAAAAATACAGAGCATGAAACAAAATTAAAGTTTTTTTAATCCCTGACTGACAACAATTGTCAAGTTTTAGAGGTTTTTCACAGTCATGCAGAACTTCTAATAGGTAGGTAGTGTGCTAATGTGCATTGTGGGTCTTTTTAAGTGCATTTTGGGGGGATTTTGCCATTAGCAGTGATGTTGTGATCACAGTGTACGTTATGCATCTGAACTACGACCACCACCAACACAACAGACCCACCCCTCCACCATGTCAGTGTCTTTGCGTCACCAAATTACTAATAGAAAATATGAAACATCTCGTTAAGCTTTCAAGTGAAACCTTGCTGGGAAACACTTCAGGTGAACAGTCGCTGTTTGGTTTGGTTTAAGCACCAAAACTACTTGGGTTTGGGTTAAAATAGGTACGCTAGTTACATAATTTAAGTATGTGACGTAAATTCAAAAAAGTGAACACTGACTTTTGGTTTCACACAGGTCACTGCATCTTCAGATATATACAGATATAAACATTTTAAAACCAGAAATGATTTCAAAATATACCGAAAAATAATTCACTTTGAATAACTTAACCCTGTCTCTCTTTACATCTCTCAATTAGACAGAAATAAATAATAATAAATAAACAAAAATAATACCAGAATCAGGCACCATCCATCATTTAACTGACCAGTTGAACAGATAAATGGTTAAAAGGTGGAGTGGAGGAGGGTGGGGGCCTTCAGATCACTGCTGGGTGAAGTGACGACGTCCCAGCAGGAGACAAACCTGGAGAGCTGATCTGCTGACAGCTGGGTCACACCAAGACGAGCAGAGCGACAATTTTCAGGGTCAGCAGATCTGTTAGTGATCCCTCCTTTCCTTTCCTTTCCTTGTTTTTTCTTTTCTTACCTCCATTTACATTTCCTCTCCTGACAGTTTTTCCTATATTTTCTGTTCCTTCCCTTCCTTCAGTTTCATTTCATTTCGTTTCTTTTCTTTTATTTGCCCTTTTTTCTACCCTTTCCCATCTCTCTAAACTGATGTCTTAAACATCTTTAACTTAAGATGAAACATGACTAATTAACTCTTATTCTGAATAAATGTATTTCCTAATAACTAAAAAAAACAGCATTACAGCAGCTTCACTTTGGGATTAGCATGACTTAAATTCACGTGTTTCTGTATGTAAAACTTGTTTTTTTCCTCTTAGTAATAAATAATAAACCCAGCAAAGACAGAGCGTCATATTCCTGCACATTTTTGACTGTGATCTTCAGGCCGTCTCTCTTCATCAATTAGGAAATGTGTTGGCATCGCAGGCAAAAGGCTTGAGTAATGCTGATGATGTCATTGATGCAACCCACAGTTTACAAATCACAACAATATCATAAATCATCTCCCAGATGTCCCGCTCATTCGATTAACACGGCGTCCATATGGCTCACTGTAGTTTATCAATCAGCAGAATACGCAGGCCTCTGCTCCTCCGCTCAGACAGGCCTTAATGGAGAACACGCAGTAAAACATCAGCTCCTCAGGTTTTACACTTTCAAAACGTCTGTTCGTATTGTTATGCTGCCAGAGCTGATATTTTCATCACCGCAGACTGTCATCTTTTATTTGTTTATCAGGCACCAGGGGTTGTTTTTTTGTTTGTTTTGACACTTCTTCTATTTGCCTCCATTTTTTACTTTTATGAGAATCCAATTTGCAGACGCAGCCATTTGCATTTCCTGTAAAGTGGAGCTCTTAGCGACTGCTCAAAGCCTGATCTTCCAGGACTCTAAAGATAGCAGGAGGTTATGATAATTTCCCGCACAATAAGGCTGCTGCTGTGCAACATGAGCAGGCCTCAATGCTCCCTCTCTGCATATCAAAAACACCACCCTTTAACTGAACTCATCTCATCTCGCATCTGAAGACTCGTCCGACCATTATAGTTTTGAAAAAGATCTCAGAAATCATGCAAAAAATAATTAAGGGATTTCACGCCGCAGATATGAGCCGCGTGCACTAATTATCGGAACTGTTGTAAATGTATTCCGTCGTGTTTCAAGTTCACGCCATTGATTTTAGCGTTGTTCCCTCTCAATACCATTTCTTTTATGTCCGTCAGACCTCATGCATTAGTCTGTGGGTCTCATTTACATTCAGGTCTAAAACTGCACAAACGACACGATAAAACCTTTGAAGTAGCTGAATATGATTTATTCATTTTAGTTTACCTTTTTTTTTTGCTAACTAGGTAGTCTTATTGAAATCAAGGATATTTTTTAAAGGAAAATGTGACCAATGATGGCAGCTCAGGACATATATACTAATATTATGATGGAGCAAAGCAGCGGGATCGAAGTTTTATTTTTTTAGTACTTTTCAAAAGAGAAGTTATGTGATTTACAGGAAGAAGAACAGGGAAATAAGAGATGGAGCTGACAGAAAAATATGTGTAGAAAAGAGTTTGCATGAAGCTGTTCCAACTCAAACTATTTCAAACAGCTTCCACCACAGCTAAACCTTCATTTCATGGTCTGAAATAAGTATAAACTCCTCAAACTTGAACGTACAATTCTTTAAAATATTCCTGACTTCCATTCAGAAGCAGAACCAGCCTGTAAAATAGCAGTTATCACAGCTCAAGCAGTGGACACAGCACAAAAAGGGCTTCTCCACTTAATTTCCAGGTTTTCTGAGTAAACTTCCACTCAAGCAAACCGCTTAATACAAACTGCTACGAGCTAAATATTCTATGTTGGCAATAGTCATTAAAACATTGTTTTTCCTGCTGATTGTTCGTTATCAGCTAAACATTTTTTAGCTTTTCTGTATGGTTTCTGTTTGCTGTTATATATGTACAGGATCCTTGAAAACCCAAACCAATAACTGATCAGAAACTGATCAGCTGCAGCCAGTCAGTGACAAAAAATAAGATGATCTCATTTTGCTTTTGTTCTTTCTTTATTTTTTCATTTCTAATATTTCTCCTAATGAGATTTTTTCATTGGCACTATCAGCACAGTTTGTCTTTACTGTTTCTGCCGTAATGACCTCGCTTCTTCAATTCATTGTTCACCACCCTGGGGGTCAGGGCCCTCAAATGGAGCATGAGATAAATATGAGGGGTCGTGAGAATTAAGAATTATTTTTGGGTTTTGTTTTGCTTTTTGGGTTTGTATGTGAAGCAGCTCTTTTCTTTTGAAATATCAGTTAATCTTCAGACTAAATAAACTACATGTTTTTCAAATGAAGCAGTCCAAGGAGGGAAACTTATCACTCCAACCAAACAAAACTACAACCACGCACTCACAGCCTCTGTGCATATTTTGAAGGGGGTCTCAAATAGAAGGTTTACGTTAAAGTCCTTTGTGTATGATTTCAAAATGAATACCGTCTATACTTTTTCTTTAAGGATGTTGTAATCACATAGAGATCTACGCCCTGTTGCTTCGGTAACAACAGATTCAGAATATATGAAAGAGTGCTACGTTGTCCGTACTCAAAGAAACATATTAATGTATACATTTTCCTGTCACTTGCTAATTGGGCACATCGGAAGACACAGAATTAATAACTCCATGCAACAAAAGCTGCTATTCACTTTCCATCTGAATTCACTGGTGGATCTTCACCCGTTTCGGATTGAATGGCTGATGTATACGCCTCATTGTCAATTGAGTGTTGTCTGGTGGGTACTTGAAAATGCATTAACCTACAAACCAGGGGGAATAAGCCAGAGAGGTTCCGCGTAAAACCAGTGAACCCATTAAAAGGCCTGATCAGAGCGCTCTGTTTATGAGTGTCTCCACTTCATCCTAATGTAGCTTTTAGATGATGCTAATAGATCACAGGCCATTGTGATCAGACAAGGTAATGGACCTTTGTCACAGCTTGCTGAGTATGGCTTCAGGGCTGCGCGCACACACACACACACACACACACACACACACACACACACACACACACACACACACACACACACTGAGACACCCATGGATGCACACGCACACACGTTCACGTACTAACACAGAAACACATCTGCATACAAAAGAAACAGATAAACAGACATGCACACACACAGCCCCCCTCCACATGCACACACACACACACACACACACACACACACACACACACACACACACACAGACTAAAACAATGACCCTAATTAATAACGATTAGTCCTCTCTCAAACACACTCGCAAAATGTGCAAATGGAACAATAAATATAGCTCTTAAACATGGCTTTTACAAGTGAGCTGAAACAATCTGCACTAATCATTAGTAAACATCCCCCAGATTTGTCATTATTACTCTGCGAGGCGTGGAGAGGCAGATAAACCGGGGTCAGGTCTGGCACAGAGCACAGCTCGTCAAAGTTTGAAGTGAGAATCAAACAGCGCTCAAAGTTCGAACACAAACGGAGGTCAGACGCAGAGAAAATCTGTTCAGTTTGATGCAGGGGAGGAAAATATGATCATTTGCTCAAGTACTGCATTATACCTTTGATTTAAGGTACGTCCATTTTCTGCAGCCTCGTGCTTTTGCTCCACAGTTTTTAAAAGGGAATACTGTGTGTGTGTGTGTGTGTGTGTGTGTGTGTGTGTGTGTGTGTGTGTGTGTGTGTGTGTGTGTGTGTGTGTGTGTGTGTGTGTGTGTGTGTGAATAAATAAAATGCTGTCAGCAATGTGATGTGTGCTAATTTTCATATGCTGTATACTGGACAGTGTAATGTATGAAAAGCTAGCCTGGTACTCTGGAGAACCAGAGGGAGGGAGGGAGGCTGGTGGGGCCCGTGCCCAGGGCTGAGTGGCTGTCCTTGGCTGTCCTCCTGAGTCCACACACCCCTGGGTGTGGAGGTGTGGTCACTCTCTCTCTCTCTCTCTCTGTCTTCTCGGCCTCCTCCATTAACATCCTCTTTGGTCCCTTTGCTTCTGCCATGATGTCTTAACTTAGACTACTGAGATCGAAGGAGGCCCCATTCTCCCTGATATAAGTCAGTGTAGCATCGAAATGATTTTGAAGCTGCTATTTTGAGGTAAAGTAGTGCTGAATGCTGCTTTAATCTCATCCCCACTGATTCTAAATTTCCCTTCTGAGAGCGCTCACATCCTCTTCTATGAAATATTGAATGGTGTTCGGCCTTCAGGCCTCCTCTGATCTCTCATCAATGACACAACCTGAAAAAATCAAAGTCATCTGAAGTCTGCTGCACAGCCTGAGACTTTCACTGTCACTTTGAGAGCAGAGGCGAAAGAGCCTGTCAGCTGGTGGAGTAGTCAGTCAACAGAAAAATTAGTGACTGCTGTTCATTGATCATTTGTAATTCATCAAGCAAATATGCCTTTTTTTTTGTCCGGCTTGTCAAACGTTAAACTGTGATGCTTTTTTGTTTGCTGTTTTCATTAAGCTGAATATCTTTGGATTTTGATTCCTGGTCAGACAAGACAAGTAATTTGAAGATGTCACTTGGACTCCATGGGAGCTCATGATGAGCATTTTTTTACCGCTTTCCGACATTTGTTGGACTAACTGATCGTTAAACTAATGGGTTTAGACTGGAGTCAAGAGAAACTGTGAGAAACAGTGAGACAACATAAAGTGATTAAAATGAAAATGAAAACAAAACATGCACAAATGTCCCCAGTGTGGGAACAGAAATGACCGTATGATTGAGTTCTGCTCCTGTTTTTAATGAAACGGTTAAATGCATTGCAAAAAACGAATAGTTCACCTTCATTGGTTAGTAAAAAAAAAAAAAAGCAGCTTTGATCCAAACACGAGCTGCACACTCTAAAATAATCTGTTGTCTTTCCCCCAAAATCACGTCCTCCATCAGTGACCCGACCATCAGAGCATCACTTCTGACAAACAGCTCATTGTTTTAGCCCAGAGAGACAGCGAGAGAGTGGTGATAGTGGTGATAATAGGGGACATAAAAAAATAATGATTAGCCTACTATGTAAATGGCAATTAAAGGACACTAAGTGCTGCAGGCGTTGTCCTTGCATTTCACGGCTGGTTTTGATAGGAACACACCCAGCTGCTGAGAGCCTCTGGCCTCTGACACTCATTTGTCAAAATGAGGCAAAGGGGGGAAAAAATCTGGCACTCTGCATCAAATCAATTAAGAATAACGGAAAAAGTGATCAGTGATTAGCCTGCGTCTAACCTGTGTGTGTGCACCAAATGAGAACGACCGCAATCAAACTTTACTTCCGTTGCTTGTCCACAACTTTTGAGCCCACTCCACACATCCTGAGCAAAAGTCTGATAAACGATGGAAACGGTCAACAGAGTGCTGCGGTGTGCTGCTGCAAACGAGCATCATTAGTTTTACTTTAACTCACAGGGCTCTCAGTGTCGTGGGGGGGGGGGGGCAGTTCTGTCAGAGGAGCGAGGATGACAAGGGTGACGAAGAGAAGAAGAAGTAGAAGATTAGAGGAAAAGACAGCAAACAGCAGCGGAGACGCAGAGGTTGTCTAAACACTCAGTTATTTGTTTTTTGTCGCAAACCCAGCAGAGGGAGGCTGGGAGTGATTTGCATAGAAGTGCGCTGCCACCTAGTGTTTAGAGTTTATATGCAAAGCCACAGAAAAACAGCAGGTTCACGTCTCACTTCTTCACTGATGGAAGATAAAAGTCATAAAAAGCAAAGTGCTTCACAGGAGAGCAGATATAAAACAATCAAATATGAGTGAAGGAGAGGGTTGATCCATAAAGGTGGAACAAATTAATTTTAAAAAGTTAGAAGACAAGGACTTAATGAGAGCTTTTAATGCAGAAATTTAAGTTCAGGACAAATGAATCTTTAGCACAGATTTAATGGACTGTGTGAGACGTTTGAAGGCCTTGAGAGCAAATTAATCTATTTTACTTTAATCTTGAGCGGGGACTGAAAGCAGAGTTACATTTGATTGGAAGACCTCAAATAACACATCGAGAACATGCTGTTTCACTCACCCCTTGTGTCATAAGCAGCCATGCTATTCACATGGTTTTGGTTTTGTTTGTCCAAACTGAGACACGGTCTGTCTGCCTCCACCCCAGTCGGTGGATGGAGTTTCATTTGTGGTTTTCAGAGCCCTGAAAATGTACATTTGAATAATTCACATTGTGCAAAACTGTCTTTGGCCTCACTTGAAAGCATTAAAAGCAAACAGCAGGACTGCAGGGTGAACATCGGTGGGATTATTTCTTCACAAGAAGGTTCGTCTTCTTGAAAATTGTTCACAATTTTGTTGATTTTTACTGCTTTGAGCTGCATAAAAAAGTCCACCTGTGCAAGTAAAATCAAGCCTGCATGGCTCCACACCACCATCAGAGTAAGTTTGAATATTGTTTGTTGATTTGGGTGAAAAAACCCTTTAAGCTGTGACAGAAGGACCCCTCTGCATGTCAACACCCCATCAAACTGGCCCTCACACTTGACCTCTGGGTGAGGCAGGAAAGCGGTCTTTGTTCCCACCATTCGGGACCGGTAATGAAGTGGCCTCGGCTCCTCCTGCAGCTCCTCTCCGATGGTCTCAGTGTGGACGGGAGCAGCGATCTGGATGTGAAGTCACAGTTCATTTCATTTTTCAGCGCCGATGAGATCTCAGCCGTTATCTGATGAAATTGAACAACCATTACTAAGCGAATAAAGCTCTTTTGAGTGGCCCCTAACAGAAATCCAGCGCTCTTTGTCCGCCGTTTTGAATTCATTGGCCCCCTCTCGACAAGATGATAGGAATAATCTCGCCAAGTGAGATTGACAGTTCATTTCAGAAATCAATATTTACAATTTACTTCTTTCAAAGTTCATTCTGGGAGAGGGCTCCATATTATCCACCTCCCAAATAAGCTGATCATATCTCCGCCGGACCTGGAATGAGTTTCCTCCCCAAAATGCGTCGGGTTTTTTTTCTCCTCCTCCCGCTCTCTCCCTCTCAGAAATCAATGTCTGCGTTTGTGCGCTTTAATCTGGCCTCTGATGACAGTAAATCTTTATCTGTTTCTGGGCGAGCAGCAGTGAGCGGCTGACACCATTTCCCATCAGAACAAAGAGCCAGGCCTGTGTGGACTCCGGGAGATACATGGGGCTCTAATGTGGCTGGACATGTTTCAGCAGGGCCATTAATCAGAGCGGGTGACAGCCAGACCTGCTGTGGTTGTCTTCAGCCCCGAGAGCCGCACCTTTTCATCGGCCGTACTCAGAAAGCTGAGGAGTCCCGGGCGGCTGGATAGAGATCAAACCTCAGCTCCTGTTATCTCTGTCACAACAGGGGCCGAGATATTTCTATCTCAAAACCTGCGTTTTCTCCAGAAGTTTTCACTCAAAGGTGTCTGACCAATTTAAACGTACATGCGGACAGGAAGCGCAATTCACGCTTTCAGTCGCTTCATCTGGACAAATGCTCGACAAAAGACAATCTCAAAGACTTCAAGGAGAGCACGCTGGTACCTTTGAATGCAAGTATGCATGGGAAATGTAGTCCATGATCCCAGTCACACTAACATCAGAGTCATAGTGCAATATCTACAATACAGCTAGGTTTCTGACACTAAATATTATTGGCTAAATAATAAACAGTGTTCCAGTGAGCCTGAAGCCTCTGCACAGGGAGCTGCTAATCCGCACGCTAACACGATCACAGTCCCAATGCTAGCATGCTGAACTTTAGCAGGTTATGTTTACCGTCTTAGTTTAACATGCTAACATTCGATCATTAGGAAAAAAGTACAGCTGAAGTTGAGGGAATGTCGTTGGTTTTGCAGAAATTTGGTCATAAAGCAAAGACAAAGTAACATTTCATGGTGATCCATCGTGCTGACGTTTTGGTGAAATGAAAAGCGATGGACTGAATGACATCCAACACAGAATAATCAATACAGAAAGCAATCAGGAAATGTAGTCATGCAAATACAAACTACAGTAAATACAGATAGTATGACACTCATATCAAAGTCAAAATTGAACCCACAGGGTGATCAGTTTATTGCAGTACAACTTGATCTCTGTGTACGTGACAATAAATCTGTAAATCTTGAATCTTGCTCAGTGAGTTTTGAAGGCATGCCATGTCTCATGTGCCATGCTGATTAGCCTCGTTGCAGTTTGATTAAAAATCCCTAAAATGAGCTACAAGCTTTTAACATGATAGCCCCCCTGTCCATGAACTCACACTGTGTTGCATTTGTGCTGTTTTTGTGGACAGATTAATCATCAAAAGGGTCTGAGAGTTGTGTTAAAGCAGGATTTAGACCCAATAGGAGACGCGCAGACAGGGAGCAAGGCTAAGATTTATTGAGTGGATAATGAAGAAAAAGGGGAGAAGGGAGATATGGGTTGAAGTGATGAACGGCCGTGGACGGACGTAGGCTGGAGACTCCGGGTATGCAGGAAAGGTAGCTGGGAAGTCCTGGGAACAGCAGCTGAGGCTCTGAGGTGGAGAGCAGCTCAGAGAAACACTGGAGCGCACAGAGCTCATGGTGTTAGTGCAGCGCTGAAGGCACATGGTAGTGGAAGCACGGATGAAACTAGGTGGTGATAGCTGTGGACTAGAGGCTCAAGGCAGGTGGTGACCTCACAGCACACAGCAGAAACACTCTGGCAGAGGCCTCTGCAGTCCACAGTCTTCATGCTGTGCTTGACTGTGATGAGTCCCAGCTGAGCTCCCAGAAGCCACCTGGAGAACGACGCCCAGCCTCCGCCAAAAGAGGACAAACGGGACCAAAGCCCCACACCTCCCCACAGCACGCAAGAAAATACCAGAATTTCCCAAACCCCCAAACTGAGGGGTCAAAATGAACGAGTGCATGTTAAACCATCAGTCATTCTCTGTTTACTATGAACAGGTTTGTTTTCTGTTACTGTTCTGCTACAACTGCCCTCAGCTTTGTGGTGTCATGATTTGATTAAACTGATCAATTTAGAATAGTAGGATCAAAGGGAGGATGAAGTAATAATGCATGCAGACAATAAGGCCCTTTGGTCAGCTGACATTATGCTTTATTAGCACAAACCAGTTAACATGCAGTGTCGTTACTCACTTGACCTGTTAGGTAACTCAGCAAATCAGGTAATTTTTTGTTATAAATGTGCATTTGAAATGAAATATAATCTTTATTTGATGCTGACATTTATATCATACCCAGACTTTAATTACATAAATCCAGATGTCTGGAAAAAAGACATCACAGCCAGAGGAGGGAGAGAAAAGTAGAGCAAAAAACATCAAATAATCCAGAGCAGACAAACCATCAGTTATTCCACCCTGAAGCCTCCAGTGAAGTGATGATTCATAACCCCCTCTGTATTAATAACACCACCTCCAGCACAAAAAAAACGGGCTGGAGGAATATTAGTTATTCAGCAGATTTATGACGCCCTGCCACATAGCAAACACGGCTGAAGCAGCGCTCTGCTCCATTCAGTGTGGCTCCACAGGGAATTACTGCGTGGTAATCTATTGTTAAACAGCTTTTAGAGTGATGGATGAAAACGCCCGCAACCTACGCACAATCAATTCATATCTAATTAGCCCGTATTATTTATGACACTTTCAATGGGCCGGGTTGGGGTCTCAGGGGAGGGATAGAGACCTCAGCTGCCACCGAGGGAAATGAGAAATGGGAGAGAGGTTATCAGGCCGCGGTATTGATTTGCATAGAAGATCTAGAAATGAATTTCCCGCCAGTGGGGGGAGAAATCAAGGTTGATTCAGAAGAGACAGACAGGAGGACCACCGAAATCCAACAAGAAGCAAAGTCACTGGAGCGACACACACAGTTTGGGTTTGTTTGTTTGGTTTGTACTCGAGTCCAAACTCCAGAGTTAATTTTAACATAACAGAAATTTTCAGTGGAAACTGATTTAAAGATAAAGATAAATGAAACATGCAGCATTCCTAAAACAGAAACAAAGGAACAATCAAAGACCACAAGGAAGAAAAGGAAAGAAAGAAAGAAAGAAAGAAAGAAAGAAAGAAAGAAAGAAAGAAAGAAAGAAAGAAAGACTGATTACTTGTGTGAGTCTGACATCTGCTGTTGAGCTGAGGTCATAACAGCCTCTCCTCTGTTGAAAGACTTCATGTTCTCAGTGAGATCATGCGAGAACGTCACAGAACCTTCATGCAAGAAGCAGCAGAACCAGATGAGACGTCAGACTTGTTTTGAATATATTTACATTTTTTACATTTTAGGATTTATTCATTTAAACCCTTAAAAACTCAAAGTGATGCAAAATGTGGAGGTGTTCCAGTTTGAGACTAGCTGGACTTTCATTCATTCATTCATTCATTCATTCATTCATTCACTGGCATCACTTATGTTCGACTCAGCTATAAATGCATTCAGGTGCTTAAATGTTGAATTTCTAGCATCTGCCTCTTCGATCACATGAAATTACACCAACATTTCTTCCTAATTACGAGCTAATCAAGAACCATTAAGATGCGTGTCAACCTTCACCTTCAGCTCAGTTATAATGAGTTCATCGGCTGCATGAAGAAAGTGTTTCTACAGACATGAAACTGGATAAAACTGATGTTTTTCAAATAGAAAATTGACACCTGGAGGAGAAAATGTTTGATATCTTTATTTAGATGTACTGAAAAAAACCACATAAATTCCTGACACAAAAATTCAAGAAAACAACATCGAACGTCCATTGAAGGGATCTTTGCATCACGTGTCTGCTGTAAGATAACCCCACCCCCCCAACCCCCCCGCTGTTTGAATTACCTTCAGTTTAGACTCTAGACTCAGAAAGTAGAGCAGTATTAGAGCAGAGCAGGACATCATGTGCAACACAGGATGTTAAAATGATTTCAGTGGAGTCCATCTGTATTTAACAGACTCCTCACAACACCTTATTCTTTACAGTGAACCTCATTTTCAAGGCTTTAATCCCTTCATGTTATGCATAACAAATATTAAATTCATATGCAAATCCTTTATCTGTCTTCTCTGAGGGGGTGTGTGCCAGTGGCTGCAGGGGGTGGCTGTTCTGGAAAGGAGTGTGCAGCTTTACCTGCTCTCAAATGTCATCTTAATCAAATGCAGCCCAGGGGATAAAACAGGAAACAGTATGTAATCTGTGCGATCAGACAGGCAGGTAAAGCAGCTCAGCACTGCTCGGCTGAGGGCGAGTCGATCCGAACAGACTGCTCCATCCGTGGATTACAGCTGTGCCTCGTGCACGTGCGAGGAAATGATGTTATGCATTAGTTTCCCTGTGTGATTCACTCACAAACATGTCGTACACTTACTTGGGTTTTTATGCATTTCTTTGCTCGTGTTAAGGAAATCGCTTTGACATTAAAGTACAAACACTAAACCAGAAATTCACGCTGACAGAAACCAGATTGCACCGTAGGTTTGAAGCCTGCATCTACATGTGTGTGTGTGGAAGCAGTTTGCATGTTGTAAACCTTCTTGTTCCTTTTGTGAACAGGCTCTGGTAGCTCAGGTGTGAGCCAGCCAGGGGCTTTATTTCTCCCTTTGTCTCTGGGGACAGAATGGTTATCTGCCATGCTGCATTATTCTTTCCTATTATGTGCATGTCCCTGATGTTCTCTGGTACAGAGCCAACATATGTACACAGTAACTCAGCCATCAGACATTTCACACAATCAGAGCAGAGTCTGGTCTCCTGATGACCCCTGTGTGGGAAGAGAACAGTGCCTTTTGTGGCTGTCAGTCCGTCCATCTAGGCCAGCTTCTGCGTTCTGCAGCCACAGAGCAGAAACCTCATTACAGATGGAGTATTTGTCACCAGCTGCAGCGGTGAGACCATGCCGCTCTCTAAAACTGAACTGAGCCTTTGCTGGAATGTGAGAGCTCAGTTTAAGAGCATCACTTTCCACTTCAAACTGTGACTTTTAAAATGAAATTTCCAATGACTTTATGTCACCTTCTGGGTCATCGCAGCCAAACTCAGAACTAATACACTGACACGGCCGATATTGGCAGATACAAGAGTGCAGAGTGACGAAGAACTGCATCCACGCTGGATGAGTCTGCACCTCGTGATGTTCAGTGCATGAAGGGATTAGTGTGGAGGTTCAGTGTGGTGGATGGGTGCATGGGGATTCTGAGAAATCTACAAACCACGTTGCTATTACATATTTTGTCCACTTCGGGGCACTAAGTTAATTTTTCATCAATGGGGGGCAGGAGTTATTAATTTGAAGGTATAAATTTGAAAGTAATAGTAAATGATGACATGATGTGGTAACTTCCTGCGTGGCAACTGGTCTCAGCCAATAAAAAATCTCGCACACAAACCAAAAAAAAAGAAAAAAAAAAAGACTAATAAGCATCTTTAAAATGTGTTTTTTGTAAGTGTGTAGGATTTATATGTTTTCATTAGTGTATAATCGCCTGAAAATAAGGATCTTTGTGTTTTCATTAGAATGAGCTCTTTATGCCATGTTTCTACAGTAGCCCAGAGGGGACAAACCAAACTCTAGCTCTAGAAAGGGACTTAACATTTTTCCCATTTCATAGCTTCTTCTAGACGTTTGGAAATGGAGACGTGAGGCAAGAGTTTCTTACCTTCGGACACAGCCAGGCTAACTCTTTCCACCTGCTTCCAGTCTTTGTGCTAAGCTAAGCTAACTGGCTGCTGGATGTAGCTTCATATTTACAAACATGAGAGTGATATCAATCAAATCAAATCCTATTCTATTCTATTCCATTCTATTCTATTCTATTCTATTCTATTCTATTCTATTCTATTCATCAATTCTCAGCAAAAAGCAAATAACAGGCTGAAATATTCATTTAATAATAAATCGCTCTTTCAAGTTATCAAGAAAATCAAGACCTCTTACCTGTTGGGCTCTGAAAAGACTCTTTTTGGACCGAAGAACTTTAAATATCTACACTGTTGTCTAACATCTTTCTCCCTGATTGAGAGCACACATTGTACCTGACACAGTCCACAGGAGTATAGGCTACCTTATTCATAAAATGTCTGTACATTCATAAAACATGCAGCACTGAGTTTGATAGAGCGTCTTGGTGGTGATTAGTTCAAGGCGCTCTGTTACAGTATGTTTAAAAAACAAATATTGTCTGATATATCAGCATTTCTTACATATCAATATATGTACTGGCCTTAAAAATCCAGTTCTGGTCAGACTCTGCACAGAACACAGAAGACGATCTCAACGTCAGCGCTGACATCAAAGCATTTTACTGATCTGAGAGTCATGACCTTTGTAAGTCACGCTGACGTTGGTGGACGGCGCCATCTCCACTCGGCTGCGGGGGTCCCTGGTGTCGGCCACGGGACACTTGCTGGGCACCCGGCACCAGAAAACCTGCTTGTAGGAATTCCTGAAGTTCTCCGACAGGAACGCGTAGATGATGGGGTTGACGGAGGAGTTGCTGTAGGCCAAGCAGTGAGCCACCATCCTGAACACGAAGGAGGCCTGGTTCAGGGGGAAAGAGCCAAACTCCACCCACAGGTGGACGATGTGGTGAGGCAGCCAAGACAGACAGAAGACCACCACCACCACCAGGACTGTCTGGGCAGTCTGTGGAGGGAGGGCGGAGGAGATGGTGATTGTCATGTGATCACATATGACTGTAACCGGGCAGCTTGTGGAAGAAGAGCAACATAAGACAATGATGGCATGATGTGATCAAGTAAAATATCAACAAACAGGTATTTTATGCAAATATTTTGCATTTCTACGGAGTGAATTTCACTCCGCATAAGCCTTTTTACACATGGTCACTTGCCTGTTATTTTCTAAATTAGTCGTTTTGTCTGTTAAATGTCAAAATTAATAAAAAATCATGTTTGTTTGTTTTTTTTTACAACATTTTTGTTTCTCAGAATCCAAGGTAACATCTTCAAAGATATATTTAATTCACAAGATGACAAAGAAAAGCTGTGCATCCTCACATTTGAGAAGCTGGAAGCAGCAAATTTCTGGCATTTCCCGTTGGAAAACGACTAAAACAATCAATTATCCCAAAAAAAATAGCTGCTGATCTTTATTTTACAGTCAAACGAATCGATTCATCACCACAGACAAATACAGAGACAAATATGAGCTGCCACCAACCTTCTTTTTGGAGAGCTCTGACTTTTTGGAGACATTCTTCAGCTTTTTGTGCAGATGGTTTAAAACCTGCAATAATAAAGGTGTGATGAGATGTTGACCTGTTGATTCTGAGCTTGTGCATCTTTTTTGTTTCTCCATTGTGCCATTTTCTCCATTTTAAAACGCTTTTTTTCCTGTAACATATTAATCAATGCAGCACCTTAATTGCTTATTAAGAATACATTCCAGACTAATGTGAGAACAATTGTAATTTCCAAGCATTTTTACTGTTTTCCATCATGTTTAACTTTCCTGGCATCTAAATCAGCTGTGCATTCATTCCAAACTGTGTAATTCAGCGCAGTGATTGGCTCTGATTCATGCGCACCCACCTTTGCGTAGCAGACAGATATCAAAGTGAGAGGCAGCAGGTATCCGAAAACAAAGGTGCACATCACGTAGACTTTCCTCTGGTGGTCCGGCCAGACCTCCCAGCAGAAGGTGTTGTTGTCCTCCCTCTCCACGATGCTCTGGTAGTGCGCCACGGGAGCTGCCATGACCAGAGACAGGATCCAGATCAGCACCACTCCGAGCATGGCATGACTCCCCACCCGGATCGACGAGGATTTCCTGGCGTGGACGATGGCCACGTAACGGTCCACGGACATCGCCGACAGAGTGAAGATACTGACCAGCATGGACACGGTGAAGAAATAGTGGATGAACTTGCAGATGAAAGCTCCCAGCACCCATGTGGGCAGCATGTAGATGGTGGACTGGAAGGGGACGCAGAAGAGGAGGTAGGACAGGTCCGCCACGCTCAGGTTGAGGATGAAGATGTTGGTGGTGCTCCTCGGTTGTCCCGGTTTACTGCGCGCCAGCACTGTGATCACCATGGTGTTCCCCAGCACACCGAGGATGAAAATAAGTCCAAATATCAACAGAGAAATAAAGTTATCTACACCCATCCCAAGTATATGTTTAGCTGGCAGCCTCACAGTGTTGGTGTTGAAAGACTGACTTTGGTTCTCCACCTGTAGCTCCATCTTTTTTCCACTATTGGAGAAAAGTTACATGTTGATATAAAAGATGTCTATCCTCCACATGAAGCGCGGGTTGAGATGGATTTTCTCTTGACTAAAGATCGGATGGAGCTCATGCATTTGCAGGCTGCTCCCTGCCTTCCTGAGCAACGTCACCATGCTGTGCGCAGCCGATCCCACCAATACCTCTCCAGTGTTTCCAGTAACCCGCAGCCAGCAGGACGGGAAGGAACAGAAAGCCTCTTATACACTGCTTAAACCATTAACAAGCCAGTTCATGAAGCATTCAGCCTTTCTTTATGAAAAAATAAACATGCTGCAACATGCTGTATGGAGGGCACATTCCCACATTATATTCTCTTTGTCATTATTCCTGAATCTTACCAAACACTGTGTCATATATTCAGACATGCACTACATGAAAAGTGGAAATATGCAATGTACACTGCAATATTTGTAAGAACATAATTCAGTGTCTTTTTCTGCAGTGTGATGGACCTGCCTGTTCACATTAAACAGGAGCTTTTACATTCCCTCAGAGGCCACTTCAGTCTATGGTATAATGAATGGATTTGGACGTCTTCTTCCAGAGACTCTGCTTAGCATGAAAATGAATTCTGCTGCTCTGAGACTCGTGTGGTTCTTGTCCCTGCATCGCTCATTGTTCATTATATATCCCGGTCATTTTTCACACTGTTCCTGATTAAACTATGTCCAGTATAGACACAGTTCACCCTTATATATAGAGTCTAATCTGCAGATAAATATGTATTCCAAATATACTGTATGTACTGCTCCAGTTCGATCTGGATTGTCAGAAAACATAGAAATCAAATAAAAACATCATGAGGAAACACAAAGCGGTGGACCAACACATCTGTCCAAATCTGTCTCTCAGATGTCCCATAAATTCATGTAAGTGCAAAATTAAGTGAGTGGATTTGTCCTTTAACTTTCCCGAAAGACTAAAAATGTCCCTGTAAAATTAACATTTTTGATTTATTGCCTTTCCAAAGAACCAAATACAAAGAGTGAAAGTGTAAAGACTCAACTCAGAAACACTTGATCATTTCTCTCATTTCATTGATCAGCTCTGAGCAGGTCTGGGAACAGCTGTATTATCATTATGCAAGCATGTGAGTCTCAGGCGGACCAATGCTGGGAGATCTGCTGGGGGGATAACCATCTGGAAATGACGACAGGGATGATGCACATGCTATGTAACCTGAGAGCAGCGGCTGATGTTATCTTGGGGTCCACTTGTCCTCAGACGATTGTCCACATTTGAGGTTTTTATTGTTTCTACGTCTTGTTGATTTTCTGTTGTGAATCAGGTGAATTCAACACAGACGAGTCTCTCCATCAGTGTTAAAGCCCTATGGATTACAAAGATGAGGATGGTAGTGATGCCGATGATGGCTTTGATGATGAAGATGATGGAGTGCATCTTTCTCCCCCTTAGCCTTTCAGAAAATGAATAGCAGTCATCATGTTACTTTCTTTTAATAGTGGGTCTATTATACTTTTGGTAGCAGGTGATTGTTTTGTAATTGGTTTCTCAGCTAATGTCCTGAAGCAGCCTGAAGTTTCCATGGCGACTCGTTACTCCATCAACCGAGATGTTATCCCTCTTTCTGCCGGGGAGGTGAAAGACACACCGAAGCCTCGAGGCAGCGTCCAATTACATATACGTGATATGTGTTGAAGAAAAATAGAGGAAACGGTCCTGTGAGAGTCTCGGCGCTGAGTCATTTCAGCACCACGGACAGCTCATCTGCTCCTGGTGCTGAAAGCTGCAAAACTCGTCCACTTTCCTCTCAGCCAGAGACGTGATTTTCTGCCTCACCTGCACTTTGTTTCCTGGACAACTCCGTTAACACCGACGGACGTCTGTCATCGGACACAAGCTTAATCATCTTTCCTATGAGGGAGCTGCGCATTCAAATGTGGGACAATCTCAATAACCCTAACAAAGTTTAGTAAGTCCAGGAAAGCGAGACTGCGTCCGTTTTGGAAGCAGAAACATCTCATGATGATCTCAGAAGCAGTTAAAGTTTTTGCCTCTAGATTCTCACTTCTCTTTGATGAGGGGATGATGTTTATTTCTGGTGCATTGTGGGAATACAGAGTACCAGCCATCAGTTTTTATTATTTCTGCTCTTACCAACAAAATCCTTTCAATATAAATCTTTCCTGAGCCTAAGAATGTGTCCTTATCTGTGATCAGCCTTTAACTTACACTCTATGTGTGATGTTTAATGTAGTTTAACCTTTCAGATACAGTAAATAAAGACATAATGGAACAGATGACAGAACAAGCAGAACACTGCTGGGAGAATAAAAGTCAGTAATACCAATGAAATAAGACAAACCAATAAAGATAATGAAGTACAAATGAAACGCAACATAAATGAAATAAATATGAGGATACCAGAGGATGAACCATCATAACTTTTAGGATCCTCTGATTTTTCATGCAGAATCATCAGGTCAAACTTTCAGCATGTCCAATTCTTTGGTTTTGATCAAATAGCATGGATGCTAACATGCTACACTAAGATGATGGCCCAATCATGACCCCATCACCTGTTACCAATGAGCCCGTTTGCTCCTGTCCCAACATGTTTGAAACGCGTTGCTGCATCAAATCAAGAAAAAGCAGATAGTGACAGAAATCAATGAAGCTAATGAAGTCAAACAAAAATCATTTTCCCCAGATTTTTCAGAGGAGAAACCATCTAAGGTCCTCATGTCAACACAGACTGATGGCGTCTTAAAGGCCGGAGACGTCCTCTCAGCTTGTGTTTCAGCTCTAAAGCACAGTGATATGGTGATATCATAGCATGAGCCTCGTGTTGCTGCATCATGTCCCTCCAGCCTCCGTGCTTTTTTTTCACCGGCCTTATTAGAGACATAAGATAAGCTGCTTTGGACCCCGCTGCTCTTCCTCTCAGGTGGTTAGCCCTTTAGCTCAGATGGGAGGCAGACCTGTTGTTACCATGACAATGAGCCATGAAAGGAGACCGCAGCAACAACACATCCATTTACCCCAATAATTTAAAATGGACTTACCTTCCCTGCTGAAGAGCTACAGATTGGCTTTAGGGCGATTTACCGTTGGGAGGCCACAGCGTTTGCCTTCATTTCCCTTTTCTGCTCAAACAGTCTTGAGATAATGATGATTGTTTATGAGTCTTGGAGATGCAGAGGATGATTTAAAGTCGGCTCCTCTTCCTGTTCAAGCTGGCCTCAAGAGTGAAGAAACTGTCATCACATTTGATTCATAATAATGAGTTCATGAATGTGTCTCATCATTTCTCTTCTTCTTTAATGCTTATGGTTTTTTGCAACTTCCATATTGTTTTATATAAAGCTATTTTTAATTTTTATTCTTATGTTTTCCTTCTTTTTACATGATTATTCCCTGCTGCTGAACTCCCCTGGTCATTTTGTGTGTTGTGTTTTATTTATTAGCTTAGTTTTTTTTTTTCTTCTGTCACACCTGTTTTATTTCTGTCATGGTTTTATGCTTTTGCATATGTGTGAAAAATAATATATCATACCTATGCAATATAATGGCACCCAGCGCACCAGCACTTAAATCTCACACTGAGTCTGAGATCTCATTTTCAGGAGAGACCTGAGAACAAAAAATTTGCATTATCAGACAAACACACAATCAGCATATAAGAATAACACGTCGAAAGTCAGACGGCCTGCAATCAAGCAACAAAATATAATTAACAAATTGATTATAAGAGCCATAAATCTAAATCTTCAATGAAAGAATCCAGTTTGAGGGCATCTTACGAATGCATAACACCTGAAACTAGCGAAAGTCAGTGAGTACAAATAGGATTTCTAAGATTAAGCAGGTACTGGATCCTGAGCTGTAGTAACAAGACTTAAATGAGAGAAGGAGGCCTCAACAGCAGCATTTTGCAGATGATATAGAGAGCAATGATCGGTCAGTGATCAATGATCGGAGCTGATTGAACAGTTGTTCTACAGTTCAGAGGTGACAGCCTTTAATTCTGTACAGAAAGCCTGTTTTGGGTCAAATGTTGAATAAAAATCCTGAAGCCAAAGTGTATTATGCTGAGTTTTTGTTGAGACTGTGAGTCAGAAAGGTGAGTCATTAAGTTAAATCAACACCTCTCTAACACAGTCTCAGTAGCACAAAGCGAGTGCTTAATGTAGGCTACTGCTGAAGCCTTTAAAGCCATAAATCATCAGGTGTTTCTGATGTTTTGTCCACCTGCCGTGTATTTCCTGCACAGCGCAGTTCCTCACACCAGCAGTAGGGGGCGTGAGGGAGGTTTGGCTCCACGCTCGTGTCATCACAACGTGATTTATCCTCCACAAGTGACACTGTGTCAGGTGCAAAGACAAACAGGCCTGTTATCAGATGTTGTCTGGAGCCAGAGGCTTTTCTTTTTGAGCCTTTATTTGCTCTGATAAATGTGCTGAATGTGTGTGTTCAGTGTCAGCGACACACACACACACACACACACACACACACACACAACACGAGCACCTCGACTGGCCTCCACCACTGAAGTAAAGCAGACTGAAGTCTGCTCAGACACACACACCCACTCCCATGTCCCGCACGTGCGACATACTGTAGGAAGCAACATGAAGTATTGAAGTGAAATAAGACTTTGTGCTGTGAACACGCTCAAACGTGCAGCTGCTCGAAATGTCAATCCAAAGCTGAAATATGAAAAATTTCAGCTGTGAAGGCAACAGCATGTTCTCAAATGTGAGTGGAGGCAGAGCGAGTAGATGCACGATGCACAGCGCTCTTTAACAGGACACAAAATGACATGTTTGGTGTCTTTCATCGGCAGCTCTGGCTGCTCAATCAGCTGTTTCTGTCGTCATCAGGATTGTTTAACAGGAGGTTATATTTCCATTGATGTGTCGACCTGTGCGGTCTTCATCAGGCAAACATCAACATGAACAAAAAGCGGGATGTATGAGTGCTTCACCCACAGTACAGAGATCCACTGTGAGACTGCTTGATACGAAATAACACCAATTATCCCCGAACACTTTCGTGATGCACTCCTTTTTCCTTCCCATGCTGTTTTTTTGTTACTCCTGTAACCAGCTGGAGTTGGATGTGCACGCTAGCCACCTTCATACCATAACAATATTCCAGTATCTCTGAAGCAGAAGCAGATTGAAAAGGGTTTGAACTCCTGGTGAAGGAGATTTTATTGATTATGCAGCCTGGTCTCATTCCCAGAGTGTCAAATACTGACACTTTGTCCATTTAATTCACAATATGAGTTCATGAATGTGTCTCATCATTTCTCTTCTTCTTTAATGCTTATGGTTTTTTACAACTTCCATATTGTTTTATATAAAGCTATTTTTAATTTTTATTCTTATGTTTCCCTTCTTTTTACTTGATTTTTCCCTTTTTTTCTTCTGTCACACCTGTTTTATTTCTGTCATGGTTTTATGCTTTTGCATATGCGTGGAAAAAAAAATCATACCTATGCAATGTAATGGCACCCAGCGCACCAGCACTTAATCAAATCTCACACTGAGTCTGAGATCTCATTTTCAGGAGACACCTGAGAACAAAAAATTTGCATTATCAAACAAACACACAATCGGCATATAAGAATAACACGTCGAAAGTCAGACCGCCTGCAATCTTCAATGAAAGAATCCAGTTTGAGGGCATCTCACGAATGCATAACACCTGAAACTAGTGCAAGTCATTGAGTATAAATGGGATTTATAAGATTAAGCAGGTAATGGATCCTGAGCTGTAGTTACAAGACTTAAATGAGAGAAGGAGGCCTCAACAGCAGCATTTTGCAGATGATACAGAGAGCAATGATCGGTCAGTGATCAATGATCGGAGCTGATTGAACAGTTGTTCTACAGTTCAGAGGAGACAGCCTTTAATTCTGTACAGAAAGCCTGTTTTGGGTCAAATGTTGAATAAAACAATAAATAAATAAAAATAAAATACTGACGCTTTGTCACAGCCCTCAGCATCTCAGACACACACATGGTACCTTTTAGCCTCTCTATGTATTATCATTATTGCTTAATGTAGGATGCAGCTGACCCAGCTCCTCCTCAGGGATCAATAAAATATTCTGATTCTGGTGAGACGTCCCAATATTAGCTGCAATTTTGACACTCAGAGCAAGTGACGTAGAAAAAGGGCAAAAATATACGTGGCTTTGACCCAGGCGAGCAGGGTTTGTGTCCCTTGAGGACCCAAAAGTGAGCTTTTCCTAAAGCTAACCAAGTGGTTTTGATGCCTAGCCACGTGTTAGAAAGGCTTTCTGGCTGGTATTTTATGATTATGCTTTTCAAGATATGTCTTCCAAATCAATTTTTTGCATGCAGCTGAACATATTTTTCCCTCTTCAGAAAAATTGACAAGGTCGCTGCAAACGCCAGGATGCTGCAGATGTTTGCTGTGTTAGACTTAATTAAAACAACAGGCAGTTGGCCCAGTTACACTTCACATGAGCCCGGAAAAACATCGCCAGCACGGAGAGAGAAATCTGTGAAACGGTTTTTGGCACGAAAGCCGAAAATATTGCCAAGTTGTATTATTTCAACAATAACATAACAACAATGAGGCTGCATTTCGTTTCAGAACGCGAATGTGTTAAAATGACCAAAGCTTTCAGCAACACATCACTGAACCGGCGCAGGACACCGATGGATGTTTTGAGCAGGGCTGTTGATTCTGCCACGCAGAGCTGGAACACAAAGCCGCCCAACATATTTCATAGATGGATTCATTGCAGTTATTCCAATGCTGTGAAGCATCTTGTTGTATTCAGTGACCTTGGTTGCCTACCAACATGGAAACGCACCAGCGATGCCTTCGCTTGCACAAAACCAAGTGACCCACGAGCATGTGCAGTACTCAGAGAGATTTACTGTTAGTAGCTCTGATACCAAAGAGATTCAGCGAACATCCCTCTGATCCAGTGTACTCAGCGTCTTTGTGTGGGGTGCAGGTGCAGAACAGGACATTTGTGAAAAGACATCAGTGAATCTAATGAATATGAAGCACCGTGGACGACTTTAATGCCTGGCAGTGCCACATGCTCTGTGTTAATCAAAGGAGGCTGCGAGAAAATCATCGCATTTGCACGTCATTTCACAGGTGTGAGAAAGAAGAATGAGTCAAGGAAAGCTGCAGGGAGGGATTACTGTAAAGTGAAGAAACACTTGATTAGTCAAATAATTGGATTGGATTCCTGCGTCTGAGACTCTCTGTGGCAGAAAATTGTCTTTTAAGAATCACAGTCAATTCAAAAAACACATCTTCAACATGAACTAATATTAAGTGATTCCTATTTATGTATATTATGGCCATCTATGTCAAAATTATAGAGAAAGTTTTGATCATTTTCAGATTGATGCCAAAGATGCCTATTTGTAGTGCAAAAAGTGTAAGTTTAAGCCATTTCTCTCTCTCCCATTTGCAGCAACCCTTTATTTACAGCAGCAGCGCCTCTAAAACATCCCTCCGTTTGCAACAAGAGAGCAAGATATTGTTGAGATGCTAAACAAATGATAGCATTATGCTCGAGCCCTGTGCGGCGGCTCCTGCCAAATGCTGATGGAATCATTGGCTTTCGACCACCAGGCCATTTGCATTGAGTTGTTTACCAGCCAAAAGAATCGCTGTGAGGACACGCTGTGGGAAAAGAAACCATTCACATCTTACAGTTGATCCCATTAGTTCAAACAATGGGAATTTTCCGATGACAGTGAACACACAAAACGCCTCAGGAAATCAGCAGCGCAGCAAGCGCTTAAAGGGCACATCTGCTTTAAAAGTGCTGCGTCTTTACTTATCATGATTTACCCGATACAAAACGTGAAATCAAACACAACACAATCAGATGTTTCACCGAAAGGAGGAATTGCAGGCGTTTCTTGGGCCGAGCGACCACTGGATGGTGACATCAGCTGCTGAGCATCATAGCTATGCTGTCATCTATAGGCTACAGGGACTGGATGCGACATGAAGAGGTCATCCAGGGTGACAAAGACGCAACAACACAAAGGCTTTTCAATCGAAAAGCCAATTAGTGGAACACGATAGAATTAACTATTTTCCCTTGAGTCACTGCCATCCCTGCTGGATTGGAGAGAAATATCCTTGAACTGAGTAGAACAAAGCAGTTCGACACATCAACAATCACCTTATGTAACGTCATCTGTTTTCATGAGGCAAATCTACTTCTTCAGTGACAGAAGATCTGTCATTGAACGGAAACACAGCCCTCTGTAGTTTTCAGGGTCAGACTGATTTATTGTGACTGAAGTACAAGTTTGACGTATTTCAACTCACTGACAAACAATCTCACGGCGTTTGATGGCCACTCATCTTTGAGTACAACTGCACTAATCTAAATAGATGTGGATCCACAGATGGGTGTGTGGGTGGACTGATAATGAATAGATAAATGAAGAACCAGAATAAACTGGTAAGAGAACAGGCATGTACTGCAAGTGCTTCTGTCAGACAATGTAGAATATGATAATTATTCCAATTTTAAAGCTACTTTGAGGTTTTCATTGCATGGTGAAATGTGCCAAAAGTTGGGTGAGCATTGACCCACCATTAGGCCCTGCAGTGGGTATCAGGCTGTGCCGTCAAATCGCCTGAGCCCTCTGACAAGTGGTACTGTTATTTAGCTAACCTTCAAACTGCCTTTATATCCTAAACTCACTGAACCAAAGTGCACATACCCTGTGGCTCCACCCAGACTTACATCCCCGTCGCTAATACTGGCAGCATGCGGCTCAACCCACCAAACAACACCGAAACGATCATCCTCAGCTGCCTCAGCTTAGCAAGCAACAAAGAATACTCCAGTCTGCAACATCACCTGCTAATACCATCACAACAAAGTGCTAATCAACAACAACCAGCTAACAACATGTTAAGATAACGAGCACATTCAGACACATAGCATGCTCACAACATGTTAAGCTAACTAGCATGCTTCCTCAGCTAAAACCAATCAATAATAATAAACCAAACAATCAGGATCAGGCCAAGTTGCCAACCAGCGGTGCAGAAAGCCAGACTTATATACTGCTGGTCTGATGAGCCTGATGCACAGCAGGTGCACAGGTGATCAACGGAGACAGTAGGAGGCCACGCCCAGTCTCAGACAGACAAGAAAAGGCTAGGGACAGACAGGTGAGCAGAAGGACACAGAAGGACAAATAAATCTAAACCTAAATCTAATCTACCAGCATATGATATCAAATATAAAGTGAAACATGTCTTATCAGAAGCTAAACTCTTTAGTGGTCAGACTTAATGACTTAAGTTAGGCATGATGGCACGAGCTAAATGCTCATTTCAGAATGCTAATGTGCAAACAATATCAATGCTAACATGGTGATGTTTGGATGCACCAGTTGACCAGACTTGGATTTAGTAGCTAGTAGATAGGGGTCAGGATGGCGTTGTAATGGTGACATGCCGAGCGCACGATGGTGCCTTGATACAGGAATTTCTTTGCATAGATCCCACTGGTGCAGATGACAATACAACATGAGTGTTTACTTGAACTGAACAGCAGATTGTGTTTACACTGGTCCTGAAAAGTCAAAATTTATTTAACAGGCAGAAAAGTCAAGTGACCTTCAGCTTGTTACAGCTGAAGCGGCATCGGTCTCATTCTGGTAACCCCTCGGGCTGATGGCTGCATTTGCTCGCACTCACAGAAGTTGCAGAAGTCATAAAAACTGTTTTAAGTAGCTGATTACTGTAAACCAAGCCAAGCGGTCCCATACGTTTATTTTCTGCATGTGATGGAACAGAGGGAGGCTTTCTTTCTCTCCCTCCAGCAGCGGATAGATATTCAGCTGCCTCTCCGGGTGGGCGTCTTGGTCTAGATCAACATTCCTGCCGGGGTTCAAGGATATCTCCCGTGTTTGTGTCCCACAGCTCTGTTGCATGGCCGCTATTGTTTCCCCTGCGCTCGGCCTCGACCTTCCAGGCTCAGGAACAAATCCAAGGCTCTTCTGGCCACGAGGGCACAAGCAGTGTGGTCAGCCCACTATCTGCATTCCTGTACCCTACCTCTGTCAGGCCCGTGGGTGCTGCTCCGAGGCTCGGCCCTGCAGGACGAACAGACGGAGCTCTGTGCACAGGGCAGAGTGGACAAACATGTCTCCCTCTGAGTCCATCCCCATCTCACTCCCCATTGTGCATACAGGAAACTGGGCAGCCATGTTGGCTCCATAGACTTCAATGTTATGGGCGCTCATGTTTACATGTTTCCCCCACTCTCATATTCAGGATTCCTCAGAGTTCAGATAAAGGCCTCGAGGCTCTCGACTTTTCTTTTAATTTCCTCTGAATCATTGCATCTAAATGTTTGCTGAATGAGCTGTGTTTGAGCCACATGCGGTCGACGGAAGATGAATAATTTTGTATTTATGTTTGTGTTAGATCCAGTTCAAATGACTCACCAACTAAAACACATGAGTAATGTTATCTAAGCTAAATGTGAGTAATGTTATATAACAGTTGTGCTCCACTGAAGTCCATTAAATTTTATATGTAACTTCCCGGCAATTCTGTCAAGTTAAATGCTAACGTCAGCATGCTAACTCACTCACAATAGCGAGACTGCTCATATTTGCTAATTAGCAGTGGACACAAAGCACAGCAAAGGCTGATGGGAATGGGAGTCCTGCAGGTATTCTGTCATAAGTGAAGTTCAACCTGATGATGGTGTTTGATGGGATCATCACAACTAATAGAGTTCATCCTCAGGGGAACATGAACGTCTATAACTCAACTTCATGGCAATTCATCCAACAGTTTTTGAGATATTTCACCTGAAACCAAAGAACTGAGACCTGGTGGTGGCACTGTGGGAAAAGTCAGAGATCACAAAGTCATTAGGTTTCATCATCTGAGAATCATGAATGTCTGTTTTCAATTTTCTGTCAGTAGATATGAATGGTTGGATATGTATATATATACTGTAAATGTGTACATATATATTTAGATATAATTTCAATTGTCCAGTGTTTGGGCTAATGGCAAAATACCTGCTATATATACATATAACTGGTTAGTTTTATTAGATTTTGCTCCTCAGCTGTCATGTCATATCTGCAGATAAAAAATAGGTCCTGATATATCCAGCCTCTGTGACTGTGTGCAGACCTCAGCAGGGACACTGGAAAAGAGAGAAACATGATTAGACCCTACCAACGTTATCCTGTAATGAAGCTTAGCGGCACCACAGCATGGCGGTGGAAAAACTACCTCTGTTCACAGCCAGTTTGTGTCTGTAAGTGATATTTCACCCACACAGAGCGTGGCACTGTCCATTTTCTACTTCCTGTACACACTATACCTCTGTGTGAGTCCACAAATGGAAAGCAGATTGAATATTATTCATGATGTGTCTCAGATCAGACGGCCGTTCACATCTGAAGAAATATGGCCAACAATCAAATCCAGCCAGCATCATCTCTCCTGTGTCGGTTTCGCTCTCTCATCTCTTCCTTGTGACAGAAACCAGAAGCCTCCTCACACCCAGTGTTGTACAGAAAGTGTGCCACATGAATGAATCTGAATTAAAAAGTCAAATCAGCTTATTTCAGTCTGTCTAAATTTTAATTATCACTGTGTGATTATTTGTGAAACCTTGCAGCTGTACTTCCACCACTGAAATGTTGTGACGAAAACAGACTCATCTGCTGCCACACTCCTTCAGTTTAACAACAGCAGGTTTTTCTCTTCTCCAAAAGTTGCTTTCTGACTTGGAAGAAGAAGCCGCTTTAACAAAAAAGCATCTGTTCTGAAGTATTAATATTCTGATGCTGCATGGGTGTTTTCTAACACAACTTATCCTGCAACAGATCCTGCTTTGTTCACCGGCTGCTGCAGCCGCTGTAGATGAAACAACGCATGCAGGACTCCTGCTAGTGTTGCAATGCGGCACAATGGCAGTGGAAGTAAAAAGACACACACATTTGAAATCGTGCATCTCAGACCGACAATGACAGAAACTCACAATAAAATCAAAGCTGAGAGTGACGTTCATTCCATTGTTCTGAACACTTTTAAGCCTTTTTGTCCTTGCTAGTTTAAATGTTAGTCTGACCGTTCATCTTTTCATCATCAATGCAGCTACCAAAACAATCTTCACTCTTTTTGCACATTCAACTGCTAAACATTACAATTAACATTACAGTAAAACATTCATTTTTGAAAAATTTGACATTTTTCAAGTCCAAAATAAATCTTTTGAAGCTCCATGACTCATAAACTTGCAGTAAAAGGTGGAGCTGTGTGAATTTCATTGGTTTTAATATGAAAACACAAAAATAGAGAAAATCTGAACATGCAAAATCACCAAAGTTTATCTTATACCGTGCAGAGGCAGATACTTGGCTCGTGCTCACACAAGTTTGTGCACGAGCTTGCCTTTTCTTCTGGGCCACTCCATATGTTAATCTGGGTGACATATATCTAATTTAAACACAATCCATTAAGAAAATGTATGAGGCCGATTCGACAATGGCCTCACAGTTCTGCGGGCTGCTTTCCATCAGGGTGTGAGTGCAGACTCAGAGATAACCCTTGTTGTCCCTGCGGCCGGGGTGAGGCAGATGGGGAGAGGAACAATGGCCGGGCCCATGCGGAGGGCGGCAGTGACTGACACAGCCACTGAAGCTCCAAAGAATGCCTGGAGCCGAGCCAGAACCACGGACCTCACTGCCGCTCCAACTGCACCGCAACCCGCCCCCCTTCCCCCCAGCTGACCCTCCTCATGTCCCATGGTGCCCTGGGACCGAGAGGATGACACCTTCAAAGACGGCCCCGAAGAGCTGCAAACCACTCTGAAGGAGCAGCAGAGCCGGGTGTTGGCGCTGTGGACGGGCTTGGAAGAGGACTACTGAGTATATAAAGAGAGGTCAACCCCACCCAACCTCAGCAACTGCTAGCATGGCTACGGCGAGCACCTCAGGGCAGAGCACCTTCGGACTCGGGAGGAAAAAGAAGAACCCAGGTCTCATGGATCAGATTAGCAAGTTCTTTGGAGGAGACAAAAAGAAAAGGAGCAAGGTGAGAATCTGCATTTCAAGTGAATCTTAAAGCTTCAACTTAATGTTAGAAAAACCTAAAATATTCTACCTGTTTTAAGTGCTTTGATTAATTTGGGAATGAAGTCTCAGTCAGTGTGGTTTAAACCAAGACTCAAGAATTTCAGTTCCTCCCTATAATCACCTGATCATCTGACATATCAATAATAATGATTGTTGTTGCTGGTGTCCTGTGAAAACCACATATCTGCAAAAAAAAAAAAAATTCGCAGAGGGGTTACCAGAATGAGACCGATGCTGCTTCAGCTGTAACAAGCTGAAGGTCACTTGACTTTTCTGCCTGTTATATAAATTTTGACTTTTCAGGACCAGTGTAAACACAATCTGCTGTTCAGTTCGAGTAAACACCATTAAGGAATCCACTTATTCCACTTATTGGAAAATTAGAGTAACATCCTGCAGGAGTGGTGATTAGTTTTACATTTTTCAGTTTGGGGTTTTGCTCCTTGCTGAAAGGCTTTCTGACAGTACCAGTCTAAAGGAGCCGAGAGCACCAACAGCTCATTTCCCCAAAAAAGACTCTCCTTCATTGAAGTTCGGATCAAAGATTTTCTCATTTCGGCTGTTTTTTAATACTGAGGCAAAGATCCCTCCTGAGCAGCCGGATGCTGCCTGATTTTAATGTTACCAAAGAGGAAAATTCACCCTCATAACGTTTTTCTGGATGAAGATTCATTCAGTTTTGCCAGACTTTATCTTTGATATAGATTAATGTGAAAACAATTCTTTAAAATTCTGAACATTTAATTATTTGGACCAAAATGTTGTTTGGATACTGAATTTTAAGGGAACACTTTAGTGTTGCTGCACTAATATACTGGAACATGTAGTAAATTATAGTAAATTTACTATAATATAATTATTGTATGACTATTAACCTGGAAAATTAATTGAGATTTTACATTTTACAGCATGTCCATTAACAGAAATAATGTTTGGAAGGAAAGCCTGAGCTATATTTACAATACATGCACGACTCCCATGGTGCAGGTAAATTCAGCTTGTAATGCAAGCCTGGTCCTGAGCTGCAGATAGAAAGTCTCAGACAAAACCTCTTTCAAGCTCAAGATTCAACACTGTGTGATGGGAGGGGCCCTCAGGGGTCAGAGCGGCTCTCATACAGACCCCCTTTCATCTTTTCTGAGTAGGTGCAGCGCAGAGATGTCAGATTTTGTGTATTCATGAATTTGTAGAAAGATGAGTTTGAAGAAGAGTTTTCCCTCGTCTATTGAAGGCTTTCTGTCCTGCACATGTAGTGAAGTGCAAAAAGTGATCCACAAAGACAGACATCTGTGTACATCAAAGGTGTCTTCTCAGGGTTATTTTACTTCACATACTCTGATGATAAATAGACATCAGTGTGGTTTTGGACATTTCGTGCCTGTGACTGCAGGATGATTGGGTCGTCAGCAGTGCAGGCAGATGTAATGACATGTGTGAGGCTGCTCTAAAGGCTGCGTTAACTGCACTTTTCACCAAATGAGACTTCTGACCGACCAGTTTCACATTGGATGACAGTGTATCAGCCAGCTCCACCTGATAAATCTCTTAAATGTGGTATCACGCTGTCGTCGACTTCAGCACGCTTCACTCTCTTAACTCCTTAGTTTCCTGCTTGCCCATAATTGATTTAATTTGCAGACGTAATTTGGTTTCTTTCTCACATTGTGAGACGTGATCCCCAGTGGGGCCTTGAAACTATTATAATCATTATTGTATTAGGAGGTATGGTGCAGCTGAGACCAACTTTCAGGAAATAAGTGATGGGTATTCAAGCTCATGCAAAGCTACTCCATCATGAGTATATACTGCTTAAAACAGTTTTCAGTGCTGCTGAGTTACATGTTGCTTAAAGGTCTGAAAGCCTGATGTAAGCCGTTGTTTCTGCTGATCCTCGCAGGGCTCATTCCGGGGTCACCTGGCCACCTCACCTCAGCAATCCTCCACTCGCCGCCGGACCAATGAAAATGCTGTGGTGCATTTCTTCAGGAGCCTTGTAAGTGTCTTGGAATAGACTGCAGCAGGGATGACGTGTTTTTATAGGCCAGCCCAGAAGTTAGCATCGCCCTGGTTCCCTCAACAAATATCCAATGGGATTCTTCCATTGAATTTTGGATTATTGTAGAAAAGAAGCTCTGGTGCAAATGAATGAACACCACTTTTATGATTTTTGAAGCGTAAATGCTATTGCCAGAAGTGAAAAGCTAACGTTAGACTAAAAATGAACTACACCAACTCACCGATAGCAACCGTTAAACCTACAAGTTGAAAATTTTGAGTTAGAATAGTTTGCTAAATCGAGAGTATAAACGCAAGAAGGCTATAAAGGCAGAATAGCGAGTAGATGAGCTTCCCTGTTCAGGCCGCATATTAGCGACATCCTTTTTTTAAAGCACATTAAAGCGTCAATGCCAGTGGGGTATTTACTGACATATTTTATGTTGTAGGACAAAATGTGTTAATCACAAACCTTATTTCAGGTATGTAGCCCAAAATCTTTTCAAAAAACATGTTTATTTTGAAACAAGGGAACCAGAGGTGCATCAATGCTAACTCATTTCCAGGTTTTAGGACTCATTCCTGAAGCACTCTATAATATCATAATATCATGTTTTACATACCTTTAACCATGTGCATTAAGTCACTATTTGTTGCTTCATGCTAACATCCTTGGTTTTATTCAACGGCTTCTTGAGCTCAGCAGAGATTTAAGAACATTTGACTGTCATGAGTCAGAACACACAACAAACCAGTTTCCTCTGTTTTATACTGTGTGAGTGGTGAACATTCACTGTTTTCCTTTGATTTACTTTAACTCCAACTCTTGGCATCAATAGTGTGGCAGCGTTTCAGAAACGGCAGGCTAAACTGTTTCCTCAGCTCCCTCACTGATTATAAAGCTGCGTGACTCCTTCATTTCCATATTGCTAAAAAAGGAGCTGGGGACGTTTCAATCAGCAGCTCAAGTGTTTTTTATTTCACAACAGAGTTTGTTGTTCTACTTTCCTGCCCTGCACAATCAGTCATTCTGTTGTCGTTTGTTGCTTGGTGTCTCTCAGGTTTCCTCTCCTCGTCCTAAATCCAGGGTGAGTCTCATTTTTTCACCATATCCCTTTTTGTCAATCGCTCCAGAGGTGTAGGGGCAGCGTGAAGATGCAGAGATGCTCATCACTTATTAGTCATGATTGTCTGTGCTAATGTTCTACCAACAGCTGCATTTTGAATGATGTTTTAAGCTTTTTTCACTGGACACCTTGTGGTAGGATATTTGGGTATACACTGGGTACCTTTAAGCCATCATGTGTGGGATTTTATTACGTTGTGGTAGTACCTCATAAGATGCTGTGTCAGACCCCTCCCCCTCTGGATGTCATCCAATGAAAACTGTCATATTTTTTTACAAACAAACATGTGCTATCAACGTAACTTGAAAGATGTTAGGCTCAATAAAACAAAGTTTGCCAGTCACAATGTGGTTAGGCCTAGCAAAAAGCTAACGTCGACATGCTAACATTCAAAATGACAATGCTGACATAGCGGGGTTTAGCATGTATAATGCATTTTAATGTTAGTTTTGTGTGTTAGCATGCTAACATTTGATAATAAGCACAAAAAACGGTTTCGCTAATTAGAACTAAGCACTGGTTTTAGCTAATGTTTAGCTATTAGCACTCAACACTGGTTTATCAGCAGTGCGGCATGTAAACGCCATGAGCATACATCCTGTAGAGAGTATGAACGTACCAATGTTCATGGCAATGCTTCATGTAGTCTGGTGATATTTCACTGGATAAGTGACCACTTACCCTTGTTAGCGGCGCTAGATAAAAAGGCAGGATATCTCAAAGTCACCAGGCTTCATCCTCTGGGGGCAATTAACGCCCAAATTTCACTGCAGTCCAACCAAATGTTGCTGAGATATTTCACACAGCTAGCATGGCTAAAAACTCCACACATATTGGCTTTAAAGGTCCACTGTGTAGGAATTACAGGGACCTATTAGTATCATTATGAAAAAAGGGACTAGTTCTTCAGGCTAGTTTTTTGCCTAGTTTTACCTTTTCTGTGTTAAGTGTAAGGAGGAAAGTCACTCTTACTTCATTTTCAAGGGTCGCAAAGCAGAAATGTTGGGAACCACTGGTCGACACCATAGATAAACTAGCTGGATGAAGTATTTAATTAAACCGGTGACTGTTCACCAGTGGAGAGTCCCCACCTTTTCCTCTAATTTACCACCACTTCACGGCTCATCTTGCCATCTACTGTCTTCAGCTGGGTGGTTCTCAGACGTGTTGAGGCAGATTCAGGTGCCACCACATTCTCATCTCATCATGTCACTGTCTGTTTCTTTTTCATGTCCAGTGGAGAGACGTCTTGGGTTTGGTATGTCACACAATCTTCCCTTGTCGAATCAAACAAAGGCCCAGCTGCTGACTGCAGCGCTGTGTGTGTGTGTGTGTGGGGGGGGGGGGGGTGCAATGATCCCATTTCTGTTTGTAGAGCTCCTCCGCAACTTGTCCTCTGTCTGCAGCGCACCTGTTACCTAACCTTCACGCTCGTCCCGTCTCTTTCTCACTGTGTCTTTCACTGCTTTGCTCCTTGAAGAGAAATATCTTTTATACCTCAGCATGCGGAATCAAGACACGTTCAGGAGGAGAGCTGATTCACCAGCCTTCATGTAGAGAAGCTGAAAAGCAAAGCTCACAGCAGCTCGCTCTTGAAGGATGCCACAGAAAATCACTTTCATTCACTGGTAGATCAGTCGAGAAGATTGAGATTTTCGCTTTTGACACCAGCAAGTTTTGGCTTTATTGGTAAAATTATTTTCTTTGCTTCAATCCAGAGCGGCTCACTGCTTCTGGATGACTTTGAAACAGCTCAACTATTTATGAACCACAACGGGTAAACATTTTCTCTTAGGACCTCTTGGCCTGCATCACCCTCCGCCTCCTGCTCCTCTTCTCTTTCTCACCTCTCTTTCACTGTAACACCTCCATCCCCTCTGTGCCTGGGATGACTCACCGATCCATCTGTTTCCTCTTCCCACCTTCTTTGTGTCTTCTCATCTGTCTGGTGGCTGTGGACAGCCTCATGTGTGTCATTTGATGGCGATGATGAGCCTGTGTCCTCTGCGTCGGACAGTTCACTGTGGACTTTTCCTCATTCTTGTCATCCATTTTCTTCCCCCTGAAGGTTGACTGACTCTGCTCCTGTCACTTGTCCATGTTTTCCTCCATGTCTCTGTCCATGTCATTCTCTCACAATAACAGAGACACCTGTTTCTTCCACGTCACACTGCTGCTGCTGCTGCTGCTGCTGCTGCTGCAGAGAAACCACATACCTGTAGTTTTGTTGTTTTTCAGCTTGCGACAAGGTGCATTAAAAACTCATTTGACAACATGGGCCCAAACACCAGAGGTCGATCCCAACGTAATTAAAGAGGATGGATGGTAAAGAAAGAAATATATATGTGCAAAATGTCCAAAAAGTGCAAAAGTTTAGGCACTTATAAGGAAGCATGCAGTCTTTTCTTCATCTCTGGAGGGCGTATGACTTGGGGAGATGTGTTTTTTGTCCAGCAACAGCAATAACTCTTCCCTCTATAACATATTTAAGCAATTGCTCTTATGTTTGACATTTTGTTAAAGTAATGGGAGATCTCGGATGTTCTAAGATAAAAAATCTTTATGCGTTTCATCTCGTGAAGAGAAAAAGGCCACCGTGTAAAATGAATTAAACGTCTGGTGAAAGGTTAACCCATGACAAAGCAGCAAACGTGGTTTCAGGCGCTGGTTTCAGGTCTCCATCCGTGCTTATAGAGCATTTTTTTCTAGGCCTCGTCGCCGCGTGCCGAGAGCACAAAGTCGCCGCTCAGAAGACGCAGAGACCAAAGCACACTGTCCAGACTCTTCAACCTGGTGAGCTTCCCACACGTTTGCCTCCACGTTTTACCCAAAGTTTCTTCGCTGTGTCTGTAAAACTGGGCTTCATAAACGCTGTTTCCTGTCTGTGTTTGCCCAAATGCAACAGTGATGCTCTCATCAAAGATCAGTGAGTAATAATTAAATACAGTATAATGACTCACCATTTCAGTTGTGTTACTTTTCATTCATCCTTTCATCAACACGCTTTCATGGCAGCCCGCCATCATAAAACACTAATGAGCTTAGAGCAACATTTCATTTTTACAGTGACACCACATGTAAACCCAAATATGACATCTCTCACACACATGTTCATTGATTATTTTCCTGCAAAGGTCACCTACCTCTACCTGTTTTGAGGCTTTATTTTCAGTGGATAATCCCTTTGAATCCCAGTAAACGTGAAGCATTTGACAATCAAATCTTCCCTGAACTTTCAGCACAGTTTCAACTGAAAACTCCACTGCCCCAGATTGCTCTAAGACGCCATCTCTGGGGACAGGAAATAGATGTTTTTCTCAGCCATCTCATCGTCCTCTTTCCTCTCTCCAGGGAGACACCAAGTCCCGTCCACCCCCTAAACGCTGGAGCACCATCTTCTAAGCTCTCCGCCGAGGAACAAGCCACAGATCCGACGGGACAAGACGAAGGAGGAGGAACAGATCTGCAAGCGGTGGACTCACAACCTCAAGAAATGTTAACCCACTAACACGCCTCGTGTATGTTGGGACAGTGACACCACATTGACACAGTATGAAATCCACTCTCCAGGAATGTAGGTGGTCACTGTGCCGGTTTTGTTTTTAATCCTACTTCCAAGCATATCCCGAGTCAGTAGTTATTTAGCTGTTTATAAGAGGTTTGGTCATGCTTTCGGTAAAATATCTCCCTGTAAAAATCACCCACTCAAGTATCTTGGTCTGATGGTGCTAGTGTCTGCTGTCTGAGGCTCGTCCATGGCAGATGTTCGTTTTTCTATTTGTCTCCTGTCATTTTGTACATGAGTGACGCTTCATGTAGCTCGCTGCTCTCACACGAGTGAGTCCTGTTCGTGGTCGTTGTGCTTGAGTGAAACGTACGTTGCAAAGAAATGCCTTTGAAAACACAACTGGAAACCTACAGTATATGAGCAGCGTGGACTCCAATAATGCCTTTATGTAACCGTTTTGTTTCAGTGTACTTAATAAACATGTACAGCACGATGTCATTTAAGCCTATCAAAAAATAAAATGCCCTTTTCAGATGCACTGTTACATACGACTAAATAACTCGACTAAAAAATGTCCTAAAAAGAACTGGCCTGCTCTCTTTTTCATCTCATTTATTGTGAGTTATCTGCACTTTTAATTAAGTTTGGAGTTTTAATGTGTTTTGTTTAGAAGATGCCAGACAAATGTTGGTGTTATCCGATGGTCAGATAGTAAGTGGTTCAAAGGTTTATGGTGGAAGCACTGAGATGGAGTGAGGCGTTCAACACTGAAGGACAGTATGTTGATTTCAAATGTTCTGATGCATAACTTTATTTTGCTCATTTGTACACGCTCTGTTTGTATGTTCACTTTAATGGAAGAGTCAAAAGAACTGTAAAGGTGTTTTTTGTTGTTGTTGTTGTTGTTTTCTGAGGTTGCTGACATGTGGTGGTGCTACAGGAACAGGAACTGATGCTTAGAAAACTGAGTGTTTCGTTTCCTCTTAATGTAAAACTCTAACTGCAAATAAACATGTTGAGTCTTCTCTCGGTTATTAAATGTTTTAAAATCTGACAGTTCTGTCGTCTTCGTCCTTTCTACAATGCGTACACCTGGAGGAGCTCGTGTGTCTGTCTGCAGCTAATCTGACATACTGGACCGATCAGTGCACCACAGTCTGCACATTTCTGGCTGTATGCTTAATGATCCTCAGCGTTTGCAGCGACTCACAGTTGTTGAAAACCTTTATTAAATTATGAAATAGGAGAAGGTTTTCCATCATAACGCCATACCCGACATGTTACCAGCAACTAAAGTGTGATATGAGATGAATAAACCCCCGTTTTTGTCATCATGGCTGCCATCTTGACTGTAAGGAAGCCAGGAAGGGACAAGTGAGTGAGACTCCACTCTTCTTTATTTGGGAGCTAAAATAAAATGATACACGTTTACAAACCCATATTTTCAGTTAGCTATAGAGACATTTTTTTATTTTTCTTTTGGTAAATGTGCTAATTAATTTTCTTATCACCATCACGTCTGCATGTGTAGCTGGAGCCAGGGGACAGTTAAATACTGGAAACAGCTTGTCTGACTGTCCAAACAATCAGCCGAACAACGGCTCTAAAGGTCACTAATTAACACATTATGTTGTGTGAGTTGTTTATCATCAGGGGGAGGAGGAGGAGGAGGAGGAGGAGGAGGAGATGATGGCGGTGTAACAGCTAACAGCAGACACCTTCAAACCGTGTGTCTTGCAAAAGTATTTGTAAGAAGAGGTCAGAATGTTTTCCAGCCTTTTTAAATAAAGAACATAAAGAAACGTAAAATTTTAACACATCTGTGCTTTTCAGAAAGGCAGATGGGTATTAAGAGTCGGTTAGCTGGTTTATGTGGACGTCTGGGATTTACAAAGCATACATCGTCCCAGTTCATCTCGATAAACAGCTTCTTCTCTCGTCTCCCAGGCTTTCTGCAGGTAACTCGTTAACCTCGTATGTGAACAGGAAGCTCAATGATTGTGCATCGTCCGTATTCATAAAATTTATGTTTTCATGTTACTAAAATAGAACTGTGCAGCTCCCAGTGAAAAGGGAAATAGAAAACAAGATGAAACCTATTTTCTGTATCAAACAGCACATGAACAAACTCACTTTTCTTTTTCCAGACTGACAAACTGTCCAGCTCCAACAGTGAGTTTAAAAAAGAAAACAGCTCTCAGATGGGAACAGTCTCTTTGCTTTTTGGTAAATTGCATACAACATAATTCTTCGTACCGTAAACAAATCGTATCATCGTAAAAAGCAAAGAGCTCATGTTTGTTCATTCATGTCAGGCTGTTTTCCTTCCACATCAAATAATCGATTTCATAACTGGGTAAAACATATTTATTCCGTCTTTCTGTGAATGTATCACAAAAACAAACTTGACCCATAAATGGTACCCTGGTGTTTGTAACCATGACGCTGCAACGCATCTCATCATGTCAGCTGAATAACTGAAGAGGGAAGAAATACAGTGAAGTATGGACCGTGTTATCCTCCACCTCAACCCATGATCCACCACTGGAAACACTCCCACACACTCTTGAAATATCCTCTGGAGGCCAATCATCCATCTCAGACAATAATCCCAATATCAAAGTGCTCTGAAAAACATGATCTCCACTGCTCCGTGCTGCTCATTCTGTCCTACATTCATCCCAACACACTCCAAGGTGGGAAAAACAATGTTTCTCATCATTAGAAATAACGCTGAGATCGAACATTTCAAGGACAGCTGCTCCTAAAACCACAATTAGCAAAGAGCTCCGTCTCCCCTGCATGCAATGTTCCTGCGATAATTGGCTCAGTGGCGCAAAACCCACATCACACAAAGGGGAAGTGAAAGGTAATTTTTCCTTTGCCAGACACGTTTTCGCATTCACGTACAGTCCAAGCCTGTCATTGTCATTTGTCTGTGCGCTGGCTCATGACATACAGATGTCTGCTACGAGAAAATGTCTCCACAAGAGCTTTAAAACAAATCGAATCATCTGGTGTGAGACACAAACTCAACCGAAAATACTTTGGAAGAGTATTTACTCTTAGCTGTTGTGTAATTCCCTGCGCTGTGTCCTACTAAAACTGGTTATATATATGCCATATGTAACACCTTTGGCCTTTACTGTAGAGCTGCTCTTTGTCACAGCCTCATGTTTGCCATTGAAATGGAAATCTGGATCGGCTGCCCCCTGAATGCATCTGAATGCATTAACCTCCGAAGACCTGAACTCTTGCACGGCATGCATTTTTAATTTCTCTTTGCAGTTCGGGCTGATCGGAACCTGATGAGTGTAGAAACAAAGAATAATCAGTATATTATCATTTATATATATATTATAATTATTATTAGCAGTGTAATGTCCAGGTGTGCCGTATGAATGTCTAGGAGGTTAAATACCAGTCCCATTCATTAACTGGGCATCTTTCAAGGTTACAGTGTTTCACAATTGATGGAGGAAGCTGCCTTTCAACAGTCAGTGAAGACCTTTTGCATAATTTGGTCACAGGAAAGGGAGGCTGCAGAGCTGAGCAAGAGAGACCTCTGGTGCTCCACCACTGTGCTGCAAAGGAACTGCTCTAAAATGAGCCAAACACTCTTCTGGAATGAGTTTCAGCGTTAAAGAGCGCACTTCAGTGACCTAAAGTAAGCAAAAATGTTCTACAGTGAGCCCCAGGGCTCTAGAACGAGCCACGAAAAAGAAAGAATGAGTGTTCTACAATAAACATTCCAGAACCAATCAGAAAAATACCAAGTTTTTATTACCATATATGGTCAGATTTCTTTCCTTTGCACAGAATGAGCACGGAAAACATTTTTATAACTTTGTATTTATTTTCTAATGCAGATCAATGGCAAATAATTTATGTGCAAAATTAACTTCATTCGGGCTCAAGGAATACATTCACAACACTGCTGGTTACAGATGGACAGTTAACGGCATCACTAAACAGGAACTGAGCCGACATGGCACTGCACAAATCAAGAGGGACCGCTTGAATAAAGCGTGTGATTGTTCTGTTTTCAACACTCATGACATGAAAAGATCAAATGAAAGCGGCTGCTCCAAGAAGCCTTCAGTGATTTCAGTCTGTGGACTTTTAAAGTCAACATGTAGTTCCCCGTCCTTCTCGTATGCATCTATGGACACGCAGTTTAAGCGCTGCAGACCGGTTTCACATTAATGTTTAATTTCCGCTAAAGCTCTCACTTGCCTCCTCTTTAAAATCATTACTGCCGGTGTTCAAATTTTGTGACTGAGTTCTTAACTGATCCACAATCCCAGACACGCTGCCCAACAGGCCGCCCATGCCGCCCTCCATCTCCCCGTGAAAATCCACCTCCTCCACTTTCACTTGTCCTCCCGTCCCGAGAAAAGCCTCCCCGTCTTCAAATCCGTAGCTGTAGCTGTCATCCACACCCGGTGTGCTTGTGTTGTTGCTGTTGGCGGACGAGCTGGAGGCCAGTCTCTCGCATCGGGCCTGATGCCTGAGGAAGCTGTCCCTCCAAATGACCTTCTTCCCACACAGGCCACACTCATAGGGCCGCAGCCCTCCGTGAGTCTTGAGGTGCTTGGTTAGATGGTGCTTCATCTTGAAGGACTTTGTGCAAACAGGACAGCCGAAGGGCCGTAGATTCAGGTGCTGCATCTTCACGTGCCGGTCGCGCATACTCTTCAGGGTGTAGGCTTTGCCGCAGTGGCAGAAGTGGACTTTGCCTGTGTAGGGGGCGCCGGCGAGGGACACCGAGGATGACGAAGATGGGGTTGGGGGTGACGGGGGTGGCGGGAATGCGGCAGAGGATGGAGACAGATTGCGATTTGAGGTGGGGGTCAGTGAGCCACCCTGTCCCGCGCTGGTGGAGGGCCAGTTCACCTCCGAGCCTGCCATGGTGAAGTCAGGGGACACGGGCACTAAAGGCCTCTGTGAAACCTGTCCCGTGCCGTCTTCAATCTCATCATAAGTGTCTCTGCTGAAGGTCCCTTGTGTGAAACATTCAAAGTCCACATCCTCCTCCTCCTCGTCCTCCTCCTCGTCTTTACTGCAGCTGCCTCCCTCGCCTTCCTGCGGCCTCTGCTCTTGTTGAGACCAAGGACCCGTCTGCCACTGCAGCCGGGCTGAACCTGGGCAGGGGGGGCCCAGGACTCCATCACCTGTCTGGCAAGCATGAACGCCAGGCAGGACAGAGGAGGGGTCACTGCCTTCCAAACTTCTCTGCGCTTTTTCCTTTATCTCCCCCACACTCGCCTTCCCCGTGGCTTGTCCGGCACCTGCGCTCTCATTAGGAATCGGGTGGAAGCCTGTTGGAGAAACGTGGAATAAAATCAAATGCAGATAGCGACAGTATTTTAATTCAGACCATGTACAGAACAGGAAGCCATGCAAGACGCAGCACATCGGCCTGTGAGTAGCAAAACTAAGAGGGGCAGACTGCAGAGGCAGTCTGGGCAGATTCAAAATCATGTTTAAAAATAATTCATTTTGGCAAACGTTTTGCATGTGAAAAAGTCAACAGTTAACATTTTAGAGCTGTTTGAGAAAACATGTTTTCATTTCTAATGTCGTGGTACTGAACTCCATGATGCTTAAAACTTGAACAAATGAACAAAAGCCTCGGTGCAGAGATAAAATACGAGTCAATGCCAACTTGTGTCTGCTTCAACTGTTGCCTGGGTAACACACTCGCTGCCTTTCTTCACTAAACACACCACCTTCAGCTGAAGGCCCCGTGCAAAGGACCCACAAAAGAAGTGGCCTGAGTCGTCTTGTCGGCACCACATACAAGATGTTCTGGTTGTTGTAGGATTTTCCACTTTAGAGAAATAAGGACACCTATGGGTTTTTCTTCTCTCACAATAAGGCACCATTTAAAATTAACTGCATATTTCTAAAACATAAGAGACCTTTTTTTTTTTCTTTGAAGAAAATGGACCTCCAGTGGAAAAACTCCTCTTTAAGTAAAAAACAATATTCAAGCAAGTCAGAGGAAAAAGTATCATTCAACTACCATTGTTTTTTTTTTTTACATACGGCTATGAGTATGTCTGGTTAAGCTAAATATATTTTTTGTTAGACTCAGTATTTGTGTTTAAAGTGAAATGAGGCTGTTGTATCTTACCACAGTGTCCCATTTGTGCAAAGCCTTCCTTATTCCCCGCCGCCTCTTCTCCGACCCCCTCGTCCGCCTCAATCTCTCTTTTGTCATTCTTCCTCTTTTCGCGTGTCTCGTCACTGTCGCCGCTCTCTCTGTTCTTATCAAGCCTATCAGCACTCGCCGGTGCTCCCCGCTGCTGAAATCTGACTTTCTGCTTTAATGCTTCACCACCAGAGAACCCCCCATGGTGCCGGGTATTGTGACCAGGTCCATCATGACCAAAGTGGCTTGTTTTGCCGTGGTTTGATACCCATGCCTCCTCGCAGCTGGTGTAATCACCATCCACGTAGCCAGGGAGGGTGTCCAGTTGAGAATCGGCTAATTGTTGGGCTGATGAAGGCCGTGGACGCCCCCATCTAGGAAACTGCTGCGGGCGTCTCCATGTCGCTAATGGAGGCAAGGCATCAGGCTTCCTCTCCTTCCTTCTTCCCTCCCTTTCCAGATATAAGCATTCGGTGCTGCTCGGGGACTGCTGGCGAGATGCCGTGCCGGGGTGAGCTACAGCAGCCTCTCCAGGGGTGACCTCTACAGAGGGCCGGGGCCTCTTCAGGATCTCAGTGCATTTGTCCACGATGTGCCACATCTGGAGGAAACTGGCCACGGTGACGTAGTTCACAATGTCATCGTGCACAATGCTCAGCTGGCCTGTGTAGGCAGAGCTCAGGACGCTCTCAAAGGCCACTGGGTCCATAACCGAGGGGAGGGAAACAGTCGTGACGTTCTTCAGCAACACCTGTTAACAGATCAGAACAAAGACATACTGAGCTTTTCTACATCTGGATAGAAACATGGGATGAGTGAAGTGGCCACCAAACAACAAACACCTTATTATAAAAGAACGGCTGTACACGCAGTAAACTGCACGCTGACGTAGCCCAGCCTACCTGGTCATGAAAGTACGGCGAGGATGCGGCGAGCACACAGCGGTGGGCCCTGAACACTTGACCTTGCACCTGGATGGAGAGGTCGCACAGCCTGCCTTCTTCCCGCTGGCGGTTCAGATTGTCCAAAACAGCAGCACGAGCACCAGGGAAACACACCTGGACAGTCAGACCAGCTGGAGCGGCAGAAACACTGCAGGTCGGATCCATCGTCACACAAAACTGCAGAGAAGATGAAAACATTATGAAGTGTATACAACGCTTCTGTTCTTCTACTTCCTTTCCTTGCATGGTAAATATCCTAATATCTATATAAGATCTTAATTTCAGGAAGTACAGTATGTCCTGATGAGTATTATGTACAGTTTCTTTTCTACTGACATTTACAACACAAGTGAGGCTGAAGACAACACTACAACACAAAAGGCAAATAATGACGGTGACATTGACATTTCAATAAGAATAAACTTTTCTTTGTTTTCATATTGAAACATTGCTCGTGAGGAGAAATCTATTGTAAATTCAGAAAGTTTCTACATTTACATGCATGGATATATTTTCCAATGAGAGTACGTTAGTTACAGCAGAGCGTAAATACTCAAGTAATCGAACAGTTGATCAACAGAACATCTGTCTGAAATAATTTGGGTGATTGATTGATCATATTTTTCATGCACAAAAATGTCATTTCAGCCTTGCAAAGGTGAAGACTTCCTGCTTTTGTTTGTGTTGTATGATAATAAATTTCATGAATGAATGAATCTTGTTTTTATAGATAAACCGATCAACTTCAGTAGAGAATATAATAGTAATTAGGCTTGCCGTAGAAAAGGTCAGGTGTCCAGCTAACGATTATTTTCTAAATTGATTAATCGTTGGGTCTTAATCATCTATCAATTCAGTTGTTTCCCGATTTTTTTCCCCGATTAACGCCACCTACAATACGTAGTTCCCTGTCAAATAACGTAAACAAAGGAGCAAACCCTCACATCTGTCAAGCTTGGACAAGCTGTTTGGAAAGTCTGAACTCCACAAATCGATGACTTTTCAATCGCAGCTCAACTTTCAATTACTTGCTGGTCTTTTTTTGTCAATTGACTATATATAATCAGTCGATCGATGTATCGTTTCCACTCAAGCGTCAGATTAAAGAAAAGTAGATTGACTGTCGATACAGATATTAAATGATACCCTGTCTGGGCATCCAACACTGAAATGATTTGACATGAATGGCGCTTCCACCTGATGCTCACTATCACTGTTAGCTAGCTAACGTTAGCTTTCTATGGTACGAAGCACTGCCTTAGGTTACATGGCTCGTCACTAGACGTGTCATTAAAGACATCATCATGAACATGAAGTCTAGATACGGAACCAGAAAACACCTTTTCGTGTTTTTGGTTCACTGCTAGACAGCATTCGTTCATGTATGCCCATTCCTGCGTTAGCGTGTAGCTAACCAGGGCTCACTACTTGCTTGCTAGCTAGCTAGCTACTTAGCTAACGTTAGCTTAATTACGTTACCTTTGATATGTCGGTATGTCGAGCTTTTTACTTTTACGGGGAACGTCGCTAGCTATTTGCAGCACATTATTATCGTGAATTCCAGATACGAAGCACCATCGCTTGTTTGTGTGAAAAAGAAAAAAAGAAGCCAGCTAGTACATGCTAACAGCAGCTTGCCCGTAGGCGTAGCTGATGCTAGCTGCTTGACAAATCAGCATCAGTATCCTCACACACAACGTGAGTGGGTGTTTGGTGTGAAATTTGCTTCCAGTTATTACGAAATGCCATCACACTGGCCTCATTAACCGACTGCTTTAGCCGCAGTAACCTCAAATTGTAATTATATAAACTGAATCCACAACTACATAAGCCGTTATTAGGAAATTATTGGCTATTCCTGCGTAACAGGGTGAACTTGTGTTGACAGAAAGATGCCATCATTGTATCACCCCGCCCCGCTGGGGTTCAGTTAAAGGGCTAGTCCATCCGAAAATCAGTGCTTCGTGCTGTCAGGACTGTGAAAGCCCTTTCTTTCTCGTTAAATGTGCTGCAAACGCTACGCGAGGCCCCCGCAGCAGCTTCCAGACAAAGCCAAGCCGATGTCGGTTTAAAAACCAGCGGGGCAGACGCTTAACTAGTCGTCGCACACAGCATCTGCACAGTCATACGCGCACCGCCGTTTTACCGCAGTGCATCCGCAGCGTCCTCTGGTCGGAGCGACAAGGCTGCCGCTGTGGCGTAGGAGAAAACATCGTGAGCTGGAGCCGGACGTGTTTATTGTTTTTGGGGTCTTTTTTTATTTTTTTCTCTCGGGCTTTTATGTAGCCGCGTGCGCTCGCGCAGTTTCTTCTGCAATGCCAGCACGACCGAAGCATCTCTTCCACGAGCGCGGGGTCATTAGATAGGTGAAATTACAAGTCTTTCCACATTCAGCTGTCATCGCAGGAGAGGACAGAGATTTTTTTTTCCTCCGGAGAGACGCCTCAGCTCGAGGAGGGGAGGCCTGTAATTCAGGACAGTAGGCTCTGATTTCAGTGATCCGATTATGGACAACTATCTCTAGACCATCATATTGGTCTGCATTAAATATTGGTAGCGTGTAGCCTGTAAGAGGTAGCCATTTGATTATCATAGAGCATGCAAATTAATTATATATGCACTGGCGTGTAAGTGTATTGTAGACGTTCAGTCAGTAGCTGGCATGTTGCACATTATATAAACACACATTTATTACAAGTTTGCGTACCTGTGCTGTCTGTATTTGCCAACATAAAGGAGCAGAGCATGTGGCCCCAGGCAGGTCTAATGATTGCTCTGTGCATCTCACATTAAGACCTCAGGGAAAAGACAATCAAATCTCAGGGTGTTGATCTGGGGAACACTGTGAGTCACCGGATATCTGGATTGCTTCATATGCTACTTGATAATTAAGAGCAGAACGCCCACCACTTGAATGCATTAGTTGAATAGAGATATAATTGAGGGCCCCAAAAGCAGCAATAATTTGTGGCAATAAATTCTGTAACCAACAGGAAACTGTTGCTGGCTTGAGCCAAAGAACAGCGGTTCCACAGGACTGTTAGGACATCCGAAACAAATTTAGGTGTATAAGGAAGGTGTCTTGAGAGACATTTTGCACTTTACAATGCATGTTTAGCTGGTAGCTTCCTCATACATATATGATATTTGCCTGCACTTTACTGACACACAGCTTTTAAACGTTACACATAAGCTCGGCCTTCTTTAACTATAAAGAAAACCTTTGCAAATATCTGTTCAGTTATTCCAAACTTGGAGGTGCTCAGTGTTTGAGTGACACCTTTTGGAGGTCCACACTCAGAGTGTCGGTGTCAGAGTTCGCTCTTCTTCAGGCCCCTCTTGAAACAAAACTGCTCCTCTAACATCTGGTGACATGGCAGCGGTGCACCTACTGCTCCTTTCTCTTCTCTGCACCCTGTTTGGTGAGTTGAGCTCATTGTCTGTGGCCTACATCATCGTTGCTACCTCATCTTAAACCACAGTAATGCTTGTCTGTCTTCTAACAGTGTACCGGTGTCACGGGGCCTGTGCAGAGGTGGACTCTGACACAGAGGCGGTGGCTGGCAAGGGCTTCAAACTGGGCTGCATCTCCTGCAAGAGAAGGAGTGAGGTGGATGGTTCTGCCACCGTCGAATGGTACTTCAGGCCCAAGGGGGAGGCTGATTTTGTTCATGTGAGTACAAATCTGCTTTGCTGAAGAATTTTTAGTCTGATGCCAGCACAAAATGCATCTGACGCAGCACACCGGCGAGCACGCATCCTCAAAAAATCCAACTTGTCTTGGGCTATCTTCCTCAAGGCACAAGCTATTTATATATGCGTATGTAGTGCACACTCGAGCTCTCTTTTGTCCTCTTTCCCTCCCTCCCTCACATACGTACGCCCTCGATTACATGACAGCGCCCCGTGCTGAGGTAGTCATGAGGTCCATATGGAATCGATTGTGATATTTTACACCACAGAGATCATTAAAGCTGCAAAGATGGCACATGACTGTATTGACTTTGTGCTGGATCCCCTGTTTGCCACTGAGGTGCGTGCTGTGGTGATGCAGCTGCATATATGGTTCAGTATAACATTATCCAAATGCAATACAGTGTAATATTAACCGTCGCTTCAAAACAGTAGCCTTTATGATGGAAAAATGATAAAGAGACAAGTTTGAGGATTGAGTCATCTGGACTTTTGTGATGAATATTAGGTGATTTTTTTTCTTAATGTTGCTTTTTGTGGCAATAAAAACAGATTATCTCTTTTTTTTTTAAATTGTATCTGTCCATATTGTGTTCATTCCCCTGTTTACTGAGTATTGTACATGAAGAGAATGACAGTAAATACTACTCAGACCTTTATATGCATGCTTTGGGAACCCAGTGGATCTCAGTCCTCATCGCTTGTCACACCAGAGGGAAAATTCATATTTTACAGCAGTACAAGAAAGGCTAAGGAGGAAGGAAACCATTTTAAATAATAAACACAACAAAAGAAGACGGTACAGAAATTCAGAAACTATGTACATTACTTTGTGCAAATCACTTTAACTTCGATGTCTCTGTGGCACCAGATCTACACCTACAACGAGGACGGCCCCACCATCGAACACGACAACTTTATGGACCGTGTGGACTGGAACGGAAGTAAGAGGAGCAACGACATCCAAGACGGGTCCATATACCTGCTCAACGTCACCTTCAACGACACGGGCACCTACCGCTGCTTCTTCAACCGCATCCTCTTCTACGCTAACTATGAGTACAACACCGTCGTCAGCAAGGTGGTCCACCTCTCCGTGGTGGCTAAAGGTACGTCAACTGCATTTGTATTTAAATGTTCAAAGTACATTCATGCAGAGTGAAATAATGTTTGAAAACTGCCTCCTGAGTTTGAGCAATCAAATTTCAGTCCATCTAAAATGCATCTTGTGTGCACTTACACTTTTTTGATATGCACCCAAAACCTATAAATTGACTAAATGGGTTCTTGGTGCAAGAGGTTGAGCATTTCCAGACCATAATGATGGATTGGAAGTCAGACTTGTGGCCAATAAGGTCGTTCTGCCTAAAGATGGAGGCTTTAAAGAAATGGGTCTCACTCCCCTCTCTGCACCGTGAGCTGGTGCAGGAAGCATTCTTCACTGTGGATGGTCACCTTGCTCATTCAGCTGCATGTTTTTTTTATCTCTTTGAAAGCATGCTGTGCCCAGAACAGTCAGCATATGCTATAAAATAGATGGTATAGCACTGGAACAGAGCGAGCAATTAAAAGCAGGTCTTTCTTGTCCTCAGGTAGCTTTTTGGTATCATTTTTTTCATCAACATTCACAATGACTCACTCTCACTCCCTGAAATAGATGCTTTCATTTGTTTGTAGATTTCCCAATAATGGCTAAATTCCAGATAGTTTCTAGCTAGTCTTGTTGCCCCTTTGGTGTTTGGCTGGTGCTTTATTTACCGACTTCCTGTGTGCAGCCACCCGAGGAACAGCTTCCATCGTGTCCGAGGTCATGATGTACGTGTCCATCATCGGCCTTCAGGTCTGGCTCCTCATCGAGATGATATACTGCTACAGGAAAATAGCAGCAGCCGGGGAAGAAGCATTACGGGAAGCGGCGTAAGTATTTTACCTGCATACGTCTGTATGCACATTCATGTCATGGCTCTCATGACATGTGAAAACCTTGTAACTCCTCTTTAACTGAATGATTACAATACATTTGCTTATTTTTATAGATGAGAAGATTAGACTACTGCAAGCCTTTCAATGGCAAAACTTAGTGGTTAAACTAAGTCGTCATCAGACACTTTGGAGATACAAGGTTTTTATTCACTAACATTAAAACCTTATACAAGTACGTGTGTTGTAGAGCCCAAACAAAGTGCTGGATGTTTTGAGAAAAATACCTAAATGTGTATTTGAGAGTCTTTAAAAAATCCAGTAAAGATATATCGACCATTATGAATTTTAACATAAACATATAACATAAGAAACCATTAAATTTGATTATTAAAAAACTGAATGACTAAAGCACTAAACAGGTCAGTTTACGGTTGAAAAAACCTGTCAGTGACAAACGTTGTAATGGAAGCAGTGTTTCTAAATTACCTCAAACAAATCTTTGGTGCTTAACTGCAATTTGTTGATTTGTTGTCCACCAAATATGCCAATACAGATATATCTTTCCTGCTCTTGGGCTTGCAAAGCTTCAAACAACACACACATGGGTTAAGGCCCGGTCACACAAGCATTTGAAACAGCAATTCAATTCATTCCACTGTGATTTATTTATCTTAGCTGTTTACCAACAGAAAGCTGCCTTGACAATTATGACCTGTGAGTCCAACACGAGAGCAGCTGTTGTAGCTTATTAGCTCAGTTGCTCCACTTTTCTTTAGCCCTCTTCTGTCTGTCCTCTCCACCAAAGAGGAATGGTTTACGGGCAGTTGTGAGATGTAGGTCGATGGTAAAAATATGTCTCTTGAATAAAGTGAACTCATTGTCCCATTTGCTAGTGAGTTAACAAGTGAACTGAAAGCTAACAGACAGCTAACAGATGTTGCTTCAAGCTAACTGACAGCTAACTGATGTTTCAAATTAACTAACTGATCAGCTAACTAATGTTGTTTCAAGCTAACGAGCAGCTAACTGATGTTGTTTCAAGCTAACGAGCAACTAACTGATGTTGTGTGAAGCTAACTGGAAGCCAACTGATGTTTTTTCAAGCTAACTCACTGCTAACCGATGTTTTGTTTTGTTTTGTTTTGTTTTTTGTTTTTTTTAATCTAACTGATATTTAGCAAGCTCATTGACATGGAGCACATTTTTTCACCTCTTCAATAACTTTTCGAAATACAATCCTCAGGACAAAATGCCTGTGTTAGTAAACACAGAGAAAATAGCATTTTCTTAGCTGACTAGTCTGTTAGCAGTTAGCTCACCAGCTACGGTAGTTCATCTACTAGATGCGCATATTTTGCACAACTGAATTTTGCTGACACTCACAAAAAGTGTGAGGGCCTTTACTCTAAGAACTAACTGCCATGCTTGACAATGTGCTCAAAATAAGGCATTTGATGTGGAAAGCTTTAAAGAGTGTGTATCCATGAATACTGCCAGACTTTATTCATGTTCTCCAACTGAAGTCTAATTTAAGCCTTTAATATCATTTTGTTTCGTCCTCACTTCGGTTCTTTTTGCTTGTCTTCTTGCCTACTTATTTTTAAGAATATCAATGTGTCCATGGTGTCTGTGTGTTTTCACCTGTGTCTCTTTGTCTGACATCTCACGCGCCCTGCGTCTGTCTGTCATGTTTGTCGTCTTGTCCGTCCTGTCCCATCATCCTCCCTAGTAAAAACCAAAACCTCCCTCCTGTAAGTCAAAAGAACACAAAAAAACAAAGACCTGTCATTTAACCTGAGCTGTGGTGTTTTGTTTTTGCATTTTTCACCCATTTCATTGAGCTAAAGTAAGGTTTCACAGTCTGATAACCACTGTTTGTTTTTTATCCTTTCCCTCTAGAAATGCTGAATATTTAGCGATAGCCTCAGAAAGTAAAGACAACTGTGCAGGAGTCCAGGTCGGAGAATAGCACAGGTATGTTATGATATGTCGATATGAACATGAACATAAGTAGCATCAATCCACCATGAGATATCCACCATTTAATGGAGAGTCACAGCCTTGTATGACATTTGTGTTACAGTATCGATACAGTAGCACCATTGCTGGCATTGAATACTCACTCACTCATCACACTCTACCTATTCTGGCACTTTTTTTCCCTTCTTGCTGAGTTCCGTAAGATAAATGTAATTTTAACACTGGTTTGAGTACAGATTAAACAAAAGAGATATTATGTGTTAATGAGTAAGCTTCATGGATGATTATAGGCAGATTTCAGTGTGGACAGAGCCAAGCTAGCTGTTCACTCTGTTTCCAGTCTTGTTGCTAAGCTAAGCTAACTGTCTGCTGCCTCCAGCTTTATATTTAAAGTACAGAGATGAGAGTGCTATCGATCGAAATCCCAGCAAGAGAGTGAATAAGTGAACTCATAAAACGTTTAAGTATTCCTCCAACCACTCTGTCCTCCCATTTTTGGCAGGTGAATATATTCTAAGAGGCTTCCAGGTGAAATTAAAAGTTAAATGAGGTTAAATGTATTCAGGCAAAGATCTTGTGTGGCTGCTGACAGCGTTTATCATGCGACAAATTTGGTGTCTTTTGTTATATAAAAAAAGGATTTTTGAAGTATATTTCTAAAAAAAGCAAGTATCAAAAAATTTATTCAGCACATTTACTGATATTTCTGACATTAATTTCCATTTTTTGCTAAAAGTAATGTCTAATACAGCCATTGGGCAATGCATTGTACCTTCACGATGGTTTAAATGCTCAGCTTTTTGGTTCTAATATTTTGTCCACCCAATTTATACTACAAACACCTGTCAGAATAACATATTACAGGTGAACAGCACCACAAACAACATCCAAAATGATTAGAAAGTTGAATCATCACCATGTAATTAGCTTTAGCATTAGCTTTAATTAACTGTACCTGAAAACAAGGAACTTAGCGTATATTTTGGAGGCACTACTGTTTATTGCTGGACTGGATTTACTCTAAAAACTGGTTTTAAGTGCCATTAAATCCATTAATACCTCTCGTCTTCATCCTCAGGCTTCTTCCGTGGACTGAAGACATCCGTCAACCCTTTGACCTGCATGTAGACAACTTGAGGGAAAAACTCCTCTTCATCTCAAGTCTCGATTTTACCTTTTCCTCGACAAAGATCACAAATGGAAATGACATACAGAGAGCATGGTACCAGCACTGTATATAGTATTCTGCCCGCAAAAGCATGTCCCTGCACTTACATGAGAAACCATTATGCATTAATGAGCCACATTGTCAGAAGCATATACTGTACATACAGTATTTCTTTAAGTATATGTAGTCACACATTTATATAGAATGTAAGTGGTACTATGGCGGTCTGTTGGACTCTGTGAAGCTGGTTGTAAAAGAAAGCTTTTTACTAAATCATTACCACCTAATGTATAAATAATGAAACACACAACACGTACGGTAGTTATTTCTAAAATAGAATGTGATGGACTATGATAAACTGTCTTTGCAGCTGCTAGTTGTCCATTCAATGAAATCATAAGATGTACTAATAAAAACTGATAAAGTACGTGTGACGGAGAAGTCTTCTGTTGACGCACCTCACCCTGAAAATTTTGCTGATTCGTCTCATAAATATTTTAGAGCCTTTCAATGGACGGCTGGTGTTACAGGAATAATAACAATGCAGACAACTTCCAATCCTTTTATTTACTTTTTTCATAAAGCTGAAGCAGCCATGGCATCACTTAGCTTAGTGCTTTCATGTGAGGAAAACTCAGAGCTGATAAAGCTCTATAAATACACCTCACCTTACTGGATTTACAGCACACATTAAGATCACACCCACCACCATCCACACAACGGGAACCAACCAAATTCCCACATTTAAAGGCATACTACGCAGGATTTGTGGCTGTTTTTAAACACACCATTCAAAGCGGGCCGCCGCTATAAGAGGAAAGAGAGAGAGCAGCGGTGGTCGAGCGAGCTAGAGAGTGAACGAAGAGAGGCGTCAGTGAGAACAAAGCAGTGAATCAGAGAGAAGAAATGTTTTATGATTGTTTCACACCGTTTTCATTCTAAAGCACGAATAAACACACCCACGCCTCCGCAAAGCTGTGCACAATGCTGCAGGAAGGTGCCGCATTGCTGGATTCTGTGTGAACGCAGCTGAAGTGCGTGTTTCATCCTGTCCACTACAGCCTGTGATCTGTGTGTGTGTGTGTGTGTGTGTGTGTGTGTGTGTGTGTGTGTGCGCGCGTGTGCGCGCGCGCCCCACCCTCAGTCAGACACAGACCTGCAGCTCTTCAAACATCCACGACAGACGAGAGGCGACAGTTTCTGATGACTGAGGAAAATCCGACTCATTCTGCCTTTAAAGGGATTATTTAACACTGAGGGAAATTTTCTCATTTGATTTGTTTCCAAAGTTTAGATGTGAAGACTGATACCACTCTCATGTCTGTGT